>NC_089581.1:159202062-159803685 GCF_019320115.1 Miscanthus floridulus
ATCGGAGGGCTGTAGCTTGAACATTGTTTCCCTGTTCGTGTCGATTAAGGACCGTCCATTGCCGTGGATGGTAATCAGGTTAGAGACTTATTATTCTGAGCACATATTTGCTTATGGGAGCGGGAAGACTCGTTACGTTCTTGTCGTGGGTTCTGGCTCTTTCTAGACCGACTGATTGGAGTCAGGGAAATGGGAGAGTCTAAGCACCATACTGAGACATGGTCTCAAGTGTGGGCTTGGAGTCTAAGTTTGGACAGAGACCTAGACCCTGTGACAGGAGTGAAATGGGTTGGTCTTGTTTGTGCCTGGGGTATAAACGAGACGTGTATTTCAAGGTACCCAGCTGGGATACATTGGTTCGTAAATCGCTGTTTCTATGAGACGGTACGACTTGACTATGGTCTAGCATCGTAGTAAGAACTGGAAGATGAAAGATGGTAAAATGGTTCTGATTGCTTAACCTTTGCTTGAAAGTAGAACATGTGCTTACCTAGAATGGTTAGCTAATGAAGTAATCATGACTGCTAATAAAATTTGACTATAAGTATGAACTATTAGTAATGTTTTTCGTAAACAAAAAGAAATCAACGAACCCATATTGCCTATCATATCCTTGAGAGCCGGGAAACTATTCCCACTAATCGGGTAAGTTTTGCGAGTACATTTAATACTCAGGTTATTTTACCCATGTGGTAGGTGCAGCTTGAGGAGTAGCTCTTGTGGGAGGATTCTCTGATTGGGCACAGACGGATCCATGTATCGTTTCCGCTAGATGTTTTATTTTCATTCCGCTGTTTAATTATCGCACTCTGAACTTTGGTATTGTAATAAATAATTTTCAAGAACTCTTGTTGTATTTAATGAACTAAGTATTTAAGTTTGTACTCATTATTGTATTCTGGATGTAAAACATGGATTGTTCGAGTTCTCCATTGGGTTTTGCTCGACGAAACTGTTCGATGTAGCTCACTTTTAAGGTGCTTAGTTTCTACTTAAGGACGAGCGCCTCTAAAAACGTGTTATTTCACTTCTGCCATATTTTGAATATGTGCCAAAACCGTCATCCTCTACCTTCTTTCATGCCTGTCCTTTGTGATGCTAGCTCCTGTGGAGTGGAGTTTCCTCGTGCCTCTTTCATTCATAAATGTGGTCTCGTTTTACGCTTAACAGCGAGCCATTCATTTCGCTTTTTCCTACTTTTCTTTGTGCTGCTGAATTGCTCCTTTGTTTTCCATTTCCGTCATTCGGTAGTTCCTAGAACAATTTGGACCGTATACATTCATCATCAGGATCGCAATCAAACCTCTAAAAAAAGAATCGCAATCAAATAATTTATCATGAATAGTACATTTACGTTGGCTAACCGATTGTGGGCACTTGCCACCTCGGTTCATTAGCAGCTTCCATTTGTCTGTCAGCAGTCAGCACCTTAACTACGCGCTTCAGAAATCAGACAGGCCAACGACCTTTCCATCGTCTGCACTGCACATGCAATGCAGGCCCTGCTGAAAGATTAAGCTTTTCGTGCTTTTACCCACCTTGATCATTGGCAAAACAAGCTCAGACAACATGCTCGATTTCCTTATGTTATCTCCTACTAGTCGCAAGGCCCCACACACACGCACAGGCACAGAGACGTTGGTTCAGCTATGCCCATCGCCCTTCAACTAAATCTCATCGAATTCGACGCCTTTCTGCAAAAAGATATACGGATCTCACCGAGCACCAATCCACCATGTTTCCCATCCGTCCTGGAAACCGCACAAGAGCAATTAGGCCAGAGTTACGCGCTATACCGCAAATTGCAGAGGAAAAGAGCATCTGAATTCAATCAGGCCGTCTTCCTTCCGTGCTTTCACTTTACTGAAGAAAGCATGATTATACCGGGCGGAAAGGGAGTTAGTAAACTGCCTCCCTTGCGCTATAAGTGTAGTCCAAGAGGGAGTGCTCGGATTCCCCCTCTTCTCTCCACCTCTCTTCTTGATTTCCTGATAGTCGCCGTATTAAATTGTTGTGAGTGGGAAACACTGTTCTGACTGCAGTCGTCTTCTCTACCTTCCTCGCCTATCCTGTGCTCCTCTCTAGCCACTGTACTCAAGCTAGCAGTACCTGAGCGGCACTCCTTCTACTTGTACGATAGCCTGTACCTGTACTGAGCTGACATTATATACAAGCCCTTCTTGCTCGTGCCAATTGCCATTGCCAACCACCTCGTAGAGCTGCATTGCTGTCTTCGAGGCCATGGGAATTGCAACAAGAGTTTGCTTCCTAGTTCTTGTTCTGGTCAGTACATTTCTCAGAGGTAACAATTCGATCGTTGAAGAGTACTTACTGTATTTGGCTGCTTTGGTGATTGTTTGACGGAATTCTTGTAAGGGGCGATGGTGAGAGCTGAATTGACGATGTCTTTGGGTTCTTGGTCGCAGAAGGGAGAGCCGCGACATTCACGTTCGTCAACAGGTGCACGGGGACGGTGTGGCCGGGCATCCAGTCGAACGCCGGGAGCTCTCGGCTGGACCCGACGGGCTTCGTCCTGCCGCCGGGGACGTCGCGCGCGGTACCGGCGCCGTCGGGGTGGTCCGGCCGGGCCTGGGCACGCACCGGCTGCGCGCAGGACGCGAGCGGAAAGGTGGTGTGCGCCACGGGCGACTGCGGGTCGGGCTCCCTGGAGTGCAACGGCCAGAACGCGGCGACGCCGGCGACGCTGGCCGAGTTCACGCTGGCCGGCGGCGGCGGCGACGACTTCTACGACGTGAGCCTCGTGGACGGCTACAACCTCCCGATCCTGGTGGAGCCCGCGGGCGGCGCCACGGGCGCCACGACGTGCGCCGCGGCCGGGTGCAGTGCGGACCTCAACGAGCGGTGCCCCGCGGAGCTGCGCACCGAGGGCGGCGCCGGCTGCCGCAGCGCCTGCGACGCCTTCGGCAAGCCCGAGTACTGCTGCAGCGGCGCGTACGGCAACCCCAACACCTGCCGCTCCACCGCCTACTCGCAGCTCTTCAAGTCGGCGTGCCCCAAGTCGTACAGCTACGCCTACGATGACCCCACCAGCACCTTCACCTGCGCCGGCGGCCGCGACTACACCATCACCTTCTGCCCCGTCGCCACCCCAAGGTACATCTTCGTCTTCGTCTTCATCTTCATCTTCCTTCCGAGCTCACACGCTACCCTCGTAGTAATTGACTTTTCCCATGCTTTGGCGTGCCTTCTTGATTAATGATTAGAACGTGGTTAGTCATAAATGCTCTCGAGATTTGCATGCAGAGTTAGTAGGCCCGCCGGGGCAATGAATTGGCGACGGCACACCATGGCCCGGTACACTTGCTGCACCTAGCAATCGTGCACCGGTAGCGGTTGGTGCATGATCAAGAGTGAGTGACCCAGCACTGAGCGCGCCATATCACCTTATCTGTCTTGTTTAAATGCATAGAAAACGAGTGCAGGTATGCCATATACTTCTAAAACTCTGGAATGGATTAGTACAATGGGACAGTGATGGCGAGAGGTTTGGAAGATTGCCGTGTGATGTAATGATTGGCCTGGATCAAGTACGCTTTGGCCCGTTCGCGTGCCCTTAAACCCGACTTGATCCGCTTCTTTTTTATCCGGAATAGCGTTTTCCTCTCATAAATTCCTCCAGAATTCCTCCAAACTGGCCCTGTTCGGATGGTATGGTTCTGGAGGAATTTGGATGGTTTGGAGGAATTCTGGAGGAATTTGTGAGAGAAAAACACTATTCTATCTTGCCATTTCAGTTGGCGCTTAGTGCTTCTTAACATTAGGATTAGCTTGCTGCAAGAGGTTTGACCCCTCGTGCCCGTGCGGACCTTTTTACCGCTGTCGGTTTACACGTCCACGTCATGGGCGGGCCAGGCCAGTCGGTTTCTTATCTCGTGTTGTCAGCGTACAACAAAGGGAGCGTAAACAACCACCACCCCTGCTAGCCTGCTATACTGTGCTACATCGCGACGTCAGTAGCAGTAAATATTTAACTCAGAAAGGATAGTAAAAAGCAAGCAGAAGGATCGTTTTCATCATTAGATTAATTCACCGGGCGTTCTTTTCACTAATTGCTGGTGTCCTTTTTGTGTGACGGAAAACGGTGCAGCCTGAAATCGTCGAGTGGCCCTGGAGCAACGACGGCGGCACCGACAGGCCCAACGCCGACGCTACCGGGGGCGACGCCGCGGTCGGCAGGTGGGCAAGGCGGCGGCCCCGACGGGCAGGGCGTGATGCTGGGCGACAACTCCTGGCTCGCCAGCCTCGCCACGGGCGACGCGCCGTCGGGGCCGCCGGCGCTCCGGGCCTCGCTCCTCGCGCCGCTCCTGCTCGGCGGCCTGCTGCTGCTGGTGCTATAGTACCAGCGGGAAACCCAGGCAACCGACCCCGTCACAGGTGTGTGAGGCGAAAGTTTCGGTCAAAGAAAGAAGCGGGCGCGCACGGGGCACTGGCGCAAAGCGAAGCGGTGCGCTCGGCTTGCCGCCGTGCCGACGCGGACGCCGACCGAGCTGCCCCGATGGGAAGGGGTGGTGGTTGGTGTTGCGCGCGGTGGGGCTGTCCGTCTGTCCGTGCTGGGTTTGTGCGCGGAGATGATATGATTTGATTTGACCAGGATCGCATCACGCCATTGTAAAATCCGACATTTTCTTCTTCTTCTTCTCCTCCTTATTGGGTTTGTACCGTTGTGTTCATCAACAAAAGAAAGAAATGTACAAGATTGTTTCGCAGATACCGAAAGACTAGAAGCAATGATTATGCACGCACTAAGTAAGTAGTCCGGCCGGCGTCCCGGCCATCAGAACACGCTAGTGGCGAACCAACTACTAACATTTGCGCACAACTTGTCAGGCTAACAAAGTGGAGTGATTAGCTTACATTATTCCGAACGAGCCGAACATATACGTACCTGCTACTGCGTTACAGGGTCTCCCTTCAAACTGCCCTGTCCAACAGACCTACAGTTTGCTCTAATGACCGAACAGCCGCTTTGAGAGACGTGGCAGGTGCACTGTCCTATCTCGGACAGCCTACGGAACGCTCCTGCTGCATTTGAAGCGTCTCCTAGTCATGGTGGTGCAGGCGTGCAGCAGATGATTTTGACGGCTAGCCGGACGCGTGCCCCCAATCAACAGCTAAAGGAAAAGTAAATGGCCTACTCATGGATGACGTGGCTGCAGCATGGACGGAGACACTAGAATACTAGTAGTGCTGATGGTGTAGTACTGCTGCCACTTTAAAGCAGTGTACATACAGACACTGTGCAGCTGATGACGCGTCCTCGGTGATTGTTGGCACATGGGACGGAGGAGAAGATGTCGCCATGCCATCTGATCTGTGCTCGCGGATCAATCAAATACTCCTACGTATATACAGGCGAGGGCGTGGTGGGGAGGACATGGGCGGGCGCGGTGATGAGATGATGCCCACTCATCTGGTCCTCTGCTTTTGAGTGAAGCCAAAGGAAGGAAGGATCGGTGCCGGGCGTTCCTGCCTGCCTGCCTATCATCGCTTCTGAGCTGCGTCGTATCACCCCAGGATCGCCTTTTAGTGCCAATGTAATGGCATGCTTTGTACTAAGGTTAGTTGATGCGATCTGCGGCTGAGCACGGTAGGGACCATACATCTGAATCTATTGCTGCTTCTCAGATTCATCCACATTCACTCGACCTGTCGATCATGCACTAATACACGTATTTCGCTCATTTCTTTCAAATGTCAATGCATCATGCATGTTTTCGGTTAGGTGCAGCGTGTACAGTCCCATCGCGAGATACTGTAGTACGAATGTGATGCGTACCTAGACCGTTTGACCTGCCGAATATATCAAATCACAGTCTCTGCTGGCCTCGTGATCTTGCTTAAGAAGTCAGTTAATGGCAGCTACTAGCTCCAGGGCAGCTCATACCAAACACCCTGTTCCTGCACTCAGGAATCACAAACCAAACGCCATTGCCGAACTCTCGCATAGAAACCTCTCCATCGGCTTTCGGGTCGATGCGACGCGACACGTACAGGATGCCTGCAGAAGAAAAGGATGTGACGGGCACGCGCAGCTTGGGGATCAGCAGTCTTTTCCATCCCAAACTGACCAGTTTCTGCTAGCAGCAGTGTAACAATGACAAGCATGTTCACCGTAACCGCCGGAGATTTGCCAAGTACCTGACGCGACGCCAAAGGGCGCATGTGACTTTCAGGTGATAGGCTCAGTCAATCAGCTAGACATAGATCGAGCTACAACCTTACATATAAGATGAAAACTTCATAGAACATGATCTAGAGAGAGGAAGGAAGATGAGATGTCACCGACTATCCGCGGGCTTGGAGGAAGAGCTCGACGTAGCCATGGCGAAGGTGATGCGGTCCGGGTCAGGGGAGTCGCGGTCAAGGCGTTGAGGTTGGTCGCACTGTAGTGGTGGCGCAGAGGCGGCGGTAAAGACGTCAGTGGAGCTTTCCGTCGCTTCAGCGCCTCCTATAGGTGGGAGAAAGGCGGCTCAGGTTGACCTCGTGACGCGAGCCCCGGCCTCCCACCTCTTTTATATTGCGGGGGCCAACAATCATGGAACGGTTGGGCACCCCCGATCAGAACGCGGAAAGGCCCCGACTCAATCGTTGGACCGAGCCGAGAGAAGATCAACCTATCATCATGCAGGCACCCATCAGGATCAAATGAAATGAGGTAGTAATGCCGGCCTCGGCACATGAGGTCTGTCCAGTCCAGTGACCGACTGACCGCGACGCTGATCGGCCACCCACCGGTCGTTTTCAGTTTTCTCCCTCACAACAGGGGAAGGTCCTGCCAGGGTGCCAATTCTGATACGCGACGGTGCCGCAGCCCTCAGGTCTTTGATTAGAATACAAGCACAGCTATGACAAGCATCTGGGCCTCAGTTAGCTAGTACCTAGTAGAAAAGATACGCCAGGGCACTGCATTGCCTGAAACAAAAGGGGCTTTCTGGTTTACGTATGATTCAGCATTAGTTGTAAGGCAGCAGGATTGTCGCTTTTCTGTTTATGTATGATTCAGCATTAGCTTTCTGGTTTATGTATGTATGCCATTGCTTCTGCTAGTGATTGTCCGTTGGGCACCGCAGTCCTCAGGACTGTGGTTGCCCGCCCGGTTGCACCCTCGTGAACCAAAGGTTTCACCTTTTCGTTGTCTGCTAGTCGCTTAGCAACTGAGGCTCTGGAGGTCGGACAGGTTTAGCTGTGATTTGGGTTGTTAAACCGGATGGAGGAATCTTGAGTCAAAAGTTGAGTGTACTGACAACAATCCTGCGAGAAAAGATGCTAAAAGAAAATCCTTTTAGGAACGCTGAGGGATGCTTGTAAAGAGGAAAGGTGAACCGAGAAGGGCGAAAAGGAATGGAACAGTTGGTACATGCCGACCACAGTTAGCAGAAGCTACCTTCGATTGGTGCATCGTTAAGGAATGGAACATGCCCTGCTGGCCTGCTCTGCATCGGTGTCCCACATGCTTAGCAATAGGCTACTACGGCAACTTTGCTCTTATTATTAGATTATGGATGTAATTAATTGTACTACAATGATAGGCTGATACACATATACGGCCATTTTCAGTGAATTCTGCGTTGCATAAATATGTAGGTTTGGGGGAGAAGAGAACACGAGTTGAAATTCAGAAACAAGACAAGAATCCTTTGTCACAACTTTAGCTGCTCCATGAACATTCTATTCTTTTGTAGAACAGTTCATCTTAAATTTTTATTAAGTTTCAGTTCAGAAAGATAAGGATATTTTACAGAGCATATTGATATATTTTTACAAGAAACAGTGTGATGATCATATTTTGGACAGCTCATATAAGCTCGCACGTGGCGTCAGCAACACACAGAAGAAAACGATTTTGTTGGAGGCTTTTCTTGTATTGGCGTACTCGCAATGGACGAACAAAAAAGGAGCTGCTGCTTTGGATAGTGTGAATATGTTCTTGGAAATATCACACACATACACATTCATCAAGAAAATATCCATTGATCCTACGGTAACCCTACAAGGTTCATAGATGGCGATTGACAAGAGCAATGCACCTAATGAGGTGGTTCATAAAGAAATGAATTAAAGCAAGTGCATACGATAGCATCAATGGAAAATGGACCGGACCACCCATCAAACTGACAAAAGGCTTTACTGGGACAACTACATCTTGGCAACCCTTCTAAAAGTTTATCAATTATCTCACCATATCTGGTATTGCTGATAGTTGTTCATGAGCATTCTGACATGCGCCTAGTTATCTGAACCAAGATAAGGTAGGGAAGTGAAAACTACTGCGCATCCACTCATGAAGAAACTCCAGATGCAGAAGAATATGCGGATCATGCACCTTGTTGGCATAGCAAAGTACAAGAGCATTATCAGCTATGAGTTATCCATGAAACCTTGCTAACATCTCCAAAAAGTGCTTTCATCCAGTCAGCAACCATGAAGATACCCAAACAGCCATTTGATAGGAACCAGTTGAACTAGAAAACTGTGAAGAAATTAGTCATACAGACAACAGTAACATCAGCTAATAAACCAATGTGGGTGCCATGATGCAGCAAACACTAGATTGAGATAACACAAGTCTTCAATCATCGTTTGTCAAGACGTCAGCTTATCAGTCGCTGTTAGTCAAGACGTCAGCCTAGCAGATGCAAAGTCATAGAAAGCGGCAACAAATAACATTACTTTCAACCTGCAACCAGTAATCTACTTAGATAAACAAGCAACGATTAAGCATAGATAGCTGTCAAAGCACCAAAGAAAATCAAATATATCCCACTGCCAACTTATGCATGCTACTCCAGTTGCAGTTGTTGAAACGCCAGATTCAAGGGTGCACTGCAAGCATCAATAGCCAATAGGCACTTGTACTGTGCAAAGCTTGATAGCTAGACAAGCTTGAGTGACAGTTCTATGGAAGGGGGTCTAATAATCAGCTTACTCAAAAGTTTGGCTACTAGAGGGATAGTAAATGATAATGTTTTAAGTTACAAGAAAAACATTTCAAAATTTGAATTATGTACAGCCATTAGTATTCATTGGCACAAGAAGTAAAGGTAATATATGTACCCACATCAGTTAAGACTTAAGATAATATAAACTTGAGTGACCATTTTGGATAAGGCAGCAGAAATGAGGGACCAAAAGTGCTAGTCATTGTCCAATTGCTAAGAAATCCAGGTTTATTCTTTCTGGAACACACATGAGAGATGGGCATCATTTTATTAAGAAGAAAAGGTTTATTAGATTACAAGCTAGCTTGTGAGTGCCCAGCCAATTGTTTGAAGATCATGAATCCCTAGGCCTCCATATTGAATCGGCAGGCAAACACAGGACCAAGAAACCAAACAATCATCCCCATTAGTTTTTCTCTACCTTCCCAAAGAAATCCACGTGTAATTTTGCCTATTTCCTTGATGATCCATTGCAATCATGAGATAGATAAGGGCAGCCTTAACCATAGTTAGTCTTCCAACTTTGTTCATAAGGGCAACCATCCATCTGGAGAGGTAACTACATATCTTATCAAGGAGAGTTCCACGGCTCCTTGGTTAGGCTTCCTAACCGACAATTGGAGTCACAGATAAATGCATGGAAATTCACCACACAAGACGTGTTCAGTGTTCATGAGTGACCGCTATGTCTTCTTCCTGGCATCGAATAGGAGGACCGAGCATTTAGACACATTGTTTTAAGGTCTGAAGCTAAACCAAAACAATGTAGCAACTCCTTAATGAATGCCAGATCCAAAGCTATGGGACAGAGGAACAGCACCATGTCATCCGCATAGATGGAAACCCGATGATTAAAACCAGATGTGTTGGATGGAAATCCGGTATACGTACGACATTCAGGATTTGGAAGAACAATAAAAGAGGTGTTGTAAGATCATCATAAGGAATTGAATACACTGCAACATAATGGCATATCATCTTATGAAAATAATGCATATTGTTCCATGTCACAGATGTGCTGTCATGGAAGCCTGTCAGACGAGGAAAGGCGAGTTTGCAAGTGAATGCCTTTGAACTGCCTAGTTGGTACTTCCATAGAAAAGGGAAGAACTGTCAGAATTGTTTAGCCAAGATCCACCTCCAGGTTTACAGATGGAATAGATAAAAAAAGGATATAGCTAATGCACATTATAAATGGATCATCCAAGATCAAACAGAATGTAAGAAAACTAGAACTCGCTAAAATAGCTAATTCTAACCAGAAGAGGGTAGCAATGCTCCTTGTCATAATTAGGCCAGGTTCTATCCTCACCAGCCACATATTTTTTGTGCAGATTCCATACAGTAGGATCATAATTCTCTATCAACTCACAACGCATACCATTCTCTTTAATAATTCCCAGGAATTTGTCTAGAGAATCACCTCTTTTGGGGCTCAGGAAGATGGCTTGTGAGGTTGCCGAATGCTTCAGCAAGGATTTGACTGTTCGGGCAAGGCCCTCATGGAATTGCTTGAAAAATGTGCTGCAAGGAAGGCAAAATGTGAATAAGAAAGTTCTAATGGAACTTATTGACCTGATGACAACTTTATTACTAGTAAAGATGCATGGTGTAATCAGAGTACATATGAAACCAACCAACAGCCACGAGACCTAGCTTTTGACTAAATAAAAAACACTTGCTGATTAAATGTGTTACTTAATGCCAAATACAAACCTCACAGCATATCATTGACACGTGACAAAACAGTAAGGAGGTACAGGATTGAAAAGATAATCAGTATTCAAGAACAGCAAAGAATCAAGAGGGTCAAACATACCAGTCACTTGCAACAATGATGTCAAAAGTATTCAATATTTCTGAAGCTTGCTCTTTGTCCCAATGCAGTATCATAGATTTAACCTTTGTCTCACCAAAAGTCTCTGCGTTGATGGATATGTTCTTCTGAATGTCTGCGGGTTAATGGTTTACAAAGGCCAAAGAATGTGTTTTTGAAATAATAAAAGTACAAAACAAAGCCATAAAGGGTTAAATTTTGGAATGATCTGATCTGTTTTTTTTCCTATTTACAATATTAGCAAACACTCCATTGTGCATACATTAAATTAAGAAGGATACACCCAGCTACTTGTGGGTTGCCATCAGAAATAACAACCTCGTCAGCATTTGTACTGGCTGCAATAACAAGTCCAGCCAATCCATAACCAGATCCAAGCTCAAGCACTTTCTTGGACCTGTAATGAACTAAATATTCAATTAATCAGATAAACAGAATAGAAACTGAACTTAGTTAGGCCCCCTTTGGAATGTGGGATTTCTTCCTGTTTCCTGTGTTTTTCATGTGAAAATGAACTGATTCTTATACGATTCTTGCATTCCAAGGGGCCCAAAGTAGCAATGAACTACTGTCATGGCAAAAGTTTTCAACGGACTATTATTGTGAAAAGGCTTTGCCTTGAAGGTAATGTGGGCTATGGAATTAGACTATTGACATAGGTTCATATGGCTAACAACAGGTACATGCTGAAAAAGACCATGAACTAATGTAGCACTCATATATCTGTTCATTTTCTGCTTTTGATCACATCAAGAAAATATGATGAAAAATAGCATAGCATGGACAGAAAACTAGTGCAAGAGTGTAACTATAAAACTCAGGTGACATACACAGCTCAAACCTCTCAAGGATTTATTTTCCATACTATAGTAACAGCTTTTGAAAATATTAACAGGAACAAGGACCTATATATCATTATTGTATATTTGTCTTACAGGTTGTACTAGAAGGACACACTACCACTGTATGCTGTGAGCGTGTGACACAATAATGCACCCTATGATCCTGTTTGGTTCAACACACAAGCCAAGCCAGCCTATTTTCTTTCCTAAAATACAATGCTTGTTGAATACGCAATTCACTTAGGTCCTTGAATCCTGATAAAAAGTTTTAAACCAACAATCTAGAGTAGTTAAGTTTGTGTGCTTAAACTGAAGATCCCATGCAAGTTACTCAATCACACAAATGCATGACTCCATAAGGGCGTACCCAGTGCAGAGAGCTCCCGCTCTGTGCGGGGTCTGGGGAAGGGTGTCAGTGGCATGCCTTACCCTCGCCTGAGCAATGCGAGGAGACCGCGACTCGAACCCGGGACCTTACTGTCACAGGCGGTAAGACTCTACCGCTTGCACCAGGCCCGCCCCTTCAGCTAAGGTTCAATAATGTTTCATCTTAGCACAACAATCCATACTGATGCAGCTAGCAGGAATGTCACATGTTTAATAAATCTCACAAGTCACAGGTCACAACAGACCTGAACATATCCGAGTGGTTAATACAGTAGTAGGCAAGGACCTCTTCTGATGGCCAACAACCTTCAGGGAGGAAAACACATGTTAACTTGAAACTGAACTGTCTTTTATTGAAGATACTCCCTCCGTTCCAAATTATAGTTCACTGGCTTTGTCCTAAATCAAACTTTTCTAACTTTGACCAAGTTTATAGAAAAATGCATCAACGTCTACAATATCAAATTTGTTTCATTAAGTTTCCCATGAAATATGTCTTGATAATGCATTTATTATTTTATTTAACTTATAGATGCTAATATTTTTTTCATAAAAACTTGATCAAAGTTAAATAAGTTTGGCTTACAAGTATAAAGTAAACTATAACTTGGAATGGAGAGAGTATCATGGAAGGGTTAAACATGCAAAAGTGGAAGAACAAAATGAAATTCAGAATAGCATATATTATCAGTAGACAGCACTGCACTTTCAACTCTTTTACCGATCTTTCAATTCTATATTGATTTTTTTTTCTACTTCTAAAGGCCATATGCAAGCTTAAGTGATCACTGACTGGAGGGAATAGTCTATGATGCAAGTATAAGAAACTTTGTACTCCCTCTGATCCAAATTATAAGACGGTTTGGCTTTTCTAGATACATTGCTTTAACTATGTATCTAGACATGGTATATATCTAAGTGCATAGCAAAGTCTATGTATCTAGAAAAGCCAAAACGTCATAATTTGGAATGGAGGGAGTATTAGTTAAGTTCAAAGTTCATAGGTCTGCGGGATCACAATTCATAGTCCAAGAAGGAAAAATTGCCACACATAGAAGGCTTGTGTGCCACATTCTGAAAAGTGGCCAAGACACAATAGTATTACACACATGTTTACATTTCTTTTCCACACAAGTGCCTTCCTATTATCATAGCAAAAGGCACAAACAAACCTGGCAGGTACTAACAGACAGCAACTGAAAGATGCCATGAACATGACCATACACATGAACTGATGCAAATAAACTTGCTTGAACAAAACTTACATACTAGTCCAGTAGTGTCGATATTGTATTTGTTCGAAGCCTCAATGTCATTGAGTTCAAGGGAATCCTCTTTTCTATATCTGGAATCATGCACTAAAATAATAACCAACTGAAAAAATAGCATGTCAACCTTTCTAGTTGGTTGAACAATTCATGATGGCTAAATCTGTAGTCACAAACAGAGCTTACTGGAGAGAAAACAACATGATTCCCAATTATATCAGGGACAGAAATAAGGAAAACTATATTCAGTGTGCCAGAGAACTAGGGGCAAATAATAGACTACTTACACCAGATCAAGTTTAGAGGAATCTCTACAAGGCAGCTTGTAACATACATAAACATCCTTCTGGCCAAAATCATTTTCATTTCCATTTAATGAATTCCCAAGTGATTTCGCTAGCTGTGAAATCGGCAATGAATGGCATTCGATCAGGTTAAAGCCACATGAAGCCTTTCTTGAAATGTTGTTGGTACCATCTTTAATCTGGTGGTCACTAGAAATTCCCTCTGCATGGAAATGTAACATAAAAAAAACAAATTAACATGGCATAATTATATAAAAACAATTAGCAAATGTAAACTGTCTGAGCAGTATAAATGTGAAATTTCAAGCTGATTATTACAACTGCCATGTTTAAATAGAAGATACATTAACAAAGATACACGGTTACATTTCTGTACGCCAAATGCGGAAGTAATATTGGGAATGGGAAACTACAATTGCCTTTTACCATAAGAAAACTAATATGATAAAATAAATCAGCAGCCCTGCATTTAATAGTCCGGCAGTGCTGCGATATGGAATGAAGGATCCAAAACAAATCAAACATAGACCGAAGTGGAGTTTTTGTGTGCACATCAGCGGATCAGCACACGCAAGCCTATATACCCACACTCACGGACCACCAAATGGAGTTTGTCCTTGAAGTGGTAAAAATTAAAAGGGACCATATTAGACTGAATTTTGTTGTAATTATAATGAAATTTGGCTGGTTAAATGTTCATGCTCACTTTCATGGTAAACACTGATTTTAAATGTGAACTACCATAATTTCCCAAATTATATATATTGAATCAATAACGCTAAACACATCTCATTGAAGCAAGGTACTCACTCCAAATCAGACTGTACTAACTCCCTAAAGTCTTCAACACAGCTAACCTATCAACATGACATGCCACAATAGGCCTGAGCTTTCAAAACCATTAGATCATAATTGTTCAAGCACAGTGCACAGGAACTAAAGGCTGAAATGGTGCACTACTTCACGGATTTTGCTTTCACCTGCTTGTGCCGAGCTTCTGAAAAGTCAAGCAGGCGGGCTCAAAATGCCAATGTTCTCATTATCATCAGTAGCCCCAAACATCACCAAAGTGTGCAGTAGCGGGCCAACAGCTCAAATCGCAGCACAGAAACTAATCGCCTTGAACTAAAATCCGCAGCACAAGGAGCAGCGTCTGGGCCTTCCTTGTTTGCACGAGCAAGCTGCCTTCTGCCATACCATCTAGGCAGGAGGCCTTCTCGTCTTTTTGAAACGCTCGACGAAGGCAGATGAAGCGGAAACGAATGAACGACAAAACCAAGCGGACGCAAATGATGGCATGGGGTAAATAAGGGAGGGAATCGGCGGAACCTAGGGCGCGCGCGGAGGAGGAACGAGCAAGCAGCGCGCGGCGAAGGATGCTCCACCGCTGGGTGGCTTTGGAGGCGCCACGGGATCCACTGGGTGCTGGCGACGGGGATGGGGGCGAGTCCATCGGAGCTCGAGATGCGTCACGTTTGTTCGTGGCGAAGCACCAGAGAGAGATTCTAGGACTAGTTCGATTTGGTCATTCGGATTTGCAGCTTGCACTGCAGGGATCGATCGTAGAGGTACGCCGCCTTCTTTGGCGGATCGGGCTACCAGGAGTTTTTTGGGCCTATCAATCTTACGGGCTGGGCCCAAAAGTGTTGTGCTAGGTGCCTAAGTTGAATTATGAAAGGGCCCGTAGTCGGTGGCCTGTTAGTTGCTACCACCGGCTTATCTCGCGGTGTCTGCAACCGGAATCGAAGAATCCCCGCCAAATGCCTCGCCATATCCGTGGTTTTGCCGACCGCTCGTAAGGAGAAAAATCGAGGAATGAACTACAGCGTTGATTTCCGTATCGCGGCCACCAAGATGCGGAGGAGCTACCGCACCGCACGCTCGGAGACCGCGGTTCCAAACAGGGCCTATGCCTGAGGACACTTGAAGTGTATACGGTGGGGGGCTTGTATGATTGCAGATAACTAGCAGCATGAAGGAGAGTTGAAGTTGGAGTCTAGAAACCCTTTGTTTGTTTTGTAGGAGTTTATAGACTTCTTGGGGAGGTAATTAAGTGAGAATTATGCTTTTAGTGGAGGTGATGCATCCCCACCAGCCATCATAATTTATCATATAATTTCTCGAAAACTCCATACCGGACAGAGGATTCGAAGACACTAAAAGACGGGCAAGAAACTCGAGGCATCCAAAAAAGAGCCATACAAAAGGACTTGAAAATTTGAACTCGGAAGGGCATAGGAGAGAACATCAGAGAAAGCACCGGAGCTTTCCCGTGGTCACTGAAGTTATTCAGTGGGAGGAGTCCGAGGCAGAATTGGAAGATGCCACAACATACTTCCGGTGGTCAAACCAGAGTTTGGCACTAGAGAGTTGAACAATGCTCGGTGGAGGAGAAGAGACACCAGATGATGTACCAAAGTTTAGGTGTTGGCCTAAGAAGCCAAAACAGTGCATAAGAACCATTCGGTGGGTGTGGCGAAGGAAGCACTAGAGCTCCACTCTAGAGACACCTAAACACGCATTGTGCACTGGAACTATCCAATGGTGCACTAGAGAAACCACAAGAGAGAGGATTCAACGGTCAACAACAGCTGGTTGGAGTAGCAGAGAGCACTGGATTTCTTCGGTGTGGCCACGGGAGAATTCTAGTGCACCTTGCCGAAGGCAACTCTGTGTTCCAATTGTTAGTGGGTTGTGTTGGGACTATATATACCTCCACCTCATTTGAAGTGTGTTAGAGCTTGCTAGAACTACAGTTGAGTTGAGTTGAGTTGAGTCTTATTATTTTATGCTCTAGCCACCATATGTGCTTGAGAGAAGATTAGGCTATTAACAAAAGTGCTAAGATTAGTGCTTATGGTTGTTAAATGTTACTTTAGCCCTTACTCTAGGTTTAGGCATAATGCGTCTCAAAAGAATAGGTTTAGGCATAGTGTTTAGTAAGGTTTACGTATCTCCTTACTATCGGTGCTTGCATGCAATAAGTTTTGTAGTCCTTCAGGCTTATAAGTTCTGTAATACTCTCCAACCAAGCTTGTGGAGTGGCCTTCTTAAAGATTCCTTTCCCCGGTCTACCTTCGGTGGTCCCAAACGGATAACCCAATCTACACCTAGAATCATTGCATCATCCCTCCAATATTCTTACTTTTAACCTTCTAACTTGGCATCACATCTCATGTCAGTCACTGTTATTGTGAACCAAAGTCCACTAGACGACTTTACCCCACCGGGTTGTTTTGCCTAATTCCAGGAATAGTGTAGCATTCCCGGGCACTACCCTCGGTTGCAGGATGGTGTGCGAGGGACATGAGACCCTTTTTTGACCGAAGCTCACGTAGTGGAGACAAATATTATGAGTTTTTAATAATTATGAGTTTTTTTTCTAATGCGTCTCATGAAAATTAATGTGAAGTCTATCCATAATAATAAAGAGGCAAAATTTCTGCCATGCTTTTTTTCTGCCTCTCCTTATTGATCTGGTCACGGTCTCGATCTCCACGGCTTCCTTCGTTGTTGATCTGGGCTCCGCTTCCTCGCATGGACTTCTCATAGAGATCGCGTAGTCTGCCTATGCACCGGCGTTTCATTCGACTGAAAGCTAAGGCCTACAACGCATGAGTCGCGACAGCGCGGGAGGGTCGCCGACGGTGCAGGACTCAACGGCGCATGGTCTCCGAGGCCAGCTGCGCTGCGTGCCTTCTAGGATATTGACATATTATTGTCAATATTAACTTCTACTATATATGCCATGGTCATCCTAACATAAATTATAGATTCCAAATCTATCTACACCTAAAAATTACTATTGTCATCGTCGGACGTCGCCCTGCTCGGCTCCCCTCGCGTCAGCACGGTAAACTTCGCCCCGCTCATCCAGAATCCGTGTCGGCCAGAAAACAGAAACGTCAAGTATAAGGAAACAAAAATAAAGGGCCTGTCTAGTTGACACTCGTGTGTTTTAGCAACAAGCAACACACATGTGTTTTGTAGCTCCAAAACACACGAATTCCATGTCCCAACAAAACCGTGTATTTTTTTTTGAAAGGTAGCACACGTTTTTTGCTGCCCTGGATAACACGCGAGTTGCAGCAGAAAAAAGGAAAACCGTGTGGTTTTCCCTTATTTAGCACATGAATTCCATTAGAGGAAAAACCGTGTGTTTTAGGAGCAAGTAGCATATGGATTTTGTGGCAGTTGTAGTATGTTCCACTTTAGTCTGTCAGAGAAGAAGAAACAAGGCCCACGAAGACAAAAATCTGTTGCTGTTGTTAGATGTAACTTCTGTCCAAATGAAGAATAAGATAGCAGAACCCAGTAACTAGCAAGATAGAGAGACCTACTAAAGATGTAGCAGCCCATAAACCCAGCAACAGAAATCTATATAGTTGGGAAAGAAGCATCAGATGGAAGGAGAGAAAACAGGGGAAATGATCAGATCTCCACTGCGTGGGGGCTGTGCTCTGCTCACGCAAAGCAGGGGAAAGGAGCAAAAACCAACAGATCGAAGAGGAAGCACTAGCCTACATCCATGGAATTTGTGGTCATAAGAGGGCAAAAAGATGGTCTTCAGCATCAACACTTGTGCTTGATCCAACAACTAGGCCTGGTCCTAGTTCCTCACTGTGAACAAGGAGAGGATCCAGCATACATTACGTGAGATAGCATAATCTCATACACACAAAGAGAAAATCACATAGATAACATAATCTCTCACACACCGAGAGAGAAAATCATAATTTTCTTAGCCAATCTCTATAAGTACTTTGCAGGCACACCATACATATTTGTTATGCATTTGCTATATTATTTTTGTAAATAAATTCATGCTAGTCGTTGAGAACTCCCTCTTAATAAAACACTGAACTATCCCATCTTGAGGCCCAGGCTATACACAGAAGAGGAATAGCAGGCATGAAATTGGATGGAAAGGTAGGAATCATGGAAATGGGCAAAAAGGGTAGGAAGTAACTAACGGTTATGAGCCAGGCAAGACATCAAATTCAGAGTGAAAGGCAATTCATTCATGCAGTCCAATACTTGGCAAGGCATGTCATCGAATTCTCCTTCCTGTTACTGCAGAAAATGCAAAACAAACAACCACTTAGATCATGTAGCAGAAAAAATACAAAAAGACAAGGAAAATGGTCCAACACCAGCATATTGCATATACTCAAAACTAAAATTGCGCGGTTGGATACTTGCAATTTACATTGTAGCTTACTGTGATTATGTAACTAAACCTTTTATTTGATTAGTTTTCATGAAAGGTTAATAGGAACAAAGCAACACTACTACTATGTAGAAGAAATAAAGGAACTAAATGAATAAGCACCGAAACATATTGTGCTATCTAACAATAAAAGTTGTGGTGTGTGCTAGAAAAAAATAGGATACAAATTGTTAACTAAGAGAAATTGATAATCCCTGACCGAAACATATAGTGAAGCCTGCTGAGAATAAAGTTGTTTATGGATTGCTACCAGTGGTACTATCACTACAACCCTCCTCCTTTACCAGGGCTTAGCACCTGCTACGATGGTATATATATATAAACAAATTTAAACATGTTTTACCACATATCACAATAAACAGATCACAAGGAAAGATCATAATTTTTTTCTATGGAAACACAATCATAGATCACAAGAAATAATTTTTTTTCTATGGAAGGACATATCATAGTTTTTTTCTATGGAAACACAATCACATATCACAAGAAACAATTTTTTTCTATGGAAGCACAATCACAGATCACAAGAGACAATTTACAATTTTTCCCCATACCAGCACAATCACAGAGAGAGAGAGGGAGGAACAGCACAATCACAAATAACAGATTTCAAGATGTGTTAGCACAAATTACATGATACAATTTTTTTTTATGAAAGGACAAGGACAAATAAGAGGTGTGTGTTGACATAAATCACAATTAATAGATTTCAAGATGTGTTAGCACAAATCACAAGACAATTTTTTCTATGGAAGGATATATCATAATTTTTATCTATGGAAGCACAATCACAGATCATAAGAGACAATCTTTTTCTATGGAAGGACAGATCACAAGTTTTTTTAATAGAAGCACAATTACAGAATACAGAGAAACAATTTTTTCTATGGAAGGACATATCCCAATTTTATCTATGGAAGCACAATCACAGATCACAAGCTCAGCCCATCTAACCAGGGTTCCTGTAGAATTGAAGCAATTCAAGCATCCAACTCACAAGCTCAAAGCTAAAGCCTGAATAAATAAACTCAATCCATGTATGAAATAAGCAGGAGAGGTGATAGGAGAGTACCTGATGCAAAAAGGCGGTGACCGGCTTGTCACCAAAGAGAAGGGTCTTGGAGTCCTTTGAGGGTGATTCACTATGCTTCCAGTAAAATGGTGCTTGAGCCTGAACATATGGTAGATGAAACAATAATATGTACCTGCCAGCCAATATCGAGCTAAGAATAGAGGGTGGGATTGGTGTAGCACTAGCATACCTAGAGACAGCAATGAAGGCCTCGGTGCACTACAAACACAAGGAATAGCCAGTTATTGAGATCATTATTATATCACCATACAAACCCACATAGCAATAATGTGCTGGAATATTTGTTTTTTTCTAAGAGCAGCGAGCTAAACCTCCAAGAGAGCAACAAATGATGCTGCCATCATTGCAAAAGCTTCACCTGCATCAAAAGTTGAAGCACCCCACTCAAAGGGATATTGAACGCAAAATGTGGGGGCATATAACAGATTCAACCATAGAGGCAAACTTCCTGAACATATGTTTTTCCTGCTTAATCAAATATAAAAAGGAAAACAAAATAGTGATAAAGTTATTTATAAAGACTAGATATTGCACATGTTACATACAATAATTGCAGTATTTGAACTGTGCAATTTACTACTAATAAATATGCAATCAAGAAAATGGTGCTTGTACATAAAAGAATAGAATGAAATCACCGTTCAGTAGAATTCTAATGCAGTTTGCAGTATAAATTCATCATCCTCCATGGCTACATAACAAAAAAAATCCACTGCAACCTCACCACAATATATACATGCAGGTCAAACAATTGTTTTGCTCAAAAAACTAATGTTGGACTGCTTGTACATGGTATACAAGTCACATACCCGACCAAGTAAATCCTCAGATACATAGCTGAATCTAGATCTGCATGGCTAATCAACTCATCTTCAGGCATTTTGAAGCAGCAGGCATCCAACTTAAGAATTTCAAGTATGACCCTTTAGTATCAAATGTAGCAATGACAAAATCCATGCTACTTTAGTTCTTGCACCAAATAAAGAACTTCAAAAATCATGTTAATGACCTCATTGCTACCTGCAGCCAGTCAAAGTATAATAGGGAAAAAAAAGAAACAAAAAAAAGTTCTAACTAATTGCAAGCTGGCAAATTAAATCTCACATGTACATAGACAAACACTCTTCAATCAGACATATATGTCTGATTCAACACTCTTGCGCTGATGAGGCCATAGACCAAGACTAAACAAATCTAACTATCTCAGGCATATAGGTCTGCACAATGAAAAATTAATAACTTTTTTATAAAATTGGTTAATGACCTCATTGCTAGCTGCAGCCCATCAAAGTACAAATAGAGAAAAAGAAGAAATAAAAGAACAAGCCCTAACTATTGCAAGCTGGCAAATTAAATCTCACATGTACATAGACAAACATTGGATACTGAACACGGGCATCTCAAAAAGTTCAGGCTGCCTGGACACCAATTCTAGCAATTTAGATGGGCTTCGACCCCAAAACTGAAAATCAATCTGTAAATACATGTAGCCATCCCACCGTTGGACACTAAAATCAGTAGACATAGTACAGAATGATTTCATTTGAACAATGGCTAGGAAGAATTAAAATCAACACCTAGTACTAACAGGCTAGAGCACATAGTTTCAGAGTTTAGTTAATTTCTAAGTAAAGACTGGAGATCCTAGAATTTAGTACTAACAGGAAAGTAATGCACCTCAGAGCAAAAGGATCCCAATCGTTCAACAACACGACATAATATTCAACACAGAGACAATCCTCAATCAAGCTGTAGCTGTGTGTGTGTTTGCGATCTGCACACAGATAGGCAGGCAAGCTGTAGCTGCCCGGCGCCTAAACTGCTCCCGTCGAGCCCCATTTCTAGCTTGCCAGTGAGATAGCTACTGCTGCTACCTAGCTCCGACCACAGCAGCAGTAGCGCAACCGGTCTCAACCCGCTCGCAAGTCGCAACAGCGCGCAGTCGCTCCGCCCTACCCGCTGCCTGCCCGACAACATTCCGCCCCCCCCCCCAGCCTGTGCGCGGTGCAAATCCAAAGCAGCGGCGAGGACACTGCCTGCGCCACTCAGCGATGCGGAAAGGATTGGGCTGCAACCAAATCCACAGTCGCCACAACACAAAAAAATCCCCAAATCCAATCAAAAACCAAATCAGTGAGGGAGGAGACACACACAGAAGGGGAGGGCGCGGAGCACCAAGGTCGCCTCTCGAATCGAAGCGACGGCGAGAGAATCGCCGGGGATGAACACGTTTCCCCTTCCCACAACACAGTACAGAACCACAAAATCTACACCACCAGCACGAAACAGGATCTGAGTACACACCTTCGGCAGGAGTCCACGATGGAGAAGAACGAGTTCGCCGGAGCACGACTTCTGGATCCAAATCGAAGCACAAAATCGCCTCGGGAACGCGTCGGCGGGCAGAGCAAAGTGGGGAAGAAGACGATGCACATCAGTGGGGAAATGGATGGGCTCGACTCCCAATTCAAAACAGTAAAGCCAAAGTGGGCCCCACACCTCAGCTTCACAACGAAACCAGCGAAAGTGGGAACAAACCACACCGTCCATCCTTCATCCAACGCAGAAGAAATTCGTGTGCTGCAGACAAAAGAAACACACGATATAGCAATTCCGAAAATAAACACACCGTCAAGTATATAAGGAAACAAAAAATAAATGCCGTGCACGTCGGTTCCAACAAGAAAATCTATTGAAAAAATAAACGCGCGAGGACTCTCTGTGTGGCGCCATGTGGCGGCGGCGGCCACGAGCAGCGCATCGCCTCGATCCACCTCCTCCTCCTCCTCGACGCCGTGGCCGCCTCCGCTGGTGCCGATGATGATGACGCGGGCGCGCCGACGATCCTAGACACGGCCACGAGCAGCGCACCGCCTCGATCCACCTCCTCCTCAACGCCGTGGCCGCCGCCGCCGGTGCCGATGATGATGACGCGGGCACGCCGACGATCCTGGACACTGTGTGTGCGGCGACGCAGGCCGAGGACTCAGAGGCCTTCGACGTGCTGAGCTTCGTCACCACCCTGGAGATGATCTACCAGAACGTGACACGCTGGGGTTTCGGCGCTGCTGGCTCCGGCCGTCTGCCGACGGCAAAAACACCATGTTCTCACGTAGTGCATGAGCTACCTCTCCCCAACCCATTGCCAGCTCTGTTATGCCTACGCGCAGAGCCGTGTGAAGGCGTGAAGCTGCCGCGCTTCTCGCATCTTCCTCGAAGCCATCTATTGCGAAGTTTCTTGTGGCTGCAGGTAATGCCGGTCGCATACCATCAAGTTCAGGCTTCGGGATCGCTTGCCAGCCAAGGCGTGATCTGAATACAGTTCCAACAAGCCAGATTAGAGTGATGAAACTATGGTCATCCAACCACAATAAAGTAATAGTACTTTGGGTGGGGTATGCATGAATTTCTTAACGGTTGTCATTCATCTAATGCATTATTTCATTGTACGAATTTTTTTAAAAAAATCCAAACCATCTGTATAGAACGACCAAATTAGTTATTTCTGGTAAAAAATAGCCAGCAAAAAAGTGCACAGTACGTATAAAAAAATTGAGAGGAGGATCAAAATTGCATTCTACAAGCAACCAGCACAAAGTTGGCACCCAAAATTAGCAGCCCGGATGGCCGAGCTCCAGCGGAGCGAGGTCGGAGTCGGACGACGCCCACGGCCAGCCCCAGCTCAGACCCCTCGAGTGAGCTCGCAGACCTGAGGCAGAGATCATACGAACACTTGTTTCAGGTTTGGTGCAAATCAACAATAGATAATCATGCAACTCTCACTATACTCAAGGTTCATCGCTTCTACAATCTGCTAGAAGAGCCACCATTTTGCACGGATCAATCTCTGCAAAGAATACAGTACCAGGAGTAGCAGGACTAAATAGAGTAATAAGTACTCAAGCTAGAAATAGAAAAAGTGATGATTCAATTATATTCAAAACTCAAATTGACTCATAAACATTTTTCTCTAAAATCTGCTCTTGGTGATGTTTATATCTACACATAGAAATAAAAATGTTTACTTGCTCAAATGAAGAACTCTACAAGTGACTACTTGACTGCTGTGGTGCTTGCCGAGTCTGCAATATCATTACAATGCCATATATTGTGAAGGTGTAATATTTAGTTAGGTCAGATGATACACTTAGGATACAATTGCTCATCTTAGTTTTAGCCATGCACAAACATCATGTTTGAATATCAATTTTAGGGTAACAGTACAACACACATTTCTAATTATGTTTTCATGACATTATTTTTTGTCCCGTGCAACGCACGAGCATTTATCTAGTTTTATAAAACGAATCAATAAAATATAAATAGATATGTATCACTCCGGTTATCATTCCCATTAATGTTAAATATTCTTTTTTTTTCGTTGTAACGCACGGGCATGTTTGCTAGTCTTATCTTATTTAAAATCTCTTGTTAGTAATAGTAAGATGGATCATTAAATATGGCCATATATTACATGCCAGCTGTTGGACGCCAGATTTTACACTAAATTTCACGCAGGACAGTAAGAAACATAGATTGACTGTGCAATCTTCTTCCACAGCAACCACTTACAGCCACTACATCAGCTAGTAATAGTATAAGCAGTAGCAAGCACGCTACGACCCGTATGTGACAAGGGAGTCAGGAGAGGAGCCCAATGCAAAACAACACAAGGGCACTAGTTATACCACCCATCGATCGTCGCGGACTCGCGGTCACATCTGGACGTTGATGTGCCTGGTCTCGTCTCCCGGCGACAGTGAGAAGGTGGCCTGCGTAGTCCTGTTGTTGTAGCTCACCGTGAGGACGTACTCCCCCAGGTAGCCGCTGAAGCTGTAGGCGCCGTGCGCGTCGGTCTGCCCGCCCGCCTGCAGCGTCCGCCACTCGTTCAGCAGGCGGTCGATCACGTCCCCCGTGGGCAGGTTGCTGAGGTTCCAGTCCGTGAGGCACATCTGGTAGCACCCGCTGGGGTGCAGCGCCGTCCACAGCATGACGCCGCTGACGGCCGGGTGCGAGTAGGCCTCCCGCAGCACCTGCTCCAGGTACGCGGCCTGCGTCTGCGCGTCGAACTTGTTGCTGATGTCGATCTCGGTGAACCAGATGGGCAGCCCCAGGGTGGCGAGCTTGTCGAGTATGGCCCGCATCAGCGGGATGTTGGGCTTGGAGAAGTGGCCCTCCAGGCCGATCCCCTCCAGGATGGCGCCGCCGGACCGGAGCTCCTTGAGCTTGTCCACGTACGTGTCGACGGTGGAGAACGGGTCGTCGCAGGTCTCAATGACGTTGTACTCGTTCATGAACAGCGTGGCGAGCGGGTCGGCGTCCTGCGCCACGCTGAAGAACTCCATGGACGCGTTGGGCCCCAGCCGCTGCTCGTAGAAGTCGTAGTGCAGCATCTCGTTGTTGACGTCCCAGTGCGCGAACTCGCCGCGGTAGCGGGTCATGAGGCTCTGGATGCGCGTGTTGACGGCGGCGCGGAGGTCGTCCGCCGTTAGGTTCTTCACCCACCGGGGCGTCGCGTCCTGGTTCTCCCAGAAGATGTTGTGGCCGCGCACCATCACGCGGTGCGACCGCACGAACGCCAGCATCTGGTCGGGCACGTCGAAGCGGAGCAGCCCCGACATGGGCTCCGTGGAGTACCACTTGAGCTCGTCCTCGAACACCGCCGCGTTGAACCGGTCCACGAACCACTGCTGGTACGCCTGGTTCCCCAGGATGGTGGAGGCGATCGCCGACCCGATCGGGAAATCCTTGGCCGTCTGCTGCACCGACACGGACGCGCCGACCACGCGGGCGCCTTGCGGGTCGGCGACGTGGATGGTCGCCGCACGCTTCCTCCTCTGTTCCGGCCAAACGCCCAAACAAGATGAAGATTATTCAGCCGCATCGCACGCAACAACACTTTTTTAAGGACACACCACGTAGGCCTCGACGAAACGTCGTTACCTTGCGGATGGTATCCTGCTGGTGCATTGCCCACTGGTCTGTCGTGAACGGCTGCAACGACCCACTCGCGACGGTGATCTTCATGGGGGTCTTGTCAGCATTCTGCGGGCGCGCATGAACAGTGAGCACTACTTCTGAATAAAACTTTGCGAAGCGCATCCGGACGTACCTGAAAGAAGATGACAGAGGTCTGCGTTGGCCAGTCCAGGACGAAGCCGCCCTTGACGAAGGCCCAGCAGTCGCTCCTGGCAAGAACCGTGGCGATGCACCTCGCGCCGGTGTTGTCCGGCGCCAGCCTCGCAGTGATCAAAGCCGAGTACGCGCCTTCCAGCTTCACCCAGCCTGCATGACATGACATACAACGAGAGTTATTGAAGCTCACATGAGTGCAGTCGTCGGCCTCGCATAGTCACATGACAGGAAACGGGAGGGATCGGAGGGCAGGGGCGGTCTCGAGAGCTCACATGAGAAGGTGTACATGGTGGTCTTGTTGAGGTTGTACACCACGAACGCCGGGGAGAAGACGCCGGTCTCCGTCGTGCGGTACCCATCCGGGTCGTCGCCGCTGTTGCCGAACTTGAGAATGCCTCCATTGTACAGCGCCGGCTCCGGCTGGCCTCTGCACTGGACGCCATGCAAATTCGCAGTTAGCTAGCACACACGGCTCTACTGCATGCGCAGATACTCCGCCTCGCCCATAATTAATTTATTCTATCAAAGCTTATTTAAGCGGCATATGATAACTGTGGAGGTGACAGCGACTGATGACACGCGACACACACAAAAAGCGCATCTAATAAGCGTACAACTAATTCGCCGTAAGCAAAGGCTCGCTATTGCCGCGTTAGTTGGTCACTTGGTCGGCCCAAAAAACGCATGCATGTTAGCCGCGTGCAGAGTTTGGCCCTGCCGCTTGGCGCCTTGCAGAGCTTAGCCTTCCAAGAAGAGCATCAAATAAACATGATGAACCGATGCATGATCACGATAATTCCAACCATTTCAGAGCTTAGTGGAGGTCGATGCTATAATACTATCGAGAAGTGTAGTATAGTATTTGTCACTTGTTCCATGTGATAAGGCTATCTCCAAGAGCAACACTCAAAATACAAGACATATTCGCCATTTGGGTAGCGCTACAGGCAAAAGGTTCAATATGTATACCTATTCGGTATTTTCTCCAACAACAAGACCCAAAAGAGAATTCTTTTTACAAATGAGTTTTCAGGAGAGATGATGCTTATATTTGGGTTGTGTCTCTCACACAGCCTAAAATAGGTCTCCCGTATATGTACTCTGTTGTAGGCTGATTTTGGATCTCTTGCTACTCATTTTAGGTTTGGATGTCAATATGGGTTCCTCGTTGAAGACGTGTAATGTCTATTGGCTGCTAGCAGCTGGTAGGTACTGGTGTGGGGCCGTTGAGGTGTCCCAGCGCACGCATGGGAACAAAACTGGAGTAACCGGCCGGAGAGACTGAGGGAGGGAGGATCATGTGCATTGTGGCCTTGTGGGGAGGAAGCATTTGTGGTCCAACAATGGTTTTGAGTTTCGTCATCTTCCCCGGCTCCTATTCGATCCTCTATGTAGTTCTCTGCCGCATTGGTTATTTGGTGGTCACCCAGGTGAAAAAATGGTCTTTGATAAAGATGCAAGGACCACCAAACACGCCACAGATATATAGTAAAACCGTTACTAATTAACGAACTTGCATTTTTGTTAGTTGTTACTCATGCATGACGCGCAGATAAAAGCTTGCTAATTCTGGAAGAAAGGATGCTTCAGTGGAGACTTACGTCGGTGTGGGCGGAGTAATCGTACCAGCCATCTGCATGTCACCAGCAGCAGGAAGCTCAAAACGATGTCACATGCATACTCGTAGGAAAGAAAGCCAAGTAGCTAGGAGGGATAGAAAGGGAAGAATAAGCGCAACACTGACCTGGAGGCACCGCCGCGGCGAGCTCACTTCCGCAATGCAGCAGCATCCACAGCACGAGAAACTCGAGGCCAGGCAGAGCGAAGCGATGCATCTTCATCGCCGCAACTAGGCGAGCTTCAGCCGCTTCCTCTGCTCAAGCTCCTCTCGCGGCCTAGCTCCCACTGTAGTGTCACCTGTGTGTGCACTGTGTAGAGAATAGAGAGGCGGCAGACGGGTATGGAGGGGAAACTGGCAGCTAAAGCTAGTGGGCGCAATGAAGAGAGTGCTAGCTACACGCAGGTCGTGATCAGAGGAAGGGAGCTGTGCATCGCTATATATAGCCGATCACATGGCACCATTCGTTCCCGCACTTCAGAGCGAGAGCGCGCCTTTTCGCACTTGGCAAGGCGCCACTGGCCGGCGAGTCACGGGCCGCCGTGGGCGCCCACCACGTAATCACGTACACCTGGTCCTCGGAGAGGCTGCTGCCGCCGCAAGTAAGCGCTGGCTGTTCGTTTGGTGTGGTGGGCTAGTGGCCTTCTGCCCTTCTGGTGCTCCTGCACCGGGCCTAGCCAACACTAGCGCCTGTTCCCCCCAGTTCACATGCGATGCGTTGCGAGCGACGGAGTGATAGGCAGGCAGGCACGGGGTGAGGTACTGAAGTGGAGTGACTGCTGCAGTGTAGCATAGCATGGCATGGTGGTCCTGTGAATAACCGTCGCCTTATTCTGTGGTCTCGTGTGCATGGGTCGCCCGCGCGCGTCACGCCATGGGAACTGTACCGCGGACCTCGAAGTTTCTTCTGTTGTTTTCTTCCTGGCTCCGGCATTGAATCGTGTCCGACTGTCCGGTAGAGTGAATGATGCCCGGCAAGTGCACAGTACAATGGCTTGAGGCCGTTCATCAACGAGGATAATCACCTTCCATGAATGAAGGTGTGCAAAGTTGATCGATCAGTGATGACGAAGCGTTCGACGGGTTTCTGCGCAGCTGATGTTGTTTCATTGTGAGAGGAAAACACTATATCATGAATGATAAACCGGATTGATAAGTTCAAGTAAACAGGGCCGATGTCACGAGTTTTCTTTTTTTTCCTCGCTTGCTCGTACTCGTACAGCTGTCGATGTTTGACCACCGATAGCCTGCCATGGGGATCCCCGGGGCAGTATGTTCGGGCTTCAGCGTATGCAGAACTCGATGGTTAACGCAAGAGACAGTCGATTTATCCTGGTTCGGACCCTCGATCTTCGATCTGAGTAATAGCCCTACGTCCAGTCGGCGTTAGCCTTTGCGTTGGATTGATTGTAAAGTGTTGTGTTGTACAATTGTTCTCTATACTCCCGATCCAAGGAGCCCTGCCCTCCTTTATATAGTCAGGAGGCCAGAGTCCTAGTCGGTTTACAATGAGAGTTCCTAGTAGGATTACAGAATAATACTACTACTAAGATTACAGGGGAAGAATCCTAGTTAGACTAGTTCTTCTCCCTTCCTTATGGGGTATCCCGTGGGTCCCGCACCGATAAGCCCCCGAGCACTTCATGGTTGAGTTCTGGAAGCCTCGTCTTGTTCCTTCAAGTCTTGTCGAGCAGGAACAAGCGTCGTCCAAGTGCTTTCTTGAGCGAAACCGTGTAGCGCTTCGTGAGATCTTCGCGTGGTGTGTACCTTTTTGAAGAAAAAAGTACTCCTATTTGGATGTAGCCCCCGAGCCTCTTACTGTTTGGCACAAGGAGCTTGAGGGTCTTTTCTTGAAATTGCCTTGATTCTTCATCGAAGGGCTCCCGAGCATATACCCGGGTTCTTTGTCGAAAAGAGCTCGGAATTAGCTCTGTCCGGGTTCTTTTTGTCGAAAAGAGCTCGAATATAGCTATGTCCGGGTTCTTTTTATCGTGTGGCCTTGAAGTCGTCTGTCTTGAAGAAGTCTTCTGAGTGACGTGCGTTTTTTGAAGGAAAAAGTGCACTCACTGAGTGTAGCCCCCGAGCCTCTTGCTATTTGGAAAAAAAGTTGAAGGGTCTTGAATCTTATGTCGTTTGAAAAATTGTTGTCTTGAAGTAGTCCTCTTGGTGACGTGCGCTTTTTTGAAGGAAAAAGTGCACTCACTGAGTGTAGCCCCCGAGACTATTGCTATTTGGAACAAAAAGTTGGAGTGTCTTGAATCTGAGTAATTCGAAAGAACTGAGAACTTCTCCTGTTGCAGCCCCCGAGCATATATCCGGGTTGTTTTGTTCAGGAAGAACTCGGATGCAGGGTCTTGACATATTCTCTGGTAGTCTGCTGTTGTCAGATGTAGTTGTATGGTGGTGGTTGAGTGTGAATGATGTTTGTTCATGAGTTGTACAGTGTTGGTATATCTTTTCGAATATGCTTGTCCTTGAGTACTGTTCCTTCATGCCTGAGTCCTCTTTCAATGAATTCTGTCTTTTCACTGTGTCATTTGTTAGGCTTATTTCGTTGATGCTCTTGGTCCATGTGCACCGCTCCTTCGGTCTATAAATATCCTCCTGGAGTGCTGTTTTGATTTATTGAGCGTTTTGTTGCTTGTTCTGAAGTCTCTGTAGTCATGAATATGGTAGTTTGTGAAGTAGAGCAGCCTCCGGGCGTATTTTGCAGTTGGTGTGTGTCTTGCTATAGCTGGAGGGAGTCTTGTGATAGGGATTAGAGGTAGGCTAATCCCGCAGCAACATTGTACTTAGAAGTACGTGGCGGTAGTTGGAGGGAGTCTTGTGATGTGGGATGCGATCCTTCATCTGGCAGTTCTGGGTTGATCCTCGTCGCCTGCCCTGAGACTGTCCGGTGCAGATCAGCATCATATCCAGCATCACATCGGACTTGGGTAGACAGATGCCTGCCAGCCTTCTCTGCTCCATGTTGTCCCGCCGTGCTGTTGATTTCCGCCTTGGATGCGCTGCGCCCGTCCTTTGAAGAAAACGGTGTAGCCGAGGGCGGTTTGTCCAGCCGAGTAGCAATTTGGAACACGTAGTCGTTCCAGAGCCTAGCCGTGTCCGGATTCCTCTTTGCTACTTTGCTTTTCGTGGTACCGAGTTCGTTGGGCCTTGTAAGATGTGTAATCTTCTATTTTTAAAACTAGTTATAATGGAAAGAATCTTGTCTTCTGAGTTGCAATTCTTTATTTTCCTGGTGTCCCGGTTGTTGATGAGATTTCCGAGTTCTTTCTGTAAGGACTGGGTTGTTGCGCTCCTTGTGAGATAACCCTTCTTTGCTTTATTGTTGATGAGTTTTTTTTGTGGTGATATGATAATTCTGCCGTGGTGCTAGATGGATAAGTCTGAAATCTGCCCGTTAAACTGTACTGTTGTGTGGATTTGAGCCGTCCGTCATTTTCGCTGCGTTGGTAAATGGACCGTTGCGTCCTCATGCCGTGTTAAAACGGGCCTGGTGGGCCGCGTTTTTTCCGATGTAAAATCTATTTAAAGGCCTTTCTCCTCCTTTTCTTTGGTACCCTGCCTTTGCCTTGAAAACCCTAGCCTTCGCAACTCCGCCGTCGCCATTGCTGCTGCTATCTGAGCGCCGCCTTCCGAGCCTTCTCTTTCCCTAGTGCCTTTTTGCCCCTGTTAGTACATGGGTAGGAAGAAAGCCGCGAGCAAGTCCTAGGCAGCCTTTGCGGACGAGGAATCATCACTTTCCGTGATCGAGAACCAAGAGTTCATGGCCATGAGGGCTGCCCAGAAGGTTTGGCCGGCTCCGACAACGACTGAAGACTAGCTTCGCGAGCTTGTTGGCGATGGCCTGGTCCAGAGCAAGGACATTGCTGAATGGAGGGCTCCGGGCGAGCATCGGGTCCCTGCTCCAGGTCATGGTGAGATCATTCTCTTCGTTTCCTTTGTTTGCGCTGGACTTTGCCTCCCAGCTTCTGCTTTTCTTCATCGGTTTCTCGGCTATTTTGGGATTAGTCTAAATCATCTTGCTCCCAATGCCGTTCTCCATCTTTCTGTCTTTGTTCATCTCTGCGAAACCTTCCTTGGAATTCCTCATTCTCTTTTCCTCTTTCGTTACTTCTTTCGTCTGAAGCCCCAACCTCGCTGCGATGACACCAGCGTTCTTGGTGGCTGTGGGATTCAGTTTCGCCAGGGTTTTAGAAGTAAATTCTCTGACTATGACCTGGTTGATTCTGTAAGAGATTGGTGTGCTGACTGGTTTTATGCTGCCAACTTGATTCCTCCTCTTTCTGTTCACTCCGGGTCTGGTCCCTTGGTTAATGACCGATGGGAAAAGAACCCGGTGACAACTGCTGAGCTCCAGACGATCAAGCCCTTTCTCGAGAAGATTTGCACTCTGAAGCAGCAAGGTTTGACCGGCTTTGGTATTATTTCAAGTTTTCTTCGCCGCCGAGTTCAACCTTTGAAGGAGCGCGAACATTACGGTTTCGAGTACTCTGGGGCGGAGGACTCTTCTCGTATGGTCCCTGCCCTTGAGTTGATCGACAAGGAAGTGCTCGAGCGTCTCCAGAAGATGCTGAAAGGAGTAAGCGTTGTTCCGCTTGCTGTCCTTGAGTACAGCGCAAAGAACCCGCCCCCTGCTGTGAGTTGTTCTTTTCTTTATTCAGGTACTTTTGATTTTCTTTCGTTGTATCCACTTTTGTTTAATCTTCTTTGTCTCGTTGTTTTATACTTTTATAGGAATTAGGGCATAATTTCGCTGATCCGATTCCCCTTGATGATCTCCCTACAAATGTGGATGCTGGGGGTAGTCTTGCTGGGGCGTCCTTGACCAGTAAGTTTCAAACTGCTATTATGTTTCCTGGTGTTTCTTCCACATTTTCTGACGTATATGAAGAGTATGTTCCTCGTCTAGTTCCTCGAGGCCTTCGCAGTGTCGGAAAGAGGGGTCAAGCTGAAAGTTCTTCTGGTTTGTCTTCTGCCAAGAAGTCTCGCCAGTCAAGTACTCGTCCAGGTACTCCAGTTATAGCTAGCATGCTCTTAGGTGAGCATATTAATACGCTATGTCCCTTTGTTTTTTGGTTTTTGTCTTGAACCGAGTACTTTTGTCCTTTTTCAGCTGGTGTTTTGGCAACCTTGGTCGAGAGTGAGGAGGAAGAGGACGATGATGCTGCCCATCTTACTCGTCGGTGAGTTGTTTTCTTGCTTTCCTGTAGTTGAAACCTTCTTTTTGTTCTAACTTTGGTCTTGATCTCTTTGTAGTAAGCGGTCGTCGGGTACAAGTTCTTCTAGGGCACCGGCACCGAGTTCCTCTAGGATTTCGGTACCGAGTTCCTCTGGGGCTCCGGTGCTGAGTTCTTCTGGGGTTCCGGTACCGGCTACGCCGTCCCTGCCGCAGAGTGGTGGTGACGTCTTTGCTGCCAAAGTCCCACCTTTAAAGTCTTTCTTTTAGTCTTATGAAGAAGAAGATAGCTGAGTAAGTGATTCCTTGTTATGCTTCTTTGTTTCTCTCTCTGTTTTTCCCTAACTCATATTCTTATCATCGATTTTTCTTATGATTTTGCAGACCCTCGCCTTCCCTTAACCCTCTGTCGACTTCTTCTCAGTCCTCTGACCCGCCTCTGTGCGTTGAGTCTCGGGGCTTGGAATGTTCGGTCGGCGAGGTAGCTATGGGGGAAGCCAGGTCCCCTGCCGCTGCTGATCCTATTGCTCCAGAGGTGACTGTGGCCATGGCGGTGGGTACTTCTAGGGAGTTAGTCGGGGCTTCCCAGGATACAGCCCAGGTTTTGCCTTCTTTGCCTGCGCCAGCTTCTCCCTCTGCTCCCCCCGAAACCAGTAGTCAGTGTTTGGACGACGATGTGTTACTGCAGTTCGACGCCACCCATCGTCTGTCAGAGTTGACTGCTGCCTAGGGGGCCCTTTCGACTTCCTTTAGTGAAAAGCTTCAGGTGAGTTTTTCTGGAGTTCTTTCTTTGGATGTTCGATCTTCGTTTTCTTCTTATGCCTTTTCTTTCTCTCTCTTTTTGTTCAGTCTTTCTCTCGAGATCATACCGGCTTCTTTTTCTCGTCTGAAAACGAGAAGAAGTTGTCTTCTAAGGTAAGCGCCCTAAAGGCCGAGCTTGACCTCCTCTGGGCTGAGTTGGAGACTGAGCGTCAGACGCACCAAAAGGAGGAGAAAACTCTTTGTGCTCGGGTGGTAGAGGTAGAGAAGCAGAAGGATGCTGCGAAGAATGAGTGCAAAGGTATTGCGGGTTCTTTTTGTTTCCTTTTGTATTCTAGCTTCCCTTTCTGCTAACTTTTTGTTTTTTCTTTTGTACTCTGATTTTCCTTTTTGCTGACTTGTTTCTGCTGCCTGGTCTAGCTCTCCGAGTTGAAAAGCAGAAGCTCTCGGAGGGTCTTGAGGAAATGAAGACCACTGCTCGCAATAGTCACAACAGGGCTGAGGAGGTAATTGCTCGTGCTGAGGAAGAACTTGCGCTTGCCAAACTGATTAGGCGTGGGGCTGACAGAGATCTTGTGTAGGCTCAAAAGACTATTCAAGACTTGTCTGGTAAGTTGGCGACGGCTACTGAAAACTAGAATGCTTTGTGGAAATCATTTCGGTTAGTAGCCAGTCTCCTCCGGACTTCAGCGAATGATGGTCATTCTTGGGCTCAATTCATTCCCCAAGTGCCGACCCGTTTCCAGGAGTTCGTGAAGAGGTGTGCCCATCTTTGCACTAGGAACGTTCTTGCCCAGGTCCGGGTTCTTTCTCCGGATTTTCCTTTGTCCAAGGTTGCCGATGAAGCCGAGAGCCAAGAGTACCTCGATGCTGTTGAGAGGTTAGAGCCTGAGGTCGATGACTTAGCCAGGAAGATTGTAGATAATCTTAATATTGATGTTTCTACTCCTGATGACAATGCTTGAATGTAATCAACCTTTGCACTCTGGCTTTTGTAACAGAATACTTATACTCTTTCTTGAATGAAGATCCTTTATCTTTGTTGATGTCTTCTTTGTTTGTATTTCTTTGTCTCATAAACAACTTGGGTTGGGTAAATCATTGTCTTAACAAACCTTCTTGATCTGTCGAGTGCCTTTCTGGCTTTCGTTTGTGACTTGTAAACAACTTGGTATATGTAGATTGATGTCTTGACAGACTTCCTTGACTTGTCGAGTGCTTGTCTGGCTTTCGTTAGTGACTTGTAAACAACTCGGTATAGACTGTTGTGTCGACAAACTTTGTGTTCTTGTTAGTACTGAAAAGACTTAGGATATCTCCAGCTTCTTCTTCTTCTTGGCTTAGCTTGTAGTGTGGTCAGCATCTGGTCCTATCGCTGGTTGCAAAAGTATCCTAGGACCGGCAAGCCCCCGAGCACTTCATGGTAGAGCTCTAGAAGCCTCATCTTGTTTTCTTCAAGTCTTGTTGAGCAGGAACAAGCGTTGTCCGAGTGCTTTCTTGAGCAAAACCGTGTAGCGCTTCTTGGGATCTTCTGAGTGTAGCCCCCGAGCTTCTTGCTATTTGGCATAAGGAGCTGGAGGGTCTTGTCTTGAAGTCGCTTTGATTTATGTTCAGGCTTAGTTTCTGTCATTTTGCTTTTTTGGTTCAGGTGTTAGCTTATTAGCTACCCTCATCGGTGGGCTCAAGCATCTTTCCAGCTCTTTTGCTCTCGACCGGTATGCTCAGGCGTCTTTTCAGCCATTTTGCTTTTTGGTTCGGGTGTCAGCTTATTAGCTACCCTCATCGGCGGGCTTAATCATGTTTTCAGCTCTTTTGCTCTCGGCCGGTATGCTCAGGCGTCTTTTCAGCCATTTTGCTTTTTGGTTTGGGTGTTAGCTTATTAGCTACCCTCATCGGCGGGCTCAAGCATGTTTTCAGCTCTTTTGCTCTCGATCGGAATGCTCAGGCGTCTTTTCAGCCATTTTGCTTTTTTGGTTCGGGTGTTAGCTTATTAGCTACCCTCATCGGCGGGCTCAAGCATGTTTTTAGCTCTTTTGCTCTCGGCCGGTATGCTCAGGCGTCTTTTTAGCTATTTTGCTTTTTGGTTCGGGTGTTAGCTTATTAGCTACCCCCATCGGTGGGCTCAAGCGTGTTTTCAGCTCTTTTGCTCTCGGCCGGTATGCTCAGGCGTCTTTTCAGCCATTTTGCTTTTTGGTTCGGGTGTTAGCTTATTAGCTACCCTCATCGACGGGCTCAAGCATGTTTTCAGCTCTTTTGCTCTCGGCCGGTATGCTCAGGCGTCTTTTCAGCCATTTTGCTTTTTTGTTCTTAATGGAAACAACTCGGGAAAAGCCATAATGAGACATATGTTTGTCAAGAAAAAACCATCTTTATTGATCATGAATATTAATAGGTCACAATAGTACATATGTTGTTGATGAGCGCTATCTTTGTTGATCATGAACGTTGATCTCTTGTGGTTTGTATATATATTTTCCCTTGAGTTGTTTTCATGCATAGAATCTTCGTAGCTGACTGATATGCCATGTATTGTTGACTACTTTTCTGTCTTCGGTTATCAACTTGTATGTACCCGGTCCGATGACCTTTGTGACGATAGAAGGACCTTCCCATGGACTGAGTAGTTTATGGCGTCCGTCGGTTTTTTGTATTCTTCTTAGTACTAGGTCTCCGACTTGTAATGATCAAGACTGGGTATTCTTGTTGTAGTGGCGTCTTAGTTCTTGGAGGTATCTTGCTGATTGAAGGGTAGCGTTTACTCTGACTTCTTCTATACTGTCGAGTTCTAATCTTCGGGTGTGTTCTGCTTCTCCTTCGTCGTATTGTTCTATCCTTGGTGACGTCCAGATCAAGTCTATAGGTAGTACGGCTTCTGATTCGTAAACCAGGAAGAAAGGTGAGTATCTGATGGCTCTGCTTATTTGAGTCCGTAGCCCCCATATGACCTTGGGTAATTCTTCAACCCATTTTGATCCATAGTCTACTAGTTCTTCATACAATCTTGGTTTTAATCTAGCTAGTATGAGTCCGTTTGCCCTTTCGACCTGTCTATTGGCCTCTGGATGTGCGACTGATCGTAATCTATTATGAAGCCGCAGTCCTGTGCCCAACTTTGGAATTCTATGGCTATAAAGGGAGAACCCAAATCCGTGATGATTCGATTGGGCATGCCGAAGCAGTGCATAATGTCTTGGATGAACTCGACTGCTTTGGCTGCGCTGTATTTTGCGAGTGGTTTGAATTCAATCCACTTGGTGAACTTGTCAATTGCTATGAAGATGTACTCGAAGCCGCCTTTTGCTTTCTTGAGGGGTCCTACTTGATCCAGCCCCCAGCAGGAGAAAGGCCAAGCAGGTGGGATGCAGATGAGGTTGTGAGCTAGCACATGAGCGTGTCTTGCGAACATTTGACAACCTTTGCATCTTCTGACGAGTTCTTCTACGTCTTTCAAAGCAGTTGGCCAGTAGTAACCGGTGCGGAATGCTTTTCTGACTAGTGTTCTTGAAGCAGCGTGATTTCCACAGCAACCTGAGTGTATTTCGTCTAGGATCTCTTTGCCCTCTTCAAATGAGATGCATTTTAGGAGTACTCCTGATGATGCGGCTCTTCTGTAGAGCTTGTCTCCCACTAGGACGTAATTCTTGCTTCTGCGAACAACTCTGGTAGCTTCCTCCTTTTCCGCTGGTAACTTATTCTCTTTTATGTAATTAATAAAAACCTGGGTCCATGAAGTGGTGATTACCAAGATCTGGGTGTCTTTGGCTGAGATTTCAGGGGTTATCTCACTGGATTGTTTGATAGAGGGGGCTGATAACTCCTCTATAAAAACACCGGGTGGGACCTTCGCCCTGTCTAATCCTAGCTTGGCGAGGATGTCTGCCGCAATATTAGAATCACGCAGGACGTGTAGAATTTCTAATCCTTGAAAATGTTTTTCGAGTTTTCGTATTTCAGCACAGTAAGCGCCCATGTTTTCTTTGGTGCAGTCCCAATCTTTGTTGACTTGATTGATTACCACTGCTGAATCGTCGTAAACGAGTAAACGCTTGATTCCGAGGGTAATTGTCACTCGTAGCCCGTGGATGAGGGCTTCGTATTCTGCTTCATTATTTGTAGCTTGCCATCGAATCTGAAGGACATACTTGAGTTGCTTTCTATCTGGAGAAATTAGAAGGACGCCTACACCGGCTCCGCCTAGCTTGAGTGATCCATCAAAGTACATCTTCCAATGACCAAGGATGGTACATGACACAGGCTGTTGAATTTCTGTCCAATCGGCAACAAAATCAGCTAGGGCTTGAGATTTAATTGCCTTTCGTGGGATGAAATCGATATTGAGAGCACCAAGTTCAACTATCCACTTAGATATGCGCCCTGTTGCGTCTCTGTTGTGTAAAATGTCTCCGAGTGGGAAATCTGTCACCATGGTAATCTTGCGGCTTTTAAAATAGTGGCGAAGCTTGCATGAAGTGATCAGGAGGGCGTAGAGTAGTTTTTGCACATGCGGGTACAGGATTTTTTATTCTGATAGTACTTTGCTGATGTAGTATACGGGGTGTTGTACTTTATATACATGCCCTTCTTCTTCTCTTTCTATGACAATCGCAGTGCTGATCACCGTAGAAGTTGCCGCAATGTACAGCATCATGTCTTCGTATTTTTCGGAGGTGTGAGAACGGGTGAGGATGTGAGATATGCCTTGAGCTTCTTGAAAGCTTCGTTGGCTTCTTCTGTCCACTCAAACTTGTATGTCTTCTTTATTAATTTAAAGAAAGGTAACCCTTTTTCGCCTAGTCTTGATATGAAATGATTGAGTGCCGCCATGCAGCCTGTTAGTTTCTGCACATCTTTGACACTTCAAGGAGGGCCCATCTCCGTTATGGCTCGAATCTGCTTGGCGCTTACTTTGATTCCGCGATGACTGACTAGGAATCCGAGTAGTTGTCCTGGAGGAACTCCGAACACACATTTGTTTGGATTCAATTTCCACCTCCATCTTTTCAGGTTTTCGAAGGTTTGCTTTAGGTCTTCAATTAGTGTATCCGGGTTCTTTGTCTTTACCACTACGTCATCTACGTATGCTTCTATGTTTTTGCTGATCTGATCACCACGGCATGTTTGGATAGCTCTTTGGTAAGTCGCACCAGCATTTTTGAGTCCAAATGACATGGTTTTGTAGCAGTAGGCACCGAATGGAGTGATGAAAGATGTCTTGCTCTGGTCTTTTTCCTTTAATGCAATCTGGTGATATCATGAATAGCAATCAAGGAAGGATAATAGGGCAGATCCTGCTATTGAATCAACTATCTGATCAATGCGTGGTAGTCCAAACGGATCTTTCAGGCAGTGTTTGTTGAGATCTGTGTAGTCGACACACATGCGCCACTCGTCCGTATTCTTTTTCTGTACCAGAACTGGGTTTGCTAGCCAATCTGAATGGAGGATTTCTCTGATGAATTCGGCTGCCATTAGTTTTGTAATTTCCTTTTTAATTGCTGCCTTCTTGTCTGGTGAGAACCATCGTAGTCGTTGCTTCACAGGCTTGGAGCCTTCATTGATATCAATTCTGTGCTCAACCAACTCTCTTGGGACCCTAGCATGTCGGCCGGCTTCCAAGCAAAGATATCTTTGTTGTCCCGAAGAAAGTTGGTGAGCGCGAGTTCCTATTTTGCCGACAGGTGGGCGCTGATGGTTGTCGTTTTTGAGGGATCACCGGTGCCCAGGTTGATTTGCTTGACGTCGGCTTCTTTTGGTGGTGCTAGGATGCTGGGTTTTTTAGCCGGTATCTCTAGCTCTTCTGGGCTCATTTCTGCTGCAACAGTGGTTATTTCTTTTCTTCCATCGTTGGCCTATGCTTTTGCTGCAATTTGGATTACCTGAACATCACAGTCAAATGCGCGCTTCAAATCACTCCAAAGAGAGAGGACACCGTTAGGCCCTGGCATCTTAAGCAACAGGTATGGATAATGCGGTATTGCCATGAATTTTGCTAGTGCTGGGCGTCCGAGGATTGCGTGATATGATGAATCAAAGTCCGCGACTTCAAACTTGATGAACTCTGTACGGTAGTTCGAGGGAGTCCCAAAAGTAACCGGTATAGTGATTTGTCCAAGTAGCATTGCTGCCTTGCCGGGTACTATGCCATAAAAAGGCATGCTTATTGGTGTGATCATCCCGGCGAGTTGTAGTCCCATCTTCCTTAGAGTTTCTGAAAAAATGATGTTGAGTCTAGCTCCTCCGTCGATTAGTACTTTTGTAACAGTCATTCCAGTAATGGTTGGATCTAGAACCAGTGGGTAATGGCCTACGTTTCCTACGCTGGTCCATTGGTCTCCTCTTGAAAATTGGATTGGATACTCTAACCAATTGAGATATCTTGGTGTAGCAGGTTCTGCTGCCATGATGGTTCATAACGCTAGCTTTTCTTGATGTTTGCTTTTGGAATTTGGAACCCCGGCAAAGATTACTGCCCCTGTCCCCCTGGGTTTGTGGAATCCCTTATCTTCGTGGTTGTCATCTTCTTTTTTCTAATTGCCTTCTTTGGTATTCTTCTTACTATCTTTCCTTGTGTATCGATCTTTGAAGGTGTAGCAATCTCTGATGGTGTGATTTCCTTTGGGGTGCAAGGAGCAACGTATGTTCTCAATGTCATCATATCTTCTGGGTTTGGAAAACTTCCTTGATTTGTCAGTCACTGCTACGGTGTTGTCTGGTCCACGTTTTCTTTCCTGTTGTCTGTTGTTTCGAGAATTTTGTCTGTCCGAGTTGTCTCTGTTGTTTCTATCCGAGAATCTTTCTCATGTCTTTTCCTTTGTGGTAATCATCTTTTCCACTGTTCGTTTGAATTCTTCATTGTTTCTTGGGTTTTCTTTGCAGAAATCTTGAAATTGCCACCTAGCCATGATTCCGTAAGAGAAAGCTTTGATTACTTCTCGTTGTGTGATGTCATGAACTTGAGCTCATAGTTCGCCAAATCATCGATAGTAATTTCTAAGACTTTCACCCCCTTTCTGCTTGAGTCCTTTTAACTCTGCGTAGGTGATTGGGTGTGTAATGATACTCGCGAAATTTTCATAGAAAGCTCTTTGCAAGTCCTCCCAATTTCTGATCGATCCTGGATTTAATTTGTCAAACCATTACAGTGGCATGGTTTCTAGGGCCATAGGAAAGAACAAGGTCTTGATGTCATCGTCTCCTCCGGCCAATTCAATCGATTGCGAGTAAATCCTGAGTCATTGCTTTGGTTTGGTCTTGCCGTCATACTTGGAATGGTTGGATGGCTTGAACTTGTGAGGCAGTCGTATCGAAGCAAGTCTGTTTGCAAAATAGGGGAATCTATCGTACGTTCTGGCTTCTGTGTATTCTGATTCTGCGCCCCCTTCTTGCCAACTGTTGTCTTGGTGAGAGTAGTTCTGCGTGGCTGTCCGAGTAGGTGCTTTGCTTCTGGCCTTTCTTGGTTGTTCGACTCGGTCGTTTTGACTATGATTTCTTGTACTTTCTCTGTTGTGACTTCCACTTGGTCCAAGTCTCTCGAAAGCGGACTTCCTTTGATTTTGATCTTCCTGCTCATGAGATGTTGACCTGTCAGGTAGTCTTGAACGGGCTCTTCCATCGTGCGTCCTTAGGACTGTTGATCGGAGGAAGTCCTGGAGATGTTCTTGTTTTTCATTGGGATGTGAAGTCGCTCTGAGTTTTTCTAGTGCTTCTCGGATTTTATCGTAGGGTGTATTCGCTGCTCGTCCTTCTTCGACCTCTTGCTCTGATTTTCTTCTATTGTACTCGGCTAGGTCTGACTCATATTTGATCTAAGTTTCCTTTCGCTGCTTAGCACGACATTGACGCCCTTGTTTTAATTTGTTCTCTCTCTCTCGCTTGCCTCTGACTCTCAGTCTCACCATCGTGCCCCTGGATAAATGGTGATATGTTGGATTGGGATTCATCTGAAGACCTGACGTCGGATGCTTCTGGGGGGACCAATGGTGATCGAGGACGGTGGATCATGAATACTTCTCTAGCGTGAGTTGTTCTGTCATCGTCTTTGGTTTCCGTACTGCCAGAGTTGTTGATAACTTCAGTAGAGGCTTCAAGGTCACAGATCGAGTCTCCTTCTTGGTAGGGTAGAGCTGTTGTTGTCGCGTTGTCGACTAGTTGAGTGCCGCTATCCTTAGGAACGGAACCCGGCCAGTGGATGATGCAGTCTTAAGATGTTATAGTTAGGACAAGACCTTCCTGGGCTCCTTTCAGCGGCATTCTAAGCACGAGATAGGTGGATCCTTCGGGCCATGTCTGATAAGATGTTGCCATGTTGTGGAGTCCGAACGGAAGAGGATCCGACTTCTTTGAAGTACTCTGAATGTACTCCGAGTAGTATTCTTGATAGGTTGACGTCGTGTTCCGGAGCTTTGTCGGAAAAGAACTCGATTTTCTGAAAGAACTCGGATAAGACTCCGTCTCGGAAGCGGAACCTGAATTTGAATCGGATGCGTGAAGTCGTGAAATCCGAGTTAGATTAGACATCACGAGCTGCGCGAATCTTCTGACAAGCTGATCTGTCGTTGTCGCCGAAGTGAAAAAGTCCTGATGATGATCTTAATCTTCGAGGAGACGGCCTTAGAGCTTGCCATCGTCGCTAGCCTCACAGATCCACGAACCGAAGATGAAGATTGATCCCTTTGAGAAAATCATGTTGTCGAGGTCCATCGAGCTCCCGGATGCAAAGTCGCCGAAAGCCCCTACCTGGCGCGCCAGCTGTCGATGTTTGACCACCGATAGCCTGCCACGGCCCACGGGGATCCCCGGGGCAGTATGTTCGGGCTTCAGCGTATGCAGAACTCGATGGTTAACGCAAGAGATAGTCGATTTATCCTGGTTCGGACCCTCGATCTTTGATCGAGTAATAGCCCTACGTCCAGTCGACGTTAGCCTTTGCGTTGGATTGATTGTAAAGTGTTGTGTTGTACAATTATTCTCTGTACTCCCGATCTAAGGAGTCATGCCCTCCTTTATATAGTCAGGAGGCCAGAGTCCTAGTCGGTTTACAATGAGAGTTTATAGTAAGATTACAGAATAATACTACTACTAAGATTATATGGGAAGAATCCTAGTTAGACTAGTTCTTCTCCCTTCCTTGCAGGGTATCCCGTGGGTCCCGCACCGACAACAGCTAAACAGTAAAAAAAACTCGGGGTGGCTAGATAGCCCCGGGTATTCCGGTTTAAGAAGAAGATTTTCTCACGCAGATCGAAAAAACCCTTGAACCCCTGTCCCACTCATACACAGCGACACCGTGGCTCCGTGAGATGAGCTGACCACAGACCTGTCCTTTGGATGTGAGGTGTACACCCAACGTTTTTTGGGTAGTGGCGGTAGTAGTGTTTAATACGGGGGGGTGCTACATGGCCTACCGCATTGCGAAACATAATAACATAGATTATTGCATGCATCACTTGGTTTGCTAAAGCCTGTTCGTTTGGCTGTGGCTTGTCGTAAACGATCGTAAATTTTCAGCCGGAACAATATTTTTCCCTCACACAAATCAGTCAGCAGTACTTCTTCACGAACCAGCAACGATACGAACCAGCCAACCGAACAGGCTCCTAGTTGCTTCCACTTACGTCATTGCTATGTAGGAGCAGAGCCCCAATTTGCCAAAAGCAGCCACTTTTATAAAGGCAAAATAGCCGAATTCGTCCTGAACTATCGTGCTCGGCTCAATTTCGTCCCTCAACTATAAAAATATCCGATTCAGTCCCTGAACTATCGTGCTGGGCTCAATTTCGTCCCTCAACTATAAAAACGTCCGATTCAGTCCCTGAACTATCGTGCTGGGCTCAGTTTCGTCCTTCAACTATAAAAATGTCCGATTCAGTCCCTGAACTATCCAAATCGGGGCAACTTCGTCCGTTCGCCGACGTGGCACGCCACGTTGGCTCGCGCTAATCACTGCTCAGTCAGGCCGAACCCAAATACGAGACGCTGGAACCTGCGAGCGCACGCGCTCGAGCGCTCTGACTGAGCCCGGCGCTAAACGAACAGAGGGAAAAAGGAAGAACGAGCGGATAGAGAAGAACTGAGCACGAGCGCTGACGGGCAGTAAGGAGAGGGACGAACGCTGCTTCTAGGAAGCAAGCACGGCACCTATGCACTAGCTCTGGTAACGCTCCTGTAAGAATCCCATGCGCCTGCACCTCAATCAACGAAGAACAGAGCTACGTACAGAAGAGAAAGTGACCATGAAATTCAAAGGAAAACCGACCAAATCAAAAGGAAATGCTCCCAAATTTTGCAGAGATGCAATTCAACTTGCAACGAATCTATCCCCAAGAAATCATTGTCTGAAATTGATTCAAACTCCGGGGCTGCTCGATTTGGGGCAAGAACGGGAGAACAACGACGAACGCAAAACTGCAAACACAAAATCGCGAAAATCAAAATCAGAGACCTCATGCACAGTGCATAGAAAGTTGGCCCGATTTGGATAGTTCAGGGATTGAATTAGACGTTTTTATAGTTGGGGGACGAAATTGAGCCCAGCACGATAGTTCAGGGACTGAATCGGATGTTTTTATAGTTGAGGAATGAAATTGAGCCCAGCACGATAGTTCAGGGACGAATTCGGCTATTTTGCCTTTTATAAACTTACAACCTTGTACTTATGCAGCTACAACCTACCGCTGCCTTTCGCGTATCGATAAATCTATGCGACCGGAGCATCTTCTTATTATCTTCCCTTCGCTTTCTTCACCAAACGAAAAGGAGAGTTTAAACCCAACTTTTCCACAGGGAAATTGGTCCAAACTCCAAAAGGCACCGCACGCCGCAGCGGTTGGTACACTAGAATTCGACCATAACGGGCCAAAGTATTGCGTGCATTCTCTCCTCTGGAAGCCGGAATTATTGTCTGCCTTTCGGAAGTGGGTTTCTAAAGCCGCTTGCCTTGCCGGCCAAAAAGGAACCCCCTTTGCAAACACGGGCCATGCAATGCATGCATGCGGTTGCTAGAACGTTCAGTCCTTTGCCCCAAAATACACACAAACACTAGGCACTCGTGGAGAGCATCTTTTGTTCCGTAGCCGTGTACAGGGCTACAAGCTACACAAATCCGGGGAGTGGGACGCTCGCACGCGCGCTAATCCCACGTTCACAAAATCATTCTACTCTATTGTATTGTAGGCGCCACCACCACAGGGTCTCAGGGAAAAGCGCATCGATCGCCGCTCGCCGTGGCGGGCAGCAGCGGCCTCTCGATGCTGGCTCACGTTTGGGCGGTAGCCGAGACGCGCTGCCCGCTTGGTTTGGCGCGGCCCGCCGGCCTCGGTAGCCGGTAGGCGAGGGGTACGCCTCGGCGGATTCACGGGCGTGCACGAGCCCGAGCCCGGCCAGGCGGCCACGGGGTATGTTTGACTAGCGGTGGAAAGACGACGCCGGATAAGGCTGGGCGCCGGGGGGCGGGGACCGTGCTCGCGCGCGGGCGGACGGACACTTGCTGCAGGATTTGCAGCCGCGGGCGTTGGACAATTACAGCTCGGCTACCGTGCCCGTGCTCTTGTGGGTCATGTGACTCGGGCAATTCGTGGCCGAGATTTCATCGGGCCTTTCTGTCCCAGAACGTAGTACTCCACCGGCTGTGTCATCGGACGACCCGTGCCAAGTATATTTCTCTGGTGGAGCCTACGTGTGTGCACTTTTTGCTCGTCTCTCTCCATGGCGCGGCTGGCGCTGTTCTGATGCCAGGCGTCCTGCCAAGCCTCGGAGCTTTTCTGGCCCCACGAGTCCATTCTGCTCCGGAAAATGGCAGGATGAGACGACCGCGACATGTAAAGTGCATTGTCACTTTACCAGTGTCACGGTGACAGCCTCAAGAATCTGAAGTGTTCCTGATTCCTCAACCATTCAGATGAAGATAATAGCTTGAGAAGTTTTTTCGATAACAGCAGCCCTACAATGCAACTCCAAATCGGACGAATTTACCTGAACCGCTTAAATTCTTCGTTCCAAACTACGTGGTAACAAATACAATTACCACTTATCAGTTACCAGAGGTAACGTTAGTATTGACCACAACCGATGACAAGTCTGCAACTGGCCAAATATACAGGCAGCAGCAGTTACAATATATACAGTCATATACATACACGAACCAACATCATCATAGCACTACCATTAGCACAACCACCACAACTGTACAAATCTAATTTTATGACGAAGGCATCGATAATGATCTCAGCAATGGGCTGGAATCATTGATGCAAGAATATTTTATCAGTATCGCCTTCATTCAGCAGGGATATCAGAGCTCTGGCCTGAAAATTTACGGGGATGTCAGAATCGAATGAAGGTGAAAATTGCAACAGCCCATCTGCAAGCTAAGGGGGCTTTCAAATACCGACCTGCATCACAATTCTTTATCGTGTCTCATAAAAAATCCTTTATCGTGTAATGCCTGTAAGTTTATATGTTTTTATTGTGTTTTATATGTTTTTAAATACCCTGTATGCACGTCGACGAAGAATCAATATATATAGTTATCACATAGTCTCACTGCTGAGTTGCCTTATCCCCAACAGGAATTCCAAAATGTTTTTGTAGGCTTTGGAGCATCTACCGACTACATTTTTTCTGAGTTTGGGTTCCATCATTGTCATTTATAATTCTCCCAGTTGAGAAAGCTTTAGCAAAAGTATTAATGTGAGAAACATATCTAGCACCTCTTCATGGTATGTGGGACAACACGGGCGTGGGCCATGCTAGAGGCCAAAGATTAATTATACCGGCTTTTCAACAGTCACGAGAGGGGAATATGAAGACAGATCAAAATTGCAGGTGCTAGAACGTAACGATTGAGATGTACATGGGGTTCCCACCCTAACTTGCAAGTGGGGTCCCAATTTCCCTCGAATAAATCATAAAACATATTAAAGGAGCAGTCAAACACAAACACAAACCCAAGAAAAAAAATACTACAATTTCTAAAACCATTGACTTAGGAATAAGGATAATTTTATTTACTGTGATGAATTAAACTAAAACACTGCAACCAATATTAACCTAAGGAAAGAAAATACTATATGTCTGGCATGAGAATTATAATCAGCAACTTTCCAGATAAATACTGATAGCAAATAGAAAAAAAATAGGTTGCAATTGTTGATCCAATCCATCCAATAGTAATAGCGGCACGATAAATATGTTTTCCTTTCTCTAGGATCAAGATTCAAGAAAAATCCTGCCAGTGTCAAATATATGTGAAGTTACATACCTTTATCTGGGTTAGGGGAAGTTATTGGACGACCTTCACCTATGCTAGAACTATCTTCATTCCTGTAAGAAATTCATCCACAGCAGAAAGTAACGCACAAACCTTTGTATATGCACTTGTTCTAAAAATATTATCGTACTATGTCACATCAGAGCTACCATTCATGACTGGAACATTTTACCTTGACCATAATGTATACCTGGATGGACAATGTAAGATATATGTAGCTAGATTTATCATAAGTTCTTCCAAAATATCGAATTAACTTTCTCTGAAATCGCATATTTTCATAGAAATTGTTGGTTAAAGCTTCACACTGTACAAAGTGTTGATGTCCTAAATGAGACACGTATTTTGATCGAAGGGAGTAGTAAATTACCCTTGATTGTTCCGTTGATCACTTGTAGCAGTCACCGTTGTTAAGATAGTCTCCACAGATAAACTGCCAGCGTTCTCTGTGTCCTAGAGTATAACATGCATACACTGTTAACCTTTAAGCACTCTTCTCCAATCGAAGAAGCAGAAAATACGTGTACGGAAACCAAAGTCTACATTTCAAGGGTAGCATATAATAATAAATTACCAAGGTTTCACTCCTCATCCACCCTGGAATTGTTTCTGATAAAAGATTCATGTATTTCTCCATAGCAATCTCAGGGTTCAGATTCCCTAACTTCTGCCAAGCAGCCCTGAGAAAACAATAAATGATCATTGGTAGTAATCATTATGTATTACCACTCTTTGTGCGTATCTTTACAGAATATCTAGGCACAGATCAAACCTAGCAGATAATTTCTACAATGTACTATTTCACCATTTCTTTTATGCTTTAAGACACTCAGAATGGTGACAACTGACAACATATGTCCAAAAAATAGAAGGATTGCCAAATTTTTTCTCTTATAGGATATCTCATGTCTTTCCTTAACTCTATTTCAGACTTCTATATTCCCTGGATTGTTGGGAATAAAAACACATACACATAGCCATTATACACTTATCGCAAGGTTAACTCTAGCTCTACTTGTGGGCATACAAAAATATAATTAGTGGAACATTGACAGCTCCCAAGACGTAAAGAGATACACATCAGTCTACCAGAAATAGGCGCAAGATATCTGTCATGTTACATCATGTAGACCGGTTAGGTATGTTAAATTTTTTATTCAATACTTCTGACCATCAGTCCATAGTTTATAGCACATATATTATTCTTCTCACTCCAAGGGATAACTTCGGTAGTTAGATGTATAACAGGTTGGTTGGAGCCACTTAATTGGTCCAACAAAAAATAAGAATTGGAAATAAGAGAAGCTGTATTAATTGGTGTCCATGTGCAAAACATATTAGTGCGTCTTTCTATGCTCGTTGCTCCAGTTCGGTGGCTCATAGCAGAATTTTCTGACACGTCACAACAACAATCCATTCTGAACTCTGAAGCAAACCAACAGTTAGTGGTTTCTTTGACCAAGATGTCTTATTTTTTTACCTCTAAATGCTATGCTATCTTTGGCAAAAAAAAAAAAAAAAGGTACTGTACAGATTGCTCATAAAGTGATGATTAGCTGGATAAAGCATATCTAAATATAGTGCTCTCATGCACAACAATTGGCACAGGATATTATCTGGAGTGGCCTCAGAATTCGGCCGGACAAAAACTATTGCAAAACCAGAACAAGGCGCTGCATCAAACAACAACCCTATCTTGAAATGGAATGCGTCACATCAATACATTGCAAGCTCAATATAGAGAAGCATGTTTATATGGACAAACAAGCTTTAACATGTTGATGACACACTGAAGAGATGACTGCTGGGGTAACTGGATGGGAGGCTTTACCTTGGTTACCTATTATATGCAAACTCGTATAGGGACAATTTTTTCCCCGACTACATAAAGGGCAAAACTTGCTCAGACAGAGGTTGGCAGTGACTAGTTGCTGTCAATTATGCCTAAACTAAACAAATCAACACAATTCAGTTGATTCAGGATTGTAATTTCACCCAATCATTGCACCAGATCCACCTACATGATTTTGACTTCTATATTTTGTTTTTACATTTTATTCATTACACTTACCTTCATTCGTAGTTTATTGGAAATTCAAAACATAATCCTATCAACCATGCAGCATCATGGACAAATATTTTTTAAGACATAAGACATTCAAAATTTAAAAGGTACTACCATGACCAAATTTGAGAAGGAAGCGTGGATTCTCGTTGTCTCATGCAGGGAAGTGCAATATTCTCTTTGCCACAAAGGAGGCAAGGTATATATAGCTCCAACTTTATATGCTTCCTTTGCTCTTCTGTAAAGGAGCTATATGCTTCTCTGAAGCTGATGAACCCAATTTCAAGAACCAAGAAGAAAAGAGGAAACCCAAAACTTGAAGCGCAGAATTGTCATAAATCCTATTCCAACCAGGTACCCCAAGCTCTTAAACATAGACGCCGCATAACCTAATCATGTCAAATTATACATATCACAGCTTTCGTATTGGCATAAACCTCACATCTGATGAAATCAATAGTCAATAACACTCCAAAATGCAAGTCCTTCAGACCAAAATGATATTGCACTTATTCATTTCAGGCTTACTTCAGTAAACATGATTTATCAGCAATGGAAACAGATCAATTGCTATTTACTTCAGTAAGCTTCAGTGATTTGAACTTGTTTCCTCAGCTTAGCATCTGGTGGCTTATAAGCAGAAAGCCAGAGCCTGATGTGCGGTTCACATTGGTCTACCTAAATAGCTAAAACGATGCTGAAGCTGGTGCAAAGGTTGCTTTTGGCCTTCCAAGCAGAGTCATTAACAGACAAGTCTACAAGTGATCTCTGAACTAGAAAAAAAAATATACTAACAGTATTGAAGAATTTGATGCCTATTATACTGTAGCCACTTAAACTGTACCAGATCTCCTGGATACAACTTTTGACAGCTTTGAGATAATGAAGCACAAACTAGTTTTCAATAGGGTTTTTTTATGTGTTGTGATTCATTCCTACTGAAAAATACTAGTATGCTACTCTTGCTCTGCCTTGATACAAATATAGAAGAGGATCGGTACTCCAGTGTTGATGACATCCAGGCCAGGGTTTGCTTATCGTTAAGCTATAACCTAACACAGTGTAACATTGATAAATGTAGCCAGGGTCATAGAAAGAAGAGATGAATACCATTTCGCACGAGATGAAGGTCTCAATGTAAGTGGCTGCGCAGAATCATAACAGGGACCGTCAATGGCAACCTTGAGGAGACCTTGAAGCTGCAGCTGCACATCACTATCGAGCTTTGACAGGGCAGCCGCCCCAGCCCCACTAGCAGCAAATGCTGCAGCCGCACCAAACCTCTTCTCCACTTCACTCCTCTCGATCCCTTCCCACTCCTCAAACTCCATGTCTGCCTCAGGGTCATCCTTCAGCAGCCCTTGCAATGTCACTGCCTCTGCAGGCAACTCGGTAACCACTTTATCAATAAAGCTACATTCATGGCTAACATTCACATCATCAATTGTCCTTGCCACCGATTCCTCTTCAGGAACCAGTTCTTCTTGTTGATCACCTGGATGGGCCTCACATTTAGCTTCCTCCTTGAACTGCACTTCCTCATGTACCTCAGCAACTTCTTCAACGGGCTGATGATGTTTAAGCTCGTTTTTCTCTGCCAATGGCACATCGAGAACTGGTTGTGGAGCAGCCCCTGCAGGCAATTCGTGCTCCTTCACTTCAACTGCTTGCTCTCCCTTCTTCTCCAATACGACATCAAGAATCTCTTCAAGAGCAGTCTCAGAATCCAATTCATCCGGCCTCACTTCGATAGCTTGTACACTCTTGTCCACCAATCCCACGTCAAGAACATCTTCAGCAGGAGCAACTTCGGCAACTAGATGGTGCTGTCTCACTTCAACAGCTTCTGTTTCCAAGGGAAGCACTTGCGCAACTCCAATAACTTCTACTCCCTGCTTGTCCGGTCCTGCTTCGAGAACTTCAACGGGAGCAAGAGCAACCTCAGCGCCCAGATCATGCTGCTTCACTGCAACATCCTGCACGGTCCGTTCCTCCAACCCCACCACATCAAAAACCTCCCTAGGCGCGCCCGACACCTGCAGGCTCGCCTCAGCACCCGCCGCCGCCACAACAGCTGCGGAGGTCAAATCAGGCCGCTTCACGCCGCCACCGGCGTCCTCCCCGTCCTCCAGTCCAGCATCAAGGCGCACCTGCTGAACAGCCTTCACGGGAACCCCCTCCTCCTCGGGCAAGCTCTCCGGCTCCTTCACCTCCGCGACGACCACCGCCGGCGCCTTCTCCGCCTCGACCCACCCCTCCGGCGGCGCCACCGCCGCCCTCCCTTCGCTACGCATCATCACCTCGTCGACCTCGATGATCCTGTCCTCCTCCGCCGCCACCTCCTCGGCGATCGCGGCTGCGGCGCGATCGGTCCGGCGCGGGGGATCATTGGCGGCGAAGAGCGTGGCGAGCAGGAAGGCGGCGAGGAGGGTGGCCGCCGCCGTGAGGAGCAGCTCGTAGAACAGCTCCATCTCTCCGGGTGGTGGAAAAGGAAGCCGGTGCGGCTTTTTTTGGCCCCTTCGCTTTCTCGCTCGGCTGGGGACGGAGCGGAGGGGGGGAGGGGACAGGGGAGAGAGGAGGGGGAAAAGGCGAAGCAGAAGGGGAGAGACGAGGTCGAACGAATCGGTGGGTGGGCGTGGGGGAGTAAAGGGGGATGGTGGGGCGCCAAAGCCAAAGCAAGGCATATTCGGACGGATACGATCGCCACGAGGGCCGCGGGGGTGAGATGGGCGATGGCGAGGGCGGGCGACGCCGAAAAAGTCATTTCGTCTGGGAGCTGCTGCTAGGAGTTGGAAATGAGGATGCCGACGCCGTCAGGCGTAAGGGGATTTCGTGTCATCGTGTGCTCCATGTAGCACGCTTCCCCTCGGGCCTGCCGGCCTCGCGGCGTAGGGACGAGCTACCGGCACCGAGCAAGGCAGATGGGGCCATGGAGGCACCGCTCGCTTTGCATAGGAGCGGCAATGGTTGGGCCTCTGCTTGTCGGTGACGCCGCCTTTCCCTTCGAGCACAAGATGAGTTGCACAAGATACCTCTATGCGGAATTTACACCAGCTGCGCCTGAGTGCACTCATAGGTCACCGCTAACTTGTTAACGAAGAAAACAGTTCAGTACCAACAGCCATATATCGCTGTCTTCGTCGTTAGGGTCAATGGCTATGTATTATGTACCGTACCGTGTAGAAGTACTTCCATGATAAGTTAAGTCCTAATACACGAGCTAAATTCGTGAAGGGCGCTTATAGATGATAATGGGACATTAATGGCATGTTTGGTTTGCGGCGTGAGGTATTCCGAAATGATCCGAAACTACTACGGAAGCTGTCGATGCTGTTTGGTTTCTGGCATGGAAGTGCCTTGTCCGTCATCTGTTGATTCCCCGTAGAATAAATTGCAAGTGATCGCAGAGGACCGGCTCGCTCCGCAAAAAATGTCGGATGAACCTATTCTATTGTCAACGGGTCCACCTGATGCTGGATGGAACGAATCGGCAAACCAAACACGCTATGAACTATTCATCGCATAGTAGCAAATAGGAGGCAACCACGTATTTCTTTGTCCTCCTCGAGCCATGTGCCTAGAGACGACCTCTTTCATAGACCATGCTACAATGGCACCACAAATTTGATCCCAACAATGATGCGTGTTTAGGCCTTGTTTAGTTGGACCCCAAAGTCTAAAAAGTTGCTACAGTACCTGTCACATCGAATGTTTGCGGCCCGTGCATGGAGCATTAAATGTAGACGAAAAGAAAAAACTAATTGCACAGTTTGGTGGGAAATTGCGAGACGAACGTTTTAAGCCTAATTAGTCAATGTTTGGACACTATTTGCCAAATAAAAACGAAGGTGCTACAGTAGCCCCAAATTCCAAATTTCGCGAACTAAACAAGGGCTTAGAGATTACGGGCATGCATGTTTGGATCTTGGACAAAGGGTTTGATTGCCCAGCTAGCATGTCTTGTTTTTTGTTCTTCAATTTTTTCTTGCTCACCTGAGCTACCCAATTCGGAGGCAAGGCTAGCCCAGCATGATGAGGCAAGGCAAGTTGGCAATAAATAAATCCAAACGCCCTAAACCTATAGCCTGTTCGTTTGGCCGTGGCTTGTCGTAAACGATCGTAAATTTCCAGCCGGAACAGTATTTTTCTCTCACACAAACAAGCCAGCAGTACTTCTTCACGAACCAGCAACGATACGAACCAGCCAACCGAACAGGCCGAACTTCTAAAGTCTCTAGCCCATTTAGGATTGTATAAAATTTCTAAGGCCATGTTCGCTTCTCTTATAATCCGTACTTTTTAACTGGTTTTTTTAACTGGAACAATGTTTTCCTCTCACAACAAATCAGCTGTAACAGTGTTTCGGCTTATTTTTTCAACGAAGCGAACGGGGCTTAAAGGAGAAGTACAAGAATCAAAGATTCCTCCATTTATGTACTGTTCATGACGTTTGGAACATAGGATCGAGCATATCCTTTCCTACGTAGAAGCACTAAGAGCATGTTGCGATTTTTTTCAAAAAAAAAATCAGTGTCCATGGGCCTAGAAAAAATGGAAAATACAGAAATAAATAACGGGCCACAATTGCTTAGTGGGCCAAAAGGCCCGATTTATACAGTAACCTTACTGGACTACCATCGGCCAACTAAGCCCAGCCGGACTCCGTGCACGGAGTAGTACGTAGTAGGCCTAGTACTGCCGAACCACGTGGAGGTCAATGCACGCTGGCAGCGAGTGCCGAAACTTTTCCGTGTCTTGCATGTGTGGTGTGCAAGATGTTATCAACATCTGGATAAACATGATGCTAATAATAGTTCATTTACTTAAAAAGTTACTAAGTTGTAAGTCTACGCAACCTCCGTATCCTGGTGCGAAACTTCCGCAACGCGGAACCTCCGCAACGGAACCTCTACAAACCGTGCAATCAACAGAAACAAACAAATGCATAGGCATGAATATAAGACACTAGAGCTCCATTCGACTTACCTCATATTCGACTTGTTCAACTTCTTTTTTTAGCCGAAACAGTGTTTTTCTCTCACAACAATTCAGCCAGAACAGTGTTTTTAGCCAGTTTCAACCAAAATTCTACCAGCTAAACGGGGCCTAGTATAAAAGTTCCTTATTAAGAGCATCAATTTAATCTATCCTTATACACACCACGCAATAAAAAAATTGTATGCCTCTCTTTTACCCCTTTAGGTCCACATATCACTCTCTCCTCCCTTACACTCTCCTAGTATTTCTCCTCCTTTGACATCAATCTCTAAAGAGCATTTCTCCACCAAAAAAGAAGAAATCATGGTAGACAAGTGAGAGTAAAAGGAAGGTAAAAGTCCAACATACAAAATTTCTCTCTATTTTGTTCTACCAAACAAAGCACGCAACATTTTAAGTCAATATTTTTGAGAAGTTAGCACATTTTGCTCATACCTCATTTAGATGACACTCTAAACATCTAAACAAATCATGCCATCATCACAAAGAGGTACCAACCAAATATCTAACTAATTCTCTAATCGTCACCACAAGAACAAGCTCATGGTGTGACTCGAAATATTGCATACACATATAGATTAACATTGGTATGTTTCTAAATATCTTGTAAAGGGAAGTATATTAGTTAAAACATGATGTCGATACATATGGATTAGTTTCGAGTATTGACTGCTCTCTCTCGGTTTCTAAAAAAAGTCGTCTTGTATAGCAACACAGATTTCAAAGCATAACTTTGGCGTCTTATTTTTTATAAAAAAAATTAAAAATAATATATGTATATTTTATAAAAGTATTTTTTAAGATAAATCTATTCATATGGGTTACATATTTTTAAACTCGACAACTTAAAAGTTATTCATAAATTATATTCCAATGTTTAACTCAAACTTTGTTCAAAATGATTTCTTTTAGCAACCCGGAGGGAGTACATGTTTCGGAGAGCACCACTCCCTGATTTAGTGATTACAGGAGAACATGTGAAGAAATGATTCAAAACTAATATTATTGGAGTACTCCTTTCATCCCAAAACAAGTGTTTATCTCGCATCCCGAGAAGTTAATGAATCATAAATTTAACTAAATATATACAAAAATATATTCAGCATGTTCGGCAGGCCGTAAACGATCGTAAACGATTATGGATTATAAGTTAGAACAATATTTTTCTCTCACACCAAACCAGCCAAATCAGTCAGCAGTAAATAATCCACGGTCCAGCCCAGCCACCCGAACAGACTGATTAATGTTTATGATACCAAATAAACATCATTGAATTAATTTGATACACACTTTTATAGTAAATATATTCAGAGATACGAATGTCTATGCTTTTTTCTATAAATTTTGTCAAACTTGAATTTGCTTGACTCGGGATGCGAGATGTATATATATATATATATATATATATATATATATATATATATATATATATATATATATATATATATATATATATATATATTATGTAGGGAGCAGTGAGAAGCATGTTTTATTTAGCTCTCAGCTCCTAATATATAGTGAAATAATTCTTGTCTGATTCCTTTAAATCAAAATACCTATAAATATTACCACCGTGGATATGCAGCATATTCGTTTGGCTGTGGCTTGTTGTAAACGATCGTAAATTTTCAACCGAAACAATATTTTTCTCTCACACAAACCAACCAGCGGTACTTCCTCGTGAACCAGGGAAACGAACCCGCCAACCGAGCTTACGAGTGTTTTTTCACATCGGCGCTGGTTCACCCGGAATCACAAATTCGCGATCCGACGGCCGCCAGTAGCGCAGGCCAAGTCGGGCTCGAGTAATACTGGGTTCGGACTCAGAATCCAATCTACGCCCGTAGCCCCGACTCCAAATAAGGACGAACGCACCCGCCCCTTCTACTCCTACTACTAGTAAAGTTTCTATCTTGTACCGCAAACCAGCGCAAACCCTCCCCTGACAGCGGCGGCGACACCCTCGGCGGCGGCGCCATGGTGCTCGAGGTACGACATGCGCCCTGCTGCCGTTTCTCGGTCCGCGAACTCCGATCCCCAACTAATTTCCTCCCCTCGGTTTCGCTTTCCCCTGCAGGCGACGATGATCTGCATAGACAACTCGGAGTGGATGCGGAACGGCGACTACGCCCCGTCGCGGTTCCAGGCGCAGGCCGATGCCGTCAACCTCATCTGCGGTGCCAAGACCCAGGTACCCACGCCGGTCTCCCCGTCCACCGATCCAATCTCCAGTTTCGTGTGGGTTAGGGTTTCTGGGATTCCGGATCTGATTGCTTCTGTTTGCTGGTGGGTTCAGTCGAACCCGGAGAACACGGTAGGCGTGATGACGATGGCCGGGAAGGGCGTCCGCGTGCTTGTCACTCCCACCAGCGACCTCGGGAAGATTCTCGCCTGTATGCACGGTAAGCTCACATCGATCCCAAAACCTTTGCTTTACTATCGCGTGAGAGGATTTTGCCAATTAGTTTAGAGATTCAGTGCAACTGCCTAAGCTATCTCATAAGTTGTTAGATCATGGTACTTTGCTACTTGTAGTTTCCTGACCAAGTGATGCACAACAATGTACTGTATAGGGTTGGAAGTTGGTGCTGAGGCAAACTTGGCTGCGGCAATCCAGGTTGCTCAGCTTGCGCTTAAGCATCGCCAGAACAAGAGGCAGCAGCAGAGGATTATAGCTTTCATCGGAAGGTATGCAGGAGTGGCATAACTTATATGGCCATTATTAATTTTGTCTGAATTTGGGTTAATGAGTCCTGTCATGTGTATCAGTCCTGTGAAGTACGACAAGAAAGTTTTGGAGACAATCGGGAAGAAGCTGAAAAAGAACAATGTTGCTCTTGACATTGTTGACTTTGGTGAATCCGATGATGAAAAACCTGAGAAACTCGAAGCATTGATTGCTGCTGTTAAAAGCAGTGATAGCAGTCACATTGTTCATGTCCCTCCTGGTGATAATGCCCTCTCTGATGTCCTCTTAAGGTAATTTTGTGCCATGTTACTGGGTTCTAAGTTTTCTTATGCTGCATATATGTTAACCTTATTTTTGTATCTTTACCCAGCACTCCTATATTTACCGGTGAAGAAGGCGGAAGCGGTTTTGCTGCTTCCGCAGCAGCTGCCGCAGCTACTGGAGCATCTGGATTTGAATTTGGTGTGGACCCAAATGTAGATCCAGAATTGGCACTTGCCCTGCGGTTGTCTATGGAAGAAGAGCGGGCAAGGCAAGAGGCTATTGCAAAAAATGCTGCAGAAGATACTTCTAATACCGAAAATAACAATGACTCAAGCTCAAACAGCGATTCTGTTATGGCTGAAGCAGAACCTGCCTCAAATGCTGCTGCTGGCGACAAGAAAGAACAGCCAAAGGTATTATCACTGCCCATCAGTTACAAACTAAAACTGCTCTGACCTGCCTCAAATGCTTCAAGTTTTGGTAGTTGTATGTACTCTCATGAACTCTTTTCTCCGATTTTTCATTTAAAATTGAGAGTGCATTTGCTTACATACTTTCTGTAACGACCATTAAAACTTAGATGATGATCTGCTAGTGATTGTTGACAGAGCAGACACTACACTAGCATATGGTGAAACCTTATAGGTATCCCTGTATATGCCAGTGCATTAATTAATTAATGCTAAAGTAGCTTGGTACATGCGCTGCCTCCTTTCCCCCCCTTACATAATCTATTTTTGTCCGTGCTTAAGAAAAATATGGAAGATATTGGCCAGGTGCATCTTTTCTTGGCACATATGTACATAATTTCTAGTGTTCCTTGCTTAACTTTTTAACTAACAAGGTTTCCAATCACAAGTTTTACTTAATTTGTACTAGTTTAAACTACGATTATATGCAGTACAGTTTGTCTTCTGTTGCAATATTGATTATAAAGGTTGCAAGTAGCAAAGACCCTTTTCAATTAAAGTGCCTGACTCTGTATCTTCCATTTGTACTATTTGTATTGTATATTATTTATATTAATAGTTAATGTAATCCAAGTGGACATCAGAAGGCTAACATAGCTGTGATCACAGGATGATGACGATCTACTACAGCAGGCACTTGCAATGTCAATGGAGGGTGGTGCTTCAGGATCTGCAGCTGTGACTGACTCTGCTATGGCAGAAGCTGGTGCAGTTGACCCTGACTTGGCATTGGGTGTGTTTTCTCGTCTTATATTTTCAGCCTCAACAATTCTATTACATACGGTATTTGTTGCTATCAATTAATTCTGGTAGTGACAAATGAAAAACCACTGCTTTCTAGTGTGTACATGAAAACTTGGATGTTAACACTTCTTGCTCCAATAGGAAACATATAATAACCAACATCTTCAATTATTCCTCCCAGCATTAACTTAAACATCAGCATTTTCATCATGGGTAGTATTGATTAGTAATTCAGTGTAGTCATCAGAAATCACCAAGTTGAAAAAGCCACCATCTAGCGGATTAGTGATATGTTCCCAGGGTCCACACCTCATCCTAATATAAGATGATCCCCAAACACTTCTCTCTTTTTGTGGCACCAAACTATTTTTCCTTTGTGAGTTCATTTCATTCCTATATATTTGTAAGTTCTATTAATGTGCACCCAGTCTGCCTTTTGCCCATAGACAAGCCCTCTTGAACAGTTAAACTGTACATAACTCATTAAGGAACATACTTTGTTATATATATTCTGGCTGTCCAATAGATCGTATCATTCAACATCACATCTTCACATTACTTAAAAAATGTTGCTTAGATTTTCTTCGTTTCACTTGTTTTCTTTTCTATTGATACCTATAGTATTACAATCTCATTTCTTTTATCAACCTCATTCTCTAATATTCCCATACTCTGATTGTTTATATGCAGCTCTTCAAATGTCTGTCCAGGATGCAAACATGTCCAGTCACACTGATATGAGTAAGGTGTTTGAAGACAGAACGTTTGTGTCATCTATCCTTAATTCGGTACGTATTATTCTTATAAACTAATGACATACAGGTACATTTTGAGCTGCTGTTTCAATAATTTATTGGTCCTTTTTTTATGTGTGGAATAACAGCTTCCTGGTGTTGATCCCAATGATCCATCTGTTAAAGATTTGCTGGCATCATTGCACAGCCAGGGGGAGGTATGTTCTTTTTTGGGTTACATTACACTGAAGGTCTGCCAGTATTGTGATGCAATGAAATTCATGTTGCCTCTACATGATAGTATTGTTCAGGACCTTGACTAAATAAGAATATATATTGCAAGATTTAAGTAACTAAGCCCCTGTTTGGATCCATAGAGCTAATAGTTAGCTGCTAATAATTAGCTCCTTGGATCCAAACAGGTCTAGCTAATTGTTAGCTGAATACCCAGCTAACAACTATTTCACTAGATGGGCCAAACTATCTAATATTAGCTATGAACTGTTAGCTAGCTAACTATTACCAGCTAATGGATCCACCTTATCTGGAGTTTGTATGCTCCAAATATGTGCTGTCTTCTGTGTAGAATAGAAAGAAAACAGTTCATCTAAACAACCCACGTGTAACCATAGCTCTAGGATTCGCAGATTTCTGAGCTCTGCCAGTAGTGGCTCTGCTGTTTAAGATAGCATGTGGAGTTCTTTATAGCAGAATTGGTCTTATGGAATGGAAATAGTAGCACATTACCAGGTGACAGCACACGAATACCTTAGACAGCGGTACTGGGTCAAATTGTTGTGTACCCATTTGTGGTCTGCATACACTGTTTTGGTGAAAATAAAATATGCCCAAAGCAGTAAACCCCCGGTTCACATGAACTGCTATCCTGTAATGTTACGAATCTTGACTAGTCTGGTAATGTATGTATGTGGAAATATGATGGTTTCTTTATTTCTCTTTTTAAACAGCAAGAGAAGAAGGAAGACAAGTCAGACAAAACAGAAGATGAGAAGAACTGATGTAGCCATGTTCATGCTTCCATGTAAGAGTTCATTATTCCATACATATTTCTATCTATCCAGTATCCACATCCACTGTTGAAATGCATATTCAGCATAGCTTGTTCAGCTCTTATCTGCTGTTTCAACGCTGACTTAAAAGAAGAGCTGGTGTGCCTACTGCCTAGCCATTCTCAGGCTTTAGATGCTGTTTGATTTGATGTAAAGTAAAAGTACTTTAGGTAATATATGAATACGGACAACAACAACAACAACAAAGCCTTTAAGTCCCAAACAAGTTGGGGTAGGCTAGAGTTGAAACCCAGCAGAAGCAATCAAGGTTTAGGCACGTGAATAGCTGTTTTCCAAGCACTCCTATCTAAGGCTAAGTCTTTGGGTATATTCCATCCTTTCAAGTCTCCTTTTATTGTCTCTACCCAAGTCAACTTTTGTCTTCCTCTGCCTCTCTTCACGTTACTATCCTGGCTTAGGATTCCACTACGCACCGGTGCCTCTGGAGGTCTCCGTTGGACATGTCCAAACCATCTCAACCGGTGTTGGACAAGCTTTTCTTTAATTGGTGCTACCCCTAATCTATCCTGTATATCATTGTTCCGAACTCGATCCCTTCTTGTATGACCGTAAATCCAACGCAACATACGCATTTCCGCGACACTTATCTGTTGAACATGTCGTCTTTTCATAGGCCAACATTCTGCATCATACAGCATAGCAGGTCTAATCGTCGTACTATAAAACTTGCCTTTTAGCTTCTGTGGTACCCTTTTGTCACATAGGACACCAGATGCTTGGCGCCACTTCATCCACCCTGCTTTGATTCTATGGCTAACATCTTCATCAATATCCCCGTCTCTCTGTAGCATTGATCATAAATATCCAAAGATATCCTTTCTAGGCACTACTTGACCTTCCAAATTAAATATTCCTCCTCCCGAGTAGTAGTGCCGAAGTCACATCTCATATACTCAGTTTTAGTTCTACTGAGTCTTGGACTCCAAAGTCTCCCGCCATAATTCCAGTTTCTGATTCACTCCTGTCCGACTTTCATCAACTAGCACTACATCGTCCGCGAAAAGCATACACCAAGGGATATCCCCTTGTATGTCCCTTGTGACCTCATCCATCACTAAGGCAAACAGATAAGGGCTCAAAGCTGACCCTTGATGTAGTCCTATCCTAATCGGGAAGTCATCCGTGTCTCCATCACTTGTTCGAACACTAGTCACAACATTGTTGTACATGTCCTTAATGAGCCCGACGTACTTCATTGGGACTTTATGTTTGTCCAAAGCCCACCACATAACATTCCTTGTTATTTTATCATAAGCCTTCTCCAAGTCAATAAAAACCATGTGTATATCCTTATTCTTCTCCCTATACCGCTCCATAACTTGTCTTATTAAGAAAATGACTTCCATGGTTGACCTTTCGGGTATGAAACCAAATTGGTTCATAGAGACCTGCGTTATTGCTTTCAAGCGATGCTCGATAACTCTCTCCCATAGCTTCATAGTATTCATAGTATGGCTCATCAACTTAATTTTCCGTTAATTAGTACAACTTTGAATATCCCCTTTATTCTTGTAGATCGGTACCGATATACTTCTCCACTCGTCACTCGTCAGGCATCTTGTTCGATCAGAAAATATGGTTAAACAGCTTGGTTAGCCATACTATAGCTATGTCCCCAAGATTGGGATACCATCCGGTCCCATCGCCTTACCTCCTTTCAACCTTTTCAACGCCTCTTTGACCTCAGATTCTTGGAATCTCCGCACAAAGCGCCTATTGATGTCATCAAAAGAGTCATCCAACTAAAATGTTGTGCCCGTATTCTCACCATTGAATAATTTGTCAAAATATTCTTGCCATCGATGTCGGATCTCATCGTCCTTCACCAAGAGATGCTCCCTTTCATCCTTAATGCACTTAACTTGGTTGAAGTCCCTTGTCTTTCTCTCACGAACCCTAGCCATCCTATAAATGTCATTCTCTCCTTCCTTCGTACTCAAATGTTGGTAAAGATCCTTGTACGCTTTACCCTTTGCCACACTTACAACTCGCTTTGCAGTCTTCTTTGTCATCTTGTACTTCTCTATGTTGTCCACACTCCTGTCATGATACAAGCGCCTATAACATTCTTTCTTCTCTTTAATAGCCCTTTGGACTTCCTCATTTCACCACCAAGTATCTTTAGCCTCGCCTCCACTTCCTTTGGTTACTCCACACACCTCTGAGGCCACCTTCCGAATGTTGATTGCCATCTTCTCCCATATGTTGTTTATGTCCTCTTCTTTCCAAGAGCCCTCTTTGATAACCCTTTCCCTGAATACCTCTGACGTCTCCCCTTTCAGTTTCCACCACTTTGTTCTTTCAATTTTAGCTTGTTTATCCCTACGGGCACGCACCTGAAAACAAAAGTCTGCCACCAAAAGCTTATGTTGAGAAACAACACACTCTCCTGGTATCACCTTGTAACCTAAGCATGCTCGTTTGTCCTTTCTTTTTGTGAGGACAAAGTCAATCTAGCTCGAGTGTTGTCCGCTACTGAAGGTCACTAGATGAGATTCTCTCTTTCTAAAGAAAGTGTTGGCTATCATCAGGTCAAAAGCTACTGCGAAGTCCAGAACTTCCTCCCCTCTGATTTCTACTACCATACCCAAAACCTCCATGAACTGCCTCGAAACCTGCGCTTGTAGTACATGCATGCCCATTAAGATCTCCTCCTATAAAAAGCTTCTCACTACTAGGTACAGCTCTAATCAGGCCATCTAAGTCTTCCCAGAACTGTCTCTTAGAACTCTCGTCGATGCCTACTTGGGGGGCATACGCACTAATTACGTTCAAGACCATATCACCAATGACAAGCTTAACTAAGATAATCCTATCTCCTTGTCTTCTCACTCCCACCACACTATTCTTGAGGCTCTTATCAATCAAAACTTCTACTCTATTTTTATTCGCGACTGTCCCTGTGTACCAAAGCTTGAAACCTGTATTGTCCACCTCCTTTGCCTTCTGACCCTTCCATTTAGTCTCTTGAACGCATAATATATTTACACGTCTCCTAGTCGCGGTATCAATTAATTCCCTTAACTTACCTGTAAGCGACCCTACATTCCAACTACCTAAACGGATCCTAGTTGGTTTGACTAGCTTCCTTACCCTTCGCACCCGTCGACTCATATGTGAAGACCTTTGCTCATTTTTCACTACACCTGGACGCCGATGTAGTGCGCCACTAAGGATGCGACAACCCGATCCTTGCTCACTTGACACCGTGCCCAGATCGTGACACGACGCATCACGGGGGTGACGACCTGGCCCTTGTTCATTTAACACCATACCCAGGTTCCGATATGGCGCGTCGCTAAGAGGGTTACGTCCCAACGGTTTTCTTTCGGGTTTCATCTACATTAGAATGGCTAGATTTAACGTTGGCTCGCCACGCTTATCACAACCCTTCCTTCTTTACCAGGGCTTGAGACTTGCTACGTTGAGACAATATAGGCGGAGTTACACTGTGCAGTGCCATGATTCCTTCAAATCCGCATTCTTTGGGTAGTGGAGGCACATAAGTCAATTCATGGTTAACTTTAATGATTGTGACCACTGGCTATCATTCCTCTTGCTCTAGCCTCCGCTGTAAGCATGAAATTAACATCTCTTTCTGACTTTGAAGGCGCACAAAGAAATTGAAGATCAGTCTCCATTGGCTGCGTTTACGTGGAATTTGCTTATCCTCATGTAACAGTGCTTTGATTATAACTTAATGCCGAGGGAATTTGTATTATGACTGCAACAATCTTCTCTCCATATATGTTCAAGTGATTTTCGTGTTTTAAGTTCTCTTTGCCTTGTGTTTATTTTGATGAGATAAACCGGCCATTCACTCGTGTAAACCGATCTGGTTGGTTATAAGCGGTTGCCCTAGAACTTTACAGCGACTAGGAGGCGACTGGCATATAAAATATCTGGAGTTTATGCGCTAGCCATTTGCATTCACGTACAGTGATACCCAGTGGCACTTGGGTAGAAGATGCTAGATGCCTAAGAGCAACTGAGACTATATTCTTCCTAATTGTTATATCCTTCCTGATGCTAGATGCCTAAGAGCAACTGAGACTTATTCTTCCTAATTGTTATATCCTTCCTAAAATAGTGATTTTAGTGATTTTTTCCCCAACAGCCTGTCTAATTGGATATCTGGGTATCTGAATATAGCATTACTCCATTCTAGATTTTTTGTTAGCCAAAGATGGACATTAATTCTCTAGAGGGCGCATAAGATAAAGAAAAGCCATCTGTTGGAGAGTAGAAAGATATAAGCAATTTTTATTCAAATGACTCTTCAGATGATGATTCAGATAATAAGTTTTAGAAAGACTCTTGGAGATGCTCTATGCTTGAGGTATCGAATCAAACTTAGGTTAGGTTGAGTAGTATTGCCAAATAGATGATGGCAGTGTTTTAGTTCTAATGATTTGTTCTTTCAATTGATTCAACTACTTCCTATTGTGGCGGCTGAGTGGATATGGTGACGGTCGTTTCAGCTGTCGGGATACACCGCACACGCATTCATAAATAATATACATCTATCTCGTGAGGAGAGGTTAGATTTTGGGCTAACAGCGGCGAGATCTTATAACGACGATTTGCTTTTGGTGGAACACCACGGTGCAAAGACGAGTCACGGGAGGCTGAAATAAAATATGATACTTTCGATCTTGAATTTCTTTAGGTCCCGTTCGTTTCACGGGGAATGGCTATCAGGAAAAATTCCGGCCAGGATTGATAGTTAATTTATACAAGCTTTTATTAATGATTTCTGGCAACATTAACCTCTAACTGAACGGGCCCTTGCATAATTTCGGTTTATCTGTACAACTGAGTGTTTCGGCACGATCACAGACCTGTTTCGTGACTCCGCAATCTCGAGCTCTCAATTGTGAGCCAAAGACGGACCTTTTCTGAGCTTGCCGCTGCTGATCTTCGGGCGGTGGACAATACTAGTTCTTGAAAGTTGGGACTAGGGAGTGGAGACTGGGGAGACGCCCTTCGCAATCGTCATTCAGCCATGGCACATAGCAGCCACACACCTGCCCTCCGACTTCAATGTCCTTTTGTTGTAAAAAAAGTCCTTTGATTCCCTTGTGATCACTGGAGTCTCTCCACGGGTGCGCCACTGACAGGAAGGTTTGTCGCATATCCCTTGTCAAGATTGTAGTCTCCTCCCCGGCGCGGATCCACGCGACGATGTGCTGCGCCTGTCAGCCACTCAGCCTCTCTTCCATCGCTTTCTGGTGCGTGGTGCTGGTCCACTGGCGTTGTGATCCTCGTCGGCTCGCGCGTGCAGACGGGCGTGTCGCCCCATGACTCCACGAGGCCATGGAACTCTAGTCGTTGGCGCGAGGACGAGAACAGGTCGGGGATAAGCTGTCGTGTTTGGCGGGGTTTCCTCGTCGGCAGATATCGCTCGCACGTCGGGTGCTGATCACCCGTTCACTGCTGTCGATAAAATTCTTCAGCGACACTTTTTTTTCCCCGACAGACAGATGTCGACGTCGTCGTTGTGTAGATAATGGGGCCTACCCACCCGGCAGGCTACAGCTATTGATGTATTGAAGCTTGAAGCGACGCGGCGCTCTGTTTGCGTGGAAGGAGTGTACATCGTCGCTCAATCATTGCCGAACTGAGGGCAGCAAATTGCAAAGGGGAGTTATGATAGCAAGTTTAAGCTAGAGAAGTTGGTAGCGAGACGGAGAGAAAACAGTACTGGTTGATGTCGATCTCAACTTATAAAAGCTCAGCAAAATTGTGTTTGTAGGATGCGTTTCCCTTTTATTTTTATTTCCCACCGGTGAACCACCTCCATTTATTTTTAGGCCTCCTTTGAAACAAATAAGGGTTTGTTTGGACACAGGAATATTGCATAAATAAATGAGTTCAATTCAATCTTACAGGAATAAACATAGACAACATGTTCGTTTGGCTGTGGCTTGTCGTAAACGATCGTAAATTTTTAGTCGAAACAATATTTTTCTCTCACACAAACCAGCCAACAGTACTTCTTCACGAACCAGCAACGATACGAACCAGTCAACCGAACAGGCCGAGAATTCAGGGAAGAAAAATCCCCATGTTCAAACCGGAGCCTTATTTTGGAGGAATGTTATCCTACAGAAAATTTCTATGAAGCTTTTTGAAACAAATGATTGAGTTCCTGCAAATCCTATAGGAATTGTGTATTATTACTAAGCTCTATCCAAACATTCATCCTACAGTTCTTTTGTTTTCTTTTTCTCGAACACTCAAAAGATTTACATGTCTTTGTATTAAGGTAGATAATGTTTGGAGTACAATACGCTTGGACAACGCCCTAGGGGGGATTTAATCCTATTACAATCACGCTCATACCCTCCCTAGTGAACAAGGACGCTAGGCTATTACGCTGGACAAGAGACAACCTCTTTTGTTTTCTCAATCATATGAATCTAGATGTTAGTGTATTCTATTTATATGTTTTTTTATGGGTAAAGTATAATTTATACCCTCCAACTATCGCCAAAGTATAGATTTCAACCTCGAACTTCAAAACCGGATAACTTTGGTCCTCCAACTCTTGAAAAAGTTCAACTTTCATCCTTCTGGATGGATTTGCATATAAACAGTACTTTTGATATTTCCAAGAGGCGTCAAAATTTTATATTATTTTTTTAAGCATCTTAACGTCCTCAAATGAAAAAACTCAAAACTATAAAGTTGTAGATCTCATTGAGAGCTACAACTTTGGTATAAAAAGTATTTTCATTTAACTCCATACAAATAATATATTAGTGCTCTAATGTGGCAAGCGCTAGTTGACGATTATTATGGTGCTGAAATTTTATATTATTTTTTCGAGCATCTTACTGTCCTCAAATGAAAAAACTCAAAACTATAAAGTTGTAGATCTCATCGAGGTCTACAATTTACATATAAAAATTATCTTCATCCGCCATCGTATTGAAGAGTTTTTTATTTTTTGAAATTAGAGTCTCATCACGCGACTTGTATCGACTTGTCGCGTGATGAGACTCTAATTTCAAAAAATAGAAAACCCTTCAATACGATGGCGGATGAAGATAATTTTTATATGTAAATTGTAGACCTCGATGAGATCTATAACTTTATAGTTTTGAGTTTTTTCATTCGAGGACAGTAAGATGCTTGAAAAAATAATATAAAATTTCAGCACCATAATAATCGTCAACTAGCGCTTGCCGTATTAGAGCACTAATATATTATTTGTATGGAGTTAAATAAAAATACTTTTTATACCAAAGTTATAGCTCTCAATGAGATCTATAACTTTGTAGTTTTGAGTTTTTTCATTTGAGAACGCTAAGATGCTTAAACAAATAATATAAAATTTCGGCGCCTCCTGAAAATATCAAAAGTATTGATCATACGCAAAACCACCCACAAGGATGAAAGTTGAACTTTTTCAAGAGTTGGAGGGCCAAAGTTATCCGGTTTTGAAGTTCGAGGTTGAAATCTATACTTTGGCGATAGTTGGAGGGTGTAAATTATACTTTACCCTTTTTTTATTATTCCTGCATTTGTACAATCAGAGGTTCTTATGTTTTTATCATGTGGACTTTTACTATCACTCGGGTTTCTGTGTGCTAGGTGCTCTTGTTTTTTACCATTCCTCTTCTGTATCATCAACATACTCCTAAATGCTTCCACGTTCCAGGAATGAAAACATTTACGTTCCCATGTTGTAAAATAACACCCCAAGTTTTCAATCTCATTTCACGTTTCCGTTCCCATTCCCTTATCGGAACATGTCTGCTAAGGCTGTCTACTAGCCTACAGCGGATGGGCGAGGGCTCATGATCACTCTTCTGTGAACCGCTTGTAACTGCACAGCCTCGGCCCTCAGTCTCCGAAAGCATGAGCACGTCTACGGGCTAAAAAGAAGTGGTCAGGACACCGGCTCTAGTCCTATGGTAATTTGGGCTATTTACCCTAGGGTCATCATGCGCCCGATTTTATGACTTCTATCGTGCTTATCTTCACAGGGGGAAAACGCATATTCTCCGGGCAATCTCCAGACGCTAAAATGCTTGCCAAATCTCAATGGGGACTACAATGCTACGCAATCTAGTCGCCCATAATGCCCTGTTTTCTTTCGATGAGCAACGTATTGCAATTTGCAACGTCCCATAAAGCTTCTCAATTATCCGGTGCGTGGTCATGTCCGTTTGCTTTTGGCTTGCGACCTCTCTCTCTTTCCCCCACAGTACGACCATCTTGCATAACAAGCAAGCAAGTCATCATCATCATCATCATCATCCTCACCCTCACCCTCACCCTCACCAACTCTCTCGAGAAAAAAAAAAAGAAGAAGAGGGCGTTGGAATTCAACAGAGCGTGCAAGAGAATCAAAAGAGACGGCCTGCCGCCCGCAGCTCTCAAACTCGCACGGACGAGTTTCCTCGTCACACCAAGAAATCCACGTACACGCTGACACGCGAAGACAAAACTGCCCGAAAAAGAAGAAGCACCCCGATCTGCGGCCTGCCGCGAAAGGCCTGCCCGCGCGTCCGTCCCACCGACACACGCTCGTGATCGTGAATGAAAACGTGAAGCAGCGAGCGACTGACTGCTCAGGCGAGACGGGGGGAACCGGGAAAGGGTTGGAATTTGGAAAAAAAGGGGCCACGGCCCCCCACGTCCGCCCCACCGCCGTGCCGTGCATGCGCGCTTTCTCCTCCCTTTTTTCGCCAGTGGGTGGAGGGTGGCTGCCGTGCCGGTGCTCGTCTCCGATTGGCAAACGGCCACCGCATCCTCTTCCTCCCTTACCTTGCAAGCAAAGGATGGACTGCAACGGGCACGGCTCATGAGTCGTAAGTGATGACGAGCCTCGGCGAGGGTGGCCGCTGGCCGGGGAGGCGGGGACGTTTTACATCCTAGGCGAGGCATGTGCTAGCGCCATGTTCGTTTATGATTGTTTGGCTTATAAGCCATGGCTGAAAGCACTGTTGGCTGGTTTGTTATGAAAGCACTGTTGGCTGGTTTGGTATGAGAGAAAAATAATGTTCGTTGGCTGATAAGTTATGACTTATAAGCCAAATACGATCCGGCGAACAGGTTGAGGTTACTGGGCCGTGTCCAATGTCGCAAGTCCGGTAATGACCGGTGCAAATCTTGGGAGATCGCAATGCCTCCTGCGTGGTCATCGGGATGATTATGAGAACGAGGACTAGATGATGCAATGTGCCATGTGCCTTTCCAAGTGGATGTAAAATTGGATCTATCTAGTTTAAATTCTTATAGATAGCTCAGATAAACTCACCTTCAAATAGCCCATTTTTCGTAATGTGTATCCTCAAATAGTGGGCCATGCCACAAACCCGTCCTCATCACAGAGCCAACGATGACGAGCTTTTGCTCTCTGACAATTGTCTCCATTTGTTCTATATATATGCCTGTTGTCATTAAGGAGTGGCAGCAGAATTATCTGGTATACTGATATGTACCAAACTCTTTTTTCTTGATCACCGCTTAGTGGCTTCCCTTATTGTCTCTGCGATATTGCTGTCCACCTACTAATTTATGGTTCAAGCTTAATGTAACCCGCAACCTTAATTATAAACCTAATTGTAATTATGTTGTAGAATATTTTTTATTCTAGGTTCGCTCGTAAGCAAACACAGCACAAAAAAAACAGGGGATAGTACGTGCCTATTGCATTATTGCTTTTTCCATTCGATGAGAGAGAGAGAGAGAGGAGAGAAGGGAATTTTGGGCTGCTTTGCCGCACTCTTTTTATAAAGTCGACCCACCCTCACCTAATGTCAAAAGAACCCGCTTTTTCCATTCCTGAAAGAGAACCCAAACCCGAGCAGAGAGAATACCACCGTTCCCTCTCCAGGGCGTCCATCCGCAACGATCCGCAGCCATGGCGATGGCTTACAAGATGGTAAAACCCACCGCCCCTGTCACGCGTCGGCGGCGCAGCCGCTTCTCTCGTCTCGTGTGTAATCAAGCAGCCATGGCTCACGATCGACGGCGTGTGTGTCCTGCGCGTGCGTGCGTTCGTGGTTTGCAGGCGACGGAGGGGATGGACGTGAAGGAGGAGTGCCAGCGCTGGTTCATGGAGATGAAGTGGAAGAAGGTGCACCGCTTCGTGGTGTTCAAGATCGACGAACGGTCGCGCGCTGTGCTGGTGGACAAGGTGGGCGGCCCCGGGGAGGGGTACGAGGAGCTCGTGGCCGCGCTGCCCGGCGACGACTGCCGCTACGCCGTCTTCGACTTCGACTTCGTCACCGTCGACAACTGCCAGAAGAGCAAGATCTTCTTCATCGCCTGGTAATAATCCTGAGCCCCTCTCGCCTCTAATTTCCCGTCGATCTCTCTGAAACAACCAATTCCGTCCTCGTAAAAGCTCAATCCCTTCTCTGATCTCTGCCATGGCGATGATGATTATTACTGCTAATCCAGCACGCAGTAAGAAATTTTGTTAGGAAAGGTAATACCACTAAACCTGGTAAATTGAAGTGAGAAGAACCAATTAATTAGGTAGCATTCATGTACAGAGTAACCTTGCCACGGTACTGTCCATAAAGGCATAAACCCAACCTACACGGTAGCAGAACCGTATATGTCAACTTGTCAAGTTTTTCTCTGGAAGCATTCGTGCAGCTTGGAAGATGCGCAAGCGAACCATAAAACTACGGCAGCCCTGAAACCAAATCCCCCGTCCGTCTCTTGCTCCGTTGGAAAAAAACCCCCCCGGGGTTTGGTGATCGTAGTCGTAAAAAACATGACGAAAAGCTAAGTGATGAATGAAACGGCATCTTGCAACTGAAAAGTCAAGGCAATCTCGAAACTGTTGTTTGGTTTGACAGAATGAGAATATTGTAATTTCCTACAGTAAACTTTGAAGGCAGTCTACAACATGTCCTGTCGCTTGTCTGAAGGAAAGCAAACCTGTCCTCTCGAGCCTTAGAGGTGCAGGAAGGCATCACATAATTCACAATTGACTAGAAATCTGCAGATCTAATGACTGTTCAATCAGTGCTGCATCCTTATCTCACAAAGCAGGAAGGTGCGCGCGCCAAGCTTTTTCGGTTTTTTCTCCACAGGGAAAAAAGTTGCTTGCGGCGCTCATCCCCGCTGGGATCATGATCATGACGGGGACCAAACTGTCCTGATAAGCCCTGGCCAGGCCTCCCTTTCTCCCTGTCACTGCTGTCTTGAGCGCTCTCTACACGCATTATTTTTGTCCAAAGCCTGCAGTGCTAAGGACGCCCGTTATTTTATCAGATCTGATCTAAGCCTGAATCCACCTGTTATCTAGATCTGTCAGCCCACCGAAAGCAAGCATCGCCCCACGATGACAGCCATAGGCAAAAACTGTCCAATCCTCCAGTTTATGAGCCATACATTTATTTATGATAACAAATCCGTCAGCAGAAACGAGAGCAACTATATATTTATATACTTCTTTCTTGATCTGTCCGTGTCCGGCAACAACAACACCAGTCAGGATTTGATCACCACGAGTAAGCAGCACGACCGGATTATTTAATTACTGTTAACTTGTCAACTTGCTCCAGTGTCCACTTGTTAAATAAAGCACTATGATTCTGCTGGCGACCGCTGGCTGCTGGTGCGCTGCATTTCCATTCCAGTGGGTTATTGCGCAGGCAGTTGCTCTGTGAGTTCTAACGGGTGGATTCGTTGCTTGGTGCTGCGCTTCTCTTCTGCGCAGGTCACCGGCGGCGTCGAGGATAAGGGCCAAGATCCTGTACGCGACGTCGAAGCAAGGCCTGCGGCGGCTGCTGGACGGGGTCCACTACGAGGTGCAGGCCACCGACCCCTCCGAGATGGGCTTCGACGTCATCAGAGGCCGCGCGCAATGAGGCCCGCGCTGCGCTCTTCTCCTACTTACCGCTACCTGTGCGTGTGCGTGTGCTCCTACTACTCAGTACTCCCCTCTCTGCGTGCGTGCGTGCGTGTGTGATCGGCCGGATGCTAATTGGCGTTGGTGTGCTCCCGTAGCGATAGCGTCGATGATGCCAATCTGACGAGGCTTGGCGTGTGTTTGCTTTGCTAGTTTCGGTTTCTTTGGAGAGATGATGCAGGCGTGGTGTGCTGATGTTGATGGGTGAGCAGAAGCTGAGGGAGTAGCAGGGGATTAATGAAACGTCCATCTCTGCGACGTAGAATTCCACTGAACAATGCTCCAGTGTACCATAAGCTGCTTCAGATTTGATCGCGTTTCTCTCCGAGGTGGTGCTTACTTGCTATTGTTTCTACCTACATTTTCTTTAGAAAACACCTTTTTACGTACAATTCAGAGCAAAGCTGTTCTGTGCTTCCATTTTTTGTTCAAAGAATGTCAGAGTTTCTGCCCAAGTTTCATAAAACGATTAGGTAAAGTAGTTTGGAGGTGCCAATCTCAATTTCTGAAGTATGTAGAGAATCTGCTCTCCAACCCTCTTCTGCGGTTGATTCAAAGGAGACGATGTAGATGTTGGGACAAGAGCAAGTGTTCAGATCTGAAGAGAACAGTGAACACAGTTAATCTCAAGGTCGCAATTCTTGGTACATGTGGCAGGAGAAGCTGGGCACGTCAGGAGGTTGTGTTCTTGTCGGTGCTTACTGCTTACGCGCCGCACAAGCGGACAGAATAACAGAACTGATGGTGTTCAACAGTACTCCTCCTTCCCATAGAAAGAGTCGCTATGAGACTCGTGCTGGTCAAACTTTCGTATATTTGACTAGATTTGTAACAAACATTAGCAACATTTGTATCTCCAAATAAGTTTATTATGAAAATATATTCGAGATTTATCTAATTAGACTAATTATGTACCATAAATATTAGTATCTTGTTACATATATTTGGTCAAAGTATAAGATAGCTGACTTATCGAGAAATGAGAATGACTTTTTTTTTTCTTTTGGGACGAGGCGAATCACACGGACCGGAACCACAGGCTATGACGCCTGTATTCTGTGTCCGCCGGTAAAAATGAAAATAAAAAGAGTGATTAGTTCATTGCCGACAGTCCAGAGGCCCAAACTGTGAGATTGCAATTCCATAGTTCAGGGGGGGCCCAAATACCGGTGAGATTGATTGCCTATTGTCCAGGGTGGCCCAAAAGTTGCGCAATTGTAGTCCAGCATGAGGAACCGGACTAGATTAAACGTGGGCTCATTTAACCGCGGAAGATGAGGCCCGAACCTTGCAACCCAAAGGCACCCTTGTCGATTCAGTGACGCTCACAAGTCACACAGAGATCTTTGCTCCAAAAAAAAAAAAAAAAAGTCACACAGAGATCTGGCAACTGGCGGAGCCCTCATTTGCATGGATGTTGGCATGTTGCTCGCTCAGGGCGTCCCCAATGGCTGACACAGTGCTAGCTAGGAGCACCTGCTCAACCAATCGAGAGGAGAGAGGATGTGAAAAATCACATCGCTAGCGACGAAACAATCGCCTAGCTCGCACGGTTTTCAATATTTTCTGAGTCTCTAACCTGTTGTCCCTGTCTAAGTTCCTTCCTTTCTTTATTATTTCTAGCAAGCACAGCAGCCGGCGATTTGCTTCGTCCGTTGCGGACGCCCTCAAGAGACGCCAAAGTTCCTTCGTTATTTCTCTGAATTAAAAGTTAAAAGTAACAATAAGTGCAATCTCATATGAATTAGTCTATATATAGACCTGATCACGTATTCACTGAGCATATTTGTCTCGCCAAACATCGTGCATAAAGAGAAAATGCTGGGCTGGGCAGGGCATGGCCCCGTTCTTCAGAATCCACACCGCTGCAAAAAATCCAGCCAAAAAAGTCACCGATTTTGCGCCACCATTTGGGCGCCTCGTGACCTTTTAACTCGTCAGGCGGACAGAGAGCAAAGAAACCGAGTCAATGAAGAGGTCACCGCTTTCGCGGGCAGGGACCTCATGATTCGGTAACGCCTTTTCGGCGGATGCCCCACTGAAAAACGAGCGTGGCTAGAGCCCCAAAGCCCCCTTTATCGCCAAAGCACGCTCCCGTCTCCGCTCCCTGATCCGGTTTAGGATCGATGCCACATTAATGCAGCACATATGCCTAATCTACGTTTAGCCTTTGGCCTTTGCGACCGGCTCAGTTCAGGTCCGGAGGTCCCCTCTCGTGTTGTCGCAAAGCCACACATGGGTATCGCCGTCTACTGGGACCCTACGACGACCCCGAGGATCTTAGCAGCAGTATCACAATCGACCAAAGTGCCAGGTCCTCGCGATATGCTTTCATGCGTTCATGCAGCTGCATCCTGTTGTGCCGATATAAGGGCAACCGTGTGTTTTTTTCTCTCCCGGCACACGGTTTTCTGATCATCCGATCGCTGGGTCTGTCCATAGTTGATCGTCTGATCCCATTGATTTAGCCATCTATTTTTTTCCTTGTCGCTGACAAGCTGTTCCGCATGTCTTCTCTCATTTCATTTCATCGTCTCCCTCTGACAACAGCGACTATAGAAAAAAAATTGTCTCATATTATTTATTTTTATCCCTATCTAACTATAGAAAAAATTATGACTTGTTAATTGTCTTTATATCAACATTTATATAATTTTTTGTCCTTGTCTAACTATAGAAAAAAAATTATGATTTTTAATTGTCTTTGTCTTTGTCTATATATATATATATATATATATATATATATATATATATATATATATATATATATATATATATATATATATAATTTTTTGTCTAGCTATAGAAAAAAAATTATTACTTGTTAATTGTCTTTGTGTCAACATATATTAGATTTCGTTAGATTTGTATAGTTTTGTGTATCGGTTTTTTTATAACCTAATTCGAAAATTGCAGCTATAATTTTATCATAAAATATATGCAATAAGCATGGTGGCCGTTGCATTTCGATCTAATGGTGGTTGAATTCGTGTGCTACTATTATCTAAAGCAACTGGATTTGTTTCTCATAAAAATCTTGTGTTTTACGTGGAACTAACGACCATGTGCTAGTTGGTCACGAAACACATGAATATAATATAGCCATCCTCTAAAAATTGGCCCAGATGTTCGAGAAAGATCAACACACCTACACGAGACACCCGCGCCATGCGGTCCTGCCACGTCCCACCGCTCATTTTGAAGATGGCGATGGCCACCCAGGGTCTCGCTACCTGGTGCTGGTCGACTCGGTCGCTCCTTCCCTGCCCACAACCGCAAGCGTGGCCTATCCGCACGGAAAGCACACGGCGGCAGCCACCAGCGTCCCACGCGCCCCACGACCATTCCCAGACCTTTTCCCACCCTGACGCCCATCTGACTGAAATCCCAGTGCTCAAAAAACAAAAAAAAAATCTGACTGAAATCCCACGGCGGCATTAACCGTGCCAGGGACGTTGGTACTGGGCACTGGGCTGCTGGCAGTGGGGCAAATGTTGTAGGAGAGTACACGTACGAAGAACGAAGCCCACGTCGAACGGCCAGCGCTACGCAAAAAGGCCAAACTGCTGCTGCCCCAACAACCCCCACTACCCCTCAATAACTCCCCGCGCACTGTTGCCGCCTCCACCGCTCGTCCTCGGCATCGGCACGGTGCCATCACTCTCCCACTCACGGTGTCTCGCTCGCTCGCTCACTCACCGATGGCGACTCCTCGCTCCCCATTCCTCCTCCTCCTCGGCCTCGCGCTGGTGGCGCTGACGGCGCCGGCGCTACTGCGAGCAGATGGCGGCGTCGAGGAGGCGCGGAAGACGTACATCTTCCGCGTGGACCACGGCGCCAAGCCGTCCGTGTTCCCCACCCACGCGCACTGGTACGCCTCCGCCGCCTTCGCCTCAGCGGCACCCGGGGCCGCCCCGCTGCAGCCGCTCCACGTCTACGGCACCGTCTTCCACGGCTTCTCCGCGTCCATGCCGGCGTCCCGTGCCGAGGAGTTGCGGCGCCACCCGGCCGTGCTCGCCGCGTTCGAGGACCGGGCCCGCCCGCTGCACACCACCCGGTCGCCGCAGTTCATGGGCCTCCGCGCGCGCCTCGGCCTCTGGTCCCTCGCCGACTACGGCTCCGACGTCATCGTCGGGGTGCTCGACACCGGCGTCTGGCCCGAGCGGCGCAGCCTGTCGGACAGGAACCTGCCGCCCGTCCCCGCGCGCTGGCGTGGCGGCTGCGACGCCGGGCCGGGGTTCCCGGCCTCGTCCTGCAACAGGAAGCTGGTCGGCGCGCGGTTCTTCTCGCAGGGCCACGGCGCGCACTTCGGCGCCGCGGCCGTCGCGTCCAACGGCTCCGTCGAGTTCATGTCGCCCCGTGACGCGGACGGCCACGGCACACACACCGCCACGACCGCCGCGGGCACCGTCGCGTACGACGCCAGCATGGAGGGCTACGCGTCCGGGGTCGCCAAGGGCGTCGCGCCAAAGGCCAGGGTGGCCGCCTACAAGGTCTGCTGGAAGGGCGCCGGCTGCATGGACTCCGACATCCTCGCGGGCTTCGACCGCGCCGTCGCCGATGGCGTCGACGTCATCTCCGTTTCAATCGGCGGCGGCAGCGGTGTCACGGCTCCGTTCTACCTCGACCCGATCGCCATCGGCGCGTACGGTGCAGTCTCCCGGGGAGTGTTCGTGGCCACCTCTGCCGGAAACGAAGGGCCGACCTCCATGTCAGTGACCAACCTCGCCCCGTGGCTAGCCACCGTTGGCGCCGGCACCATCGACCGTAATTTCCCCGCTGAAATCGTGCTGGGCGACGGCAGACGCTTGTCAGGTGTGTCCCTGTACTCCGGGAAGCCTCTGGCCAATTCATCTCTGCCTCTGTACTACCCCGGGAGGACTGGCGGGCTCTCCGCTTCGCTGTGCATGGAGAACTCCATCGACCCTTCACTGGTGAAAGGCAAGATCGTCGTCTGCGACCGCGGCAGCAGCCCGCGCGTGGCCAAGGGAATGGTCGTCAAGGAAGCTGGTGGCGCGGCGATGGTTCTTACTAATGGAGAGGCCAACGGCGAGGGGCTGGTTGGAGACGCCCACGTCCTCCCTGCTTGCGCGGTGGGCGAGAAGGAGGGCGACGCGGTCAAAGGGTATGCTGCAAACGCCTCCAACCCGACGGCGACAATTAGCTTCGGGGGCACGGTCGTCGGCGTCAAGCCGGCACCCGTGGTGGCCTCCTTCTCGGCGCGTGGACCCAACGGGCTCGTCCCGGAAATTCTCAAGCCGGACTTCATCGCGCCGGGCGTCAACATCCTCGCCGCGTGGACGGGCGCCACGGGCCCGACCGGCCTGGAGGGCGATGCCCGCCGCACTGAGTTCAACATCCTGTCCGGGACGTCCATGGCGTGCCCGCACGCGAGCGGCGCCGCCGCGCTGCTGATGTCCGCGCACCCCGGGTGGTCGCCAGCGGCGATACGGTCCGCGCTGATGACCACGGCGATCGTGACCGACAACCGCGGCGGGCCCGTGGGCGACGAGGCGGAGCCCGGGCGCGGCGCGACGCCGTTCGACTACGGCGCCGGGCACATCACCCTGGGCAAGGCCCGGGACCCCGGCCTGGTGTACGACGCCGGGGAGAACGACTACGTCGCGTTCATGTGCAGCATCGGGTACGAGCCGAACGAGATCGAGGTGGTGACGCATAAGCCCGTGACGTGCCCCGCGGCCGCCGCGACGAGCAGGGCCAACGGCGGCAGTCCCTCGGGCTCCGACCTCAACTACCCGTCCATCTCCGTGGTGCTCCGCGGAGGCAACCAGTCCAGGACGGTGACCCGCACGGTCACCAACGTCGGCGCCCAAGCTTCGGCGACGTACACGGCGCGCGTGCAGATGGCGTCTACCGGCGCCGGCGTGACAGTATCCGTGAAGCCGCAGAAGCTCGTCTTCTCCCCGGGCGCCAAGAAGCAGAGCTTCGCGGTGACGGTGACCGCGCCGTCCGCTGCGGCCGCAGCAGCGCCGGTGTACGGGTTCCTCGTCTTGTCGGACGGCGGCGGGCACGACGTGCGGAGCCCCATTGTGGTGACGTGGCTGCAGCCCATGTGACTGTCAGGTGGAGACAACGCCACGGCCTGTGCAGCGGGCCCTGGTACTGCCGATAGGATGGCAGCAGGAGTCAAGGCGCAGTGGGCCAGTAACGGTAAAGTCGTGAGGTCGGGACTGTGCCATTAAAGGTGGCAGCGGTTGGTACTTTATATGTTGGGTGGGTCCTGCACGCTCGCTCTGCAGAATTTGATTAGCCGGGGCACGCTGTGACAGTGGTCCCGCTCGGCTTGGCTGAAAAATAGTGATCTGACTGAATTGTGTGGATGAATTGTTGTTCGGTTGAATTATTGTTTGGTTGAATTATTATGATAGAAAAATATTGTTTCAATCAAAAAAAAGCAAGCTGAATAATACAGTCAAATAGTACGGATTATAAGATAAGCCGGGTATTACGGGCTTATCCGGGTATAGTGTGACTACTGGTAGTGAGTGAGTGACAGTGGTGTGTGAAAAACTGAAAACTCTGGTGTTTTTACCTGCTTTGTTTGTTTGTGTCTTGAGGCAACAGTCCTTGCCTGCCACTGGAAAACAGGGCACAGGAGCAACGGAAAGAAATGGAGCAACAAGACAAAGCCATGTTATGGCCTTGTTTAGATAGCCACAAAATTCCAAGTTTTTTCACTCTCTCTCCATCACATCAATTTTTAGCCGTTTGCATGGAGCATTAAATGTAGGTAAAAAAAATAACTAATTACACAGTTTAGTTGAAAATCACGAGATGAATCTTTTGAGCTTAGTTGGTCCACGATTGGACAATATTTACCAAATAAGACGAAAGTGCTACTATTCATCAGGTTGAAATTTTTCTCAATCTAAACAAGGCCTATGAAAAGAAATACTGCTAGCGTTAGCGTGGGTATTTCTATGTGGATTATCTGAGCCCTTGTTTAGTTTCACTCTAAATTTCTAAAAAGTGCTACAGTACCTATTACATCGAATATTTACGACTTGTGCATGGAGCATTAAATGTAGACGAAAAAAATTAATTGCACAGTTTGGTGGGAAATCACGAGACGAACGTTTTGAGCCTAATTAGTCTATGATTGAACATTAATTGCCAAATAAAAACGAAAGTGCTACAGTAATCCTAAATTCCAACTTCCTGAGACTAAACACGCGCCGAATAATTTGATCGTCTAGAGTTGTTGCATTCTCTCCCGCCTAGTAGAAGTTTTGTCTGTTTATAGAGCATTTTTTGTCTTCGCATCTGATACTGCAGGATTTTGCTGCTCGTTGCCGGGCAGCTGCCTCTTCGCTTATGCTGAAATTTAGCTTATGCTAAAATATTATTAGAGAAAAAGACTGAAAAATAGCTCAACGTCGCTGCTGCAGGATCTCGTGACCTGATAAAGTTCGTTGGATGTTCTTATACAAATGAGTGGTGGGTCCAACTCGGTATTCGCGTATTCGTCAGATGTTCTTATACAAATCGGTGGTGGGTCCAACTCGGTATTCGCGTATTCGATACTTTTGGGTCGTTTTCCACGAGCACTTTACAGCAGCACCAACAACGAGGAAAGCTGGCTTGAGCATATTGACGCTTCTCGAGCTGTGCGGGATCATCAGGCGTTCGGCCCACGTACGTAGACGCTCCATTGCTCCTACCTGAGCGTCAATCTAACTGATGAAGTAGTGTTGCTGTGCATCAATGATCAATAGCCTCCTGGATTAAAGAAAATATCAATAGCCAATAACGGTCACGCTGTCTTGACGGTGACACCTACGAGGCCACGAGTCCTAAGACACAGCTCTCCACTGGCACCGTGCGGGTTGGCAGTTCGCTAGTAGAGCTTGGATGATAATTTCGCCTCCTATCCGTTACATACCACTGCCATATCACTTAGAGGTAATAATATAGCCTGAAATATGTTGCCTGTTAAGTTGGCTTGGAGGTTAACTATGTTAAACATACAAGTATTTAATATCTGCATATGCATATATTTTCTGTGCTCAGCACCTTTGTGGTCAACATCAACCAATGTAATAATATGAAAATTGAAAACGATACAAAGTTTGGCCTACCAGAAGAAATCACACTTCCCACGAAAGATTTTGAACATTTTGTCTTTATAATGTAAAAAATGTAACAGTAACAATTCCTTTCCAAATATATGGCTTATCAAAAAGATGTGTGTAATTAATTTGTTCTAAATTCAGTAGCAGCAGCGCTGTGGGCTGTAGCAGGCTGACGGTCTGTCACAACTCACAAGGTACACAAGAAAAAACAGGATATCAAGCCACCATCAAACTTGCGTATGCAAGCTAAGATAACGAACGTATAAAAATGATTGTTTTGACTCCAAGTATTCTACATTTCTACTTCAAAATCCAATCAAGCACAGGCACTCTGACGGTACCCAGTAGTCCATGTGTGATGAGTGACGCCGAGTTCCAACGACCGGCTTCAACTCCACCGTAGTCCGTACTCGTCGTGCAGTCTTCACCGGCAGTGGAATCTCCATAGACGCTAGTGCATCATGGAGGTCCAATTTGGCACGAGGAAGGTAGGGTGGAGCATGTCAAACCAACTGAAGAAGTAGCAAATCTGGATGTTGATCCTTGTCACCACTATGATTCTGATACCCTCCCAGGGTATGACAGTCCAAACTCAGTAGGGTCTAATCGCAAACCAGAAGAAAAGGAGAAGAAAGGGAAGCGAGTTAAGCGAGGTAATGACATGGTTCATGAAATTGCCGGGTCCATGCAGGCTATGTCGGAAACAATGCGCTTTACTCATGTCAGTGATCCAAACGAGAGTATTTACAAAGCCATCGATAACATGGAAGGATATCCTTGGCTGGTACGCCTTGATGTGCAGACTTATCTTGCTGAAAATCGCCACATTGCTAGCATGTTGAAGGGCCGGCCGGAGGAAGCTGTCAAGCAATGGGTGGCACGATGGGTCCGGGATCGTCTATCCTGTGTGAAATCTGCTGATGACACATTAGTATTTATAGTAGTGCATAACTCTATACGCAACTTACATATTTTGGCCTTATATAATATATATATATATATATATATATATATATATATATATATACACACGTACTATTCTATAGCCGGCCGTAGAATAAGTTATTCTGTTGCCACTTTAAGTTACGATAATTACTATACTAATTTATGAGATTATGATAACTCCCTCATAAGTGATTTACTATAGCATTATGGTAAGTATCATCTTGAATTATAGTAACCCATGTATCGTATATATATATATATATATATATATATATATATATATATATATATATATATATATATATATATATATATATATATATATATATATATATATATATATATATATATGAAAAGTATATTCAGTAGTCAGCTACAAAATAAGTTATTCCGTAGCCACCTCCATTTACGATAATGTCAATACATATTTACAATAGTTGGGTTACTATAACACATGAGAATATTTACCATAACGTTATAATAAACCACTTAGTATATATATATATAAACGGCATATTTTTGTAGTAGTATGAAACTGAATCTTGGGGTACTGTGTACTTTGGCCATATGGATAGCCGATGACGTATTTTGGACATATAAAACTGTATATGGCATGTAGTGTATTTTGACCTTACCAGACTATAAATAGCAGGTTTGTCATTGCTAAAGAAACTTGGCTGAAAAATACTATTCTGACTAAATTGATGTGAGAGAAAAATACAATTTCGACAAAAAAAACAAATCGAACAAGCCGGTTTCTGGATAAGCCGAACGGCGTAACGTGGTTTCATTTGAAATGTTCTTGTACTGTTGGCTCTTGAAGTAGTAACTTTGCAAATGTTCAGTCGCAAAGCTTAAATGTTCTTGTCTAAGATGGATGGCGGTAAAGTGCTGAGTGGGGGCATGTATTTGGGTAAGGGTTCCAAACAAGCAGGACAATAACCTTGCCAGCAAAAGCAAGTCTGTAGCAACGCTACCAAACAGCTTGCCGAGTAATCTTGCTCATCCTGACAAAACTACCAAACACCCTCTTGCCACAGCTAAACCTTGCCTAGCATGGTGTTTTGCCCATCCGAGCAAGGCAAGATGCCAGTGAAAGAACCAAGCAGACCCACAGTGACATGGTCCTAAGGGGTTGAAGGGAACCCCTACTTATAGTGTTGCATCTCTAGAATTGTGACATATAGCTTATTCATTCCATATAGTTCTAAAAAATATCCATACTAAAAAAATTTCTTCATTTTATCTGGTTTCTAGATATTTGTTTTGCCATGTAAAAATATCTGGCTCTAGGATTGTTGGTGTTTTCAGACCACCGACGAGTAAGGCCCCGTTCGCTGGTCTGAATTTTGGCTGAAACTAGCTGAAAAACACTGTTCCGGCTGAATTGTTGTGAGAGAAAAACACTGTTCCGGCTGAAAAAACAAGCCGAACAAGCCAAATTTAAGACAAGCGAACGGGGCCTAAATTTGTATTTACGCGTGTGGATTGGATGGTGGGCTCGGAGGACACAAGGGTTTATACTGGATCAGACGGAACGTCCCTACGTCTAGTTTGCTGCTGCTCATGTTACCGGCACTTGGTTTGTAGTAGGGGTAACAAACAAGCGAGAGAGGGAGATGATCCCAAGTCTCTAGTGGAAGAATTGAACTGGTGCTGAGAGCTCGATTGCCGCTCAGCCGTGTGCTCGTGTTGTGCTCTTGTGTTCTCCTCCCCGGTAGGGGCACCCTGCTTTCCCTTTTATAGGTGAATGGAAAGTGCGGGTTACAAAGGAGGAAAAGGAGAAGAATGAGAGAGAAGAAGGCTTCCAGGGTTGTCGGGTCCTACTTCTCCTTCATACGGGTCCCACGCGATCCTGTAGATGTCAACAGGGACAGCTCCATGTCGCGGCGCTATTCGTCACTAACGCCATGCGCAGGCGTCATCTGCCGGTCATGGCGTTCCACTGTGTCCCGACGGACGTCGTGGTGAACTGACGCGCCTGTCAGCGTCCATACGAGGATCAGATAGAACAGCACCGACACATCCGACACTGTTCTTGATGTGAATCCCTAGGTATGGCCCATGATGGCCACGGGTTACATCGAGGCGTGCCAGCCTCTTTCGTGACATCAGAGTTATGACCTAGGCCCATACGCTTGGACTTGGAGTGGTTGGCGGCGGTATGGGTCTCCATCGGACGAGGCAGAACCTGTGTCCTTGAGGTCGAGCAAGACAGAGCCCACGACCTTGGGCGAGATGGAGCCCGCACCCAAGGGGTCGGACGAGATGGAACCCGCGTCCTTACGGTCGGGCGAGACGGAGCCCGCACCCAAGGGGTCGGGTGAGACGGAGCCCGTGACCTTGTGGTCGGGCGAGACAGAGGCCGCGTCCTTGAGGTCGGGCAAGACAGAGCCTGAGGTCGGGCGAGACGGAAACCACGTCCTTGGGGTCGGGCGAGACGGAGCTTGTTGCCTTGAGGTCGGGCGAGACGGAGCCCGCGTCCTCGAGGTTGGGCGAGATGGAGCCCATGGCCTTGGGGTCAGGCGAGACCTTTTAATACGTCTCATGCCATCCAGGGAAGTTAGCATGAGTGCTAACTTCCTTGCTTTGGGTTATCCCTAATATCGATACCCGATAGTAGCCCCTGAGCCAACAAAGGAGTAGAATACTCCTTTGAAGGCTTTTCCGGACGAGAGGACTCTGAGGGCCTAGGCCTTCTTCTTGTAGCCCGCGGCATGTCCTGGTAGGACGATGATTCTTTTTTGTCATGATTGGTCTTGTTGGGGGCATGTTACCATAGGATTTGAGAGGTCAAAAAGAATTTTCTTAATTCATGTCCCCTAGGATCCGATCGGTCCGCAGTCGTACTATGACCGCGTGTTCGGTTTTCTTGCGAGTCCAACTTCCCTTGAGCCCCTACATGTAGCAGGGGTCCGGTCGAGGGTCGGCTTGTCTTTGTGATCGTCATCCCTCAAGCGTTTTTTGTTAAAATATAGGGGTTGAGCCATGCCACATTTTTCCTCAATGGACGAAACATGGTGCTCGGTGAGCTGTTAATGGGCTGGTCCGAGTGGGGCCCCAGCTTCCTATTCGTGGGGGTCCGGCATGGGTCAGCTAGTGATAGACTCCAGACTCCTGGCGGCCAATCTATATAGTTCTTGGGTTCGTTCAGCCGGTCCCAAGGGCTCGTTGCCTTTCTTCAAGGAAAAACCATGGACTGGAAACCGACCAAGACTCGAATGTGGGCCAGGATGCCCACGACGCTCGTGCGCCTGAGTACTGGCCGTTAGTGGGCCCATCTATTTTCACCCCTCGCTCTAAGGGTTTCCCGTAGTGGCTGTGAACCCGTCGGTGGGCTAGGCTTTGAACTCCTGGTCCTAAATGGGCCGTAGGATCGTTTTTAGCTCTGTATCCCTCCTTACCTACGACGGTTCTTGGCCCATCAACCGGGTGAACCGTCACCTGGCATGTTCTTCGAGGGCATGGCTAGAGATAGCGTGAACACGATCTTTGGAGGAGGTGACATGACGCGGCACAGCGGGCATTTGAACCTTGGCGGACGGTTTGCCTTCTCGCCTTGCTCCATCCTATAAATAGTGGCCCCCTTCATGTTTCTGCACACCAAAACCACAACCTTACCTTCTCTATTTCTCTGTCGCCGCTGTTTGAATGTATCATGCATGCCAATCCACCGTCGGAGCCCTGGATCTGTAGCTTTCGCTTCTCCACCGCCGCCTTTGCTTCTCCATAGCCGGCTCCATCCTCCATGGATTTGTGGTACCGCTCCAATGTTACCCATGCACGCATGGAGGGCCTCGTCAAGCATGGTCTTCTCCATGAGAGGACCGATGTGGCAGAGTGGCTTGTGCCTAGCCATGAGGATGCGCTGACGCTGCCTGATAGCTACGTCGTCTCCTTCACGCCCTTCCACGAGCACAGACTCGTGGTTCCTCCCCACCCATTCTTCTGGGGTTTGCTGCACCATTATCAGATCGAGCTACAACAGTTGAACCTGTAACACCCTAAAATATTATCTACAAATTAGTAATTAATTTTGAGCATTTATTTAATTTTCTATGTATTTTTAACATAGGTTAAATAATAAATTTTGGTTAAATAAAATTAGCTATAAGGTTTAGAAACATGTTTGTTGCATTCATGCTGAAGCATATTATTTTTGGTCGACTTTAGGGCTAGAATGGATGAAGTTGAGTTCAAATTCCATTTGAATTTGGCTTAGATTTGAAAACTAGAAATAAAAAGGATTTGATTTTGAAAAAATTGCTTTTCTTCCTTTTCAGCCCAGCCCCAGGAACAGGCCTAGCCCTTCTCTTCCTCCCCTTCTTGGCTTTGGCCTGCTCGGCGACCCAGCGTGCGCCTCCCCTCCCTTCCCTTCTCCTCCGCACGTGGCCCGTTCCACGCTGGCCCACTCTATGTCCTTTCTCTGCACTGGCCTGCTCACGACCTGCTCCATCATCTCGGCTTCGCTACGCACTCGTGCGCCTCCTCATCGTGTGGCCTAGCTCGGCACCATGACCCACAGCGCCCACGCCCGCACCTACTCGCCCTCTTCTCCATCTCATTGCGTCGCTAGCCCCACCCATTAGCCGACCATGTCCCCTTCCTTCCCCTTCCTTTCCTTTATTCCCCGTGCTCCTTTCCTTTCTTCGCCCCAATGATGGTGCAAGCCATGCACGGTAAGCCGTCGGGCCACCACGCTCGCAAGGAAGGCATACGAAATCACCACCTCCCGCTCCCCTTCCATCTACCGCTCCCCATCCGGCCTATAAAGCACCGAGCTGACCCTCTCCTTCTCCTCTTTCCTCTATCCATGCTCATGCTCACTCACCGCCATTGGCAATCCACCGCTCCCGCGCCTCAATCCTCGACGTCGCCGACTCTCGAAGCTCCATCGTGTTCCCCTGCGACCGTAGGTGGCTTCAATTCATCGTTTTGGTCAATTGTTGCTTGGATTTCCCCTAACCCATACCTTGTCTTCTCTCTCTAGCCACCGCCATCGATGACCCACCCCTTTGAAACCTTCTCGGACACCGCGCTCCCTTCCTCCTGACTCACGGAGAGCTACTCGTTCTCCTCGTGCCTCTAGTTCGTTGAATAGAGCCCTAGAACGCCGTACTGATGAACTCCAGAAATGCCATGGCACCACTGTGGGACATTGATTTGGCATGTTCCCCGCCCTCGGTATTGCATTCGTTGAGTTCGTGAGGTCGTACGCTTCACGTCTGTGGGTTCAGGTTGGTTTGGGATGGCCAGAATCATCACCCCGGCGTCCGCCGCCGAGTTTGAATCACCATCGGCCATGGCGTTGGCCGCAGGGGTCATCTTCCCCGGTGATCCCTCCGTGCCTATGCACTAGCACCGCCAGATCTTGCATGGACGACCACGATTGAACCATACCGGTTCGATGTGTAATCGGTCCACCGCGGCTGTGGACTCGGTCCACCGCGTCGCGTCAGCGCGCGCCCATGCCACATGGTGTACCGTGCCAACTAGATTAGGCCACATGTCACCCAGTCAGCAGCCAAGGTCAACACGCAGTCAACCATATACGTTTTGCAGAAAAGCCCCTCGGTTTCTAGTGAATTAACCCGCAGTCTAGTCTAGTTCAAAACAAATACATTTCAGTCCTGTTTTTATTCTTTTTAGACCCTGTAGTTTCTAGAAATAGTGCACACAGTCTAGAAATCATGTAAATTTAGATTTTAATTGTTTTAATTCAAAAATAAGTTTAGTTTGTTTATAGAAATGCCATTGCACCTTATTTGATGCATAACTTTTGTGTTTTAAGTCCAAATTGAGTGATTCTTTTGCTCATGTGTTCGTAGCAGTACGTAGAATAGATTTATAAGCTTTTTAATCTATGTTTTTACTATTTGGTATACTGTTCTAATAGAAGTCTATTTGTATGCATGTAATGATTGGATTGATGCTTGATCGGTGAATTGGAACACGATTAGAGGGTGAGCAGTTTGAGGTAGCTAAGGACCAGCAACAGGATCAATAGTATCCAGAGGATAACTTTGAAGAAGGCAAGTGTACCAAAGGCCCCTTGTACCTATGAACTATTACAATACATATTCATGCTTGTGTCTAATTTGAAATACCTGTAAGGACTTTACCTATATTATTACTTGTACCACATATCCTTATTACCTAGGGTTTGGGTATGCATTTTGGATAGATGCTGCAGCACTTAACATTAAATAATTGTTAAACATGACTAAAGGCATTATACAATGTGATAAAATAGAGCTTTTTAGCAATAATTAGGGGGCTAGAGTACGGGGTTGAGTACTCTAGTGCCTCTCCCTAAGGACTTAATCCTGGAGCGGCCACCTAGGAGGTTTCGTACAACCCTGAGTGTCATATGGCTCTGACTTTAACCTGTTAGCCAGATTGTACTATTTTGTCTGTAGCTTTCTATAAGGGCAAGAGGGGGGCACTAGTTGGTATGTTTCCTTTCCTGCTAGGGTGTGTGTACCATGTCGTGACCACGTGTGCCACTCCTGGAGGAGGGCCACATTCGGCTAGACGGCTAAAACCTTAGCAGCTATGACTTGTTAGTGCGACTAGCTAAGGGTTACGTAGTGAAACCCTACCACACTTCCTAGGTAGATGTGTTGTGGGCTTTGCAAACCCCGACACTGGGAATCATGGCTTGGTGGGTAAAGTTGTACAATTTCTACAGAAATATTTGACATGTTATAACAGTCGTGCTCACAGATACGAGTGGTCTGGATCCTTCGTGATTAGTGGTTACTGTGGATGGATGAGAATTGATATAAACTTGATTATACTTTAATATCACTTGGGAATTGGGATTGTTCACTAAAGTAGTGATTCAGGATGCTAAAACTTGATCAACTAAAATTGCGAACCGCAGTCAAACCATGTCTAGCCTTTTTAACCTCATAGACCCCTTTGATATACTTGCTAAGCATGGTGAGCTTACACTTGCTTTACATTCAATGAAAATCATGGATGGGTAATAGATAATGGGTATGAAGAGTTTTCGAAGGATGTCCAGGACAACTAGGGAGATGTTCACCAGTTGGAGTCTCTGTGGCAGATTGGGCTAGTTATTCTGTTGTGTGTGTAATAATATTGCCTTTGAGCTAAACTATGTATTAACATTATGATGAGATATGCGATGTAATAAGTACTTTACTTTGATATTATTACAACTTGTGATATATGTGTGTGTTTGGATATCCTAGGTGCACATATATGAGTACTTGGTTTTGCTATGCAAAATTGGGTGCGATAAATTGGTATCAGAGCTATAATCGACTGTAGGACGTTCAACCTAGTTAGAAATGGACGATTTTAGAATCACATTACCTTTATTTTACTACCTTTAATTTGCTATAAATTTTTTGCTTATATTCTGTTCTTTATCTATTGCAAAAATTATTTTATTCTAATACTCAACCTTTTCATTCTTATAGATGGCCCACACCAAGCTGACACCTCGTAAGAGGACCATTGTGATGCCCACCAGGAGGACAAGGTTCACATTTGGCAAGCACGTTCTTGCACATCTGGTGGAGGCTCTAAGGAGCATGGAGGAGGAACCGCCTATGGAGGTGCCCATGGGGGAACCTCTAGGGGATGTGATGGAAGATGAACCCATGGATGAAGAAACAAAAGAGGGGCCCATGTTTGAGGAGCCCATTGAGACAGAGGAATATGAGGAAGAGCCCATGGAAGAAAATGGTCAGGGTGGCTAGGAGGGAGCTGGTGATCCTGATGATGGAGATGATTCTGATGGTTCTGATTCTGATGCTGATGATGATGGAGATGGTAATGGAGATGATGGTGGAGATGGTGATGGAGATGGAGGAGGCGGTGGAAATAATGGTGAGGATGACCAAGATGCACTACTGGCTCAAGGGTGGATCGCAGAGATCCACCATGATCTACAAGGAGATGCCTACTACCACCCCAAGCTTCTTGTACTCATACGTCGCTACCACACCAGGTGCATTGTTCAGTACAGGACGGAGCATTGGACCCACCTCGACTACACCGGCTTCTAGGAGATAGAAGTGTACATCCGTGAAGGGACTCAGGTGCGCTACATCCACCACGCCATCACTGCATGACTTACATGTGTGGCCACCATCAGGGATGCTGCTCGATAGGTGTTGGTGGTCAACCATGACCGCCACTTCAATGACATTGCCTGGGAGGAGGATCGTTATGTTCCCCGCCATCGGAGCGGCCAGTCTACTTGTAACATCGCTGCACCACTTGGAGAGGTGAACCTAAGGTTGAGGCCTACCCTGTTGTGCTTGGCTCAGACCAACACTAATTTGGACAAGGCCTTGGATGAGTTAGATGTCATAGGGAAGGCGTACCTGCAGCTTGCCTGTGAGAATGCTACACTAAAGCAACATCAAGGAGGTCCTGATGTGGAAGCACCAGGTGATCTTGCTCAGTCACCCTCGAGGAATAGAGGAGAATTTGGAGACCCCAACACCAGCACCAACATCGACCCATAGGAGGAAGTTTTAAAAACATGTAATAAACACGCGTAGATGCGCGAGAGAGTGTTTAGTTTCTTTCTTTTAACGATTGAACAATATATACTTGTGTGGTTGGATGGTTGTCATAATGAACAATGTTTGATTTGGATTTTTGATATTATTGTGATGACTTGTGGGCATGTGCATGGTCATTTAGTTCAAGGTTATGGCTTAAGGATAATATGAATATGTAACACCCTCGGTGTTACGCCTTAATCAAAATATTAAACCATGTCATGAGCATCATGTTTATGTATTATTGCATGTGGTAAATGTGAAATTAAATTTTATTGCTCTAATTCTCAAATTGAGCTCTAATTTATTCCTTGTCCAAGTTGTCCTTCTAGCACGTCATCTCTCTCCACGTGAGAGCTCCTTAGCCACAAAGTCAAATGATAAATTATTATCATTCGCTAATTATTAACATACCACTTGACAAGATTTATATCTCCATCAATCTCGCGACGTGCCACTGTCATCTCTTGTTGTTCTAATTACCCTGCATTTACTTCGTTGGTTAATCACCTTACTAAATTACCAGTGCACGCGCCCTTCCCACACGTTAGCACTGTAGCAGTGAAGATTTTCCACACGTCAGAGATGAAGCAGCAAAGGTTTTCCATGCGTCAGTACTGTAGCAGCGCAGAAGTCGCTGTTCACGCGTGGAAAACACTGTTCACGCGTGGAAACACTGTAGCTCCCAGAAAACACTGTTCATCCGAGCAAACATGTCGTTCCCGCGGCGCTTTATTACCTTTAAGCAAGCTAGTTTAGCCACTAACCTTACGACGCGTCGCTGTCGCATCTTTGCTTCTCCATTCCCGCGTCTCCTGCCTTTAAAAGGATACGCCGAGCTATTTCGCTCTACTGCTCACTTGCTTCTCTCAAATCAAGTTTCTCTGTTCTTATCTGTGAAAACTGCGTCTATCGATTTCTCCTGAGCTGCAATAATCAGCTGAGGTAGCTAGTCTATAATTGATCTTTTCATTCTCTAATGTTTCCTTGACCTATGATCTCCTTCCCCATTAATTCTTTCACCAGCATGAATGAACCAGCACCCCACCGCCAAGCACGTTCAGCCCAAAGCTCACTCCAGTCCTGATGTGCTCGTAAGTCCAAGATCACTCAAAGTCCATCATTGAATTAATTCTCTCATGACCAAGACCTCACCACCGCACACGGCACGGAGCCAGAGGACAACCCTGCCAACTCGTTCATGCTTCCTGACTACCTAGCTTGTCATGACCACCCACGATCAGTGCTATATATGGCTCTGCTCCACTTCACGCAGGGCAAGCATTTGCTAAGCTCCCTGGTGTCTCTCCTCTTGCATTGCCTCCGCACATCGATCACCGTAGGTGGCACTTCATTCAATTCTGAGGTAGCTAGCCTGCAAGAATTCATTCATTCTTCTTCTTATTTTCTTGACCCGTGGTCTCATCTAGTATTTCTAGACCCACAGTCATGTGCAAGTCAACAAGTTCAATTGCGTGATTAGCCTCCTCCAATAATATCATTTTCTTCATCTCTAGAGCTCATTTGAAATTATTTATTGATTGTGAAATAAATTTTGTTAGATTCCTAAATTCATGATCTATCTATTAATGTAATTAGTTCGTATAGTTCAGTGATACCTTTAGGATTACTTTATTATTTTGAAATGCTCGTTATGGTTATTTAGAGAATAATTTTTTTATGATGCATGGTAGCTAGTGCACCTTGTTTATTATATATATAGTAAATTGATATTAACAATAAGGATGCCTTTAGTTGCTAAGATAATACATGAAATGTTTTATACTTGTTTAGTGGGAACAATAGGTAACTTTGCGTATTAGTCATTAGAGTTAGCTTAGTAGCTTGGTAGATGTATTCTTATTTTAAGAGTTGCGGTTGCCTATATATTAATTATTGCATCATCATCACTGCATGCATATAGAGGACGAGCCACTGGAGATCGTGACATTCGGCGAGCAGCAGTACGACGAAGTCATCGAAGAGTACGAGGAGATCCTCGTGCAGGAGGACGTTCCGGAGCCACCCATCACTGACTTTGCTGATACCGCGCCTGCCCAAGGCAAGCCCCGGTGCATAACCCCTATTTTTAAATGATCACTGAATATATTTATATGATATGCATTTACGTTACAGGCATTTTATGGAAGCTACATGCATAAATATATCCACCATGAGTCCTACTAGTATAGGTCGAGTAGCTGCTATGCTCAGGATGTCGGTAGCGTGAGTAACCTGTCGTTACTCGCAAATAGGTGTTTAAACTATGATGTCATGATGAAATAATGGAAAGGAAAATGGTGACCGGACAGGGATGTGGATTTGGTACTGGTGGGTGTGAGGGGTTGTGTCCTGCGGCCAACAGGGCATAGCCCGGTTACACTTTTTCCCTGTCTGTGTCGATTAAGGACCGATCGTTGCATATGACTCTAGGCAAGTCACAGATTATTGTCCCGAGCACATACTTGGGTATGGGCGCAGGGAAGGCTTGCTGCTCTCTTATCGTGGATCCGGCTCTTTCCGGACCGACTGATGGGAAGAGGAGGTGGTGGAGGTCCTTGCACCGCACTGAGTCCGGGACTCAGGATGTGGGGGCTTGGAGTCCAAGTTTGGACGGGGACCTGGACACCCGGGACAGGAGAGTGGTGGGTTAGTCCTGCTTGTGCCTAGGGTACAAGCGGGGCGTGTGTCTTCGGGGCACCCAGCTGGGCACATTGATTCATGAATCGTCGGGTTATCCGGTACGGCTTATCTGCGGTTTAGCAGCGTAGTAAGAACTGAAAGTTAAAAGGAGAAGAAATGGAACTGATTACTCAACTCTTGCTTGAAAGTAGAACAGGCTTATATAGATCGACTAGATGAAAACTTAATATGGCTGATGATAATAATGTATCAATAAGGACTCACTATTAGTATTGCTTTTTGCTAAAAGAGAACCAGCAAACCATAAAGCCTAGCATATTCCTTGGAGTCGGGAAAGTATTCCCACTATCGGATAAGTCTTGTGAGTACATTGTGTACTCAGGGTTTATTTACCCCTGTTGCAGGTGACGCTTGAGGAGTTCCTTGTGTGGAGGATCCATCTGGTGGGCTCAGACGGAATCCTCGTTATCTTATCACTAGATGTTATCTTTTAATATTCCGCTGTTTATTATTTCGCACTCTGTATTTGGTATTGTAATAATGTACTTTTCAAGAAACTCTAATGTATGAGATAGACTTGTGTTGTAACTCGTTTTCATTATTGGATCCTTGGGAAAAATGTGGATCTTTCGGGTTCTCCCTTTGGGTGTGCCCGACGGACACCGCTCGCTGTAGTTACTTTCAGGGTGCTTAGTGTCTGATGGAAGACGAGCGCCTTCGTAAGTACGCTATTTCGGGTGGTTCTGCCACAGTTGGTACCAGAGCCAATAATGGTTATGAGTTCATCACTCTTTTCAAAAACTTAAAAATTTGACCAACAAAAGTTTTGCGAAAAGTAGGATGCGATTATATTAGGTAAATAAGTATAAGCCCTAGCAATATGGTCTATCTAGGATAGCGGCACTGTTTTTATCTAATCAGTTTCTGCAGGTACCCTGACTTACATGACGTAAGAAATCGCTTAGTATACGGAAAGTGAGTGTGCGATGTGCCGAAAATTTTACGAACGCCGCTATATTCCGGCTTGAGTGAACGTATAGGTTGAAGCATGCATCATATAATAGCATCTTACTTGAACTAGGAATCCCCCTTCACGTATAATGAAAGTAGTAAATTGGTAGGATTAACTTAATGAATACCTTAAAAAAATGTGCTGCCATTTCTTTAACCCCTAGATCCTGATCGGGAAGGTGTCCTAATGGATGGTTCGTCTCTCTTATAGATGAATCTGAGGTCTGGACGTGGGAGCACCAGTTCGGTAGCGGCCAACGAGGGCCATGGTGACAGTGCTCAGGCCTTTGAGCGTGGCAACGACGGAGCTTGGGAGGTTCCACCCTTGGTTCCTCAGCCTTTTCCACCATCACTTCCGCCGCTGTCCGCCGCAGAGGTCATGGTGGAGTTGTTGGCTGCTCGTCAGGAGTCAGCCGCTGCTCGTCAGGAGACAGCTCGTGCCATGGAGATTATGGCACAGGCCCTCGCGGGTCTCGCCCATGGAGGCCCTGGAGGCAATGGTGGGAATGGGGGTGGTGCTCGTCGTCCTGAGGGACAGTCCTCTTACTAGGACTTCCTCAAAACCCACCCGCCCACATTCACACCGTCGGACGATCCATTGGAGGCGGAGCACTGGCTTCACACGTTGGAGCAGAAGTTTCGGCTGCTCGGAGTGGCCAACGAGCAGAAGATGCACTTTGCGTCCCAACTACTTTTGGGGTCCACAGGCGCCTGGTGGGAGACTTTCCAGGCCACGGAGCTGCCGGATCACCCGGCGACATGGCAGGAGTTTTCCACCGCTTTCCGCGAGTTCTTCATACCTACTGGTGTTATCCACCAGAAGGTGACCGAGTTCATGGAGCTACGTCAGGGGAGTAGGACAGTAATGGAGTATGTGACCCAGTTTAACCACTTGGCTCAGTATGCTGGTAGTCAGGTGGACACGGATGACAAGAAGAGGGATCGCTTCTTTCGCGGTCTCACTCCTGCTCTTCAGGAGAAACTATACCTGGGGAACTATCAGACCTTTGGGGCTCTGATGAACGCCGCCATTGCTCTTGAGGGTTTCCAGTGGGCATCTCAGGCGGATTGGAAGCGGAAGCGGGTGGCAGCTGGATCCTCCAGCCATCCCCATACTCAGAAGGTGCAGATTGTTAGGCGGGGGCCCTATCAACCATCCGGCGGGCCTCCGTACCGGTCACCCCAGCAGACATCACAGACTTCTGCTACTCAGTACAAGGCACCTCAGCAGCAGGTGCAGCCCCAGCAGACTCAGGGACAGCTGGTTCCACCTCGTCAGGGATTCGGGAATAAGCCTGGTGCTTGTTTCAAGTGTGGCAAGGATGGCCACTATGCCCGGGAGTGTCCTCAGCAGCAAACAGCTCAGCCGTCTCAGCCGTCTGCAAATTCTAGGCTGATTAAGAGGACTTTCATCAAGAGGAAGGTGCCTAGCAGATCTGGTCAGGTGCACTTCACGGATGCTCAGCAAGCTGTGCAGCAGGAGACAGTTATGGCTGGTATGTTTACCATCGAATCCCATCCAGCTTTGGTGTTGTTTGATTCTGGTGCATCGCATTCCTTTATGAGCATGGGGTTTGTAGAGCGGCACAACTTATCACTATTGGCTATACCGTATGCCTATAAGATCCGTACTGCGGGTTCTCAGATGTTCATCAATACCCGCACAGATACAGTAAGTTTGGTATTAGCCACCCATACTTACCGTCTACAGTTCATGATAATGCCTGGGCAAGGCATTGATGCTATTCTTGGAATGAACTGGTTGCGGTTGTATGGGGTAGTATTGGATATGAAGAGAAGAAGTGTAGAGTTATGGCTTCCATTTTCTGAGGATAGGATGTCTCTCATCATACCCTCAGAACCGGTCTTACCTGTTGCTACCCATGCTGAAGCCGTTCCTGATCTTACCTCCATTCCAGTAGTACGTGAGTTTCTAGATGTTTTCCCTGAAGATCTTCCTGGATTGCCACCGGACCGTGAGGTAGAATTCTCCATTGAGCTTGAGCCTGGTACTGCTCCTATCTCTAGGCGTCTGTACCGCATGGCTCCGAGAGAACTGGTAGAAATGAAGAAGCAACTGGAGGAGTTGATGGACAAGGGTTTCATCCGCCCAAGTTCTTCACCATGGGGTTGTCCAGCGATTTTTGTGAAGAAGAAGGATGGTACTCTGCGGATGTGTGTGGATTACCGCCCCCTCAATGCAGTAACAGTTAAGAACAAGTATCCTTTGCCCCACATAGATACTTTGTTTGATCAGTTAGCTGGTGCCAAGGTGTTCTCGAAGATAGATCTCCGATCGGGCTACCATCAGATCAAGATCAGACCACAGGATATACCAAGGACAGCTTTCTCTACTAGGTATGGGTTGTATGAGTACCTAGTGATGTCTTTCGGTCTCACCAATGCCCCAGCTTTCTTCATGTACCTAATGAACTCAGTCTTCATGCCGGAGTTGGATAAGTTTGTGGTAGTGTTCATTGATGACATTTTGATCTACTCCAAGAATGATGAAGAGCATACCTGTCACCTCCAGATAGTCCTGACTCGACTCAGAGAGCACCAGCTGTATGCTAAATTCAGCAAGTGCGAGTTTTGGTTAGATCGAGTGCAGTTTTTGGGACATGTGTTGACACCTAAGGGCGTTTCTGTAGATCCCAGCAAGGTGCAAGATGTGTTAGATTGGAAGTCTCCTAGGTCTATGCACCAGATCCGTCAGTTCCTTGGGCTAGCTGGATACTATCGACATTTCATCCCCGATTTCTCCAAGATAGCCTAGCCCATGACTAAGCTGCTCCAGAAAGAAGCTAAGTTTGTTTGGGGTCCAGCTTGTGAAGAAGCTTTTCAGTCCCTAAAGACTTTTCTGAGCACTGCTCCTGTATTGGCTCAACCTGATATTGAGAGGCCCTTTGATGTTTACTGTGATGCCTCGAAGACAGGATTGGGGTGTGTGCTTATGCAAGAGGGGCGTGTGATAGCTTATGCTTTGCGCCAACTGAAGAAGCATGAGGTGAACTACCCTACCCATGATTTAGAGCTAGCTGCTGTAGTTCACTCTCTGAAGATTTGGAGGCATTATTTGTTGGGCAACAAAGTGCATATCTTCACTGACCACAAGAGCCTTAACTATATTTTCACTCAGTCTGAGTTGAACATGAGGCAAAGGAGATGGTTAGAGTTGATCAAGGATTATAATTTGGAAGTCCACTATCATCCAGGAAAAGCCAATGTGGTAGCTGATGCCTTAAGTCATAAGTCGCATCAGGTTGAGGATATACCCTTGTCACTTCACCACACAGAGGTGCTAGCTCAGATTGCTTTGACCTCAGAGCTGCTAGAGCAAATTATTTGGGAACAAAAGGAAGACCTTGAAGAGATTCCTCACATCAAGAAGTTGCTAGCTGAAAGACGTGGACCTCATTTTAGCATTGATGAGCTGGGAGTCGTGAGATACAAGGATAGGCTGGTGGTTCCATCCAATGAAGAGTTGAACAGAAAGATTTTAAAAGAAGCCCATCATTCCAAGCTGTCTATCCACCCTGGTAGCAACAAGATGTACCATGATCTACGCCAACTGTACTAGTGGTCTTACATGAAGCAAGATATCACCCAGTTCGTTGCGGAGTGTGACACTTGTGGTAGAGTCAAGGCAGATCATATGCGTACTCCTGGATATCTGCAGCCCTTGCCCATTCCTGTTTGGAAATGGGAGGATATTTCCCTAGATTTCATTGTGGGTTTACCCCGCACCTCATCGGGCTTTGATTCTATTTGGGTCATTATGGACTGTCTCACCAAGTCTGCCCACTTCCTTCCGGTGGACACTAGATATAATGCCAAGAAGTATGCGGAATTATACTTTGATCGGATTGTGACCCTACATGGAGTTCCTCGCACCATCATCTCTGATAGAGGGTCAGTTTTTGTCTCTCGTTTCTGGGAGAAACTCCAGGAGTGTTTGGGTACTCGTCTTCTCAGAAGCTCAGCATACCATCCCCAGACTGATGGTCAAACTGAAAGGGTGAACCAGGTGCTCGAGGATATGTTGCGGGCTTGTACCATCTCTTTTCCTAAGAGGTGGGATCAGTGTTTGAAGCTAGCCGAATTTTCTTATAATAACAGCTATCATGAGAGTATCCGTATGGCACCATTTGAAGCTTTATATGGACAGAAGTGTAGGACGCCACTAAACTGGGTTGAGGTAGGAGACCGTGGGTACTTCAGGCCGGATTTCATAAAGGAGGCTCGAGAGAAAGTAAATATAATTCGTGAACACTTGAAGTCAGCTCAGAGTCGACAGAAGGCTTACGCAGACAAACGAAGAAGACCTTTGGAGTTTGCAGCTGGAGATTATGTGTATCTCAAGGTATCTCCTTTGAGAGGGGTACATCGGTTTGGTGTCCATGGCAAGTTAGCCCCTCGGTATGTGGGTCCATACAAGGTGTTGCAGCAGTGTGGTCCCGTTGCTTATCGTCTCCAACTCCCTGAAATTCTCTCGGCAGTTCACAATGTATTTCATGTCTCGCAACTAAAGAAATGCCTACGAGTTCCTAAAGAATCTGTAGAAATAGAAGGACTTCCGCTCCAACCTGATCTGTCTTATGTGGAGCATCCTATAAAAATTTTGGATGAGAAGGAGAGAGTGACCAGGAACAGGGTGATAAAGTTTTACAAGGTACAATGGCAAAATCATTCTGAGGCTGAAGCCACGTGGGAACAAGAGAGTTACCTATTGAAGCATTACCCCCATCTCCTCAATGGTTCTGATAGTTAGTTGCTACGTCGAAATGTATTTCCTACCTTGTTCTCACACTAGGCACATGAAATCTCGGGTCGAGATTTTGTTTTAGGGGGGTAGATTTGTAACACCCTCGGTGTTACGCCTTAATCAAAATATTAAACCATGTCATGAGCATCATGTTTATGTATTATTGCATGTGGTAAATGTGAAATTAAATTTTATTGCACTAATTCTCAAATTGAGCTCTAATTTATTCCTTGTCCAAGTTGTCCTTCTAGCACGTCATCTCTCTCCACGTGAGAGCTCCTTAGCCACAAAGTCAAATGATAAATTATTGTCATTCGCTAATTATTAGCATACCACTTGGCAAGATTTATATCTCCATCAATCTCGTGACGCGCCACTGTCATCTCTTGTTATTCTAATTACCCCGCATTTACTTCGTTGGTTAATCACCTTACTAAATTACCAGTGCACGCGCCCTTCCCACACGTTAGCACTGTAGCGGTGAAGATTTTCCACACGTCAGAGACGAAGCAGCAAAGGTTTTCCATGCGTCAGTACTATAGCAGTGTAGAAGCCACTGTTCACGCGTGGAAAAACAATGTTCACGCGTGGAAACACTGTAGCTCCGCAGAAAACACTGTTCATCCGAGCAAACATGTCGTTCGCGCGGCGCTTTATTACCTTTAAGCAGGCTAGTTTAGCCACTAACCTTACGATGCGTCGCTGTCACGTCTTTACTTCTCCATTCCTACGTCTCCTGCCTTTAAAAGGATACGCCGAGCTATTTCGCTCTACTGCTCACTTGCTTCTCTCAAATCAAGTTTCTCTGTTCTTACCTGTGAAAGCTGCGTCTATCGATTTCTCCTGAGCTGCAATAATCAGCTGAGGTAGCTAGTCTATAATTGATCTTTTCATTCTCTAATGTTTCCTTGACCTATGATCTCCTTCCCCATTAATTCTTTCACCTGCATGAACGAACCAACACCCTACCGCCAAGCACGTTCAGCCCAAAGCTCACTCCAGTCCTGATGTGCTCGTAAGTCCAAGATCACTCAAAGTCCATCATTGAATTAATTCTCTCATGACCAAGACCTCACCACCGCACACGGCACAGAGCCAGAGGACAACACTGCCAACTCGTTCATGCTTCCTGACTACCTAGCTTGTCATGACCACCCACGATCAGTGCTATATATGGCTCTGCTCCACTTCACGCAGGGCAAGCATTTGCTAAGCTCCCTGGTGTCTCTCCTCTTGCATTGCCTCTACACATCGATCACCGTAGGTGGCACTTCATTCAATTCTGAGGTAGCTAGCCTGCAAGAATTCATTCATTCTTCTTCTTATTTTCTTGACCCGTGGTCTCATCTAGTATTTCTAGACCCACAGTCATGTGCAAGTCAACAAGTTCAATTGCGTGATTAGCCTCCTCCAATAATATCATTTTCTTCATCTCTAGAGCTCATTTGAAATTATTTATTGATTGTGAAATAAATTTTGTTAGATTCCTAAATTCATGATCTATCTGTTAATGTAATTAGTTCGTATAGTTCAGTGATACCTTTAGGATTACTTTATTATTTTGAAATGCTCGTTATGGTTATTTAGAGAATAATTTTTTTATGATGCATGGTAGCTAGTGCACCTTGTTTATTATATATATAGTAAATTGATATTAACAATAAGGATGCCTTTAGTTGCTAAGATAATACATGAAATGTTTCATACTTGTTTAGTGGGAACAATAGGTAACTTTGCGTATTAGTCATTAGAGTTAGCTTAGTAGCTTGGTAGATGTATTCTTATTTTAAGAGTTGCGGTTGCCTATATATTAATTATTGCATCATCATCACTGCATGCATATAGAGGACGAGCCACTGGAGATCGTGACATTCGGCGAGCAGCAGTACGATGAAGTCATCGAAGAGTACGAGGAGATCCTCGTACAGGAGGACGTTCCGGAGCCACCCATCACTGACTTTGCTGATACCGCGCCTGCCCAAGGCAAGCCCCGGTGCATAACCCCTATTTTTAAATGATCACTGAATATATTTATATGATATGCATTTACGTTACAGGCATTTTATGGAAGCTACATGCATAAATATATCCACCATGAGTCCTACTAGTATAGGTCGAGTAGCTGCTATGCTCAGGATGTCGGTAGCGTGAGTAACCTGTCGTTACTCGCAAATAGGTGTTTAAACTATGATGTCATGATGAAATAATGGAAAGGAAAATGGTGACCGGACAGGGATGTGGATTTGGTACTGGTGGGTGTGAGGGGTTGTGTCCTGCGGCCAACAGGGCATAGCCCGGTTACACTTTTTCCCTGTCTGTGTCGATTAAGGACCGGTCGTTGCATATGACTCTAGGCAAGTCACAGATTATTGTCCCGAGCACATACTTGGGTATGGGCGCAGGGAAGGCTTGCTGCTCTCTTATCGCGGATCCGGCTCTTTCCGGACCGACTGATGGGAAGAGGAGGTGGTGGAGGTCCTTGCACCGCACTGAGTCCGGGACTCAGGATGTGGGGGCTTGGAGTCCAAGTTTGGACGGGGACCTGGACACCCAGGACAGGAGAGTGGTGGGTTAGTCCTGCTTGTGCCTAGGGTACAAGCGGGGCGTGTGTCTTCGGGGCACCCAGCTGGGCACATTGATTCGTGAATCGTCGGGTTATCCGGTACGGCTTATCTGCGGTTTAGCAGCGTAGTAAGAACTGAAAGTTAAAAGGAGAAGAAATGGAACTGATTACTCAACTCTTGCTTGAAAGTAGAACAGGCTTATATAGATCGACTAGATGAAAACTTAATATGGCTGATGATAATAATGTATCAATAAGGACTCACTATTAGTATTGCTTTTTGCTAAAAGAGAACCAGCAAACCATAAAGCCTAGCATATTCCTTGGAGTCGGGAAAGTATTCCCACTATCGGATAAGTCTTGTGAGTACATTGTGTACTCAGGGTTTATTTACCCCTGTTGCAGGTGACGCTTGAGGAGTTCCTTGTGTGGAGGATCCATCTGGTGGGCTCAGACGGAATCCTCGTTATCTTATCGCTAGATGTTATCTTTTAATATTCTGCTGTTTATTATTTCGCACTCTGTATTTGGTATTGTAATAATGTACTTTTCAAGAAACTCTAATGTATGAGATAGACTTGTGTTGTAACTCGTTTTCATTATTGGATCCTTGGGAAAAATGTGGATCTTTCGGGTTCTCCCTTTGGGTGTGCCCGATGGACACCACTCGTTGTAGTTACTTTCAGGGTGCTTAGTGTCTGATGGAAGACGAGCGCCTTCGTAAGTACGCTATTTCGGGTGGTTCTGCCACAGAATACATAGTTGGGTTTTGTTTTATCATGCTGTCCATTCTGTATCATTCTGAGCAGTCCGCCTTTATCAGTTCATATCTCATGTTCTAGATGTCCACTAGGTCATGAAAATTGTATGGAGATAAGTAGACTTCTATATCTTTCTTTTGGCTCTAGAATCACCTCAATACCTATTATAAATTGTGAGATATAGCTGTTGTAATTGAGGTTTCTGTGCTGTCAGAATTCTAGAACAGTACTTCATTGTCGTCTATTTTTTACTAAGTAAACGTTCAGAATCTAGAAAAGTATTCTAAATGAAAGTTGTAGATAATTTCATAAGCTTTCTAGAAAGGTATAAATACGCAATCATATGATAAATAGAGAGTGAGATATGCTCGTTTTACTGCTACTATTGTTTGTCCAACTCCCAGAAAAAGTTCAGAACAATTATCTTTCTATGTACCCTACATATATCTCTTGTCTTAATCTTGTGACACCTACTCTTATTAGACCATTATCTTTTAAAGGTTATATGCTTGGACATATGAGACTTATATGATATATCTACAGATGGTGAATACCAGGAGGAACAACCAGGGAGGTGGGGATCTGCCACCACCACTCCGGTCACTATGGAGCAGCTGATGATGATGCAAATCCAGTTGCTTCAACAAATGGCTCAGAACATGCAGAAGATGGGGCATGGGAATAGGAATGCACCCCATCAAGTTTCTAAAAGGACACCCACATGTCTTCAAGCACTCCACTGACCCACTCCAGGCTGACGATTGGCTACGTACAATCGAGAGGCAACTTGAGATTGCACAGTGTGATGATAAGGAGAAGGTTCTATATGCCTCTAGACAGTTGCAAGGAGTTGCACTTGATTGGTGGGACTCATTCCGCTTTGGCCGTACTGAAGCTAACCCCATCACTTGGCCAGAGTTTCGTAGTGCCTTCCGCTCTCATTATGTGCCTGCTGGATTAATGAAGCTGAAGAAGAAGGAATTCTTGGCTCTCAAGCAAGAGAGCATGACTATTGCTGAATATCATGACTAGTTCATACAATTGTCACGGTATGCCCCTGCTGAGGTGGATGAGGATGAGAAGAGACAGGAGCTCTTCATGGAAGGTTTGAATGATGGTCTCCAGTACCAACTGTTGTCTCATACTTTTGCTAGTTTCCAGCAGCTGGTGGATAAGGCCTTGGTGATAGAGAATAAGCGCCACCAGATGGAGGACAAGAAGAGAAAGTTCCAAGGATAGCAATCCGGGAGCAACTCTCGCTTCCATACCAATCCTCATTAGACTCAACCATAGCAGCGCTACTAGGGTTAGTCTGGTCTAGTCAACCACAACCAGCAATCATAGCATCTAAAGCAGCAGTAGCAGTAGCAGTACAAGGCACCAGCTCTGCGCTAGTAGCAATCCAACAATATTCCTGTGAGGAATAATGTCCCCAATGCTCCACGGAAGAACGACGCACCAAAGGCGCCAAATGCAGTTAATGATAACAGATGCTTCAATTGTGGAGAACCTAGACATTACTCCAATAGATGCCCCAAGAGGACAGCTAACATACAATAGAACTATGTCCAGGGAAAGGTCAACCATGTAACTACACAAACAACTTAGGAGGCACCGGATGTAGTGATCGGTACGTTTCCAGTCAACTCAAACTCAGCTACAATACTTTTTGATTCTGGTGCTTCGCATTCCTTCATAGCATATACTTTCATAAAGAAGCATGGTATGCCTATATGTGTTATGAAGAAACCCATATTAGTAAACTCACCTAGGGGGAAATAAAAGCAAATTGGATATGCTTAGTTGCTAGTCTCGACATAAGGGGGTAGAATTTCTAGCCAACCTTGTAGTCATAGACTCATCTGGTATTGATGTTATCTTGGGTATGGATTGGTTAAGGTCCCAAAAGGTAATTATTAATTGTGGAAATAGTTCCATGAATCTTTCCACTCCATCCGGAGAGAAGGTTGAGTATGTGGCAACACAGTCTGCCGTGGAAATCTACCGGGTTAATCAATTGGAGGGCACAACTATAGAGGACATACGAATAGTAAATGAGTATCCAGATGTCTTCCCTAAAGAGTTACTAGGTATGCCATCTGAATGAGACATTAAGTTTATAATTGAACTTTTACTTGGAACTGCACCCATGGCTAAGAGACCTTATAGAATGGGAGTGAATGAATTAGCAGAACTTAAGAAACAATTAAGGGAATTGCTAGATAAGGGTTATGTCCAACCTAGTTCCTCACCTTAGGGTGCACCAGTACTGTTTGTAGAGAAGAAAGATGGTACACAAAGAATATGCATAGATTACTAATCACTTAATGAGGTCACAATTAAGAACAAGTATTCGCTGCCTAGAATCGATGACCTATTTGACCAGTTGAAAGGAGCTTGTGTGTTTTCCAAGATCGACCTCCGATCTGGATACCATCAGTTGAGAATAAGACGTTCTAACATTCCTAAAACTACTTTTGTGACCTGATATGGACTATATGAGTTCACAATCATGTCCTTTGGTTTGACAAATACACCTGCTTACTTCATATATTTGATGAACAAAGTATTCATGGAGTACCTTGACAAGTTTGTTGTCGTGTTCATTGATGACATATTAGTCTACTCAAAGAATGAAGAAGAACATGAGGGACATTTGAGGTTAGTATTGCAGAAGCTTAGAGAACATCAGCTCTATGCTAAGTTTAGCAAATGTGAGTTCTGGCTAAAAGAAGTATCTTTCTTGGTCATATAATCTCTAATGGAGGAGTAGTAGTAGATCCCAAGAAGGTTAAAGATGTGTTGAGTTGGAAGCCACCTTAGGATGTTAGTGAGATTTGGAGTTTCCTTGGTATGGCTGGGTACTATAGGAGGTTCATCGAGGGATTCTCTAAGTTAGCAAAACCCATGACTACTCTGTTAGAAAAGAATGCCAAATTTGTATGGACTAAGCAATGCCAGGATAGTTTTGAGGAGTTGAAGAGACTGACTTCTACCCCAGTGCTTATCTTACCTGATCTTATCAAAAGCTTCTCTATCTATTGTGATGCCTCACGACAAGGTCTATGTTGTGTTCTTATGCAAGAGGGTAGAGTTGTTGCCTATGAATCCAGACAGCTAAGAAAACATGAGTTAAATTATCCGACTCATGATCTGGAGTTAGCAGCTGTGGTACATGCTCTCAAGATTTGGAGGCATTACCTGATAGGTCATAAGTGTGAGATTTGTATGGATCATAAGAGTTTGAAGTATATATTCACTCAGTCAGATCTGAATTGGAGGCAGCGTAGATGGCTAGAGTTAATTAAGGATTATGATTTGGAGATACACTATCACCCAGGGAAAGGCTAACATTGTAGCAGATGCCTTGAGTAGGAGTTATGTGAACATGGCCTATACAACTCAATTACCTAAAGAGTTGTGTGAGGAGTTCGAATACCTAAATTTGGGTATTGTGGCTAGCACCATGGAGTTAGAGGTAGAACCTACTCTAGAATGAGAGATTCATAAGGGATAGCTAAATGATGAGAGGATCAAGGATATTGCTGAACATATAGCTGATTGGTAAAGCCCTAGGATTCCACATGGATGATCAAGGAACAATATGGTTTGGTAAAAGGATTTGTGTGCTAGAAGTAAAGTCTATTAGGGAGTCTATTTTGAGGGAAGCTCATGACTCAGCCTATTCCATACACCCGGGGAGTACTAAAATGTATCCTGATCTTAAAGAGAGATATTGGTGGTATGGACTGAAAAGAGATGTAGCAGAACATATGGCTATATGTGATATAGTGCCAAAGAGTAAAGACAGAACTATCAGAGGCCAGCAGGGTTGCTACAGCCTATGAAGATACCTGAGTGGAAATGGGAAGAAGTTGGAATAGATTTTATAGTGGGATTACCCGTACATAGAGGGGATATAACTCTATCTAGGTAATTATAGACCAGTCTGACAAAAGTAGGCACATTTCATTCCTATCAAGACAACTTATTCTGGTGCAAAGTTGGCAGAGCTATACATGGAAAGGATTGTATGTTTACATGGAGTACCAAAAAAGATTGTTTCAGATAGGGGTACACAGTTCACATCACATTTTTGATAGAAATTGCATGAGTCCATGGATACGAAGTTGAACTTTAGCTCAGCTTATCATCCCCAGACAGATGGGCAAACTGAGAGAACAAATCAAATTTTAGAGGATATGCTGAGAGCTTGTGCTCTATAGTACGTAACAAATTGGGATAAGAGTATGCCCTATGCCAAATTCTCTTATAATAATAGCTACCAGAAAAGTCTTAAGATGGCACCGTTTGAAGCGTTGTATGACAGAAAGTGCAGGACACCACTGTTTTGGAATCAAATAGGGGAAAGTTAAGTCTTTGGACCAGAAGTTTTGCAACTAGCAGAGAAATAAGTACAAACAATAAGGCAAAACTTAAAGGTTGCATAGTCTCGAAAAAAAGCTATACTGACACGAGAAGAAGAGATTTGGTGTTTGAGATTTGTGACTTTGTTTATCTCAAAGTTTCACCTATGAGAGGAGTTAAGAGGTTTTATACTAAGGGAAAGTTGTCACCTAGGTACGTGGGACCCTTCAAGATCATCAACAGGAGAGGAAAAGTTGCTTACCAGCTAGAATTACCGGAACAAGCTCTTAGGTGTTCATGATGTCTTCCATGTATCGCAACTTAAGAAATGTTTGAGAGTACCTGAGGAACAACTTACCTTTGGAAGAACTGGATATCCGAGAGGATCTATCAGTACAAAGAATATCCCAGTGAGAAATCTTGGAAACAACTGGAGAGAATCATAGGAAGCAAGATAATAAGAATGTGCAAGGTTCAATGGAAACATACACTCTGTGGATGAGGCAACTTGGGAAAGAGAGGATGATCTGAGATCTGACTATCCCAATCTTTTTGAACCATCCGAATCTTGAGGACTGAGATTCATCTTAACGGTGGTAGGTTTGTAACACCCTAATATATTATCTACAAATTAGTAATTAATTTTGAGCATTTATTTAATTTTCTATGTATTTTTAACCTAGGCTAAATAATAAATTTTGGTTAAATAAAATTAACTATAAGGTTTAGAAACATGTTTGTTGCATTCATGCCGAAGCATATTATTTTTGGTTGAGTGTAGGGCTAGAATGGATGAAGTTAAATTCAAATTCCATTTGAATTTGGCTTAGATTTGAAAACTAGAAATAGAAAGGATTTGATTTTGAAAAAAATTGATTTTCTTCCTTTTCAGACCAGCCCCAGGAACCGGCCCGTTCCTTCTCTTCCTCCCCTTCTCGGCTTTGGCCTGCTCGGTGGCCCAGCGCGTGCCTCCCTTCCCTTCTCCTTGCGCACGACCTGCTCCACACGCGGCCCATTCCGCACCAGCCCGCTCCGCGTCCTTTCTCTGCATCAGCCTGTTCGCGGCTTGCTCCGGTGTCTTGGCTTTGCTACGCATGCGCACGCCTACTCACCATGTAGCCCAGCTCAGCACCGCGGCCCACAACGCCCACACCCATACCCGTGTGCCCTCTTCTCCCTCTCACTACGTCACTGGCCCCACCCATCAGCCGGCCACGTCCCCTTCCTTCCCCTTCCTTTCCTTTCTATGATAGAACTACTCAATTTATACAAGTTCAAGTATGGCTGTCCCCGCTAACACGTTGACACGTGCATACTTTCACTTATATAAACCCGATAGTTCACCGAGTGTCATGAAGGACCTCGGTAAAACAACATCACAACTAAGATCGTGTGATTAAGCAAATACACATCACATACATAGAGTTGCAGCAGAAATAATATTACAAATAGGTTCACCAATAATAGTACAAGTTTGGGTTTCAAAACCGATTAGTGAAAATAACATAGCTTTCAAATGATTACATTAATATAAGTTCTAAATACATTGCTAGCATAAGTGACATCCTCTGATAAAAGCATATAGATGAGAATAAATATAGTCACCGAGCCCACTGGTGGTTAGCCACCATCTTTGGCAGGCTGAGAACTTCACCTGCAACATGGTAGGATAAATCCTGAGTACTCGAATATATTCAGCTAGACTTACCCGTCATAAACCAAAATAAAGTGACCTCAAGGGTTATGCAAGGCTTTATAAGTGAAGCTAGATTGACAACATTTTGCATAAAAAGTGATTAATGCAGTTATACAAGTATACGTTGGTCATCAAGTTAATTATAGCTATTCATCTCTAGATTAGCAACTAACATGTGTCAAACATGTGTTATATCATTTATTAGGATAACAATAGTAACCATAGCTGGTGTAATAATTCCATGTTTATCCGAACCATCACATTCCATAATACAATTACTACGATATTGGAGCTAGCCAAGTTTCTCACTATCTGGGAGAGATGGCGATTCGAATCGATTTCAACCAGCTGAGAATTTATTCCTAACACAAACCCAGACATACCTACGCCAAGGTAGTCTTAGGTCACCTTTGGTACAACTCAGGTCCACATTTCATGGGTTCACCCAACGCCGCACAATCAAGGACTAACAGTAGCTAGGGCGCTCAAGCCATGCCTGCCCTGGTCCCAGACCAAGTCACTTAGGTCATGCTTGCCCACGGTCTATTGATCTGCTCCCTACACATCCTTACTTCCTCTAGTGTGTGCACTTTGACAGAGCAGGGCCCGGACTGAGTTGAGCTACTCGGCTTTGCGGTCGGAATGAGTTATCTGACCAGTTAAGTGATAGGCATGCATTTAATCTCATCAAAAGGTCCAACAACGGTACGGTCCTTAATCAGCACAGATGGAATCACATGAGTCAACCTACACATAGAATCCGCCCAGCCTCCATTTACATTACCCAATGGTTCTTTTCCACGATAGCAAATATAGCCAACCGTGCTTTGGTATCCACCTATATCTCATAGGTGACAGGAAATCACCCGACTTCAACTGGTCTAAGCATGGCTAAGTATATATTCGATCCTAGACCTACATAGGGTTAAAGGTATATTTCTAGATAAGGAAATTATATGCATCAAGTGGTTCTAATCAACTCTTATAACCTAATGCATCAAACATAAAGGACTCAAGTATTATTTTGTAAAACATAGGAGTCTTAGAATGCTCTGGGGCTTGCCTAGAATCTAACACTAGGTCAATGTTTGTTAGATGACACTCGCTTGGCGAGTATTGCCCATTTCGGCACTTGCTTAGTCCTTCCATCTTCGGAATAGGTCCACCATACACCATCTTCGGGTTCGACCCCAACATCATGTCCTTCACATGGTTCATCTAGCGTACCTAGATGAGATGTAAGTGCATGAATATGAAGAATGGTAATATAAGATGCATCACATAATAGCATTCAAGGCAACCATAAGGTCATTCAAGACATTGGCACCTAGAGTTATTTAACTAAAAACATCAGACAACCTATTATAAAGGGATAGCCAGCATATCAGGCATGGCACACAAGTGAACTTAAGTTCAGATATTGCACACATGCATTGATCAAGAACTAACCAACATGTTTAGTCAAAACAAGAGCAAGCTAAAGCAATCACCTAGCACATGTATAGAAATCTAGACAATAGCACAACAATCTCCATAACTAGAGACATAAGCATACAACAAGGGTTACCCTAGACTTTCTAGAAAGCTAATGAAATTACCTACAACATTGTTATTATCACCAAAATCTTATTCCAAAGCTAATCAAGTCCAGCATGCCAATGTTTTAGATCTACGCAGAACTAAGATAGAAAAGTAGTAGTAGTTTCAAAAAGGCATAACTAGAGTTATAGACATCAAACAAGCATGAACCTTAACTTTCTAGAAAGCTTACTAAATTATCTAAAACATGTTTATTATCATCACAAGGTGATTCTATAATTAACAAGGTCAATCAAGCACAATTGAGCACCTCTGTCCAGACTTGGATAGATTCTACCAAGCAAATTCACAAGCTTATAACTGGAGATTTAGACCACCAAAAGGATTGATATTTAAAAATTTAGAAAGATCATGAAAAGCACTACACTTCTTATATTATCTCCAAGACATGATTCAAAGCGTAGCTAAGTCAAACAACACAATCATTCAGGTCTATACAGAGAGCATGCAAAATCTGATAATGAACTTACAAAATCTATAGCTCCTAAATTATTAGTCCTATGGTCATTCAATTTTAACACAATCAATATTATGAAATTAGATACAACTTTGGTATTCACTACAACCACAACATACATCATTTCCACCACTGAAAATAATTGCACAAGCAAAACTGCACATGCAGCCCAAACAGCAGTGGTATAGAAAACTGATAGGAACTTCAGAGAAAGCATAACTAGGGTTGTAGACCTCCAACAATCATGAATCATATCTTTTTGAAAATCTTATTAAGTTACCTACAACTTTCTTATTATCATATTAAGATGATTCTATAGTTAACAAGGTCAATTAATCCAATGAATGCATCTCTGTCTAAAACATGGACAGAACCTGATATGCAACTTTAAACAGCTATAACTAGAGTTCCATATGTCCAATAAGTGTGGTTATAGACTTTTTAGAAAATCTTATAAAATTCTAAACAACTTTGTTATAAATACATAGAGCTAATTCTACTATTAACAAGGCCACACATTACCAACAAGGCAACCCTTTTTGGATTTGGGCAGAAACAACCATAGAAATGTAAACAACTATAACTAAAAATCTACTTAACCAAAAATTATGCACTTTAGCTTTTTGGAAATCTTAAGAAAAGTAATACAACTTCTCTATAGTCATAAAGGTATGATTCATAACTTAACCAAGCCATTTAATTCAAACATGCAGGCCTATTCAGAATAGGAGTAAAGCAACACATGACATTTTTATTTTTATAGATCTTAAACTATCAAGCCTAAACTCCTAAAATTTTTACTAGATGACAACCATCACCTGAGTAGCACTCCATAAAAATTTCTCATTTATTTGAGCACCACAACTGCAGTTATGAAAAAGACAAGACATAACTAGTTTTAGAACCTAACTGCACAAATTGATTTTTACAGCAAAAACTTTAAACTAAATCATGCCATATTATAGATCTACTCATAGATAATTTCACAAGGATTCCTAAAAGTCCACATTTTCTATTTTTGGATTTTTCTACAATTTACTATGATTTTCCAAAATTGATCATCCAAATTAAATGCATAAAGGAAAACACAATTGCATCGAGGCCCCTGAGATTTTCCTGAATCAACCAGTAGTCTGCTGCACTATTCAACTGAGTCATGGTTTCTGCACTTTGACCCCTTCCATTTCCCTTATTCAAGCCCACAGTCCTTCTTGGGATCGCTGCAGGGAGTAGGGGAGGCCAGCGTCAGCAACCGGGTGCTTGCCGACGATGAGAGAGAGGCGCCGGAGGGATGAAGCAGCAGAGCATGGCCATGGGCTCACGTAGCCTGGCCTATGATAGTCGGTAGAGCCCTGGCCACGCACGCATGCTGCAGCTATGACGGCTACGCTAGTGGTGGTAAGCTATAGCGACGAGCCCGCCAGAGTTGGCCACGACGGCGCAATGAGGCATCGGTGGAGCTTTAACATCCTAATGCATACTCAGAGCAAGCACAAGGAAGAAGAGAGACAACCTGAGGCGGCACAACCATGTCGAGCACATGCTAGGTAGCGGCAACTATGGCCATGGCCATAGCCTCAGCTCTGGGGGCCTCACCTTCATTCAAACAGCGTTGCAGCTAGGTCAAGGACGTGGCGAGGGCCATGGTGGTGCTGTTGGTGCGGTGGACTGGAGTGAGGCACGACAGCAGTGACACTGCGGCGCTCAGAGTGGTGCTCCCAGCGGTCGCCTATGCTTGAACTAGAAATGGGGGTGGACGAGGGAGGCTGAGTGAGGAACTATGGGAGATGGAGGGCGAGATGGCGCTGGCTCGGCTCTTAACTTCAACGCACTGCGGTGTGTGGGGGCAGCACCAGTGTACAGGTCCCACGCAGCGCGAGCAATCTGTGACTGTCGGTTACTAAAATCCAATTCAAAAGCCTAAAGGAGCCACAATACTACCTCAAAAATACGCCTGAAGCCCAAACTTAGTCCCTCTATAACTCCTAAACCACGACGATTTATCAAAAACTCTATTAATAAAATTTGTAGATCTACATACCAGCTCTAACTTTTATTAAGTGATCTAGGATTAATTCGCAAAGGTTAGCAAGTCACATCGTCACAAAGTCAGGCACATCAAAACTATAAACTCACTTTGACTTAGAAAAAATCCTAAGTTCCAAAAACTGTACAATGTTGATTATTGTGAGCTCTAAATGACCTAAGTTAAGCACTGAATAAGCTCATGACCCAAAAATAAAAGTTGTTGATCTAATCAATTACTACAACTTTTCTTAGGGTGCTATGCCATGAAAACACTCTATGATATAGTTCAACTTAGGTCAAACATACAACTTGAAAATGATGATTTACACTATAGATATGACTTAGAGACCAAACTAGCCTTAGTCATGAATACCAAAGTTGTTCCATATGATATCCTAAACATGTTTAAGGTACTCCTAGGGTTCCACAAATATTTTATACATTGGTTACATGTAAACCCTAGCATATATAAGGCATTTAAGTGACAACACAAGCAATATAAGCAAACATAGAGATAATACTTGATAGGCTCATGCTCATGAAGGATCAATGATGCTTGTGCTCATGCAATGTCAAGGTTAAATGCATGCTTAATACCTAGGGTGTTACTCTTTCTTCCCCACGCTCCTTTCCTTCCTTCACCCCGGTGATGGCGCAAGCCATGCACGGCAAGCCATCGGGCCACCGCGCCCGCATGGAAGGCATACGAAATTGCTGCCTCATGCTCCCCTTCCATCTACCGCACCCTGTCCAGCCTATAAAGCACCGAGATGACCCTCTCCTTCTCCCCTTTCCTCTGTCTAAGCTCATGCTCACTCACTGTCGCTGATAATCCACTACTCCCTCACCTTAATCCTCAATGCCGACGACTCCTGAAGCTCCGCCGTGTTCCCCCGCGACCGTAGGTGGCTTCAATTCATTGTTTTGGTCAACCGTCGCTCAGATTTCCCTTAACCCATGCCTTGTATTCTCTCTCTAGCCATTGCCATTGATGACCCACCCCTTCAGAACCTTCTCGGACGCTGCTCTCCCTTCCTCCTGACTCACGGTGAGCTACTCTTTCTCCTCGTGCCTCTAGTTCATCGAATATCTCCCTGGAACACCGTATCGGCGAACCCTAGATGCCATCGGCCATGGCGCTACTATGGGACATTGCTTTGGCATGTTCCCCACCCTTGGTATTGCATCCGTTGAGTTCATGAGGTCTTGTGCTTCACATCAGTGGGTTCGGGTTGGTTTAGGATGGCTAGAATCACCACCTCGGCGTCCATCGCCGAGTTTGAATTGTCGTCGGCCATGGCGTTGGCCGCGGGGGTCATCTTACCCAGTGATCCCTCCATGCCTATGCACCAGCACCACCAGATCTTGCATGAGCAACCATGACTGAACCATACCAGTTTGATGTGTAATCGGTCCACCGTGGCTGTGGACTCGGTCCACCGCGCCATGTCAGCGCGCGCCCACGCCACGTGGTGCACCACTCCACGTGGTGCACCACGCCAACCAGATTAGGCCACATGTCACCCAGTCAGTAGCCAAGGTCAACACATGGTCAGCCATATATGTTTCGCATAAAAGCCCCTATGTTTCTAGTGAATTAACCCGCTGTCCAGTCTAGTTCAAAACAAATACATTTCAGTCCTATTTTTATTCATTTTAGACCGTATAGTTTCTATAAATAGTGCGCACAGTCTAGAAACCATGTAAATTTAGATTTTAATTGTTTTAATTCAAAAATAAGTTCAGTTTATTTACAGAAATGCCATCGCACCTTATTTCATGCATAACTTTTGTGTTTTAAGTCTGAATTGAGTAATTCTTTTGCTCATGTGTTCGTAGCAGTACATAGAATAGATTTATAAGTTTTTTAGCAATAGTTAGGGGGCTAGAGTATGGGGTTGAGTACTCTAGTGCCTCTCCCTAAGGACTTAATCCTGAAGTGACCACCCTAGAGATTTCGTATAACCCCGAGTGTCATATGGCTCTGACTTTAACCTGTTAACTATATTGTACTAGCTCGTCTATAGCTTTCAGTAAGGGCAAGAGGGGGGCACTAGTTGGTATGTTTCCTTTCCTGCTAGGGTGTGTGTACCATGCCATGACCACGCGTGCCACTCCTAGAGGAGGGCCACATACGGCTTGACGGCTAAAATCTTAGCAGCTATGACTTGTTAGTGCGACTACTAAGGGTTACATAGTGAAACCCTGCCACACTTCCTAGGTAGAGGTGTTGTGGGCTTTGCAAACCCTGGCATTGGGAATCATGACTCGGTGGGTAAAGTTGTATAATTTCTATAGAAATATTTGACCTGTTATAACAGCCATGCTCACAGATACGAGCGGTCTAGATCCTTCATGATTAGTGGTTACTGTGGATGGCTGATAATTGATATAATCTTGATTATACCTTAATATCACTTGGGAATTGGGATTGTTCACTAAAGTAGTGATTCAGAATGCTAAAATTTGATCAACTAAAATTGAGAACCATAGTCAAACCATGTCTAGCCTTTTGAGTCTCATAGATCCCTTTGATATACTTGCTAAGCATGGTGAGCTTACACTTGCTTTACATTCAATGAAAACCCGAATGGGTAACAGATATTGGGTATGAAGAGTTTCCGGAGGATGTCCAGGACTACTAGGGAGATGTTCACCAGTTGGAGTCTCTATGGCAGATTGGGCTAGTTATTCCGCTGTGTGTGTAATGATGTTGCCTTTGAGCAAAACTATGTATTAACATTATGATGAGATATGCGATGTAATAAGTACTTTACTTTGATATTATTACAATTTGTGATATATGTGTGTGTTTGGACATCCTGGGCGCACATATATGAGTACTTGGTTTTGCTATGCAAAATTGGGTGCGACAGAACCCCAACGGGATCTAGCACATCTTGATGTTATCGCGATGTGTGAGGGGTACCTAGGGATCGAGCCCCACTTCAAGTTGTGGAGATGTTTCTTCTCTATCTCCTTGATCAAGAAGAAGGAGAGAGGCTAGGAGACCCCAGTGCCGATGGGATGCATGGGCATCCACCTTCGGGGGCAGCAGGTGGCTGAGTACATGCCCTGCTAGCTCTCTAGATCCAACAAGGGGTGGCACTCGTATTGGTTCTACCTGAAGAACGACCCTTCCACTCCCTTGCTAGTCTTCTCTAGGCATCTGATCAAAGAGGTACCATCATCATGGATGTGGAGGCCACCCATCAAGGAGAAGAAGAGGATGCATGACCTCCTCGAGGCCATCGTGTTCCTAAAGACCCATGGCCTTCATGGGGCTAGCATCATTGGGGGGTATCACGCGAGGAGGGTGGCGCTGCTGATGGCACATGTCCTCCTACTGTATGGGATGACACCCGGTGCATAGCTTATTGGGACGACACTCGCCTAGGGGCTGCTCTATGATAGTGAGATCACACGGCGCATAAAGGAGGCCACGAGGGAGGCCGACACTGTGTTCTTGATCCTAGGGCATCCCATGATGCGGCTAGACGTGGGCTTCATCGAGCTGCCAGTAGGGTTAGTCTTCTGAGACTCTGTCGCACTACTACCGGAGCATGTGGCCATGAGGGCAGCGAACCATGCCATGGATGAACAAAGGAATAAGAAGAAGGACGATGAGGAGAAGAAACATGTCGGTGTTTCGAGTTACCACCGATGAGTAAATTTCTAGTATTGTGTGTCTAGCTTGGATGGTGTGCTTAGAAGACAAGAGGTTTATATTGGTTTGGGCAGAAAGTCCCTATGTCTAGTTTGTCGTTGCTACTCATGTTATCGGCGCTGAAAGTTTATAGTAGGGGTTACAAACGAGGGAGAGAGGGACATGTCCCAAGTCTCTAATGTGCGTATGGTCCTAAGGCATGTTATAGCATGTGTTTTGTTATCTATAGCCATGTAGAGTGGTGAACTGCCCTCTCCTAGGATGTCCTGCTTCCCCTTTTATAGATGAAGGGGAAGAGCAGGTTACACAGAGAGAAAGGAGGGAGAAGAGGCTAGGAGAGGAAGGCTTCCAAGACTGCCATGCCTTTGTTTCCTTTGTGCGGGTACCACCAACACTACAGATGGTGATAGGGATGGCTCCACACTGGGCGCCTGTTCGCCGCTGATGCCACGCCCTGTGTTGTTAGTGGGTCATAACATCCCATTCTGCCCTAGAGGGAGACGTAGCGAACCAGCATGCTGGCCAGTGGCTATATAGGGAGTAGGCAGCATAGTGACCACGCGTTTGTCACTATTGATGATGTGAGTTTCCTAGAGTGGCATGTCATAGGCATGGATCATGTTGAGACGTGCCCACTCCTTACACGATGCTAGAAGTTTGACCTTGGGTTGTGCTTTGTGGCCCATAGTGGTTTGGTGGCGGTATGGGCTTTTGTTAGGAGCTGCACCTGAGGGGTCGGGCAAGACAGAGCCCTCGACCCAGAGGCCAGGCGAGGTGGAGCCCCCTGACCCTGAGGTCAGGCAAGGCAAAGCCTAACCCTAGTGGTCAGGTGAGGCAAAGCCCATGGCCTCGGGGTTAGGTGACATAGAGCCCACCCCTAAGGGTCAGGAGAGGCAGAGCTAGGTTAGGCGAGGCAGAGCCCACCCCCAAGGGTCGGGCAAGGCAAAGCCTATGCACCTAGGGTCAGTTGGAGCTATAGTCGTGCTCTTGACTGCTCGGATGAATCAATGTTGATGAACATTAGCTCCTCCTCTTCAGGTACCCTAGTATTGGTCCCCGACAGTAGCCCCTGAGCCTGCGAAGGAGTAGAATACTCCTTTGGAGGCTTTTCGAAATGGGGGGACTCTGAGGGCCTTGGCCTTCTTTTGTCACCCATGGTGTGTCCTAGGAACAACGGTTCCCTTTTGTCATAATTGGACCCCTTGGGGGTATAGCCATGAGATTTGGTGGGTTAGAAAAGGTCTTTCTTGATTCTGACCCTAATGGGGGTCTGTCGTTCTATGATCGTGCATTTGGTCTCCTTGTGAGTCCAACTTTCCTTGAGCCCTCGCCCATAGTAGGATTCTAGTCAAGGTTGGCTCGTCTTTGTGATCGTCTTCCCTCATGTATTTTTTTCCGATAAAAATGAAGGAGCTGAGTCGTGCCATGATTTTCCTCTATGGATGAATCATGGTGCTCAGTGGGCTATTAACGAGCTAGCCTGAGTGGGGCTTCAACATCCTATTCATGGGGGTCCAGTTTGGGTTAGCTGGTGACCGACTCCAGATTCTTAGCGGTCAATCCATATAGTTCTCAGGTCCGTTCAACTGATCTTGAGGGCTCTCTGCCTTTCTTCGAGGACAAACCATGGATCGTATCTGGCTAAGACTCAAACATGGGCTGGGGTGCCCGTGGCGCTCATGCACCTAGGTACTAGCCGCTAGTAGGCCCATCCCTTTTCACCCCTCTCTCTAAAGGTGCTCGGAGCGGTTGTCAAACCTATCAGTGGGCCAACCTTTGAACTCCTAGACCTAGACAGGCCGTAGCAGAGTCTTCAGCTCCATATCCCTCTTATCTATGATGGGTCATGGCCTGTTCTAAGAGGCAAAACGTCCGGTGTGTTTTCTAAGGGGACTGCCATAGGTTGCATGCACACGCCCCGTGACAAGACGTGGTGATAGGTCATGGCAGGCATGGAGATCTAGGTGAGCGGTTGGTTTCCATGCACCCATCGCCCCTATAAATTCAAAGGATTAGCCATCCATGTTTCATACGCATGCCTACATCCTTACCTCCGCAACCACACTGCTCTCACCAACACTTAGGTTTCTTGCCTTCGTATCTCCACCATCGTTGAGCTCGCATCCATCTACCCCCACCTCTAATGGATCCATGGTGTTGTTCCGACATCACCTTTCAGTGTATGGAGGGCCTCGTCCATCGCAGTCTTCTCCATGCACAGACCTCGGCCGAGGAGTGGTTGCTGCCCAACGATGAGGATTTGCTATCACCGCTCAACGACTACATGGTGTCATTTGCCCACTTCCATGAGCATGGGCTCACAACCCCTACCCATAGATTCCTCTAGGGGCTACTACACTTCTACAAGGTTGAGCTACAACATCTCAATCCCAATGGGATCTAGCACATGGCAGCGTTCATTGCGTTGTGCAAATAATTCTTGGGGATCAGCCCCAACTTCGACTTGTGGAGGTATTTCTTCGCTGTCGACCTCTAGAAGAAGAGGGAGAAGGGCAGCATGCAGGAGCTACACATGTCGATGTGGTGCGCCGACATCCAACTTCAAAACAATCGGGTCAGCAAGTATTAGTCCATGCGGCTCTTGACGTCCAACAAGGGATGGCACTTGAAGTGGTTCTACCTCAAGAATGATGCTGCCACCCCTCTGCCAGAGTTCACCGGGTGCCTAATCGAAGAGGCCCTGGAGCAGTGGAGGAAGTGGGGCATCCTAGAGAAGGACAAGAAGAAGATCTGAGACCACATCGCCGTCATCCACATTCTAAAGGAGAATGGCCTAAAAGGGTCAGGCGTCATCAGGGCTTACCACGCAAGGAGGGTGGCACCATTGATGATGCACACGCTCCCGCTATATGCAATGGCGCCCGAGGCGTTGTTCGATAGAACGACGCTCACCGAGGGAACGCTCTCCAACTTTGAGATCACGCAACGCATCAAGGAGGCGATGGAGCCTATGTGGGATGACATGGGTGCTGCCCTTAACTTCATCTACCTATTGTCGGGGCATCCTCTGATGCGGCTGGAGCTAGGCTATGTTGTCCTCATAAGTTTTCCTTTTTCTTGCCTCCTCTTCAATTGATTTCCCAACCCCGTGAGACTAACTTTGAGAGGAATGGGACCAGCTGAGGGACCTCATCCTCTCGGATTACCCAGCGCCGCTGTCGAGGGATTCAGCCATGAGGGTGGTGAATTGTGCCAAGGGCGAGCCGCTGAGGAAGGCGAAGGAGGACAAGAAGAGGAAGAAGCAGCGGAAGCTATGGGTGTGTGTCGATGTTTTACCACCGATAGCCTGCCACAGGGATACCCGGGGCAGTATGTTCGGGCTTTGGCGTATGCTGAACTCGATGGTTAACGCAAGAGATAGTCGATTTATCCTGGTTCAGGCCCTCAATCGTAGATCGAGTAATAACCTTACGTCTAGTCGGCTTTAGCCTTTGCGTTGGATTGATCGTGATATGCTGTGTTGTACAATTGTTCTGTTGAACCCCCCTCCTCCAGGAGCCCTGCCCTCCTTTATATAGTTAGGAGGCTAGAGTCCTAGTCGGTTTACAATGAGAGTTCCTAGTAGGATTACTGAATAGTACTACTACTAAGATTACATGAGAAGAATCCTAGTTAGACTAGATCTTCTCTTTCCCTCGCGGGGTATCCTATGGGTCCCGTATCGACAAGCCCCCGAGCACTTCATGGTTGAGCTCTGAAAGTCTTGCTCTGTCCCTTTAAGTCTTGTTGAGTAGGAACAAGATGCCATCCGAGTGCTTTCTGGAGTGAAACCTTGCAGCGCTTCTTAGGATCTTTGAGTGTTGAGTGCTTTTTCTGAAGAAAAAATATATCCATCTGGTTGTAGCCCCCGAGCCTCTTGCTATTTGGAACAAGGAGCTGGAGGATCTTGTCTTGAAGTTGTTTTGATTGTTCGTTGAAGTTTTATCAAAAAGAACTCGAATATGGCTCGTTCTGGGTTCTTTTTGTCGCAATGTCTTGAAATGGCCTACATTGAGGAAGTCTTTTGGTGATGTGCGCTTTTTCGAAAAAAGTGCACTCACTGAGTGTAGCCCCCAAGCCTCTTGCTATTTGGAACAAAAAGTTGGAGGGTCTTGATCCTTTATGTTGTTTGAAAATTTGTGTTCTGAAGTAGTCTTCAAGACTTGGATTTTGTCATCGTCCGGGTAGTTTCGCGGCAGCTTTCTGAAGCGGCCTTCTAGTCTTGGATTAAACAATCATCCGAGTAGTTTTGCGGCATGCAGCCTCCGCAGCTCCGCGCTTTCTCCGAGTTCTTTTCTTTAGAAAAGAAGTCGGATGAAGAGTCTTGATGTATCGTCGTCGTTGTAGTCTTAAGTTTCTTGTATTCTTGGTCCTTTGTCTTTGGTTCCGAGCCTCCGAGAGTATATCCGTGTTGTTTTGTTCAGGAAGGACTCGGATGCGAGGTCTTGGCGTATTCTTTGATGGTCTGCTGTTGTCAGATGTAGTTGTATGGTGGTGGTTGAGTGTAAATGTCTTTTGTTCATGGGTTGTACTGTGCTGGTATATTCTTCCGAATATGCCCGTCTTTGGGTACTGCTTCCTCTTGCCTGAGTCATCCATTATTGAGCTCTATCTTTTCGCTGCGTCCTTTGTTAGGCTTATTTCGTTGGTGCTCCTAGTCCATGTGCGCCAATCCTTTGGTCTATAAATACTGTCCCGGAGTGCTTGTTTTCATCCATTGGACATTCTGTTGAAACCTTGGTGGTCATGAACATGGTAGTTTGTGAAGTAGAGCAGCCCCCGGGCATATTTTGTAGTTCCTGTGTGTCTTGTTGTAGCTGGAGGAAGTCTTGTGATAGGGATTAGAGGTAGGCTAATCCCACGACAGCATTGTGCCAGGATGTACATGGTGGTAGTTGGAGGAAGTCTTGTGATGTGGGCTTCGTTCCTTCATCCGGCAGTTCTGGGTTGATCCTCGTCGCCTGTCTTGAGACTGTCCAGTGCAGATCAACACCATATCCAGCATCACATTGGTCTTGGGTGGACAGATGCCCACCGGCCTTCTCTGCTCCATGTTGCCTTGCTGTGCTGTCGATTTCCGCCTTGGATGCACTGCGTTCGTCCTTTGAAGAAAACAGTGTAGCTGATGGCGGTCTATCCTTCCGAGTAGCCATTTGGGACACGTAGTCATTCCAGAGCCTAGTCGTGCCCGTGTTCCTCTTTGCTACTTTGCTTTTCGTGGTGCCAAGTTCGTTGGGTCTTGTAAGATTTGTAATCTTCTATTTTTGAAGTCACTTGTAATGTAACGAATCTTGTCTTCTGAATTGTCTTTGACTTTTCTGTTGTGATCCCTGTTGTTCGCGAGGCTACCGAGTTCTTTCTTACATAACCGGGTTCTTTTGTTCCTCGTTAGGTAACCCTTTCTTTCTTCTTTCTTTTTTCTTGGCTTGACGGGTTGTTCTTGTATCAAACTGATAACCCTGCCGTGGCGTTGGACGGATAAGTCTAAGATCTGCCCGTTGGTTTGTACCGTTTTGTGGATTCGTGCCCTCCGCCGTTTTAGCTGCGTCGGTAAATGGACCGTTGCGTTCCCACATTGTGTTTTAACGGGCCTTGTGGGCCGTTTGTATCACTGAAAAATCTATTTAAAGACCTTTTATCTTCCTTTACTTTGCTGTCCAGCTCTGGCCTTTAAACCCTAGCTCTCAGAAATCCGCCGCCGTCATTGTTGCCATCACCCGAGCACCATCATCCTAGCTTCATCTTCCTTAGTGTCTTTTTTGCTTCCGCTAGTTCATGGGAAAGAAGAAAACCGCAAGCAAGTCTTAGGCGACCTTCGTGGATGAGGAGTCATCCCTCTCTTTGATTGAAAACCAGGAGTTTGTGGCCATGAGGGCAGCTTAGAAGGTTTGGCCGGCTCCAACAACAAGCGAAGACCAGCTGCGCGAGCTCGTTAGCGACGGCCTGATCCAAAGCAAAGTCATCGCTGAATGGAGAGTTCCGGGCGAGCATCGGGTTCCGGCTCCGGGTCCTGGTGAGATTGTCCTTTTTGTTTCCTTTGTCTGTGCTGGACTTTGTCTTCCTGCTTCCGCCTTCCTTCATTAGTTTTTTGGTTATTTCGGGGTTAGTCTGAACCATCTAACCCCCAATGCCGTTCTCCATCTTTCTGTTTTTGTTCACCTTTGTGAAGCCTTCCTTGGGATCCCTCCTTCTCTATCTCTTTTTTGCTTTTTCTTTCGTCTGAAACCTCAACCCCGCCGTGAAGAAACCAGCGCCCTCGGCGGTTGTGGGATTCAGTTTCGCTAGGGTCTCAAAATTAAGTTTTTTGATTATGACCTGGTCGATTCTGTCAAAGATTGGCGTGCCGAGTGGTTCTACGCTGCCAATTTGATCCCTTCCCTTGTCGTCCACTCCGGATCTAGTCCTGTGGTGAATGACCGATGGGACAAGAAGCTTGAGTCACCTGCCGAGATTCAAGCGATCCAGCCACTCCTTGATAGGATTAGCATGCTGAAACATCAGGGTTTGACCGGCTTTGGTATTGTTTCAAGCTTCCTTCGTCGTCGGGTTCAGCCTTTGAAGGAGCGGGAGCATCTTGGCTCTGAGTATTCTGGAGCCAAGGATCCTTCACGCATGGTCCCAGCTCTTGAGCTGACCGGTGAGGAGGTACTCGAGCGTCTCCAGAAGATGCTGAAAGGAGTTAGCGTCATTCCTCCTGTCGTCTCTGAGTTTTCGGCCATCAACCCGCCTCCAGCTGTGAGTTGTCTATCTTTTTGTTTGATTACTTTATATACTTTTGCTGCATCCGTTCTTGCTTAGCTTTTCTTTGTCTCGGTTGTTTTATTCTTTTTCATAGGAGCTTGGGCGAAACTTTGTCGATCCGATCCCCCTTGACGTTTTCCCTGCCGTGGCGGAGACTGGGGATTGTTTAGCTAGAACCTCTATAATTAGTAAGTCCCAAACCTCTACAGCCCTTCCTGGGGTTTCTTCCGGATTTGTTGATGTATATGAAGAATATGTTCCTCATCTAGTCCCTCGCGGCCCTCGCAGTGTCCCGAAGAGGGGGCGAACGGATGGGTCTTCATCTGGCGTGCCTGCCTCCAAGAAGCCTCGTAAACCAAGTACTCCCTCAGGTACTCCAGTCGTTGCTAGCATGCTCTTAGGTGAGCACATTTAATACCTTTTGTTCCTTTATTTTCATGTCTCTCTCTTGATCCGAGTACTTTTGTTCTCTTTTCAGCAGGTGCTCTGGTTTCCTTGGCAAAGGAAGAAGAGGATGATGAAGTCCCCCTCGTCATGCGGCGGTGAGTTGTTTTTCATATTCTTGTTGTATTGAATTCCTCCTCTTCGTCCTGACTTTTAGTTTTGAATTTTTTGAAGTAATCGGAGGTCGGGTGTGAGTTCTTCCGAGACTCCCGCAATGACTTCTCCTGAAGCTCCGGTGCCGAGTTCTTTGGTTGCCTCTGCCCCGAGCTCTACTGCTCCTCCGGTGTGGGGTCCTTCCATGGGTCCAGCGCCGGCTTCTTCCGCGGCTCCGTTGTTGGCTATTTCGCGCCCGTCGTTGGGTGGCGGGGACGTCTTTGCCATCGTGGTTCCCCCTGCGAGGTCTTCTCTTGGCTTTGCGAAGAAAAGAGTGGTTGGGTGAGTAGATTCTAGCTTTCTCTTTTTGGCTTTTGTCTTCCTTCCTTCGGTTCTTAATGGTGCTTCCTTTTATCATTTTTCAGTGTTTCGTCTTCTCTTATTTCTTCGTCGACTTCTTCTCTGCCTCCCACCGTGCCAACGAGTTCCAAGCCTCGGGACTCACAACATTCTGTTGGTGAAGTCGCCGTGTGGGCTCCAGAGCTTCCTGGCGGAGTTGCGGACTTGGCCGCTCTAGAGGTGACTATGGCCGTCGCGCCGAGTCCTTCTGAGGGTTTGGCTCCAGCTTCCCTGGAGGTTGCTTTGGTCGTTCCTTCTTCGCCCTAGCCGGCTTCTCCTTCCCCTTCTCTTGCTTCCAGTGGCCCCTCTTTTTCCGGTGACATGGTGCAGCAGTTTGATGCCACTCATCGGTTATCAGAGCTGACCGTAGCCTAGGGGAGCTTGTCGACCCTCGCGAGTTCTTTTGGTGAAAAGCTCCAGGTAGGTTTTATTGCTACTCTTCTTTTGCATGCTTGTTTTTCTTCTGTTCTTACGCCTTGTTTCTCTTTGCTCAGTCTTTCTCTCGTGATCATTCTGGCTTCTTTTTCTCATCTGAAAATGAGAGGAAATTGTCTTCGGAGGTGGACGCTCTGAAAGCCGATCTTGACCTCCTCCGGGCTGAGTTGGAGACGGAGCGTCAAATGCACCAAAAGGAGGAGAAGACCCTTCGTGCCCGGGTAGTGGAGACAGAGAAGCAAAGGGATGCTACGGTGGAGTCTGCGAAGAATGAATGCAAAGGTGCCACGGGTTTGGCCTATTTATTTTTGTATTTTGACTCTTTTTTTGCTGACTTGTTCTTGGGTGTCTTGTTTAGCTCTCCGAGTCGAGAAGCAGAAACTCTCGGAGAGTATCGATGAAATGAAGGCCCTTGTCCGTTCTAGTCATAATAAAGCTGAGGAGGTAATTACTCGTGCTGAGGAAGAACTCACCCTTGCTAGGCTGATTAGGCATGGAGCTGACAGAGATCTTGTGCAGGCCCAAAAGACTATTGAAAGCTTGTCTGGGAAGTTGGCGGCGGCTACTGAAAATTGGAATATTCTGTGGAAGTCTTTTCTCTCAGAAGCCGACGTCCTCCGGACTCCAGCGGACGACGGGCAATCTTGGGCGCAGTTCATTCCTCGGATTCCATCTCGTTTCCAAGAGTTCGCGAAGAAGTGTGCCCAAGTATGTACCAAGAATGTGCTGGCCCAGGTCCGGGTCCTCGCTCCAGAGGCGCCTCTGTCCAAGATAGCAGAGGAGGCTAAAAGCCAAGAATACCTTGACGCCGTTGAGAGGATGGAGCCCGAGGTCGAAGGTCTAGCCAGTAGGGTTATAGATAGTCTAAATATTGACATCTCCCTTTCTGATGACAACGCCTGACTTGATCGAGCATCCCCTTGTAATATTACACTCCCCTTTAAGTGAAGATTCTTTATTTTTGTTGATGTATTCTTTGCCTGGGTGTGGTTGAAGTTACTTGACTTGCTGAGTACTTTGTCCTGTTCCTGTCTCCACTCTGCAAAACAACTCTGTGCGTTATCCAGACGAGACCCTTCGATTTGTCGAGTACTTTTCTTTTTCTTCCTCTTTTGTGATCCGTCGAGTGTTTTGTCCGTGCTATGATTTGTTAGATGTAGATCTTTTGCGTTGACAACCTTTCGCCTGCGCTATGTAAAACGACTCGATATAGAATGTTGCCTTGACAAACTTCGGCATCCGAGTGCTTCCTTCCTGCGCTATGTGAGACGACTCGATATAGAATGTTGCCTTGACAAACTTCGACATCCGAGTGCTTTCTTCCTACGCTATGTGAGACGACTCGATATAGAATGTTGCCTTGACAAACTTTCGGCATCCGAATTTCGGTCGACTGGTTTCGGGTGTTAGCTTTTAGCTATCCTCATTGGTGGGCTCAAGCATCTTTTCAGCTATTTTGCTCTCGTCCGGAATGTTCAGGCATGTTTTCATCCATTTTGCATTTGTTTCGGGTGTAAGCTTTTAGTTACCCTCATCGGCAGGCTCAAGCGTCTTTTCAGCTATTTTGCTCTCGGCCGGGATGCTCAGGCGTGTTTTCAGCCATTTTGCTTTTTGTTTCGGGTGTTAGCTTTTAGCTACCCTCATCGGCGGGCTCAAGCGTCTTTTCAGCTATTTGCTCTCGGCCGGGATGCTCAGGCATGTTTTCAGCCATTTTGCTTTTTGTTTCGGGTGTTAGCTTTTAGCTACCCTCATCGGTGGGCTCAAGCATCTTTTCAGCTATTTTGCTCTCGTCCGGAATGTTCAGGCATGTTTTCAGCCATTTTGCTTTTTGTTTCAGGTGTAAGCTTTTAGCTACCCTCATCGGCGGGCTCAAGCGTCCTTTCAGCTATTTTGCTCTCGGTCGGGATGCTCATGCGTGTTTTCAGCCATTTTGCTTTTTGTTTCGGGTGTTAGCTTTTAGCTACCCTCATCGGCGGGTTCAAGTGTCTTTTTAGCTATTTTGCTCTCGGCCGGGATGCTCAGGCATGTTTTCAGCCATTTTGCTTTTTGTTTCGGGTGTTAGCTTTAGCTACCCTCATCGGCGGGCTCAAGCATCTTTTCAGCTATTTTGCTCTCGTCCAGGATGCTCAGGCATGTTTTCAGCCATTTTGCTTTTTGTTTCGGGTGTAAGCTTTTAGCTACCCTCATCGGCGGGCTCAAGCGTCTTTTTAGCTATTTTGCTCTCGGCCGGGATGCTCAGGCGTGTTTTCAGCCATTTTGCTTTTTGTTTCGGGTGTAAGCTTTTAGCTACCCTCATCGGCGGGCTCAAGCGTCTTTTCAGCTATTTTGCTCTCGGCCGGGATGCTCAGGCGTGTTTTTCAGCCATTTTGCTTTTTGTTTCGTGAAAACAACTCGTTGGAAGTCATGACAAGACATGCTGTGGATGAATATCATCTTTATTGATCATGAGTATAGACTGATACATATGTTGTTGAAGAGTATTATCTTTCGTTGATTGTGAACGTAGGTCCCTTATGGCTTGCATATCTGGTTTTGTTTTTACGCGTAGAATCTTCTTAGCTGGCTGATGTGCCATGTATTGCTGACTTCTTTTCCATCTTCGGTCATTAACTTGTATGTGCCTGGTCTGGTGACTTTTGTGACAATGAACGGACCTTCCCATGGACTGAGTAGCTTATGTCGTCCGTCAGTCTTCTGTATCCTTCTTAGTACTAAGTCTCCGACTTGTAGTGATCGGGGTTGGGTACTTTGTTGTAATGCCGTCTTAAACCTTGTAGGTATCTGGCTGATTGGAGGGTAGCGTTTATTCTGATTTCTTCTGAGCTGTCGAGTTCTAATCTTCTTGTGTGTTCTGCTTCTCCTTCATCGTATTGTTCTATCTTTGGGGATGTCCAGATCAAATCGGCGGGCAGTACGGCTTCTGACCCGTAAACTAGGAAGAAGGGCGAGTAGCCTGTTGCTCTGCTTATTTGAGTTCATAGTCCCCATACTACTTTCGGCAATTCTTCAATCCATTTGGACCCATAGTCCACTAGTTCTTCGTATAATCTTGGCTTAATCCGGCTAGTATGAGTCCATTAGCCCTTTCTACTTGTCCGTTGGCCTCTGGATGTGCAACAGACGCGTAGTCTATACTGAACCACAGTCTTGTGCCCAGCTCTTGAATTCTATAGCTGTGAAGGGGGAGCCTAGATCTGTGATGATTCGATTGGGCATGCCGAAGCGGTGCATAATGTCTTGGATGAATTCGACTGCTTTGGTTGCGCTGTATTTCGCGAGTGGTTTGTATTCGATCCACTTGGTGAACTTGTCGATTGCCACAAAGATGTACTCGAAGCCGCCTTTTGCTTTTTTCAGGGTCCTACTTGATCTAGCCCCCAGCAGGAAAAAGGCCAAGCAAGTGGGATGCAGATAAGATTGTGAGCTGGTACGTGGGCTTGTCTCGCAAACATTTGGCAACCTTTGTATTTTCTAACAAGCTCTTCTGCGTCCTTCAAAGCGGTTGGCCAGTAGAATCCTGTGCGAAATGCTTTGCCAACCAATGTCCTTGAAGCGGCATGATTTCCACAGCAACCTGAGTGTATTTCGTCTAGGATTTCTTTGCCTTCTTCAAATGAGACACATTTTAGTAGTACTCCTGATGATGCTGCTCTTCTGTAAAGTTTATCCCCTACTAGAACGTAGTTTTTGCTTCTGCGAACAACTTGGGTGGCTTCTGCTTTATCTGCTGGCAGTTTATTTTCCTTGATATAGTCGATGAAAACTTGGCTCCATGAAGTGTTGATTACCAAGATCTGAACGCCTTTAGCCTAAATTTCATGTGTTGGTTTTTTTCACCGGGTTGTTTGATAGAGGGGAACTGATAGCTCTTCTATGAACACGCCAGGTGGAACCTTTGCTCTGTCTGATCCGAGCTTGGCAAGGACAATCTGCTGCAATGTTGGAATCGCGTAGGACGTGTAGAATTCTAATCCTTGGAAATGTTTTTCAAGTTTCCGTATTTCAGCACAATAAGCACCCATGTTTTCTTAGGTGCAAATCCCAATCTTTGTTGACTTGGTTGATGACTACTGCTGAATCGCCGTGTACGATTAATCTTTTTATTCCGAGGGTAATCACCACACGTAGCCTGTGGATGAGGGCTTCATATTCTGCTCGTTATTTGTGGCTTGCCATAATATCTGAAGGACGTACTTGAAGTTGTTCCTTCTGCCTTCTGGAGAAATGAGGAGAACGCCTGCAGCCGGCCCTCCTAGTTGAGTGATCCGTCAAAGTACATCTTCCTAGTGGTCAAGGATTGTATCTGATAAGGCTGTTGAATCTCTGTCCATTCGGCCACGAAATCGGCGAGGACTTGAGATTTGATTGCTTTCCGTGGAGTGAAATTGATGTCAAGAGCTCCAATTTCAACTGCCCACTTGGATATGCGCCCCATGGCATCTTTATTGTGTAGGATGTCTCCGAGTGGGAAATCTGTCACCACGGTAATCTTGTGGCTTTCAAAATAGTGGCGAAGCTTCCATGAGGTAATGAGTAGAGCGTAGAGTAGTTTTTGTACATGCGGGTACCGGGTTTTAGATTCTGACAGTACTTCGCTGATGTAGTATACGGGACGTTGCACTTTATACACGCGCCCTTGTTCTTCTCTTTCTATGACTATTGTAGTGCTGATTACTATAGGAGTTGCCGCAATATATAGCATCATATCTTCATCTTTCTTTGGAGGTGTTAGGATAGGCGATGAAGTGAGGTATTCTTTAAGTTTTTTGAAAGCTTCATCGGCCTCTATTGTCCACTCGAACTTGTCTGTCTTCTTTAGTAGTTTAAAGAAAGGTAATCCCTTTTCGCCGAGTCTTGATATGAAGCGGTTGAGGGCCGCCATGCATCCTGTTAGTTTCTGCACATCTTTGACACTTCTAGGTGGGCCCATTTCTGTTATAGCTCGAATTTGTTTGGTGCTGGCTTTGATCCCGCGCTGACTGACCAAAAATCCGAGTAGTTGTCCTGAGGGAACTCTAAATACACATTTATTTGGGTTTAATTTCCATCTCCATTTCTTCAAGTTTTCAAAGGTTTGCTTCAAATCTTCAATTAGAGTGTCTGGGTTCTTTGTTTTCACCACCACATCGTCCACGTATGCTTCCACATTTTTGCTGATTTGATTCCCAAGGCAAGTCTGGATAGCTCTTTGGTACGTGGCGCCAGCGTTCTTTAGTCCAAACGACATGGTCTTGTAGCAGTAGGCACCAAACGGGGTGATGAAAGATGTCTTGCTCTGGTCTTCTTCTTTTAGTGCGATCTGGTGATATCCCGAATAGCAATCGAGAAAAGATAATAGCGCAGATCCTGCTGTCGAGTCAACTATCTGGTCAATGCGTGGTAGCCCGAACGGATCTTTTGGACAATGTTTGTTGAGATCTGTGTAATCGACGCACATACGCCACTCGTCCGTGTTTTTCTTCTGCACAAGGACTGGATTTGCTAGCCAATCTGGATGAAGGATTTCCTTGATGAATCCGGCTACCATTAGTTTTGTTATTTCCCTTTTAATTGCTGCCTTTTTGTCGGGTGAGAATCATCGTAGCCGTTGCTTTACAGGCTTGGAGCTTTTGTTAACATCAATTCTGTGCTCAGCCAACTCCCTTGGGACTCCTGGCATGTCGGCCGGCTTCCAAGCGAAGATATCTTTGTTGTCCCGAAGAAAGTTGGTGAGCGCGAGTTCCTATTTTGCCGAGAGGTGAGCACTAATGGTTGCTGTCTTGGAGGTATCGCCTGTGCCTAAGTCGATTTGCTTAACGTCGGTTTCTTTTTGTGGTGCGATGATGCTGGGCTTTTTAGCCGGTATTTCCAATTCTTCTTGGCTTGTCTTAGCAGCGATTGCGGCTATTTCTTTTCTTCCATTATCGGCTTGCGCTTTAGCTGCAATTTGGATTGCCTGAACGTCGCAGTCAAAAGCGCGCTTCAAATCACTTCGGAGAGAAAGGATACCGTTTGGTCCTGGCATCTTAAGCAGTAAGTAGGGATAATGTGGTATTGCCATGAATTTGGCCAGTGCTGGTCGTCCGAGGATTGCATGATAAGACGAATCGAAATCGGTGACTTCAAATTTGATAAACTCTGTTCGGTAGTTTGAAGGAGTTCCAAAAATAACAGGTAAAGTAATTTGTCCGAGTGGCATGGCTGCTTTGCCGGGTACTATTCCGTAAAAGGGGGTGCTTGTTGGCGTAATCATCCCGGCGAGTTGTAGTCCCATTTTCCTTAGAGTTTCTAAAAAGATGATGTTGAGTCCAGCTCCTCCATCGATTAGTACTTTGGTGACGGTCATACCGGCAATAGTCGGATCCAGAACCAGTGGATAATGGCCTGCGTTTCCCACGCTAGTCCATTGGTCTTCTTTGGTAAATTGGATAGGATACTATGACCAATTGAGGTATCTTGGTGTAGCCGGTTCTGCTGTCATAATGGTCCGCAGTGCTAGTTTTTCTTGATGTTTGCTTCTGCAATCCGGAGCCCCTGAGAAAATCACTGCTACCGTTCCCCTGGGTTTTTAGAATCCTTTGTCCTCGTGGTTGTCTTCTTCTCTTTTCTGATTGTCCTCTTTGGTGTTTTCCTTACTATCTCTTCTTGTGTATCGATCATTGAAAGTGTAGCAATTTCCGATGGTGTGCCTCCCACTAGGGTGCAATGGGCAACGTATGTTTTCAATGTCATCGTATCTTCTGGGTTTGGAAAACTATTTTGATTTGTTGGCCATTGCCACAGTATTGTCTGGTCTACGTTTTCTTTCTTGATGTCTGCTATTTCGTTGATTTTGCTTGTCCGAGTTGTCCTGGTTGCTTCTGTCCGGGAACCTCTCTCGTATTTTTTCTTCTGCGGTAATCATCTTTTCTACTGTACGTCTGAATTCTTCATTGTTTCTCGGGTTTTCTTTGCAGAAATCTTGAAATTACCACCTAGCCATGATTCCGTGAGAGAAAGCTTCAATTACTTCTCGTTCGGTTATGTCATGTACTTGAGCTCATAGTTCGCCGAATCATCGATAGTAATTTCTAAGGCTTTCTCCTCCCTTTTGCTTGAGTCCTTTTAGCTCTGCATGAGTAATTGGGTGTGTAATGATTCTTGCGAAATTTTCGCAAAAAACTGTTTGCAAATCCTCCCAATTTCTGATAGATCCTAGGTTCAGTTTGTCGAACCATTGGAGGGGCATGGCCTCCAGTGCCATGGGAAAGAAAAGGGTTTTGATATCGTCATCTCCTCCGGCCAGTTCAATTGATTGTGAATATATTCTGAGCCACTGCCTTGGTTCAGTTTTGCCATCATACTTGGAATGGTTAGACGGTTTGAATTTGTGAGGTAATCGTACTAATGCGAGCCTGTTCGCGAAACAGGGGAACCTGTCGTGCGCCTTGGTTTCTTTGAATTCAGATTCGGCACCTTCTTCTGGCCAACTGTTGTCCTGATGGGAACAATCTTGCGAGGTTGTCTGGGTAGGTACCCTGCTCCTAGTCTTCCTTAGTTGTTCAAATCGGTGGCTTTGATTATGTTCCCTCCTACTTCCTCCATCATGGCTTCCACCCGGTCCAAGTCTTTCGAAAGCGGATTTCCTTTGATTTTGATCTTCTTGCCGGTGAGTTGTTGATCTGGCGGGTGGTCTTGATCGAGTTTTCTCTTCATGCGTTCTCGGAATCGTCGATCGGAGCAAGTCCTGGAGCTGTTCATACTTCTCACCAGGATGAGAAGTTGCTCCGAGTTCTTCTAATGCTTCTCAAATCTTATCGTAAGGCGTATTTGCCGTGCGTCTTCATTCAACTTCCCGTTGCGATTTTCTTTTGCCGTACTCAGCCAATTCTGACTCGTATCTGATCCAGGCTTCCCTGCGCTGCCTAGCACGGTGTTGGCGTCCTTTCTTCAACTTGTTTTTTCTTTCTCTAGCCTGTTTCTGACTATCGGTTTCTCCATCGTAGCCCTAGGCAAAGGGTGATATGTTGGATTCTGATTCATCTGATGATCTGATATCGGGTGCTTCCGGGGGATTTAATGGTGACCGCGGACGTCGAACCATGAGCACTTCTCGTGCGTGAGTTGCTCTGTTATTGGCGTTGGTTCTCATGCTGTCGGAGTCGCTGATAACTTTAGTAGAAGCCTCGGCGTCGTAGATCGAGTCTCCCTCTTGGTAAGGTAGAATAGCGGTTGTTGTTGTGCCGACTAGTTGGGTTCCGCTACCCTTAGGAATGGAACTCGGCCAGTGGACGATACAGTCCTGCGACGTTATTGTTAGCACGAGACCCTCCTGAGCTCCTGTCAGTGGTATCCCGAATCTAGGATTGAAAGATCCTTCGAGCTGTCCCCGATAGGACTTTGCCATGTTGTTGAGCCCAAATGGAAAAGAACTCAACTTCTTGAGAGAACTCTATAGGTAATCCGAGTTGTTTTGGGTTGTGCTCTGGAATCTTGCCAAAAAAGAACTCAGTTTCTTGAAAGCACTCGGATAAAACTTCGCCTTGGAGCTTGAATTCAAATCGGATACTATGAGCTTCGCGAATCTTCTGGTGAGTTGATCCGTTGCCGTTGTTGAAATAAGAACTTCTTTAAGATGATCTGGATCATCGAGGAGATGGCTTTGAAGCTTGTCGTTGTTGTCTGCCTCGCAGATCCACGAGCCGAAGATGAAAATTGATCCCGTCGGGAAGATTATTTTGTCGAGGTCCATCGAGCTCTCGGATGCAAAGTCGCCGAAAGCCCCTACCTGGCGCGCCAGCTGTCGATGTTTTACCACCGATAGCCTGCCACGGGGATACCCGGGGCAGTATGTTCGGGCTTCGGCGTATGCTGAACTCGATGGTTAACGCAAGAGACAGTCGATTTATCCTGGTTCAGGCCCTCAATCATAGATCGAGTAATAACCTTACGTCCAGTCGACTTTAGCCTTTGCGTTGGATTGATCGTGATATGCTGTGTTGTACAATTGTTCTGTTGAACCCCCCTCCTCCAGGAGCCCTACCCTCCTTTATATAGTCAGGAGGCCAGAGTCCTAGTCTGTTTACAATGAGAGTTCCTAGTAGGATTACTGAATAGTACTACTACTAAGATTACATGAGAAGAATCCTAGTTAGACTAGATCTTCTCTTTCCCTCGCGGGGTATCCTGTGGGTCCCGTATCGACAGTGTGGGAATGATGGGGTGACACTAACGATGATGATGATGATGACGATGGTGATGACATTGAGGTGATGGAGGAAGAAGAAATGGTAGCTAGTGATATTGAGTGGGACAATCTAGAGAATGAGGATGCGCTAACAGGCGTCGGTTCGTCCTTACAGGCATCGGGACCCTTCCATGGAGGGGAGGGCATGTCTAGGGAGCCGAGGGAGGTGGGCCATTCCGACAATGCCCCCTAGGAACCAATGAAGGCGGGATGTACCATTGGCCTGCCCCTAGAGCCAACAGAGGTGGGCAGCTCTGCTGTCGTGCCCGAGGTGCCAGCGGAGGTGGGTGGCTCCGCCGTCGCGCTCCAAGAGCCGAGGGGAGCGGAGCATTCTGCCAATGTGCCCTAGGAGCTGCCAGGGCAAGCCCCTCTGCTTAGGAGCAGGGGGTGGGCTTGAAACAACCTCATTCCGACAAGGCAGAGCAAAGGTCGGGGGGTTCGTCCCCCAAACGCATCTACCGCCCAACGACGCTGAGGTGAGATATCAATTCCTCTGTTTTTTCCTGTTTTAGTCGGATTTCATTGTGACTTATGTTTTTCATCCTTTATAGCATTGACAGGCAGTGGAATCCTTTGGCACTGGTGCCAAAGAAGAGCATTGCCCTCCAATCAAGGCGACAACCATTGGCTGGTGTCGCACCCATTTTGGGTGGGAGCGGCGCTAGTGTGACTGCGTCGTCGGCTGGTCAGACACCGCCCATGGTGGCGCTAGTGCCCTCGGTGGGATGGGTAGACACAGGCATTCAAGGGGTGCCTTCAGAGATTGTAAAGTAGCCGGTGATGGCCACGATACTGCTGCCTATGGTGGGATGGATAGGGCTGCTGATGGCGCTCATGGAGTTAACTATGGCGGGCGTGGCATAGCCGGTCATGACCCTGCCGATGCAAGTGGAGGTGGCAGCGGTCATGACAGATGGGTCACAGCTGGGCATAACAGCAGCATCGCCTGAGGCATCAGTGCGACCTGTGCCATTGGTGGCCCAAGCGATGGTGCCCGGCTTAGTGCTGGGACAGGGGTTTGCATCCGCACCACTGACCCCTTCCATCGTCGGAGGGGGCGTCCTGGCTGGGACATCATGGTGAGAGAGGTCGGCGATGCTTGGGGCCGGCGGGGAGTCATCCCTAACCCTAACATCAGTGGGTAGTAGCTCACCCGTGCGGGGTGAGCCCCTGCTCTAGTGGACGGATCCGTAGGATCCGGCGTTGATGCTTTTTACCCTTAACGACGCCATAGAGAGCATGGAGTAGGAGAGCCTTGATGTAGGGATCACGTCCATACTCGAGGCCCTAGACCACACCATGGGCATAGTGCGTGACATTATCGTTCCCTCCGGCTGAGTATTGCTTGATCCTAGTTCTTGCCATTTTCTTCCTCTATATACTTTTTATATCCTGGCCATCATCTTTCTACAGTCCCTTATAGCTCATAGCCGGGAGAAATCTTGGTTCCTTCGTCAATAGAAGGAAGCCTAGGACCACCTCATCGAGGAGGCATGGCTACATTGAGGTGACAGCTCAGCTTGTTGCCGCCCAACAGAGGGTGGTTGAGCTGACTCCCCTCGCTGAGGAGGCGACCAATCTTTGGCCATGGGTGGCCGAGGCCCATTGGGATGCTGACAAGGCCGAGAAGGCATTTGGGGCCCTATCGGTGAGGTCATGGAAGGATGATGAAGAGGGTGCTAGGGTTAGGAAGGAGCGGGATGAGTTGCTCTAGAAAGATGCCAAAACCCGCCAGTGGATCCTTGACCTTCTAGGCGAGGTTGAGAAAGAAAGGGATCTAAAGCTAGGAGCCAAGGAGAAGCTCACGGCCATAGAGAAAAGGGTGAGCCTAGATGCCACAGCGGTCGCTTGGCTACGCAAGGAGTGGGATGAGCTGATCCAAACCACAGAGAGGCTCTGCTTGGAACACGGCATGGCTCGCGAGGAGTGCGACTAGGCTTTCTAAGAGCATGACTAGGCCTACCAAGAGCGCGATGACACGCAGCAGAAGGTCGGCTCCCTCTAGGCCGAGCTTGAAAGGGAGACAACCTAGAAGTTGGAGGTCGAGAGCATTGCTACCGGGCTGGCTATGGCACAGCTTGCGAGGAGTGTGACCAAGCTTTTTGAGAGCATGACTAGGCCTACCAAGAGCATGACAACACGCAGCAAAAGGTTGGCTCCCTCTAGGCTGAGCTCAAAAGGGAGATGACCCAAAAGCTAGAGGTCGAGAGCGTTGCTACCAAGCTAGCTATGGATCTCACCGAGGAAAGGACCAATCTTCAGGCAGAGAGTGACGAGCTCGGTATCCTGAGCATCACCCTCGGAGTGATCTACAATGACCTTAGGGTGGTACGATTGGAGGGGACCAGCTCACTCGTGGCTCATGCCGTTGAGATGACGGCTCAGGTGCGCTAGCTCGAGAGGAATGCCCTTTGTATCGGGGTCATTCGGTCCTTCATGATTGCTCATTCTCATTATGGGGACAACATCGATCTGGAGGTGATGAGCCATGGCTATGCGCCTGGTTATGAAGTCCACGAGCTGGAGGAGATGGAAAGAGTGGTGTCTCCCCTTTCGTAGGACCTGGCGAACATGATAGAAGGCATAGTTCTCCCCAAGAGGGGCTAGTTAGTTAGATAGGTTGGGAGGTCGTTCTTGTAATAAGCGGACAAGTTCTGACCCTTCTGTCTTGTTCAAACAAGCTTGTTATTTTGTTTCATTTGAATAAATCTGTTCTTTCTCCCTTTTTATGTGTAAAAAGGGTTTAATGCATTCCGACCCTTCCTATTGTTAAGGCCATAGAGTTCGAGGTGTGGACGACAAACTCTGATCAAGCTGGTGAGCAAAAACACCATAGCCGCTGGGGTGTATGTTTCTTGCGGCCTGACCAGTTTTGCTCGACGTTTGTTTCCACAAACTCTAGGTTTTAATCATGAGAAGGGGTTAGGCATGGCGATTGTTTAAGAAAGGGTATATATATAAACCCTTATCAGCCCTCGAGTGAGGCCTGACCCTCTGCCATTCCTAGGGTTGGGTGTCACTAAAGATCGAGGAGAGGATAGAGAAACTAGTAGGAGAAAGCATCTCTTGTTTTAGAAATGTTATTCTTAGTTTTCACACGTACCCCCTCCCTAGGATCTAAGCCATCATTCAGTGACCGCGCATCCAGTCTCCTTGCAAATCCAACTTTCCTCGAGCCCCATGCATAGTGGGGGTCCGGTCGAGGGTTGGCTCGTCTTTGCGATCATCACCCTATCCGTGGTCTCTACAACTTTAGGGGTTGAGTTAACATCACTTGCCTCGATGGGTTGAGTGACACACTTAGTGAGCTCGCTAACGGGCATGTCTGAGTGGAATCTAGGTCTATCGTTCATGATGGGGTCGACATAGCCTTCATGTGGCATTCCACTGCTCCTTAACCCACCTCCCGGTAGATGCCTGAGTCATTCCATAGACTGACTCAGGTGGCCCACTGGCCTTCCCTCGATGGAGATTCTGTGGGCTTGGCTCAAGGTTAGGATCGAATGAGAAGGTCGAGATGACCCTATCCGCTTATGAACGATCAGGCAAAAGGCCGCTAGGGCTCATCTATGTTTTCTCCCGTAGCTCTATTCAACGTGAGGCGGCTTCAAGCCCTTTGTGGGCCAGCCTTCAAACCTCGGTCGGTCGGATTCTTGAGTCAAGATCAGGCGGCTCGAGGCCCTGAGCCAAGTTGGGCTTGGTAGGGGTTGGCTGAGTTTTATGCATCACCTCATCTATGGTTTCTGCAACCAGAGGGGTTGAGCTAACGACACTTGCCTCGATGGCTCGAGTGTCGCACTCGACAAGCTCGCTAATGGGCATGTCTGAGTGGGATCTAGGTCCATCGTTCTTAATGGGGTTGGCATTGCCCTCATGTGGTATTCCACTACTCCTTAACCCACCTCTCGGTAGATGCCCGAGTCATTCTAGAGACTGACTCAGGTGGCCCGCTGACCTCCCCTCAATAGAGTTTTCACCGGTGGGCCCCTCCAAACCCTTATAGGGAAGGCGGAGGCTAAAGCTTCGGGTGCGGACAATAAACTCCGATCACACCGGTGAGCAAAAATGGCATAGCCATTGGGGCGTAGGTTTCTTATGGTCCAACCAGTTTTACTCAGCGTTTGTTTCCGCACACCTTGCATCTAGGTTTTAGCATGAGAAAGGGTCGGGCATAGAGAATGTCTACCGAGTAGACACCCTTGCCAGCCCCCGAGTGAGTCCCAACCCCTTGCCATTGCTAGGGTCAGGTGTCACTTAAAGATGACCCATCTCTCTGTAGTGGCTCGAGCCGTCCGATCGACTTGGGTGACCCCCTACAACATGACTTACCTTGATGGCTTGAGTGATGGGTTTGGAGAGCTCTTACTGGATATGTCTGAGTGGAATCCGGGTTCGTCATTCAGGACGGGGTCAGCATAATCCACATGGGGCATCCTACTACTCCTTACCTGTCTCTCAGCAGTGGCCTAAGACGTCTAATCGACTTAGGTGACCCACTAGCACTGGACTTTCCTATAGAGATAGAGGATGAGATCATCCTCCCCAAGATTTTTAGTTAGGTAGATAAGCCAGGCGGTGAACTCATAACAAGTGAACAAGATCTTCAATTTCATTATGGCCAAACATATTTTTAGCCCTTCTCCCCTTTTTGTAAAAAAAAGGTTAATGCTTTCTGACCCTTTCCATCGTTAAGGCTATAAAGCTCGAGGTGCGGGTGAACAAACTCTGATCACATTGGTAAGCAAAAATGCTGTAGCCGCTGGGGCATAGGTTCCTTGTTGTCCGACTAGTTTTACTTAGCGTTCGTTTCTGCAACCCTTGCTTCTAGATCTTAACATGAGAGGGGGTCGGACATAGAGAATGTTTGCCAGGTGGATATACTCTTAGATGTATACCGACTCTTTTCGTAGTTAACGCTAAAAAGCTTGAGGTGCAGAAAAAACTCTGATCACGCTGGAGAGCAAAAAATGCCATAGCTGCTGGGGCATTGGATTCTTATAGTCCAACCAGTTTTACTCAGCATCTATTTCCATAATCCTCGCTTCTGGGTCTTAACATAAGAAAGGGTCGATCATAGAGAATGTTTACTATATAGATATGCTCTTATCAGCCCCGAGTGAGGCCTAACCCCCTACCATTGCTGGGGTCAGGTGTTACTGAAGATTGGGGAGTTGGTAGCGAAACTGATAAGAGAAAGTGTGTGTATATTAAGGGTAAAAATGACGTAGTTGTTTGAAGTTCTAGACGTTGATGAAGACTTTGCCCTCAATGGTCTTGAGCTTATAGGTGCCTGGTCAGAGCACCTGCACGATGACGTACGGTCCCTCCCATGATAGGGAGAGCTTGTGGTGGTTCTTGTTGCTCTGAATGAGATAGAGCACTAGGTCTTCGACGTTGAAGGCCCGACCCCATACTCGATGGTTGTGGTACTGGCGCAACGCTTGCTGGTACTTGGCTGAGCAGAGGAGGGTGACGTTGCATGCTTCATCTAGCTAGTCCATGGCATCCTCGAGGGATGCCTTGGCTCCCTATTTATCATACACCCTGACCCTCGATGCTCCATAACTGAGGTTGTCGGGAGGATAGCCTCAGAACCGTAGACCATGAAGAATGGTGTATAGCCGATGGCCTAGCTAGGGGTCATCCTCAGGCTCGAGAGTACCACAAAAAGCTCTGCGACCCATTGTCTGCCTAGCTTGTTCAACCGGTTGAAGATCCTAGGTTTGAGACCTTGTAGGACCATGCCGTTCGCGCGCTCGACCTACCCATTCGTGCGGGGGTGCGCCATGGCAGCCTAATCAATGCGAATGTGGTAATCGTCATAGAATAGGAGGAACTTTGATGAGTGCCATCGAATACCCTACTCGATGGCGATGCGCAGGCCATTGATGAGTGCCTCATACTCAGCCATATTGTTGGAAGAGGGGAAATGGATGCGAACCATGTACCTCATGCGTATCTCAAGGGGTAAAACAAAGACCAGTCCCATGTTGGCGCCTTTCTTCATCAGCGATCCATCGAAGTACATCGTCTAGTACTCTTGGTCGATGACCGCTGGTGGCATTTAGACCTCGGTCCACTCTACAACAAAATCAGCTAGTACTTGGGACTTGATGGCCATCTGAGGGGCATATGAAATGCACTGACCCATTAGCCTAAGTGCCCACTTGGCGATTCTTCCCATGGCATCCTTGTTTTGGACTACCTCACCGAGAGGGAAGGACATCATGATCGTTACTAGATGCAACTCAAAGTAGTCATGCAACTTCCTCTTGGCGATGAGGACAGCGTACAGGAGCTTTTGGATTAGGGGGTAGCAAGTCTTAGAATCGGACAAGACCTCGCTAATGAAGTACACAGGACGTTGCACTTTAAGAGCGTGTCCCTCTTCTTCTCGTTCTACCACTAGGGCGGCGCTGACCACTTGCATGGTGGCCACGATGTAGAGCAAGAGCAGTTCCCTATCAATTAGGGGGACCAGGATCGGGGCCTTTGTCAGAAGCTGTTTGACCATGTTAAGTGCCTCCTGGGCCTCGGGCGTCCATTTGAAACGATCAGCCTTCTTTAGAAGTCGATAGTTGGGGACACCTCGTTCGCCGAGGTGCGAGATAAAGTGGCTGAGCAATGCGAGGCACCCTGTAACTCACTATACCCCCTTTATGTTTTGAATCAGGCCCATCCTCGTGATGGCCAAGATCTTCTCTAGGTTTGCTTCGATGCCATGCTCAGAAATGATAAAACCCAGCAGCATACCCCTTGGGACCATGAAAACACAGTTCTTGGGGTTGAGCTTGATGTTGTTTGCTCAGAGTTTCACGAAGGTCTGCTCTAGGTTGGCTACGACCTAGTCAGCCCGTTTGGACTTGACCACGATATCATCCACATAGGCCTCAACGGTTCGCCCAATGAGGTCCCTAAAACACTTGAGCATGTAATGCTGGGACATAGCCCTCAAGTTTTTCAGGCCAAACGACATTGTGATGTAGCAGAATGATCTGAATGGGGTGATGAAAGATGTCACAAGTTGGTCAGGCTATTTCATCATGATTTGATGGTACCCGGAGTATGCATCAAGGAAGCAAAGGGTTTCACACCCTGAGGTCAAATTGACTACTTGGTCTATGCATGGCAAAGGAAATGGATCATTTGGACACGCTTTGTTGAGACCCGTGTAGTCAACACACATTCTCCATTTCCCACTCTTTTTTCATACAAGAATGGGATTGGCTAACCACTCGGGGAGGTATACTTCCTTGATGAACCTGGCCGCCAAAAGCTTCGCAATCTCCTCACTGATGGCCCTATGTTTCTCCTCATTGAAGCGATGCAGGCGCTGCTTCACCGGCTTGGAGCCTGGCTTGATCTTCAAGGTGTGCTCAGCGACTTCTCTTAGAATGCCTAGCATGTTTAAGGGTCTCCACGCAAAGATATCTCTGTTGGCGTGGAAGAAGTCAATGAGCATGCTTTCCTATTCAGAGGAAAGCAAGGTGCTAATGTGCACCACTTTGCCCTTAGAGCCGCTAGGGTCTAGGAGGACCTCCTTGGTGCCCTCTATAGGCTCAAAAGACTAGGCCGACCGCTTGGGGTCGGGTGCTTCTTCGGTGACCTCCTTCTTGATCGTCGTGAGCTCTTTAGAGGTGACAATTGCCACGATGTGTTCACAGCACTCGACCTCACACTCGTAGGCGTGCTGGAAGGAGGTGTAGATGTGAAAGCTCTAGTTTGGTTTTAGTTAATTGATGAAACCCTAAGTGCTAACCTAGTTTATCAAAGTAATTATGAGATAGGTAGCACTACTCCAAGTGATGAAGCAATGGCGAAGATCTTGATGATGGTGATGGCACGGTGATGATCAAATGCTTAAACTTGGAAAAGAAGAAAGAGAAAAACAAAAGGCTCAAGGCAAAGGTATAAATGATAGAAGCCATTTTGTTTTTGTGATGAAGACACTTAGTGAGTGTGATCACATTTAGGATCGATAGCCGTACTATTAAGAGGGGTGAAACTCGTATCGGAATGCAGTTATCAAAGTGCCACTAGATGCTCTAACTCATTGCATATGCATTTAGGATCTAGTGGAGTGCTAACACCCTTGAAAATGTTTGTGAAAATATGCTAACACATGTGCACAAGGTGATATACTTTATGGTTGGCACATTTGAGCAAGGGTTAGAAACTTCACCGATGGAGTGTCCACCCATAGAGTACAGACAGTCCGATGGTGCCACCGGCGCCCTAGATAGAAAAGACAAGGGGTTCACAGAGTGACCGGACGCTGGTGGTGTAGTGACCGGACGCTGGGTTCAGAGTCCGGTCAGTAGCAGAAGTGAGCACGTGTCTCAGTCTTGTGACCGGACGCTGGCGTGAAGAGTGACCGGACGCTGGTAGGGTGCGTCCGGTCACTGCTGATGTACGTTGACGTGTGGTGCACAGTGGAGACTTTGAGTGACCAGACGCTGGGTGAGTTCGGTCGTAAAAATTCACGTTTGGAACCTTACAGGCAACGACCGGACGCTGAGGTCCAGCGTCCGGTCATCACTTGACCGTTGAAATCAGGCGATCGGCGTTTGAAGCCGATGACACGTGGCACACATCGCTCGACCGGACACTGAGGTCCAACGTCCGGTCAATATCACCGAAGCATCCGGTCGGCCTGTGTTTAGTGCAGTGAGGAACCCAATGGCTCTATTTCGTGGGGGCTTCTATTTAAGCCCCATGGCCGGCTCAAGCTCACTCTCTTACACATTTTCATTGACATAGCAACCTTGTGAGCTTAGCTAAAGCCCTCCCACTCATCTCCATCATTGATCCATCATCTTTATGAAATTGGGAGAGAATCCAAGTGCATTGCTTGAGTGATTGCATCTAGAGACACTTGGTATTCGTGTTTCGCTATAGAATTCGCTTGTTGCTCTTGGTGGTTGCCACCACCTAGACGGCTTGGTGTAGTGGTGGAGGATTGGCATGTGTTGGTGATTATTCGTGGCCATCTCTAGTGATTGTAAGGGGATTTGTACCTTCCCCGACGGAGCGTCGAAAGGTAACTCTAGTGGATTGCTCGTGTCATTGAGTTACCTCACTTGTGGGTAGATTCTTGCGATGTCCAATCATGTGGACAAGGTTTGTGCAACACCTTTTAGCCACCAAACCACCAAGTGTTGGTTGACACAACGGGGACGTAGCGTGTTGGCAAGCACGTGAACCTCGGGAGAAAATCGGTTGTCTCTTGCCATTTGGTATTCTCCCGGTGATTGATTTAATATTCACCTTGTGATTGGTTCACTCCTCTACACGGCAGTATAATCACCCTACTCACTCATTTATATTCTAGCAAACTAGTTGTGGCAAGCTCTTTAGTGTAATTAGAATTGAGAGCTTACTTTATTTTTTTAAGTTCATCTAGTGGAGCTCTTTAGAGTAGCAAGATTGAGAGCTCTTAGTGAGTAGTAACTTTGCAAGTTGTGTGCCTAGGAATCATTGTAACTAGAATTGTTGGATAGGTGGCTTGCAACCCTTATAGAGCTAGAGCAAGTTTGCTTTTCGCTATTTGTCATACTAATCAAATTGCTCTAGTTGATTTGTAGATTTTTGAATAGGCTATTCACCCCCCTCTAGCCATATTAGGACCTTTCAAGATGGTGATGACCACACATGGACCTAGCATTTTCAGCTTTAGATAGGTGTAGTTGGGGATGACCATGAAATTTGCATAGCATGGGCGTCCTAGGATGGCGTGGTAAGTTCCATAGAACCCAACCACCTCAAAGGTAAGGGTCTCCCTCCTATAATTGGATGGATCCTCAAAGGTGACAGGTAGATCAATCTGCCTGAGTGGCACGACCTGCTTTCTAGGCACAATGCCGTGGAAAGCGCCCCGATCAACCGAATGCGCGATCGATTGTTGCCCATGGTGTCGAGCATTTCAACGTACATGATGTTGAGGCCACTACCTCCATCCATCAGCACCTTGGTGAGCCGCTTCACGCTGATGATCAGGTCAACCATGAGCGGGTATCTTCCCGGCTACGAGACGCTTTCTGGGTGGTTGGTCCGATAAAAAGTTATGGAGGGCTCCAACCATCAGAGGAAGGAAGGCTAGGCCAGCCCCGCCGCATAGACCTCACAGCACGTAAGCTTCTGGCGGCGCTTGGAGTCATAGGCCGTCGTCCCTCCAAAGATCATGAGGCAGCCATCTAGCGTCGAAAGTCCACCATCCTTCCCCTTGATGTCGTCTATGGCTGGCTTGGGCTCCTTCCTATGTTCCCCCTTGTTGGAGCCTCCGGACAAGAACCGCTTTATGAGGACGTAGTCCTTGTATAGGTGCTTGATGGGGAAAGCTTGGTTCAGGCATGGCCCTTTGAGCAGCTTCTTGAAGTGGACTGGGGTACCCTCGGTAGGCTTCTGACCCTCCTTAAGGTCGGTAGTGGCCACAAGTGACCCTTGTGGCGCTGCTTGTTCTTCTTCTTATTAGGGCAGTTGGAGGCGCCTTCGTCGGCGTCCTCATCCCGCTTTGCCTTTCTCTCGGGGATGTCAAAAATCGCCCCGACCGCCTCCTCGCCCGAGGCGTGGCTGGTGGTGATGTCGAGGAGCTCCTTGGTGGTCCATGGGCTTTTATGTCCTAGCTTGAGAACCAGGGGCTCATAGGTGGTCCTGGATAGGAAAGCGCCTATGACGGTGGCATCGGCGACGTCGGGCAACTCGTTGCACTGCCAGGAGAAGCGCCGGATGTACCCATGAAGAGTTTCCCCAGACTTCTGTCAGTAGTTTTTGAGATTTCATGGGTTCCTAGGATGCGCGTATGTGCCCTAGAAGTTTCCTATGAAGATCTCTTTTAGGTCCGCCCAACTACCCAACTTTGGATTCGGTTGGGCGAAAGGTGTTCCAACCATGTTCGCGTTGATCGGCTAAGAACAATGGAAGGTTACGGATAATGAAATTATCCCTATCTGCTCCACCGGCTTGGCAAGCAAGCCGATAATCCTTAAGCCACAGTCAAGGCTTTGTTTCCCTAGCATATTTCAGGATGTTGGTCGGCGGTCGATACCATGGTGGGAAGATGATGTTGAGGATGTGTCGGTCAAAGGCCTAAGGTCCCAACAAGTTAGGGCTCGAACTTTGGTCCTCGCCGCTGCCAGAGCATCCACCACAATGAGGGTGGTAGTCGTGGCTAGCCTCCTCCCTCTCACCGCCGCGGGCACGCCTACGGGCATCCAGTGTGTTGTGCGCGTCACGATGGAGGCCGAGAAGCTCATGCATCAGGGCCACGGCGCGTGGCCTACCACCTCACTACGCCAAGTGGACTGACACGTCCCTATCGGGTCGCTCTGAGGGTGCGCGCTGGCTGGCGTCAAGCTCGCATTGTTGGGATAGCGAGCTCTCGACCTGCTGCATCGCCGCACACTCGAGTAGTGTGCGAATCTCACGATGGGTCCAATGATCCTAGGGTGTCATGGGCTCCGAAAGCCCCTAGAGTAAGGCTACCATGGTGGTGATGTTTTGGCTTGCCCGGGTGAAGTGTGGGAGGGCTTCGTCGTCCTTGATGATCCTCTGATTCACGTCACGGGCCCACGACACATGCACGCCCACCGTCTCCATGGCGCTCGATCTCTCGCTCGAGCTCCGCACGTTCCTGCTCAAGCTGGAGTTGTGATTCTTCGAGCTCTTGGTGCCGCATCCTCAGCTGCTCTACCCGTAGGCGAGGTGGGGCCCCTGCATCCCCCTTAACCTCATCATCGAGGTCATCTATCGGGGTTGCCCCTCCCTTGTGGATGCTTTTGATATATCTCTCGGGGGTACCTGCCATGAAACATTATCGTGAGGGGTGATGGCTCCCCCTATAGGAGTCAAAGTTGGAGGGCAACTCCAATTCTCCCACGAGAAGGTCATGGAAAGATTCCATGACATATTCGGTCATCCCCACGAACTTGTCATTCGTAGGGGATGGGGGCATGCGCAGACCGAGCGGGGGCGCTGTCGGGGCGCTCCGGATGTGGTATTTCAGGGAGAGCGACTCTCCTCTGACAATTTGCGTCATGACATTAGCGAATGAGAAGGTGAGGCGGCGTAGGTCCTCCTAGAACGGTCGGGGTTCTAGGAAGGCGCCGAGCTGGCGCTCTAGCCTCCTATAATAAAAGCTGAGGAGCTGGTCGCTCCTAGGGGCGCGAGCCTCCTGTGTGTGCAATCATAGCTCCTTAAGCGCCTCAGCGATCACGTCGAGACCGGTTGAGTGGAGAGGTTGAACGGCGATGGGAACCTGCACCAACTCTTCCTCTATCGTAACGATGAAGTCCAGGTTCCCGAAGCGCACGTGCGCACCTAGGACCCAACTGACGCCATGACTAGCCATTCGATGTGGACGTCGAGACGTGCAAAAAGCCCCTACTTGGCGCGTCAACTGTCGGTGTTTTCGGACCACCGGAGAGTAAATTTGTATTTGCGCCTCTAGCTCAGATGGTGTGCTCGGAGGATACAAAGGTTTATACTGGTTCGGGTAGAACATCCCTACATCCAGTTTGTTGATGCTCGGGTTATCGGCACTTGATTTGCAGTAGCGGTTACAAACATGCGATAGAGGGAGAGGATCCCAAGTCTCTGGTGGAAGGATTAAACGGGTGCTGAGAGCTCACTTGCCGCTCAGCCGTGTGCTCGTGTCGTGCTCTTGTGCTCCCCTCCCCAGTAGGGGCACCCTACTTCCCCTTTTATATGCGAAGGGAAAGCGCAGGTTATAGAGAAGGAAAATGAGAAGAACGAGAGAGAGAAGGTTTCTAGGGTTACCGAGTCCTTCTTCTCCTTCATGCGGGTCCCGCCGATCCTGTAGATGTCAACAAGGATGGCTCCATGGCGCGGCCCTGTTCGTCACTAATGCCATGCGCAGGCATCATCTGTCGGTCATGGCGTTCCACTCCGTCCCGACTGATGTCATGGTGAACCGACGCGCCTGTCAGCGTCCGTACGCGGATTAGGCAAACAACACTGACACGTCCGGCACTGTTCTTGATGTGAATCTCTAGGTATGGCCCGTCATGGCTATGGGTTACATCGAGGCGTGCCAGCCTTCTCCCTAGCGTCAGAGTTTTGACCCAGGCCCATACGTTTGGACCTGGAGTGGTTGACGGCGGTATGGATCCCCGTCGGACGAGACAGAACCCGCGTCCTTGGGGTCGGGCGAGACGGAGCCTGCGACTTTGGGTGGGACGGAGCCCGCACCCAAGAGGTCGGGCGAGACGGAACCCACGTCCTTGGTGTCGGGCGAGACGGAGCCTGCGGCCTCGAGGTCGGGTGAGACGAAAACCGTGTCTTTAGGGTCGGGTGAGACGGAGCCCGCACCTAAGAGGTTGGACGAGATGGAGCCCGCGGCCTTAAGATCGGCGAGACGGAGCCCGTGTCCTCGAGGTCGGGCGAGACGGAGCCCGCGGCCTTGGATTAGACGAGACCTTTTAATACGTCTCGAGCCATCCGGAGAAGTCAGCGTGTGCGCCAACTTTATTGCTTTGGGTATATCTAATGTCGACACCAGACAAGGATATTCGATACTTTACCATGGTTAATATCTTTTTCTTTTGCCATGAAGATAATTTGAGTTTTTTCATGGCAAATATCTTCTCCATTGTAATCATCAAATTCTTCTAGAAACTTTCAAGGTAAATGACTTCTTTTATGCAATCTCCAAACTCTTGTCGACACAACTTATTCCTCACTACAGACTTCTACGCCGCGGAGCTGCACGATGCCGCCCTCTCCTCTAATGCCCCCATCATCCTAAACTGCTCCAGTGGTGAGCGTTTACGTGTGGGTCGTGTTTCGTTTCGACGGTTTTTGTGTCAGGCCGTGCCACGCAGGCCTATTCCTTGAGAAGCCTGTAAGGCAGAATAAAGTATGGCCCAACAGCCATCCGATTTCGCTGGATTGGTGCGGCCGTGCGGGGCTGCGGGCAACACCACTTCGCAGTTGGCACGCAGCAGGTGGCCGGTTTCCGTTTGGCCCACCCACAAAAGCCTCTTGAGCATAGCAGCGCGAGCTGCTTTCGGCCTTTTTTGGGAACCACCGCGCGAGCTCCATTAAGAGGATGCAATCTTACGTGGGCCGAAATGCAGCCCACTACGCGCCCTTTGCGATCTGCCCTTGCCCTGTCCTGGGTTCCCGTTCCCGAATTGTCAATGCTGGTGCGTCGAACGAACCGTCCCCTGCTGGTCGGTGCGAACTCTGCGTCTCTGCCTGCGCTTCCGTGCCGTCGTTGGCAGGTCCATCTTGGCAGGCTGCAGGCATAGGAGTACGACGGAGACCACAGACTCGCCTCAACTCTCCGTCGCCGTGATGCCAAGGTACGAAAGAGAAGTTTGCTGTGCGTGCCCATGACCAACGAGTAGATCGAACGTGTGGTTTCGTTTTCAGTTCGCTGAGCACCGAGCATTAGCAGCAAGTTTCTTCGTTACATTCCCCTGGGCCTAGCTAAACTAACTGCATTTTCCATGAAGTGACGAGCCCCCCGGCAGGCTGCTAATTAAAATCTGCCGACCGCGCGCGAGGAGTGGCACAGGACAGTTGCACTATTTCGTCGGACGGCGCGGCACGAGCAAGAGGAGGAGGCGCCACAGCCACCAGCCGAGGCCGGAACGGTGGGCAGCGGGGCCGGCATAAAAAAGCTGCCGCCAGCCACGGTCCGCGAGGTCCTTTTCGCTTGTGATTTGTGAACCTGCTGCGCTGGCGAGCTAGTATTCGTTACGTAGCTCATCGCGCAACTTGACCAGGATGTTGTGGACGTGATGCAATCGTCGGCGCTCAGCAGAAGGCCGATCCAACACTATCCCGCCTAAAGATGGCAACGGGTCCAATATCCGATGTCCGACAGGTATTTGATCCATTAGGAGATAAAAATAAGATTATATCTTTATTCGCGGGCATCTAAATGGCAAGAATCCATCCCCGACGGGTATAGCGGGTACAGGAACGTTCCCTATTTATCCGTCTCCGCCAGTAACGGACATCTAAATGGACAAGAATCTATTTGAGCTGTCATACGAGTATTAGACCCAAAGAAGATCAACATAGGCATTTTGGCCCAAATCTGAACAATCATATGTATAATTTGTGTGTTCTAGGAACCCTAGTTTATTTTTTCCTCATCATCTCCGCCAGCAGCACAAACACGCCTGCCTCACGAGCGCTCGTGCCCCTCGCTTTCTCAGTTCGGTCTCTCTGCCACCTTTGCTCGTCATCCTCGCAACCTCGCTTCTTCTCCTCGGCATCTCCGAGACTCCGACACTTATACCCGAGTGAAGAAGAAACGTCTCCGATTGCAAAGCTGCGACCCCAAGTGTCCTTGTTTATCGGGTATCTGTTACCCGACCGATGTCCAACGGGTACGGGGATGGGCAAGAATCTATATCCGAGACAGTTAACGGGGACGGGGACGAGATGAATTCTCCGTAGCGGGGAAGAGAACGTTCCGGCGATACTCGACGGGTACATCCCCGTTGCCATTCTTAATCCTGCCCGGGGTTATCCTATACTCCCTCCGGTTCTCTAAAGCAAGTCGTTTTGGACATCGACACGGTCTTTAAGAAACGACTTTGACCGCTACTTTTTGCTATAAAATATAGTCAATATATACTTTTATGAAACTACATTTCGAGATGAATCTACTTACATCACTTTCATATTTTTAAACTCAACCCAAAAGAAGTTATTTGTAGTCAAAGTTTAAAATGTTTGACTTGAGACAACCTCAAAACGACTTGCTTTAGAGAACCGAAGGGAGTATTAATTACAGTACTATAGTATAGTAGTATGTTCTAGTGTGTACTACGGAGTATGTACTACTAGTAGTATCTGTAATAAACGCCTGTATGGGATTGGTGACACGAAATGTCAAGTGCGAGTTAGATGACGCGCCTACACTTTAGCCGGAGAGTTCTGACTAAATTAGGTTGAAATTCAGAGGTCACAATTGCATTATATTGTTGACTGAATGACTGCAATAGGTGTAGTATTAATTAAAGAAAATTGCATGCAAAGTGATGGATGCGCGTAGAGGAAGGAAGGACGACCGAAGGAGTAGCCAGTGTAAGCCGTGTCGTGCATATGCTGATGGGCGTGGCCTCTCAAGTCAAAGCAAGGATGGTACAGTGCGTGTTACAGCCATGAGATTTTTTTACATTGACAGGGCAGACGATCGTGGCCTGTAAAATTTGCCGCCATTGATATTTGCACTCGCTCCTGCCGAGACCCCACCTTTTTCTTGAACTCCTCCTAGAAAGATCGCACGCCCGCCCGCCTAGAAAGATACGCGCGCGCGCGCTGACTAGAGCAGCAGGCTGCAGCACGGCACGGCCGGCATGCCGAGCACATGCGTTTCCTTTCCTTGCTCGCTTACCTCACCTCACCTCAGGAATTCAGAGGATGGCGAGCGAAAAGGCAACAAGCAGCTAGCAGGCCACCAGTCCTCGCAGAAATCAGCCGACAAATCCACAGCTTTCTCCGGTGGTGGCGCCGCTGGCTGACGGGGCCGTGCGACCGCCTTTTTCCCGTGGCGGTGCCGGTGCAGGTCACGTACGGCAGAAAAAACTTCTGGCTCTGGATCGCCCTCTGTGCCCAAGAGCTGTGACCGCCTGAATGCGCGATATTTTATCATAGATCACGCATTCTAGTTAGCTAGTGTGCCAAATCACCTTCTTCGTTCGATCTAGGAGCATCAAAGACGGAGACATCGTGTTTTATATTGGCAAGTCGTGTTTTGAGAGCAAATATGATGATGGTGCCTTAACGTTAGCCTCGTCAGCATATATATATAATGGCGTCTAGTATTTGCCCCGCCAGATTAGTTAGACGTAGCTGTCGGAATTAGCTACCTTCAATTTATATCGTTCTAAATTCCAAGGGCCCCTCCTGTCTTCGATTATGATCCATCCATCTCCACTACCGTCTCTAGCTCACAATTATTAAAGTTCTGATGGATCTATCTCACGGGTTCAGTGCCATGGGAGCCTGAGAAATGATATTTCTATAGGGGTGGTTGCTGTTGCTGCCGCTGCCGCTGCCACTATGTTTCGAGAAGATTAACTAAGTTTGGAAAGGCTGCTAATGATGACCAGGCTGTTTATATGGAAGAGTGGTGGTTATTAGCCTCTTTGATCTCGTCATTAGCAGAAAAGAACAGGCAACTTGGTCGTAAGAGATTTTCAGGAGCGCCGCCCATGGAGGTTGTTTGACCTGCACATGTGTTTGTATATGCCCACTTGGAGAAACCAAGAAAAGATCTAGCTAGCCGATGCTATCGAGGTTGCGTTAGCTTATTATATATGGATTCGGGACTAAAGTTTAGGAGGTGCCTCATAGGATGTGTCGCATAGGGTGTTTGGATACTAATAAAAAAATAAATTATAAAATTCATCAGTAATCCGTGAGACGAATTTATTAAGCCTAATTAATCCATCAATGGCATATGTTTACTGTAGCACCACATTGTGAAATCATGGAATAATTAGGCTTAAAAATTCGTCTCATAAAATAGTCTCAATCTGTGTATTTAATTTCGTAAATAGTCTATATTTAATACTCCCTGTATGTGTCCAAACATTCGATGAGACAGTGACTAAAGTTTAGGAGGTGGAACCAAACACTCCCTAAATAAGATAACTACATGACAGTTTCAATTGTCACAAATTAAAGCGGAGATGTAGCTGCACTGCACTCCATACTCCGTCTCCGTCGATCCTAAAATAAATATTGTTCCCGCTCTAAAAAATTAAACACTTTTAAGTTTAACTAAATATATACATAAAACTTTAACTCAATACATACATAAAAAATATTAATATTAAATAGATTGTTGAATATATTTTTTAAAGTAAACTTATTTAGATATACGAACATTTTTAATATTTTCTACAAACATTGTTAAATTTTAAAAAGTTTGACCAGCACGATGTTATAGCGATACTTATTTTAGGACGGAGGGAATACATCGTACTCGACAGTTTGCATTTCTTGTGTACAACTCTAATCTAAAAACATAATATTTCTAGCAATTGTGTATACTCGAGGAACACATCACGACAAAATGTATTCAAAAGTTTTTTAAACTTACCATATATGCCAAGTTTTAAAGTAGAAAAATCAAGGCTTCAAAGTACACTTTTGAATGACTTTTCAAATTCCCAACACTTGTCGGTTTCCAACGGATATGCATCCTTCTAACGATGTGTGAAGTAAAAGAAAGGATGACGTAGCTGCATTAGATTTTTCTTTTTGCGAAACACAGTACAAACATAGGCACTCATATATACACGCACACTAATTCATATGAACGCACACACACTCTACCCTATGAGAATATCCGAAAGATTGAGATTGGGCTGATATATCTTGAGATTGACAAAGTTATCACATATATCTCTCTGTTAATGGATATATTTCCTACTACTAAAAAATAACACTGTTAAATTCTACAATAAATCTAGAAAAAGAGCATCCTAGATATATTGTTTTAAAACAATCTCAAATGTTTTCTACTTAACCTTGAGAAATTGCAAGGATTTTTTTTTTGCGAATGAAATTGCAAGGAAATGGAGTACCTAACAAAATCACTTTATTCCAGGCGGGTTTACGATGTTTCGCTTCTTGCTTTACATGTCAAAGCCACTCACAAAAATCGGCACATGATAGCATTAATTAATTAGTTAGTGTAGCTTCTTTTACCGTACCGGTCCATAGGCCTCGTTCGCTTGTGTTATAATTCGTATTTTTTAACTTATTATTTTAATCGGAATAATATTTTTTTTGTCATAATAAATCAGTCAGAATAGTGTTTCGATTTGTTTTTTCAGCGAAGTGAACGAGGCCTTTAACTTGCTTTTCTGCAGGAATATTTCATTGGAAGCTCTCTTTTTTCAGCTTGGTCGGTGCTTAACAAATCTTCAACCGTCAATCCTCAAATAAAAGAAGAGATATTCACCTATATCGTGAGCCCACGTGGTTTCCACGATGCTCACGGTAGATCGCCCTCGTCTAGTCTCTTCCCTCTTGGGGAACAGCCACCCAAAACGGTCATCACAGCATCACTTTCGCTAAAGAATTCTAGCTTTTTATCAAAATCTCCCATCAGCAAGCAGGTGTAAGAGGGATACTTGGGCTTGAGTAGTGGTAAAGAATAGATCGACCCTTCAGTTGACATGTTACCAATGAACTAGTAGGTACTTGGAAAAGGCCGATATACACTCGTAAATAGTTTATTGGCAAAGACTTTTTTATCGAGTGCACTTTATCGGGCACTCGGCAAAGCCTTTGCTGAGTGCTAATCTGACACACGGCAAAGAAAAGTCACCGTGACGGCGAGCGCTACCGTGACGGTGGCTTTGTCGAGTGTCAAGGTCAAGCACTCGGCAAAGGTCGTCGCTTTACCGAGCGCCGTTGACTCAGACACTCGACAAAGATGGCCACTGTGCCGAGTGCCACCGGCAAGACACTCGGCAAACGTAGCCTATTTGCCGAGTGTCCTGTCAAGACACTCGGCAAACAGGAGACATTTGTCGAGTGCCTGGCCCGTGGCACTCGGCAAATCTGTGATGTTTGCCGAGTGCAGTGGCATTTGTACTCGACAAAGCATGTTCCTAGGTAGTCACTTTGTTGAGTGTCATGGCCATTGCACTCGACAAAATGACTGAAAACAACTTTTTTATTTGTTTTTACATCCCATCCAAATAAACAGAAGATATATATAACAAACATCACCAACATCACATATATATCATCAACATCACAAATATATCACCAACACCACATACATATCACAAACGTCATATATATATCACAAACGTCACATGTCTCACAATATATCACAAATAAGTTCACAAGTAATCTAAGTGCTCCATCATCTACAACCACAATTGCAAATAGAAGTACAATTAACAACCACAAGAGTCTTAACCAGATGGCCAATGAGACTGATTTGGTGAAGGATTCGCTGAAGCATGAAGATCGTTCGATGCCACCGATTGATTCTGCACAAAGGAGAAGAGATTGTATACGTGAGACAAGATAAATATATACCATACATGAATAAAACTTTCATACCCCACTATGTTTGACCGTAAGCATGAACATATAAACTAAAACATCTATACTTACAGGAGTAGAATAGTGAGGAGGTGGAGGTGGAGGTGGAGCGAATAGCGAAGGTGGCGGAACTACACATGTAGCAGCGCCAAGACTTTGCATGTACTGAAGAATCTCCACCATCCTCTGTTGCTCTACCTCTCGCTCGGCCTCCACCCTCTTCATCTTCACCTGCACCTGCTCCCGTATCCTCCTCTCTTGTTCCAGCTGGGCCTACAATATATTCACCCTAATGTTACAATAATGTAAAAGAAAGGTATAAAAAACCAATGAACGACAAATAAACCAGGAATAACCTCGAGTGCCTCCACCCGGTGGTGTGAAGTGTCCTACCGAGGTCGTATGGCTGGGCTCGTGCTCGTGCTGCTTGCTCGAATCTAGGAGAGACTGGGAGTAGCGGCCGAGTTGATTGCGCTGTCGCCAATCCAGTACCACCCATACTTCTTGCCTCCTCCCACCCCTCATGACGACTTCTCCATCAAGGCCTCGATGCTCGGATCATACTCTGGCCCATGGACCTCCCTTGCCATCGATGTGTTCTCACTGAGGCGGTTCTGGATGGTCGCATTGCTATACGCCTCGGACCAGTCCTCCGGGTTGTAGTCGACGTCGAACGTCGCCTTGCCCTTGTGGGCCATAGCAAATGCCTTGAAGATGGAGCAAGGCTGGCCACCATGTGACGCCGACTGCGAGAAAAATAGCAAGATGATTAGAAATCATGCAGAATTGAGCGTTAGAGTAAATAAATGAATTTGCGTACCCATGTTTCTGCGTATCCATTGAAGCTATGGCTGCCTTGATGGTGTGCTACACCTGGCATCATCAAACGCCGCTCCTAGCACAAGTTGTGCGTCTCCTCCCACTCGTGTGAGCACCACTTGTCCACCATCTGTACCCAGCACTGGGGATGCGCGGCGCACCAATAAGGAATCATCTACAGGCCATCAAGTACATGACATATCAGAAGATGAAATTAAGCCTACTTAATCTCAAAAGGAATCAGTATTAATGTTCTGTATTTACCTACAGGTACTAGTCCCGGGTCAGCGTTATGGTTCTTGCATCCCTTTTGGTGACCTTCGTTCTAAGGACGATCCCGTGGTAAGTTATGATGGCCTGGATGCGCGCCTCACAATGCATGTCCATGATGAGTTTTTTGCAGCATTTGGTAGCCACTGCATCCACCCGGCCTCATGTCCATCCTGGCATCTAAAGAAATACTGCATACAAACACGATGTATCCATTCATTATTTCAATAATGTCCAATGAATGCGATGTATTGAGCAATGTAGTGCGAGGAAGACTTACCTATAGCTCTTGCTTCACCCGCTCCGCCTTGTTGTTGAATACCTTGCGCCTCGATCTATAGCATCGGGGGCAGCGGCGTAGTGGTCAAACGAGTAGGCTGGCCCCGTCACTCCGGCGTACTCAACCAGGCCAGGGAAGTGCCCCTTGCACAAAAGACCGAGGATGCCATTGATTTGGCGTGTGTGAGCACCTCCACTCGCCACAATCGTCTAGTTCATGCCCAAGTGATTAAGAAAAATTATTAGTTTCTATTTTTATTTTCAACATATCATATAAAGTAGTGATAACATCTAAAGTTACTTACTTTTCCCCCTTAGGTTGAATCAACGGGCGTATCTCATGAGGTATCGGTCGTTGAGGGAGGCTCGCGGGACCTCACAAGTAGACGCTCAACAAACTAGAGGAAGCGGAACCCCCTACCGTCGCCTCCTCCTCTTCGTCCTCCTACGCGTCCTCCTATGCCTCCTCGGCGTCCTCTTGGGGCACCTGCTCCTCCTCCTCCTTCTCCTCACACGACGGGGCGGCAAGCGATGGCTCCCTCCTGTGGCTGCTCCTCCTACTCTCCTCTTGTGTAGCGGTACTTGTCCTTCGGTACAAGGACGCTAGCTTCCTCATCCCACCACCCACCATCTTTGTTCAATCACCTGCAATTAAAAAGAGTGAACCAATAAGCACAGATAAACAAGAAGTACTTAGAAAGAGATGCAAAATAAACAAAATATAATTATAAAATAACATAGTATTACATGTATTAGAAATAATCTTCATGATCGGGATTAGCTAGATCATAAGTCTCATCATCACTATCAATCATGTCGAAATAATCAACACTATCCGAATGAGCAATGTTGCCATTGTCATTGTCTAAATGTAATCGCTCAAGCATTTGTAAGTCTTTCACATTTTGCACCTCATCTCCAGCGTCCTCTTCAATAACTGTTTCATTGTCTACTTCCATTCCGATCGCTTCGGTTAAGTCTATCTCAAACCTCCCTTCTAGTCCCTCTTCTTGAATGAACTCTCCGTCATATGTGTTTGGGTCTAAGTTGTAATCTTCATCGTTTGGGACAAACACTTTACCGTATGGTGATACCCTGTGCACAATATCCCAACCCTTAAGATGCCTTTTGGTTTGACATGCATATGGGAGATAATAAACTTGCCTGGCCTGTTGGGCCACAATATAGACATCGTCTCCTAGTAAGATGGAATCCTATTGAATTTTGACTAGCCCAAGATTAGAATATGCCCGTCTCGTTACTTTAGGATCAAACCAATGGCATTTGAATATGACGGGATTAAAAGGTTTGGAACCATGAAACTTGAGTTCGTATATTTCTTCAATTCTTCCATAATACTCAACCTCATCAACGCCGAACGTAAAAACTCTGGAACTTGTGGTTCTTCGATTGGGCCAACTCTGCTCATAGCTTGTTGTGCGAAAGCGATATCCATTCATGTCATAACCGGAAAATGACCTGACCCTATAGGCAAAGCCATCGGCAACCTGTCTCAACTCGGCACACGTAGACGCATCCCTCTGGCCCTGCAAGCTCAAGCAAGATACATCGTTATATTATTCGCACGTACGAGTAACTTGGAATGCCAAACTAAGTACGAGCTAAATTAGACGGTACCTTCCGTTTGAACTAAGAAATAAAATTAGGCATTCCATTTCCTGCACCTTGTCTAAGAAGGGTATCTAGCTGCTGCGGGGTAGGATCCCTTGATTGACGCCAGAATTCATGAAGAAATTCCTTGTACCAACGAGAAACAAGGGGGTTGGATACAGAATAGTGATGGCATATTTAACAAGTTCGTTGAGAACTTACTGCATGTACGGCACCACTTTGTCAAGGTTGGTCAACACGTATAGCATGATATGGTGCCACTCTTCATGATTCAAGGTCTTGGGGGTCGATGCACTTGCGCTTCCGATTTGCCCTTGGAAAGGCTGAGGTTCGATTCATTTTCACCAGCATTGTAATGAGGGGGTGGATTATGCATGCTAGGGAGGTTGTCACCATAGTATGTTGTTGTGAAGTTCACCACCTCCTCCAGAATGTATGCCTCTACAATAGAACCCTCGATTTTGCATTTATTTCTACATTTCTTTCGAAGAAACTTTAGACATCTCTCGATTGGATAGCACCAACGGCCCTACACGGGCCCCTCCATTCGTGCCTCATACGGGAGGTGCAAAATCAAATGTTGTATCAGATTGAAGAAGCTGGGTCGAAAGATCTTCTCCAACTTATAGAGCAACACAGGTTCCATTCTTTCCAAGTCAGCAATCATGGTCCGAGATAACTCCTTGGCACAAAGCTGGCGAAAGAAATAGCTCAACTCTACCAGCACTAGCCAGACATGCTCAGGGACATAGCCTCGAACCATCGCCGGAAGAAGCCGCTCAATCCATATGTGGTAGTCATAACTCTTCATCCCTAAGACTCGCATAGTGGATAAGTTCACTTCCCTCCTCAGATTAGCTGCATACCCATTAGGGAACATTAACGTCTGGATCCATTCTAGTACTTTTCTCCTTTGGGGCTTGCTCAAGACAAAATCGGCCTTAGGCCTTCTCCATGTCTTGCCGCGACTAGGAGGCTTCATATGTTGGTTTGGTCTATCGTATAACGTTGCCAGATCCACTCTAGCCTTAATGTTGTCCTTTGACTTGTCAGGAATGTCCATGATTGTTGCCCAAAGTGCCTCGGCGACATTCTTTTCAGTGTGCATTACATCAATGTTGTGTGGAAGGAGAAGGTCATCAAAATAGGGGAGCCAAGTCAAGCCCAACTTATGAGTCCACATATGTTGCTCACCATATCCCACAAAACCACCTTCTAGATTGACCACGAGACCATCTATCTGGTCACTATGACACCTTTCGTAAAGTTCTTGATGTCTCGTCTGAATGCACGGTCAAGAGGGAGGAATTGCCAATGTTTGTCGAACGATGAATACTTGCCACCCTTTTGCAACCAAATGAACCTCCGACCTTCCTTACATACTAGGCATGGGAACTTCCCATGAACACACTTGGCACAGAATATCCTATACGCCAGAAAGTCATGCATGGAGTAGTGGTACCAAACATGCATTTTGAAGTTTTTCTTTGTAGCTCGATCGTATGTCCATACCCCTTCCTCCCAAGCACGGACCAATTCATCAATCATAGGCTTCATGAACACACCCATATTATTCCCTAGGTGTCTAGGAATTATCAACGATAAGAATACATTCTGTCATTGATAGCATACGCCAGGGGGGAGATTGAGGGGGATAACGAACATGAGCCAACATGTGTATGGGGCAGCCATCATTCTATGAGGATTGAACCCATCTATTGCTAGCACAACACGTACCATCCTGTTAGGATTGTATCGTTTGCTATTTTTGTGCCATGTAATCTGTTTCACGGATTCCTTAGTCATGTATAGCCGTTGGATCCTCGGTATGAACAAAAGGTGTCGTAGGATTATCACGGGAATGTGAAGCTGCCTCTTCTGGCCATCACCAGAATCTACCCCCAGGAACCTAGAGGATTTATACTTTGAACAATACTTTCCTTCCACGTATTCTTTCCTAAATAGGACGCACCCCTTCGGGCAAGCATGTATCTACTCATACGGCATCTTAAGTGCACGAAGGAGTTTTCTGTGACTCGTGAATGCTCTTTGGCAAAAGGTGACCCTCTAGAAGTAGGCTGCCAATAACTGTCAACATACCATCGAAGGCGTCTCGACTCAGACTATACTGGGACTTTAATGCCATTATGCATCCAATGGCATCCAGTTGAGAAACCTTTGTCTGGCTGTGAAGAGGTTTCTGTGCCGTGGCAAACATGTTGTAGAATGCCTTTGCGGTTGCCTCTGGCTCCTCCTCCATACGTCCTTCAGTGAACTGTGCCTCGTGATAGTCATTTAACATGTCTGCTACCCCCACATCAGCATCGTAATCCTCGACGCGTGGTCTCACCACCTTCTCTCTCATACGATCGGCTTCACCATGGTAGACCCACCGGGTATAGTCTGTCGTAAATCCATTCTTCCAAAGATGTTCCCCCATGACCTTCTTCGTTTGTTTTTTTCTGTTTGCACATTTGCTGTAGGGACAACAAATTTTACTCGCTCCTTTAGCAGCCACGCCAAATGCCCGTTCCAAGAAAGCATCGGTCTTGTCGATCCATTCATTAGTGACCTGACCTTGACTTGCGCGGCTTGTGTACATCAACTCACGGTCCTCCATCCTCTAACATTTATAACGACGAGTAATATAAACATCAATTGCATCTACACGACGTTCCTACTATCTAATAGGTGAGGATAGGTCCTAATCCCACGCGAGGATCGGTAGATGAGATTAGTTTTCATGCTCTACTCCTATCCGAGATAGAATTTCGGTAGCACCTTCCCGCTGTTCTCCAAATACACGTCCTACCAGGGAGAGTGTGTATCCGGAGAACAACAGGGAGATGATGCTAAAACTCTGTCTCGGATCGGAGCAGACCATGGAAACTAACCCCACCTACGCATCCGCGGGCTGTCTAAAAAACATGAACAATTCGAAACAGATACGGTTTTAGATATGAAAATATCTGCATATTTCTAACAGTATCTCTTTCAAATAGGAGACGCCTAACTTGGTTATGTGATCTACAACCATGATACGAAAAGAGGGGTTATACCTAGGGTGGCGGTGGAGTCAGGCTAGCGGGGCTGTGGCGGGTCGGTGCAGTGGTGAGGCGACACGGTGTAGGTAGACCCGTAGCGGCGAGGAAGGCAATCGGGGTCGCCGAGGTACTCCGGCTCTGCTCCAACGGGCTCTTCTTTGCAAAAAAAAGAAACATAAAACTGTCAATACAAAATTTCGGCAGCACCTCCCCTACACGGTGAGGTTTCCAAAACCTATAAGAAAACCAATGGCACAATGGCCGACATGCACATATGTGAACGGCATGATGGCCGACATGCACAAGATTATATCCAACCACATATATATAACAATGTCACAACCACTCCTACGACTCCTACGACTACCACCACTGCTACTCTACCACTACTACTATTGCAACTACTAGTAATACTACTACGACGACGATAGTAGGGCATACCTAGTGGGCGTCGTAGGACGACGGTGGTGAAGGGGCCAGGGCGCCGATGGACAAGGCGACGGTTGGGGAAGCGCCGGGGACGTGGCAACAGTGGTCGGGGCACCTCCTCCTCCTCCTCCTTCCTCCTCCTCCTTCTCTTCCTGCTTCTTCCTCCTCTCCTCCTCTCTTTCTTCTCCTCCTCCGGCGGTGCGATGCGGGGGGCGGCGCGGGCGGCAGCGGCGCTGGCGCGGTCAGCGTGCGTGTGTGCGGTGTGTGTCGGCTAGGCTGCCGGGGTTAAATCCCCCCTTTGTCGAGTGCCCCCGATCTGGCACTCGACAAAGTATTTTTTTAATTCTCTGCCGAGTGCACCTGGCCTGGCACTTGGCACAGAGGTTTTTTTTAAAAAAATCTTTGCCGAGTGCCGACGATCTGGCACTCGGCAAAGTATTTTTAACTTTTTTAAATTCTTTGCCGAGTGCCACCCGTCCTGGCACTCGACAAATAGGGGTATTTTTAATTTTTTAAATTCTTTATCGAGTGCCAGCCGTCCTGGCACTCGGCAAAGAGGCTCCTTTGTCGAGCGCCAAACGCAGACACTCGGTAAACCGTTTTTATTTTTTTTTCTTCCTACCCTCAAACTTTTTCTGTAGTCCTTATACAATACATGGTACTCCATGTTCCAATGTGGCACATTTATCGGACTTTTCTATATCAATGTGGAACATGGAGTACTGGGTATTGTATAAGGACTGCAGAAAAAGTTTGGAGATCAAAAGTGAAAAAAATAATGGTTTGCTGAGTGTTAAAAAATGACATTTGACAAATCACCGCTTTCCATATTCAATTCAGTAGGAAAATAATTTTAATAATAATGTACAAGTCGTGGGGCAACACCACAACTAAAGCAAGGACGATTAGACGGTTAAAAGAAAAGCCTACGAAAGCACTAATGCTGAAAAGAGGTAACCCGTCCAAACGAAAGCTCTCCGCCCTTGCTCTGCAACTTGTATGGCGGTTATTAAGCTCCTGTTTTGCAAGATGCAACGTTTTCACTCTTTCCAAGCATCCCACGGTATGAGTTGCATAGCTTAACCCGTGATATCTTCCTTTAGACGTTTAGATTTGTGTACAATTTTTTTTTCTCTAATTGCATCTCTCTATTTTTATAAACACCACTATTTCCTCTATTTCAAATTGTAACTCGTTTTGCCTTTTCTAGTTACATAATTTTTCGATGTACCAACATATACTCTATGTCTAGATATATAACCAAATCTATATATGTATCTAGAAATAAAACAAAAATAACTTACAATAGAAAGAAAGCAGTACAATGCAATAAAGGGGAACTGTTGGTCAAAGTTCTATATTTTTAACCCTAAAAAAGTTCTATATTTTACGGGAAAGCGAGAATTATATTAGTAAGTTGGTACAATATGGACGATAGTGTAGGCGATAGTGTAGATGATCCGAGCCTCATTGAACACAACTTTTATGCTAAATCAGGACAATATAGTCAAAGTTGGAAGCATGATGTTATCTTCTTCCGGAAAAAAAATAGTGTGACTTATTCTTAGAAAAAAATGTGAGCATATATACATAGTTGAATATTGGAACCCATTCTAGATGTTCCACCGTTAAGTGCATAACCAAGTGAGTATTATATTCACACCCCAAAACTCTAACCATATACTGATATGCAGATATAAATCAAAGTATTTCAATCTGCCACATGATCCATATATGTTGATCAAGTAATATAGTACAGCAAATGTTGCTGTTTGAACTCCCTAGATTACTCGCTCGATTCAGGACACCATCAATCAGATCCTTCGCCGTCTTACCTTGTATCTGCAGCATGTCTTTTGGCGAGAGCAGCTCAACTTCGCCCATCTCCATTCGTGCATGTGCATCTGATCATCGCCAAATACAGCGCCTTGCATTGGTTTTGGCGGTCAAAAGAATGCAATTATTATTTTTTGAGAAATCAAATAGTTTGAACTTTAAATACATTTATATAAAAAGTACAAATATTTATGATACAAAGTAAGTATCATTAGATTAGTTATAAAATATATTTTTTATAATAAATTTATTTGTAGACATAGACGTTAATACTATTTGCTATAAATTTAATTAAACTTGCGGACGTTGAGAGGAAGTGGCAAGCCATTTCTTGACGCGAGTCTTTGAAAAAAGTCTAGCAGAGCAAAAACCCCGCGTGTTGTGCCAGGCGCCGGCCGGTGGACCCGGCAAAAAGGCCGGAGGAAAGCAAGGCGGCGTCGCTTTCCGCGTGTCCCCGCACGGCGTTCAAAGCACCGGAACCGACGGACGGCCCGATGCGGCCCAGCGGCACCTGCCAGAATCCCGATCCGGCGGCTGGCGTCGATTTGGCGGTTGCCGGCCTACGCGCAGTCTGTCCCTGTCCTTCAGATTCGCGCTACAGTGGAAACCTAATCGGGCCGTGAGATCTTTGTGGCGCTGCATGTGCCGTGCTCACTGCCCTGTGGGACAGGCGTCTTCGTCGTGCCCACTGTCATAGAAATACTCCAGGTTTTGTGAAACATCGAAGTTATTACACGCCGCTGTTTTTTTTGTCTCTCCAATTCTGCGGCTGGCATGGCCTCTAAACTGTGCGGTGCCTGTCGGCATTTTTGTTTTGCAGAACCACCCCCACTTGCATTATTAATTCATTCCATAGTCCCATTTCTCATAGAATACTGGTGGCGATTGTTAGTTGTTAACCTACTACAACGTTAACCCACATCCTGAGGTATTACCTCCAGTTCCCTCATTAGTTAAACACTTTAGAAGTTTAACCAAATTTATAAAAAGATATCAATATTTAGGTACATTATATATGAAAAATATATATTTTTTCGAAAACATATAGGACCCGTGCTGGCTGCGGGCGGCTCTGGCTCCTGCGCCGAAATCACTGTTCATCTATACGTATTTCACTGTTCATCGAAGCCCTTTTTCTCTCTCCTCTCCTCCCCACTCACAGACGCGGTCGCAGCAGCCGAAGCCAAAAATTCGAGCTCCGCTGGCTCCGGCTCCCGCAGCCTCCTGTCGGCCGCCCAGCGGCCGACACCCTGCTACAGTGCCGGAGCCGGAGCCGGCAGGAGCCTGGCCAAACGGTTCCATAGGGTTACGCGTTTTGTATGTAGGTAGAAAGAGTTTGAAATTACACTATGCGAGCCAAAGAATTCATTGCTGAAGTTAAAGAGCTTGGGGTACACCACACGCTTACTTAGCGCAGGAACAAAAAGGAATTACTCGCAAAACTAAACAACTCGGGTGTCTCGGCATGGGTGAGGTATATCACACACCGACCTCGCCATGCGCCTGTTTGCCAGAGTCAACATGTTCTTGCTCGACGGGGAACAATTCCTGTATCGCCTTGACGTGCTTTGGTTGGAGCTAATTATACGATATTCCATAATGATTCCAATGGTACGTATTTGATATCATAAATATCAATACCTTATTGTATAAATTTGGTCAAACTCAAGATATTTTTTGACTAGGTATTATGCTCGAACCGTATTCTTTTATGGATGAAGTAATCGATGAAAATAAGGCCTAGGCCATAAGCATTTACCATGTGGCTATTTATGCTTTCCTATAAAACATACTTGCTTTACAATCATCCAAAGTTATGAGGAAGCTCAAATCATTGAGATATATGGTTACTTGCAAATCAAAAGGTTTAATTACTAGAGCTAAAATGAATTGCATATAAGTAATGCATTTTTCTTAAAAAAGTTAGAGAGTTGATATATTTAAGGTGCTTCAAATTTTGCGATAATCTTAGACAACTTAGAAGAGACAATTCACATTTTTTTCTATAGTCCAACAATGACAAAATTGTCTAGACAACAGCAATAAATCAAACACCTGAAATATAGATTAGTGAAAAAAGTTATGCATGAAGTATTTGAAATACAATTTTGATTAGTAATTTTTGTTGCAATATTTGAAAATATGGCAAAATTATGTTGCTACGAAAATGCATTTTGAGATACTCAAATCATTTTCAAATACTCCAAACTCAAGATAAAAAGAAATTGTAACCAAAATTTAGAATAGTTGACTTAAAGACAACTTGAAACATTACTTAATTACTTGTAATTTGAGAGTATACTTGCTTCCTCAAAAAGGAAAGAGAAGCATTATACTTGGTTATCTTTTCCCCTGAGTGGTAGGCTGGCGTGGTAGCTAGTACTCTTGAGAACAATATTCACAACTGGCAAAGAACAAAATACCATTCTCTCAAGGGGCATCACCAAAAGTTATGTTTAAATTACCCTAGTAGATAATTGACACATGCAAATCTGCCATTAGAATTGACACATGCAAATCTGCCATTAGTGGTAGAGAAGGAAAGAAGGGCGCGGTAGTTTGTGGTCAATTGTCAAGTCCCCTCCCATTTTCCCCCAAACGTTAGACGGTGTGACACCTAACCCACCTCTCGACCTAGCTTCTCTTGTTATAAAGAGGAGCAATTGCATGCCACCGAGCTGTAGCCCGGCCGGAGGTGGAGGGTGGGCTTTCTGCAAGGCCATTCCCTCGCTCTCTACACTAGCTAGCAGCAGGAGGAGGAAGATAACATCTAGCTTCTGCTTCCTCTTTGTTTTTCTTCGTTCTTCCTTTTTCTTTCTTCTTCGATCTAAACTCGTCTTCGACACCGATCCTAGCATCCTTGTCGTTTTTCTTCCCCAAGGATTTTGCTAGCTCTTCTCTTGCAGATTTCACTGAAACTAATACAACTTCTCTCAACTCTTAACCATCTGAGTTCTCCTTTTAGCACTTCCTTTTCCATTCAGCAATCAATATCGAAACCCTCTTTCTTGAGCAAAAAAGCGCAAATACTACCTAAGAAGCTTTTGCCCTATAGATCAGCAAAAACAAGATGGAAAACGTTCTCCTGTATCGATCATCTAGCAGAAGCCTTGAGTTCCCGAAGAGGTCCCTTGGTCGCAGGCAGGGGCCAGCTGGCGCGAGGCCGGCGGTGCCGGGCGGCGGCTCGTACAGCTCCTTCCCGACGTTCCAGCCATACAATCATCACCTACACAAAGGTGGCGCGTGGACTTCCGCTCCCGCGTTTCCATACGCGAGGCCTCCGATGATATATTCGTCGTCGTCTCTTCCTCTCCTGCCGTCCAACCAACCGCCGCTCCTGCCGCTCCCACCCACCGCCACCAAGTACGCCACTTTCCCCGGCCTACCAGCAGCTCCACCCCCACCACCACCGGCGCCACGCGCCGCCGGCAGGGCAGCAGCGGCAACCACCACAGTTTCAGCAGCAGCACCAGCCCCTGCGCCGCCGCGCCAGAGGGATAGGAGGAGGAGGCCGGCAAGGCCGCCGCCGACGACCACAGAGAGGTCGTCCACACCGAAGAAGAAGAAGAAGCCGCTGGAGCGGGCGACGCCTCTGCCACCCGCGCCAGTGGTGACGGAGGCACTGGACGACCTCGAGCAGGAGGTGGCCAGGAACTTCGTTCAGGACCTGCTACACGTGCTGGCGCCGCCGCCAAGCTGCCTGCCGCTGCCCAGCTTCTCCCTCGTCGTGAAAGCGTCCCCTGCCAGGGACACCAGAGTGGTGCCACCGGCCGCGCCGTCCTGCAACGTGGAAGCCGCCACCGCCGACGGCATCCGCGGCCTCCTCCGTCTGTAGGACAGCAGGAGAATGAAGGCCTCTCTGCCAACCTTGCCGTGCTTGGTATTCCACAATATTTTCCCCGCCAATACTATTTTTTTGGTTGGGAAAATTAAATGCGTACTAAAGGTAGAAAAATAATGGAAGAAAAGATGTGACGCTCGAGCCATGGTCGGTCGAGTTGTCCGTAGTGTGACTGTGATGTTGGTGTTGGATGGATGCTATCTCTGGCGGTGCAAAAGCGAGAGGAAGACGATGACGATGTCAGCTAAGGTTAGTTTGTGTGAGACGTCGCGTCGTGGTAGATATCTAGGGTTTTACGTTAGTGTCTACCGCCGTACTCCACTAGCTATATATACTGCTTTTTCTTGATTGGGTGATGGGTTTTTGAATTACCTTGTATCAAGAGATCACAGCATATATACGATGTATGCAAGTGTGTGACTTTATTTTATATGTATAGGTATATATATACAGACTGTGTGTGCTTCATAAAGTATTGAAATATTATTGCCTGTACGTATTACATGTGTGTCACGAAATCAGCGATTTCCTTGAGTATGTATTACACTCCTATTTGCAAGTTTGGAGTAAATGGTCTGGATTTCATAATTATTTGCAGTCTCCTTCAAACAAGTACTTCTGACCTTTTTCACTATTCAAGTTTCGCAATACAGTAGTGCTTGAAGTACTATATGTATTTATTGTAGCACTTGGAAGTGGTGTGGAACGCAGCAAATTAAACACAAGTACTCTCTTAAAATTGTTGATTTGTAGCTTGCTCTCGGCTATGGCAAACAAATTCTAAAAAAACTCGTCTAACAAACCCGTGATCGCACGAGGCTTACGTTAGCTTAGCCTCTAATGAACCCTTTATATAAAGCTGTCATTTTTGTAATCTGGGTTTAAATTTTTAACTTGGTGCATGTATTTTTCTAGATTTTTTTCTTGGATTCAATGAATTTATTCTTCCAGTGATACGCGACGCGACATATATAGCCATCATCAGAGAGATGCCTTACGTCCTAAGGTAAGTCTCACTACTGCAGAAAACTTAACCGAGATGGACAAAATCGATCAACTGAGGCGGGCAAGCCAACCGCCTCCGTCAAAAGGTCACGGTTAGTCGGGCCTTAACGGAGACGGTTGGCCAACTGCCTCGGCTAATCTGTTAACCGAGGCGGACGTCTTGCAAATGCCCGCCTCGGTTAATGGATTAAAAAAACCAGAGCCCACCGGCGAGCCCATTTTCAAGCCTACCGGCGAGCCCAATCCCAGCCCCAGAGCCAGATCCATGCATGCCCACGCCAATGTCGGCAGCCCTCCATGCTCCCGTCGCGGTGTCGCCCAGATCTACCCCTGCTCGAGAGCCCTGCCACCGGATCTGCCTCTTCTCCACTAGATATGCATCTGCTCCACCGGATCTGCAAAAGGAGAGTGAGGGAGATGAAGAGAGAGGGAAGAGAGAGGGAGAGGGATTTGTGTACCAGGTGTGCCACCGGATCGAGCCCGCTGTTCGCGACCCTGCTCCTTTCGCGTGCATCTCAAGGGCACCGCGCGCCCCTCAACGCGCTGCTCGCCACCACAGCCACCACGCCACTCGCCACCGCGCACCCCTCACTGAGCCACCATGGCCCCACACCGAGAGGGAGGGAGCGCCGGGAGAAGGAGGGAGGGAGCCCGCTTTGATCTGCCAGAGCGGTGGGTGCCCGCCGCCTAGTTGCTCGGGAGGTTGCGAGGAGGGAGAGGGAGCTCGCGAAGAGAGGGAGGTCGCGAGGAAGGAGGCTCGGCACCGCTCGGGCTCGGTCTAGGAGAGGGAAGTCATGAATCGAGGGGAGGGGCGCTGCTCGGCTCAGTGTCATCAGAAAGAGGAGTGGTGAATGAGAAGAGAAACCCTAAGGTGATGTATTTATATTCGAAGAAGGCTACCAGGCCTTGCCTGGACCTATTGGTCCTCAGTCTTTTTGGAGGCGGGCCTTATAGGCGGCTGCGTCGGTTAATGGATTAACCGAATCTGTTGTGTTAGGACAACCGTCTCAGTTAATAGGCATTAACCGAGTCCGTTCTGTTACGTTGCCCGCCTCGGTTATTCATCAAATTAAGTCTTTCATTTGGATCAATCAATCAAGACATTTCAAGTGAGTGTCAAGAATGGTTCTTTGGAGAGAGGTTGTAACACCCTCAGTGTTACACCCTAAATCATTTACTAAGACACGTCATGAGCATCATATTTATGTGTTAGTGCATGTGATGGAGTGCATAGATGGAGCATTGCAATTAAAACGATCAATAAAGTGTTAAACAAAAAGTTACTCCATAACTCATACAGTTAACAAGTAGGGTTGTAAACCAATTTTTATTGAACAAAAACACTATAGAACACACATGTGACACTTAAATAAAGTTTGGAATATGAACTTTGTAGATGACTATGAAATACTTGCTGTTGAAAAATAATTTTACTAACTAATATTTCTACTAGCCTAGAAATTGTAAATTGAAATCAAGTTCAGCTCAAAAACTTAGAAAAATTTCCAAGTTTGTCAACAGCTAGACATTGCTATGTTTTGTAAATTATTTTGAGAGATTGGGTTAAGGGGTGATGTAGTGTTATAGCTCAATTTGGTAGTCTCACATACCATCTCGAGTGTAGCTAAGACCGTTTAGGTTTTGTAGCAGCGGTTTAGTCGTGGTGGGAGCTTTAAAAATGGTGCACACAACACGTCCTCGGCCTGTTTCCCTGAGTGGGCGCGATCATCATGCCTTAGGGGCACGACATCGTCGCGTCGGTGCATCTTGAGCGCACCCGCGCGCTGTTCGTCCTCGGCTAGCCTTGCCAGTCGTCCAGTCCGTTGGGTGCGCTGCGGTGTGGGGCCGCTGCTACTGCTCGCGCGACCGAGCGACGCTACCCCTATCCCGCGCGCTGCCAGCCCACCGTGCGTCAAGACACAGCCGCTGCCGCTGCCGCTGCCGTCGTGTCATCCTTGCGTTGTGCCTCTGGCCCGGTTGGATGCCACGCGCACGTGGCCGTGCTTACCATCGCCATGCCATTGATGGCACTGCGGCGCGCGGGCCACGCTGGTCGCGAACGCGCGTGCCTGTCTGCTAGCGCCTGGATGTGGGTCACCACGGTCGCGCCAACCATATCTAGCCAAGGCGCGCACACGCCGAGCCATCGGCCGTACCCCACCGCCCTCTCTCTATTTCTCATCTCTCGGCCGTCGTCGTGCCACGCCCACACGCGAGCCTGAAAGTACATCTAGCCCTTTAGTGGGTTTTGGATGATTGAATGACAATGTGATTAAAGGTCTAACCCATTTGCTAAGTGTGGACAGGTAATAGGTTATCTTATAGGTACTTAATGAAAGCCAAAATGATGTGTCGTTGTATAAACAATCTAGTTCAAGCACAAGACAGCAATGCAAATAGAATTCATGCAAAGGCTTAGTTATTGTGGGATTTCCATGTACTATGTAAAAGCAAGCGCGGTAAAATTAGTTGATGAGACATGAAGGATTGCATATGGAATGGTCTCATATTTGAAGCTTGCTAAATTGAAATGAAAAAGATAACAATACAAATGAATGGATGATTCAACACAAGATGTGACTTGATGGTTTGAGATGGTGAAGATAGCAAGGAAAGGATTCAAGGTACTAAGCAAGGGTGAAGGGCAAGCGATGGCTTGACGGCTGAAGAACCTAGCTAGGGTGAAGAAGAAAGTACTTGCATTTAGTTGAGCTACTAATTAAGCTATGATGGTCATATCAATGTGGAGGATCAAATCACTATTGGAGTGTTTGATGGAAATGACTTGATACATTTGGGATTATTCAAATTTGATGAATAGAATCAAGTCACGTGCTCAAGATGGCCATGCTCAAGTTAAAAGATCAATATCAACATGTTGGCACCCTCACTTGATGAAGATTGGAATACATGGCTTCGGTTGAAAGAGATCAACTCAAAAGGTTTAAATTCGTTATACTTTTAAATTTGACTTAATAGGAATGGAGTACTATTAAGAGGGGTGCATCATGTTGATAGATAATGTTTCATAAGTGCTCAAGCCAACCCATGTGAGTTTTGAGTGTTTGAGAGACAAATGAGCTAATCTGTTTTTGCTGGTCTGGCAATACCAGACGTGTTCGATATTTATACTAGACATGTCCAGTATGTGCCCAGCCATGATAAAATTCTTATTGTTCTTGGTTTGGTTTGATGGGAGTTCCGATGTGGGTTAGAAGTTCCAACGGTCGGGAGTTTTGGCATAGGTCGGGAGTTCTGACATTTCGCGCTTAACTGGCTCAGAGGTTCACTATCCTTGTCATACCGGACGTGTTCGGTATGGACGACTAGAGGCCAACGGCTAGTTTTCAAAATGGCTTGAGGGTCGAGAGTTCCGACGTCAGTCGGGAGCTCCGACGGTCGGAAGTTCCAGCATGCGTCGGGAGTTCTGACACCTCACAAACTTCAACTCAGTTACCTAGCTTTCAAATATGCTGAGGGTCGAGAGTTCCGACGTGAGTCGGGAGTTTCGATAGTCGAGAGTTCCTACATTCATCGGGAGTTTTGATGCCTCACATTGACACTGTAACTTAGTTACCATTGGCGCAATGTAAGTCATACCGGACGTGCCCGATATGGCAACGGCTATAAAACGACTATTTTTTCAAGGGGGCTATAAATACCCCCAAGCCTCCACCTTTGGAGGCTGCTGATTCTGTTGATACACATACACTTTTTGAGCCTTGCCAACTCTCCCAACCCTCTCTTAGTGAGTGATTGATCAAATTTGCCAAATCAAATTGTGGGTTAAGTGAAATTCAAAAAGAGAGCAATCCAACCACTTGAGCACTTGTGCATATTGTCAATCTCGTGATTCGCATTTGTTACTATTGGACTCTTCGGTACTAGACGGTTAGGCGTCACCGAAGAGCACCCTAGAGATTATGGTGTGCCTTGGAAAGTTTGTAACAGTCGATTCCGCCGCCTTAGAATCAACTAGTGGAAGGAGGAAAAGGAGTTGGAAAAGACTCCGGCTAGAGTGATCTTTGTTGTATCCTCTAGGGCTGACCTTCCCTGGGTCGCCCACAGCCCCCTCAACGGAGAGTAGGACTCGAACAAGTCCGAACTTCGGTAAAACAAATATATTGTCTCAATTCGTATTTCATTTGATATTTGTGTTGCTCCAGCTCTTGTGCATGTTCTCTGTGTACATTGTCTTCTCTAGTAGGTATCTATAGTTTGGCTTGAAGATAGAAATCGAAAGGAGCAAGTTCGGGGCTGCTCTACAGAAATCGTGTATACCGAGCACGTCTGGTATTCATACCGGACACATCCGGTATTAGAGCTCCGTGCTGAATATTATTTAATCTCTGTTCTAACTTTATGTTGTGGGGTTATAGCTTCTAGATATATTCTTTATACCTTATTTACTCTGTGGCTAACTTGTGAGGGGTGGTATTACTCTTAATTTGGAGCCTTTTCTAATTGTTTCCGCATTTGAAGGTGTTAATTTTCAGAAATGCCTATTCACCCCCCTCTAGGTAGCATCCAAGGTCCTTTCAATTGGTATCAAAGCAAAGTTCTCACCTAAAGCTTCATCGCCGTAAGAAAAGGATGTCGATGCCTATCGAGTTGGAGCCGGTCCTTCTCCAAAATGATGGTTCAAACTTTCTACCTTGGTCAATTCATGTACTCGATGCTTTTAGGGATATTAGTCCTCTTGTTGAGCATATTGTGGATGCAAGCATACCTCTTTCTATAGTTGATTGGAGCAACTACAAAAAATTGTCAAAAGAGGAAGAGATTTGTGTGCAACTCAATGCTTAAGCTATTAATGCCATTTTGAGTACATTAAGTATAGAGGTTCAAGATGAGGTAATCTTCAATGGACAACCACCTCTAGAGAGTGCTCATCTCATTTGGACTAGACTTTTTGATTTATATGAAAAATCTAAATGTGATGATGCACTTGAGATCGAGTCAATGGAAAGTATGTCCATTGTGTCTTCATGCAGCGAAGAAGTCTCACAAGACCTTAAGAGCGCTGAGCCAGAGCAAGAAGTGCAAACAGCGCATGACCTACTGTCTGCCTGCACAAACCAGACGTGTCTGGTATGGCCATGGCAGCAGGACAGCAGGCTGTCTATGATGATGAGGCTCAAGCCTGGTGGCGACCAAGTGATGAGTCAACCTTAGTGTCTCATGATACTCATCACTTATGTCTCATGGCCAAGAAAAACAAGAAGAAGAGTAACAAGAAAGATCAAGGAAAGGAGAAAGCACAAGTAGATGATCAAGATGAGAGTGATGTTGAAGTTGAAGACAACTATAACCTTGATCATCTCAACCGCAAAGACAAGTTCATCATCATGAAGATAGTTGAAAAGAATGATGAGCTTGAAGAAGAGATTGAGAAGCAAGAGCAATCACTTCCAAAGCAAGAATTGTTTCTCATCTCCAAGATGGAAGAACTAAAGGCTCTAAGTGAAAGGTATGAAAAATTGTCAATTAAGCATGCTTTAGTTACTAACTCCTCTTCTAGTATTTCACAACTAGAGAAGGAAAGCTTGGAGCTCAAGGTAAGGCTAGATGAACTATCAAGCAAGTATAATGTGCTATAAGCAAACTATGTTCATCTAAAGTGCTCTCATGATGAAGTAGTAGAATCAAGCATCATGCTTGAGGTGGCTCATGAGGTTGTGATCACATCGGTAAAATTTTCTCAACCTCTCACATATTCACTCACTAGTACATCATCTCAATTAAATATTTCTTGTACTAATGAATGTGCTCCTCAAGCAAGTCAATCTTCAATTGAGCTAAATCTCATAGAAAACATAGAGCTCAAAGAAGAGGTGGAAAGATTAAAGAAAGATGTGATTCGGTTGAAGGGTAAGGAGAAAGTACAATCTTCTCAAGATAACCGTGATAACATGGTGAAGAAGCTTGAGAAGGGTTCAAACCTTGCTTCCTCCAAAACCCAACAAAAGAATCACATCTCAAGCAAGGCCAACACAACCAAGAGCAAGAAACATAGAAAAAGGTTATGCTATGGTTGTGGATTATACACTGTTCACCTAAACGGTCGTTTAGCCCGTTTAAACACTGTGTTAACGCTACACAGTGGTGCACCGTTTCTGTTTAATCACCCATTTACCCGTTTAATTGGCCATTTAGCCCGTTTAATGGGACGTTTTGCCCGAATAATGGCTAAACGGTAGGTGACCGACTGTTTACCGTTTAGCGTTTAAGAAAACACTGGGATTATATAGACATGAGTGGGTCATGTGTCCACATAAGAGTTGGGCCGACAAGTGTGAAGTGGCCGAACAAAAGGCCTCAAACAAGTTGGCCAACCAAAAGAAAAGTGATGGACAAAACACTTGTCTCATGAGCAAGAAATTGGGGCATCCTACCAAGAAATGCCCGATGTACAAAGAGGCAAGAAAATAAGCCCAAGTTGCAACAAGAAGATGCTATGGATGCAATGAGATGGGCCACAAGGTTAATAGATGTCCATACAAGCAAAGCAAGCATAGAGCAAACAAAGGTCGCATATGCTATGCTTGTAGAAGAAAGGGGCATTTAAGCTATGAATGCCCAAATGGTAAAACACCTAAGCCGAACACATTTGTTTATAATGATATGATTAGGAAGACCACGAATGGAGTTAGCACTAGCAAGGTGATATGTTCACCACAAACTTGTGCTAAAGCCATTTGGGTGAATAAGCACTTGTTGACTAACTCAAAAGGACCCAACAAGAGTTGGGTACCAAAGTGTGCTTAGGTTAATGATGTAGGTACTTGGTGATGAGATGAAGGCCTCGGGGTGGTTAAGCAAGCAAATTGATAATACTCACTCAATCTATCAACCAATTCTTATCATAATCTCTTATATGGTTGACCCAAAGATAATTTAATGAATATATCATTTACTTCATCTTCACCATTGGTAACAAGTACCTAAACCTTATAGGATAGCCACATTATTTGTTTTGTGCTCAATGACTCATAAATAGGCATTTTTGTGAAAAATTGAAAGTGGCTAATTAGTTTTACTTAATAATTATCATGTTTGTCATATGATGCTTTTAATAGCTCTCTAGTATAGCAATTCATTTGTTGAGTTGTAGGTATACAATAAATAATAGAGCTAAATGAAGAATCACAAGTAGCGAATTAATTATTTCTGTCCTGCACCTATCGGACGTGTCCGATACTACTATCGGACGTGTCCAATATGGCCAGGGACAGAAAGAAAGTGTTTCTGTTCTGCGTATTCCGAACGTGTCCGGTATACCTACCGAACGTGTTCGGTATTGTAGGAACCAGAACACTAATAGGATTACAACTGAGTCTTTGATCCATATATTTTCATATATCCCCAATTTACTCAGAAGCTTGTGGTTTACCAAATCTAAGTGGATTGTGAGCATCTCTTGAACTCAAATTGAAATATGGCAAATTATTTGGTTATGGTTCAAAATAGAAAATTGTCTCCCATATTCTTAATAGAATAAAGTGCTAGTTGAAAGTCATTCAAATTACTTAAAGCACTTATTTAGAAGGAGCTCAGTTTCTATTTAGCACCTTTGTAGACTAACAAATTTATCTAGCATTCTTTATAGTCCTTTGAATGAAAATGTATCTAGCATGATTACTTGGCAATTAAGGTCAACATAAAGATTATCATGCTATGTATCTTCTTAGTGGTATTCTTGTGGGCTCAAGACAAAGGTATGTTTTTACATACATGCATTGTAAGTGCATCTAAGGCCCTTTATATGTTAGAATGTGCATTTGTGTGACATAGGAAAGATGTTTTTCAAAACCCAAAACTAGCATGTGTAGGTGGTGTGAATTTGAAAAACTATTTGAATCTTGGTCTTTGTGACCTAGCCTTGTCATGTGATAATTATAGCTCCCCTTGATTATTTGATTGGCTAATTACACATGACATGGCTTTCTTAAGTCCACAATCTACTATGTCTCACAATCTCTCTCTCAAGTAATCAAAATCTATATATGCCAAATATTTGGAAAAGAGAAGTGATACTCATGGCATTTGGATAAGAAAAGTAATTACACCTTATTTAGATCCAGGACATACATGTTTTTGGATCAAGAAATGATAGAGAAGGGGATTGGAATTAAGTGAATGAAATTCGGAACAAAAAATAGCCAGCCCGCAAATACCGGACGTGTTCGGTATGCATACCGAACACCCCTTCAGCCAAGTTAGGTTTTTCTTCTTCCTGCCAACCCAGTCGCCTCTCCTCGACCTTCATTGGTGATTTCAAGTTTCCACCATGAAAAGGAAGAGAGGAAGATCGGATCAGAGGAGATTTGCATCAAGATCGAAGACTCCAGGACTTGGATTTCTAATCGCATCTTCACTCACTCTCACAAGGTACCCCAATCCCGGACCTCATCCGATCTAAGCGGTTAGGGCATGATTTTTGAAATCCCTTCGGTAGAGATGCTACATTACCTGTCTAGAAGCAATGCTCATAGTTTGGATTGGATTGGTTGAAGATTAAGCCAAGGACCCTGGTTAGGGTTGCTGTCCGCTCATACCGGACATGTTCGGTATGCGGGACAGCAGAGCAGATTTTACTCCCTTGTTTCAATCTTCTCAGTGGTTGATTCTTAGGACTAAGTTTAATTGTCTATTGTGTTTTGTGAACCTTTTGACCTAGTTTGGTTAAGGTGATTACAAAGCATAGGATAATTATTCTTATTTCTATATTTCAACTAAAATAAGCTATCATTTGGGCATGTATCTAAAATTCCTTGCAAATCTTTGGATACAGGACAGCAGTCATGAGCGGAAGACAGTAGCCTAGGTCCAAGCATAGGCATGATCCAGCTTTGGAGAAACACAAGAAGGCAAGGCAGGACATGCATCCCAGATTCAATCAGCAGGAGCAGGGTAGTAGTAGGAGACCCTCTAGAGCCACTAGGGGCCCTCCATAGTACAGAGAGGGTGGTGATGGTGATGGCAGCCCCTCTTCTAGTGATGAAACTAAGGATTATAGACTTTAGGACAGGAAAAGGAAGAGCACTGATAGAGACTCAAATAGAGAGTCAGATAATGGTGACGGCTCTGAGGAGATAGAGGAGGAGCAATAAGCACCTCGAGTGCACCACCCAGGTCAGGGCATGGACTATGGCCTTCTTGAAATACATGCTCTCGTTTTACCCAACTATGTTGTCAGAGTCAACTACAAAGGAAAGGGTATGACTATGAGAGCAAGAGATCAGAGGAGGATTGATCCTAGAGGTTTGCCTAGGATTCAGTATGATCATCGCTTTCACACTATGTTCCATCTAGATTATTATCCTAGTGTGATACTTGCTAGGAATCCTATGGTAGCCAAGTCTCAGTGGATAGATTGGAAACTTATCAGAGAGCTACAGAAGTCCTCCATTGACTATGCTATTGCCACTTGTCAGCGCACATGTGTATACACGCTCATGGTGTTTGTGCATGATTGGAACTCTGAAGTCATTGCACAGTTTTATGCCACTCTATTTGTGGAAGAGGAGCCAAGGTGTATGCATTGGATGCTTGAAGGCCAGTGGTACAGTGTTGACTATGACGCCTTTGCAGCCTTTCTTAGCTTCTCAGAGGTGGACCTTCAGAGAGACAGGATCCACACATAGCATGTGTTACCTCCTAAGCAGCTCGCCTACATGTACCCACCAGGAGGTGAGAGAGGAGCAGTGGGGAAGGTTCTAGGTCTTCACCCTACCTATAGATACCTAGACATGATGTTCAGGAAGACCATTGACTGTAAGGGAGGAGACAAGGGCAACATTGCAGATTATTCCAGGAACCTGCTCCATAGGATGGCACCTGATGCACAACCATTCTGTGTGTTTGACTTTATTTGGTCAGAGATCAGGAGTGTGGGAGAGAGGCCCCTAAAGGGCTATGGATTTGCACCTTACATCATGTTTATGATTGAGAAGGTCACAAGAAACACATTTGAGTATGACAAGAAGCATAAAGTCCTAAAGATTGTAGATGACTTGATAGAGATTAGGGTACCTCCAGTAGGACCAGGAGGAGGAGTAGCAGCACCAGAGGTAGATTCACCTACAGGTGGTGCAGTAGCTGGACTAGCTTCTCCTCTACCACATGCTCCTTCACGTTCTTCTTCACATCATCGTAGTCCTCCTTCTCCTATTTGCAAGATGTTCAGTGCTATCTTTGGGATGTGTAAGGACATATGGACCTATCAGCAAAAGGAGAGGGAGGCTAGGAGGAAGGATACTCAAACTCTGAAGCAGATTGCTTCTAGACTTGAGCTTGATCCTCCTAGGTCTCCACTATTAGATAAGGCAGCTAGTGAGCCTAAGATTGAGGAGCAGCAGCAGGGTAGGTACGACATAGAGTTTGCTGAGTTCCTTCAGCGACAGTAGCAGCAGCAGGCTCTAGAGCACCCTGACACTTTACCACTAAAGGCTCAGGTGCCTACTCACTCTCAGCCATGTCCCAGTGCTGTAGATGAGTATGCTTTAGACTGGTGGAGTGACCTCACGGGTAGTTTCTATGACCCGTCTGGTGCGGGTGGTTCTCGTCCAGCCGGTGCTACATACTCAGATGATGAGGATGCTGGTAGAGATGAAGATGATGATGAGTGATCACAACTTTCAGAGAAAGCTTGCAGCTCCTTTGTCCTTAGTATGTCATTGTTGGACCTTTGTGGTGATAGATGACAAAGGGAGAGAGAGACTGATTGAATGACAATGTGATTAAAGGTCTAACCCGTTTGCTAAGTGTGGATAGGTAATAGGTTATCTCATAGGTACTTAATGAAATCCAAAATGATGTGTTGTTGTATAAACAATCTAGTTCAACCAAAAGATAACAATGCAAATGGAATTCATGCAAAGGTTTAGTTATTGTGGGATTTCTATGTACTATGTGAAAGCGAGCCCAGTAAAAATTAGTTGATGAGACATAAAGGATTGCATATGGAATGGTCTCATATTTGAAGCTTGCTAAATTGAAATAAAAAAGATAACCATACAAATGAATGGATGATTCAACACAAGATGTAACTTGATGGCTTGAGATGGTGAAGATAGCAAGGAAAGGCTTTGAGGTACTAAGCAAGGGTGAAGGGCAAGCGACGGCTTGACGGCCAAAGAACCTAGCTAGGGTGAAGAAGAAAGTACTTGCATTTAGTTGAGGTACTAATCAAGCTATGATGGTCATGTTAATGTGGAGGATCAAATCACTATTAGAGTGTTTGATGGAAGTGACTTGATACATTTGGGATTATTCAAATTTGATGAATGGAATCAAGTCACGTGCTCAAGATGGCCATGCTCAAGTGAAAAGATCAATATCAACATGTTGGCACCCTCACTTGATGAAGATTGGAATACACAGCTTCGGTTGAAAGAGATCAACTCAAAAGGTTTAAATTCATTATACTTTTAAATTTGAGTTAATAGGAACACTGTACTATTAAGTGGGATGCATCATGTTGATAGATAATGTTTCATAAGTGCTCAAGCCAACCCATGTGAGTTTTGAGTGTTTGAGAGACAAAAGAGCTAATCTATTTTTGCTGGTCTGGTAATACCGTACGTGTCCGGTATTTATACCGGACATGTCCAGTATGTGCCCAGCCATGATAAAATTCTTATTGTTCTTGGGTTGGTTTGTCGGGAGTTCCGATGTGGGTCAAAAGTTCTGACGGTCGGGAGTTCCGGCATAGGTTAGGAGTTTCGACGTTTTGCGCTTAACTGACTCAGAGGTTCACTGTCCAGGTCATACCGGACATGTTCGGTATGGACGACTAGAGGCCAACGGCTAGTTTTCAAAATGCCTTGAGGGTCAGGAGTTCCAATGTCAGTCGGGAGCTCCGACGGTCAGAAGTTCTAGCATGCGTCGGGAGTTCCAACACCTCACAAACTTCAACTCAGTTACCTAGCTTTCAAATATGCTGAGGGTTAGGAGTTTCGACGTGAGTTAGGAGTTTCGACGGTCAAGAGTTCTGACATTTATCGGGAGTTCCGATGCCTCACATTGACACTGTAACTTAGTTACCGTTGATGCAGTGTAAGTCATATGGCAATGGCTATAAAATGACTAGTTTTTCAAGGGGGCTATAAATACCCCCAAGCCTCCACCTTTGGAGGCTGCTGATTCTGCTGATACACATACACTTTTTGAGCCTTGCCAACTCTCCCAACCCTCTCTTAGTGAGTGATTGATCAAATTTGCCAAATCAAATTGTGGGTTGAGTGAAATTCAAAAAGAGAGCAATCCAACCACTTGAACACTTGTGCATATTATCAATCTTATGATTCGCATTTGTTACTCTTGGACTCTTTGGTCCTAGACGGTTAGGCATCATCGGAGAGCACCCTAGAGATTGTGGCGTGCCTCAGAAAGTTTGTAATGGTCGATTCTACCGTCTCAGAATCAACTAGTGAAAGGAGGAAAAGAAGTTAGAAAAGACTCTAGCTAGTGTGACCTTCGTGGTATCCTCTAGGGCTGACCTTCGCTGGGTCGCCCGCAGCCCCCTCAACAGAGAGTAGGACTTGAACAAGTCCGAACTTCGGTAAAACAAATATTGTGTCTCAATTCGTATTTCATTTGACATTTGTGTTGCTCTATCTCTTGTGTAGGTTCTCTGTGTATATTGTCTTCTCTAGTAGGTACCTGTAGTTTGGCTTGAAGATAGAAATCGAAAGGAGCAAGTTTGGGGCTGCTCTGCAAAAATCATGTATACCGGACACATTCAGTATTCATACCGGACATGTCCGGTATTAGAGCTCAGTGCTGAATATTATTTAATCTTTGTTCTAACTTTGTGTTGCAAGGTTGTAGCTTCTAGATATATTCTTTATACCTTGTTTACTCTATGGCTAACTTGTGAGGGGTAGTATTACTCTTAATTTGGAGTTCTTTTCTAATTGCTTCCGCATTTGAAGGTGTTAATTTTTAGAAATGCCTATTCACCCCCCCTCTAGGCAGCATCCAAGGTCTTTTCAGAGCCAGAGAGCGGTCACCTCTACTCAATTCTGCCCGTCTGCACCTTTGCCTTCCCGTCTTCTCGCCGCTCGACCCTGCACAACCATGATGACACCCCGGCCAAGCACCAATTTGGCTCCTTTCCAACGGCGTGCCGTTAAGGCCGTGCCTCGGTCATGACCAAGGCCAGACCTCCATTCCTCCACTCGAGCCCAATTACTTGCGCCACTACATTCGCCTTGCTCTCCTCTTAGCCCTATGCACCCTAGTCCAGTCGCTACCGCCTCTACTCCGCCGCTGACGCGACTGTGCCACCGCGGTATGCCGCCACACGATTCGGCCGCACGTGGCCAGCCTCCCTTCATCGCTCTCCGCTCCAACCCTCACTGCAGCTTGGCTTATGGTAGTCCCTTGATGTTCTCATGGTAGCTAGTTAGGACCGTAGCAGCTCTAGTTCATCGAGGCGACTGCGCCACCATTGCGCCTGGCCATGCGCCGCTATAGCCACCTCTAGCTTGTCCCACAGCCCCACATCGCTGCTAGGTGTAGGTAGTGGAACCCTAGATGACTGTTGGCCCGACCGACAGGCCAGAGTGGACCTCTGGTGGCCAGCGTAGCTTCTCCATGCCGCCACTCGCCGCGCTGCCATGCGCGGGGTCACCGGGGGGTGTGTGTGGGAAATTTTTTGGAATTTTGGGGGGTTAAGCGAGAGTAGCTGTGAGTGATAGGACTCCAAAGCAGTTTTGGAAGAATTCGAGGTGCTAGCCACAAAAGTGCCTCACGTGCAGGCTCTCTCTCTGTCGCAGGGCGGCCTACGTTGTGTGGGTCGGGTCAGCGGGCCGCATGTGCGCGCACGCTGCACCACGAGTGTGGGCCGTGAAAGAAACTGGTTTTCCTTTTTTAGGGAATTAGCAAATGTTTTTCTAATTTAGTTTCAGCTGATCTTTGTAAATTATAACAAATCATGTAGGTGTCCAAAAATTTTGCAAAAAATTTTGTTAGGCTCCTAAAATTTTGCTCTGTCTATTTGTATAGTTAGTTCATGCTTATATATGTTGACATTAGGAACTATTAAATAGTTTAAAGAATGCTTAATATTGTTAAGCAAATAATTGTAGGAATTTTGGTGGCAAAATGGTAATAGCTTTAGACCTAAAATTTTTATGGTAGTTTCATTGTATTATTATGTGCTCACTGTAATTTTTGTAGCTTTAGAATAGCCTAAGTCTTAGGGTAGTGGGATGCTCCTTTTTTTAATATATGTTAAATCGTTAGTAGGAGTAAGGATATATTTTTAGTTGCTAAGTTCATACTTGTTAGATGAACCCACTGCCTTGTTTGCTAAAAATAATAGTTAGCTTCGTATCTTAGTCATTAGAGCTAGCTTAGTAGCTTAGTAGCTTAGTAGATATATTCTTATTTTAAGAGTTGTTGTTGCTTAAATACTAAATATTGCATCATCATCGCATGTATGTAGAGAACGAGCTAGTGGAGATCGTGACCACAGACGATCGCGAGTTCGAGGAGATCATAGAAGAATACGAGGAGGAGATCCTCATGAGGGAGGAGGTCCCAAAGCCACTGACGACTGACACAGCTGACACCGCGCCTGTCCAAGGCAAGCCCCGGTGCATAACCTCTATTTTATAATTCACCGTATATATATATGTTGTGCATTTACGTTACAGGAATTTTATGGAAACCACACACATAGATATACCTATCCTAAGAGTCTTACTAGTGCAGGTTCGAGTAGATGCTATGCATAGGTCATCGGTAGCGTGAGTAACCTGCCGTTGCTCATAATAGAGGATTATTATTACTCTCATAATAAAATGATGAAAGAAAAAATGGAGGCAGGGCATGGACATTGTATGGGTATTGGTGGGTGTAACAGGTTGTGTCCCATGGCCAACGGGGCTTTGCTTGGTTACACTATTTTCCCTATTCGTGTCGATTAAGGATCGTCCGTTGTTGTGGATGGTAGTCAGGTCACAGACTTATTATCCTAAGCACATACTTACTTATGAGAGCGGGAAGGCTCATACGCTCTTGTCATGGGTTCTAACTCTTTTTGGACCAACTGATTGGAGGCGGGGAAAGGTGGAGGTCTAAGCACCATATTGAGACCGGGTCTCAAGTGTGGGGACTTGGAGTCCAAGTTTGTACGGGGACCTAGACCCCATGACAGGAGTGGAATGGGTTGGTCTTGTTTGTGCCTGAGGTACAAACGGGGCATGTGTTTTGGGGTACCTAGCTGAGATACATTGGTTCATGAATCGCCATTTTTGTGAGACGGTATGACTTGGCTATGGTCTAGCACCATAGTAAGAACTGGAAAATGAAAGATGGTGAAATAGTTCTTATTGCTCAACCCTTGCTTGAAAATAGATCAGGTGCTTACCTAGAATGGTTAGCTAATGAAGTAATCTTGACTGCTAATAAAACTTGACCCTAAGGACATACTATTAGTAATGCTCTTTCGTAAACAAACGAAAACAACAAACCATATTGCCTATCATATCCTTGAGAGTCGGGAAACTATTCCTACTAGACGGATAAGTCTTGTGAGTACATTGTGTACTTAGGGTTTATTTTACCCCTATTGTAGGTGCAGCTTGAGGAGTAGCTCTTGTGTGGAGGATTCTTCTAGTGGGCACAGACGGATCCTTGTATCATTTCTGCTAGATGTTTATTTTTATTCCACTATTTAATTATCGCACTATGAACCCTGGTATTGTAATAAATAATTTGCAAGAACTCCTATTGTATCAAATGGACTAAGTATTGTAAGCTCGTACTCATTATTGGATTCTGGATGTAAAACATGGATTGTTTGAGTTCTTCCTTGGGGTGTGCTCGACAAAACTGTTCGATGTAGCTCACTTTCGAGGTGCTTAGTGTCTAGTGGAAGACAAGCACCTCCGAAAGCATGTTATTTCGGGCGGTTCTACCACAGAGGTCACTTCTCCCTAATGTAGGGGCTTGCCGCCTATGTGTAGGTAAACCAAGTGTGGTACTTGGAAGGCTAACATGGAAGTGATGATCCGAGGGACATTTAAGATGCTTAGTTGAAGCAATCAATAGGATTGATCAAGAAATGCAAGCAACACCAAAAAGAGAGCTAGTCATGAAAATTCAAGTGGTATTCCAAATAGTTCTCTCATGCAAGCATTGATAAAACAAGAAGCGAGCCAACCACATCATGATAGTGCACTTGATCATTAGTGGTTCTCATTTCATATGGGTAAAGAATGGACTCTATCTATGATGATTGGTCTTCGCCAAGCTATAAATTAGACTTCATATTGCTATTGCGGAGCTTAATTGGAAACTAGTGACTATCCTCTACTCCAAGATAGCAAAGGTATCATTATACTATGCATGATCATTTTATCCCTTACTAGTATGCAGTTAGTGCATATAGTACATGCTTATTAGGATCATGCATGACAAATGAAAGTTTAAAATTCATAGCCTACCACTATTGCTTGAATAATTAGTTGATCTAGTGGCAAGCATGTGAGTTTGTTCATGAGCTAGTGATCCCAAGTACTTGATTTAATTTGGATTGCTAATAGGTGACAAGTACAACATTGGCAAGATAACCCTTATAAGAGGTGTGAAGAAGCTTGTTATTGGTTCAAACACGATTTGGAAGCTTAGGCAAATCAATTTAGTTCAAGTCAACTTACAAGCTCATGATAGCAACAAGAGTACAAGCACAAGACAACAATGCAAATAGATATCTAGTTTGGTTATTTCAAGTGGTATCTAGACTCAATTGATTTATCAAGCGGTATTTACAAGTGGTGTCTAGATCAACAAACAAGTGATATCCTACACGTGGTACTCATGAACATAGAAAATATTCAAGAAATGGTTTTTATTGACAAATCCACCAAGTGGTTCCATGCTAGTAAATTCTTTCATGTGGTATCACATTTCTACACGTGATATCAATCATACAAGATGGTGGTTCCACAAGAGATCCTCAACTTTAAGTGATCATCAAATGAAGAATGCATCCCTCACATACAAGAGCTCAAGTTTAGCAAATGGATGACCCATGCAATGACTTAGGGGGAGATGTCCCACCGATTGGTATCAAGGTCAAAGATCCTGTGTGTGGTATCTCAAGAGCTATACAAGTGGTGTCATTCCAACACATGTAGTGGTGTCCATAAAAAATGCAAGATTCAAGCCTCAACCATCTATCCCAATGCAAGCCTTTGCATCAATGAGAAGCATACCTTTTATAGAAAATTAATGACAAAGGGGGAGAGATTATACAAAGATATGAAAGCTTTGGGAGAGATTGAGACAAAGAAGTAGAAGTTGGACATGGATATAGACAAAGAGGGAGCAACATTGAAGATTGTACAAACATATGAAAGCTTTGGGAGAGATTGAGACCAAAAAGTGGAAGTTGGACATGGACATGGACAAAGAGGGGGCAACATTGAAGAATGTGAGAGGATCAAAATTCTTGGACAAAAGAAGCACACAAGTAGGGGGAGCAAGCTCATGAATTTTGATTGGTTGCATTTGATATGTGTATATTCATGTGCTTGCTTGCATTGCATAAGTTTTTAAATTTGATATGCATGCTTGTGTGGTGTATGCTAGTTATAGAACTTGAATGATGATATGATAACTAGCATGCATAGGATGGTAGCTAGACACTTGGTATGTTTCTCAAGTATTACTAGTACCTTGCTTCTAACGTTGATCTCACGGGGTTTCTAGTATTTTTGTTGTCTAGCTACTCATGGTGCTAAGGATGAACTTAAAAGGACAACTCCGATTGGCATCACGCTTCAAAAGTTTATTCTATACACCGTAGCATCATTAATAGTAATTACTCTCCCATAATTCCAATCTATGCATATGTGCGAGCTTTAAACCAAACACTCTAGCACATATGTAGAGGGAGCTAATACTACTAATTCGGGTTTGTGGTACTTGTCCAAAATCATTTACACATGGTAAAATTGCTTGGGCAAGCAACATGAATCCAAAAGAGCTTAATTTCCATATCTTTGTAGAGTTGTCATCAATTATCAAAAAGGGGGACATTGAAAGGTTTTTGTTTGGTTTTGGAAATTGAGTGACAACCTAGGTGGACTAATATATGTTTAAGTGAAATACACAGGTGAATTAGTCCATAGGTACATATGTGTGAGCAACTCATGCCATGATGGTGAAGATGGCTTGGATTTGTTGCAAGGCTCACACATGTGATGAAGGAGCTCATTGCATATGAGACATGACATTGAGTCATGTGACTAAGGTGGAGAAGATCAAGACAAGACAAGACTTGGCTTGATGAACCGATTGCAACCGTGAAGGGCAAGTTGGAGGCTTTGGAGCGATGGACCGCATGGCGGTGAAGCTTGAGCAAGACTTGGCGCCGATAGATGAAGACAACGGTGAAAAGCAAGTGAGGTCAAGATTGATGAACCAACAAGATCACGTTATGATATGAAGTGGATCATATCATTTGGTGATTGTTTGGTGCATGTGTTGCATCGACATCGAAGGAGATGAAATGGAATATGCAAGGTAAAGGTATAACCTAGGGCGTTTTATTTCACCGGTCAAAGGTTGTGTAGAGAAGTGCATGACCAGGTTTAGGATAGATGGCCGTACATTAAGAGGGGCAAACTTGTTTGCATATCGGTCATCTAGTGCCACTCGAGTGATCTAACTAAGCATCATTGCTAGGATCGAGTGGTGTGACAAGTTGAGTGCTAATCCTTTAAAAATGTTTGTAAAAAGCTAACACATGTGCACAAGGTGGTGTTAGCATATTTGCAAAGGAGAAGAAGTTGGTAAAGAAATGGAGATGAAACCAGGCTCAGAGTGCTGTCTGGGTGGCACCGCCACCCTTGTGACGGTGCACTGCCACCCCTATGGCGGTGATCGGCTAGGAAGCCAAGAGCAGTGGGTTGCTCTAGGGGCACCGCCATCCCTTGTCCAGTGGCACCGCCACCCTCAGGGTGGTGCCCACCTGGACATGGCCAAGAGGAGCTAGCGCTGGGGCTGGTACCGCCATTGGCGGTGTGCACACCCTTGGGATGGCGGTGCACCACCAGGCCATGTCCGATGCCACCACCGTGGGCACCGCCCCTTTTCAGCCGAGATAGAGGAAGAAGGCTTGGTCACCGTCATGGTGATGGCGGTGCACCGCCCTAAAATTCCAAAGAGCTGGTGTTTCGCGTAGTTGGCCGGGGGGTCACCACCACCCCTATGGCGGTGCACCGCCCCTAGCTGTCCAGTGACCAACGGCTTGGAATTCGATCGTTGGGGAGGGCACCGCCATGTCTGGTGCCCTCGCATAAAGTGCAGCTTTGCTCCAACGGCTCTATTTGGCTTGGGGGCTATAAATAGAGGTGGAGCTCGGGCATTTAGCTTTTTGAGCACCCTTGGGACTAAGTGTATATGCTTAGGGAGTGCGTGGGAGCCCTTCAACTCACTTGTGCTAGCAAGAATGCAATCCGATAAGTGAGTGAGTGTGATTCTAGCATCGTGAGATTATATCAAGTGGCACTAGGTGATCGTATTGCAAGTCGGTGGTGCTTATTACTCTTGGAGGTTGCCACCTCCTAGATGACTTGGTGACTTGTGACTCTATTGAAGCACGCAAGAAGATTGTGTGGTGCTCTAGAGAAGGATTTATGAGGGGGATTGTGCTCACCCCGTGGGGATCGCGAAGAGCAACTCTAGTAGAGCATGTCATTGAGCTACCCTCTCTTGTGGGTAGGTTCTTGCGGTGCTCGACGTGCGGGATTGGTGGGTGATGCCAATTAGCCGTCGAATCACCAAGTGAGCGGTCGACACAACGGGGACTAATGTGTTGGTAAGCACGTGAACCTCGGGATAAAATCACCGTGTCAACACTGTCTTCATCATTCTTCTCGGTGGTTTGTATTCCGCGAAACACAAGCTTGTATTTACATTCCATACATTGTACTTGTGTAGTTGTTTTTGTAATTAGTTAGCTTGTGTAGCTTGCTAATTACCTTCTTGCTTGTGTAGCATAGAAGTAGCTCTCTTACGTGGCTAATTTTATTTTAGTAACCTTGTTAGTCACGTTACTTAGTTTATATAGCTAAGTAGTCTGCGCTCTATAATTTGGCTTGTGTAGCCTTGTTATTGAGCTTTGCTAGTAAGCTTAGGAGCTTTATGCTTTTGCTTACTAGATTATGTAGGAGTTCTCCCGGTTGTCAAAGTACTAGTGCATAGGTTTGTGTGACCTTGCTCTAGAATTGATTAGGTGAGCTCTAGCTAGCCCGTCACCTTTGTTGCCTAATTAGGATCTTTATAAGGTGCTTGTGAACTTAGATATAGGGGTGTAGTCTTGGCTAGACTGATAGTTTTAATTCCACACTTGTATCGATTAGACGGCGTGATTAAATTTTAGAAAGGACTATTTACCCCCTTTAGTCCGCCATCTCGATCCTACAGTGGTTGCTAGGCCGGCGCCCTGCCATGAATAGCTGAGGCGGGCAACTGGCCCAACCGCCTCGAAGGCCTTTTTCCAAACGCCTCGGCTAAATTTTTGTGTAGTAGTGTCTATCAATCTTAAGCAGATTTTTCGGGTCAGAGCATATCGATATTACACAAACAAATAATATCCATATTGTTAAATTTCAAGATTCGTTTTTAATTAAAATCAATGGACGTGCTGCCCAGAAACTGAATATAATAATTCAAATATATATGTTATGCATACACATGTAGTAGTCTGACAAAGGAATATAATGCTTCCGTGACGTCTTAAAGCCGAATCATATACTCTTATAAAGTTAAACTCCACTAGAGATTTCTCTCAACATGCAAGCAATTCACATCAACAATCCATTAGAACTTGCAATTATAGCCAATTAGCACATGTAATTATGATACTTATCTCTTCATCTACTAACATACATTTAGCTGTCTACATCGATGTGTCAAATCATTCACCAAAATTAATTCAAGATAGTTTCATTCATATAACTATAAATATAAATAGTCTATTTTTTTTTAAATTATCTAGAACGCGTGGGGTATTCTCCTAGTTTGTAGAAATACAAGTACTACCAACTACCTTCGTCCGGACAAAAGATGTAAAAAATTTCTAAAATTAAACCAAATTTATAGAAAAGAGTATTACTATTTACAACACAAGTGTATTATTAAAATATATCTCATGGTGAATTTAATATCATGAATATTTTTTTCTCGAACACGCAGAAGGTTTGCACATCTTTGTATTAAGATAGAAAAATAGTAAAAGTTACAACGACGCACCACGAACATGGCACACTAGGGTGGAGGTGTTAGTGTTACACAATCGGCTATGTTCTCCCTAGCATAAGAAGATCATGGGCTATTACTCGTTAATCATACTACGTAGCCATCCTCGTCGATCAGATGCGCTGGCATGCGCGGCGCGTCGCTCGCTCTCCTTGCGGGTCCGGGAAGAGCTGTTGCATTGCCTCAGCATGCGAGGGGTTAAGCTGGTCGGCGAAGATACTGTTGTAGGCGTCCTTGGACGCCGTGGAAGGCCTTGCCTGCCCGTTGAGGTAGCCCATCCGCTTAATCACCAGCACCTCTCCCCGTTTAGAAGCCGGGACACGTGAAAGCGCCTGAGCGGCAATCCTTCTACTGCGAGTCGACAACTTTGGTTGTGCCTCCACATCATGAATATTAATATTTTTTAAAAAAAACTTCGTTAAACTTAAAATGATTTGACTCGATACTACGCTAGACATTATTTTCTGGATGAAGGGAATACTTGGTAGAGCTCCTCCCAGTCCTTGGCTTCGGCTCCAGCTTCTTCAGAGGAGCTTTACCAAATATTTCGTAGGATGAGCCATTTTTTTAGTGAAAAATAAAGAAGCCCCTTAGGAGGCCCTGCCAATCACCACCTAAATTTTAGGAATACCAAATAAGAAGGGCCTAGTCCTTTTGATAATTGAGTTGTTGCTACGAGAGACAAGATTTTCCTTTTTGGGTAACACAATGCGGACAATATTTTATCTTCGTGGCACGAAGAAATCCTCATAACTGGAAGAAAGAAAATAAAAGCATCATAATACGTTTTTTGACGCTAAATATTACAGGAATTAGTAGCTAACCTTTGGCATTTGGCAACCATAAAAGTGGTTTGGTATTCAGTTGATGTAGACTTGGTGAGCATATTTGAAGATGCTAAGCCAGTAATTAAGGGTTTGTTTGGACCATTATTACTAATTTTAGATGCTAACAATTAGCACTAATAATGAATCAAACAAGCCATAACTAAGCAATATGGCTAATGGCTTTAGCAACCTTTTGCTCTACACTCTACAGAGATCAAGTCGTCTTCGTTCCTATACGAGGCTGCTGGATTCTCCGCGGAGCGCTCGTAATAAGGGCCGATTCGTTGCCAGCTCCGCGCGCGAGCCCCTGGAGGCACCGAGGCACGGTCTTGTTCTCGAGTCCGTTCTGGTTGGCACGACCGCGCCCGGCCGAATACCGGCTGGGCTGCTGGCGCGCCGCGTGGGCGACACTTGAGAGTCGAGACGTGCGGCCGTGCGCGCAGTGGGTCGACGCGTGGCCGTCTGGGATGGACATGGCCGGACTGAACGTGTGGAGGGCGGGCGCGCCCGTAGAATGCTTCGGGCTCGAAACGCGATGAGCACGTAGGGGTGGCTAGCCGTAGCCGGTAAAAACGCACGGACGTCTTCGGTCTTCACGTGTGGAATGCGCCGGGCCGCCCGGCCGCTTGTACGGGGCCTGCGCCACGTACCGTTTTGGATTTCAGCACGCTCCATCCATGGGCGGTGATGCCGTCCCGCGCGGAGCTGAGTCGCGACGATGTCTGGTGCGGACCGCGGCCGTGCGTCATGTGCAGCTGCGTCCTGCGTGCGTGCGTGTGATGACATCGCTGTTTGCTGGTCCGGTCCAAGTTGCGTGATGGGGTTGCCAGTTGCCAACGACCAGTCGACCAGAAATCCAGAATGGTATGAGAGTATGATCAGATCCTTCAGGAGTTGAAGAACCAAAGGCTCGCCCTCATGGCCAGAGGGACTTACCCTGGCTGTGAAAGGAGTACTTCTCAACATCATTCAACAAGTTAACTAATAAGCTTGCCGAGTTAGACCAGATCAAGTAAAAAAACAGTTTTAAAAAAAATCTTCTATTTGCTTTTGTATACTGGCGTAGTATCATGTATTGCCTTCATCCCAAGTCAACATGTATTCCAAATGAATGCAGATGGAAGATAAAAAGGAAACGAAAAGGAGAAAGAATCACTTCCTAGCGATCTGATACTGACAGGAATTTAAAACAAAACAAAACTCACCCTTGCAGCATTCAAAGGGCCTGTTTGGCACACCTCAACTTCACTAGTAAAACTTTAAAAAAACAGCTGTATGAATAACTTTCTAGGTGAAATTGAGCTGTTTTGGAAAAACTGTTTGGCAAAACAGCTTCACCAACAACTTCATATATGGATGAAAGAAAGAAATAAAGGAGAGAGCTAAGATAAGCTATTTTTTTCAGCTTTATCCCAACTCATGTCTTTGTAAGAGAAGGTGAAAAACAACTTTATGGGTGAAGCTGTTTTGGAAATAAGTGTTTGGCAAATAAAACAGCTCACAACAGCTCATTAAATTGTTGTGAGATGTGCCAAACAGGCCCAAATACTACAAGCAAAAGGCATTATGCAGTTCAAGATGCCAAGGAACACAATTCCTAGGCACCATATGCTTCCCACATTTTGCAGGTAATGGCGTATGACCAGCAGCGAAGCCACAGTGCATGTGTCGGGGTCATGCGACCTCGATAACTTTGTACGAATCAGTGGAACCCCGCGTATTCCGGCCAGCTACGACCCCATCAAATTGAGTTCATGAATCTGTGCGACCCCGACAGCAGTTTAGTCTAGATTCGTCGCTGCGTATGACCTCTTCCAGATGCCTATCATATCATACATCAATAATGTCTTCTTGGCTTGTTCTATTGCTGCTCACGTCCGGAAGCGACGAGGAGGAGAATCGGTGATATCTGTAGTTATCCAAGGACGACACAGGCTGCTGCGGATTCAGGGTTGGCGGCGGTGTGAGGTTCCTCTGCGCTGGGAGTGGGACTACTCCATTGTACAAAAAACCCTCACCGATAAGGCTGCACAAAATTATGGTTACATTTTTGCAACCAACGTCGCAATTACGCACAGATAAATAAAGTATTCCCCATTTATGTCCTCGTTCTGTTTGGTTCATTTGAGCTTTGTTTTTTAGGGTGACCTTTTTCATGTTAGGCATGCTCACCTTTTCCTTTGGAAGCTATCGACGCCACCTCCAAGACTCTCCACAGGAAGGATAGTATCTTCTCTTGGAGTAAGGGACCAGGGACTTGGGGCAGGAGGTTCGTTTGAAAAGTATCTTCTTCTGATAAGCTGAAAAATGCATTTCAGTAGCATTATATTAAAGGTGAAATATACAAAGCGAAAAAATAAACCAATGAAACTCTTATAATAACTAACCAAGCGGAAAAACTTGGTCACAGCTTCTTTGTCATATCTTGCTTGTTTAGCAGCCTAGAAACAAATCATACATGTTACTGCATCACATTCCATAAGAGAAAATGAAGCCCTCAGAGACGAGTGTAGGATGTTAATAAGAGATCTAACCGACACAAGACCGGAGTTCCCAGGAAAGCTCTCTGTGAGTGGAAGTTCTTCGCTGCATCGAAGAAGGCCCTGCTTCTCAGCCCATTGGCGAGCAAGATCAACAAGATTCCCCCTGCTTGCTCTTGTCCCATCTCTTGGAACGATATCCACTTTATTAGCAATTACCAGATAAGGCACCGGAAGTCCTCCTGGTCCACCAGATCCCAATGGAGCTGAAAATGTGCCAGTTTCAGCAACTTCAACTGCCCATTTATTCAAATTTCTCTTGGTCTTCCTCTGAGAGAGATCATAAACAAATATGACACCTGATGGATAATTTTGGAAATGGTGAATTTGATGTTTAGTATTGATCGATAAGAAGTAAGATAACTAGAAAGGACAGAGGTTTCCCTATTTAAGATATTCTGACAGCTGGCAAGACTAAAGTGGGAAGAAATTTAGAACCAAAGTAGAAATAAAGCAAAGAACTGACAGAAATGATATAGACATGCACCGGGTGTGGATCAACAACTGCTAAAGGTAGCCTATGCAGATTGAAGCATTGACACTAGAAAATGTAATAAATAGGCCTACTGCAAACATAGGAAAGATCGCCAAAGATGCTTAAAAAGATCGCCAAACATGCCCACAGTAATATGTTGGAAATAAAAAGAGTGACACAGCATGTACCATTGATTTGTGTATAGAAAATCGACCGGCATGCCTTGTACCGTTCATGTCCTGAGACATCCCAAAGCTCAACAAAGAAGTTCCTTTCAGCATCACTGATGTTATTTGATGAACCGCCCGCACTTCCATAAGTAACATGCTGAATGGTAAGCAGAAAAAGGAGTGTAATTAGACACAAATTGCAAACCCTACAAGTGACGAAAGCACAGAAAATACTCACTTTGACGCCCACAGTGCATCCTACTGTTTGAGCTGGTCGAGCAATAGCAGAACTTTTTAAAATGAGATGCACCAATGAAGATTTCCCAACACCTGAGAAGGGGGAAAGGACAATGCATACAGCTAAAGAACTATAGCCAGCAGTGTAAAATTTAAAATCGTGCAACTTTATTGTGGACTGTTTAGTTGCCACTTGCCAGTTCTGTAAGCACACAATATAACATTTAAGATTAAAGCAAGGAATGTAATTGAACATTTGAACTTATTCATCAAGGAAAAAATTAACAGAGTAGCCGTTGCAGGTCTCAGCTGGTGTCAGGGCAGGATGCGGCAATATCATTTGCAATATAATAATGGCTTTTATATCCCTTTTGTCATGTAAGTTGCAGGCCGAATGGTCCAACATGAAACTATCTGTGACTTTGTTGTTATTTCTTAGTACTTAATGAATCATGCACATTACATATTCTCGAAAACAAAACAGATAATTAGCAAAGATCAGTTTGTTCTATGCTGCTTCCTTTTTTTATGGTAGATCTTACTTCAAGATATTATTCCATAACACAATATAGAACAGGATAGGCAACGCAATCTTCAAAGAGAGATATTACAGCCATTTAAAAGTTGCACATATGCTTAGGAGAAGTGAAGGAGTCAATGTGGTGGGTATTCTTGCCAAAGGTTCACAGGGATCAAGCTTCCAGGCTGAAGACAGCAAAGCTCCAAGAAGGGTTTAGTCTCGGTACAGTTACCACAACGTGCCACCAATAAAGGTGCCATATTTCTATTAACATTAAGATGCCAGGGTGGGTGCCTGATGAGCACCCCTGAACAATTCCAACCAGAGTTTCAGATACTGGAATCAGGTTCAGAACCAGACACTGGTCAGTTAGCAATTGGCGGTTAGTCTGCTTTCAAGTATGAATAGAACAGCTGAACTTGGTTAGATTAGGTGACAGACTAGTCAAGGATTTCAAATGCATGTGTGATTCTGATTTTAGTGACTTAATATGATGACAGCTTCCATTTTACAGACCGGAAAATCCCAATCCTGACAGGCAAACAAGTGCAGCCGCATCACATGACTTCCATTCCATTGGTGTAGGACTGTAGGACATACTACTGAACATAAATACTACTAGGACATACTTCAATATTTATCCATAATGTGATGCAGAGCAGGATAAGCAATTCAATCTTCAAAGAGAAATGCTATAGAGTTACAACTCTTTAAAAGCTACACATATGCTTATGAAGGAACTAAACACGATGATGTTTCAGGCATTATTGCTCATAAGGTTCATGGCCATCAAAGCTTCCAGTTTAAAGATAACATAGCTCCAAGAAAGGGTTCAGTTCCGGATTACTTAGGACAACAGAGCACCAGTAAAGGGGCCATATTTCTGTGAAGATGCTAGGGTCAGTCCTTGATCGATAATTGAATCAGTGAGCATCCAACCAGGGCTTCAGATATTGGGACCAGGTTAGAAACCAGAAATGACCAGATGGAAATTTGCAGTTACTGCTTTGAAGTATGAAATAGGATATCAAAGTTTAGTTTGAAGTATGAATAGAGAAATTTGCAGTTACTGCTTTTAAGTAACTGAAATTTGGTAGCATTAGGTGATGAGCTAGGTTGGGATTGAGAAACTGCGATTTCAGTTACTCTGTACCATGACTATCCCCATTGTACAGTTCGGAAAATCCTCGTCCCCACAAGAAAAACTAATGTGGCTGCATCAGCTGATTTCAATTCGCCTAGTCTTATACTCTACTCCATATGCTTGGTTAACGACATGAGCCTGTATCCAGGTCTGTGCATTGCAGCTTGTCTATGTAAGCTTGCACAGTTCTCAAAACAGTGCAGATTAACTAGTATGCCGGATTTAGATTTACAAAAGCCGATGGGGCACACAATAATGAAACATTGCCACCTCCCCTGCCTCTACTACTACTAGAAACAGGAGACTACTTCTGGAATATGGAGGTAACAAGCACAATTACTAAACACGGTTTGCTTGTGCAGGACGACCAAACAGAAACAGCGAGATATTGCATATGTTTATGCTGACTTGGATTGTGCTGCATAAGATCTAACAAATCACACCATACAACATTGATACAACTGCTGACTGCACCTAAATCTCAGCCCAATTCACACTGTCGGAACAGATAACGTTAGCATGCGTCACGTTGATACAGGAACATTCCATCCTGAAACTTTACAGTCCATTTGGGAACATTTTCATATTCCGAAACACCAGACAGACGATTGACAGTTAATATGATTGCCTACCATGTTCTCGGATTCTCGAAACGTTCGTCATGTATCAGGTTCAGGACAAGTCGCGAAGGCACACCTGAATCACCGACGATGAGGACGCGCACTTGGCCGAAGGGGCCGACGCCGTTCTGATCCCGACCGCTGCCGCTGCTGCTCCGGCTGCCGCTATCCTTCCAAAACATCGCCGCCGCCGCTCGAACACGACGCCGCCGAAAAAAGAGCCTCGGTGGTTAGGTCTCTGGTCTCCGGATCAGACCTCGACAAGACCCGCCCTCATTGGCGCAATTCGCTGCGACGGGAAGGAAGGGGATGGTACCTCCTCAGCCGTGGAGGGGTGGGGTGGAGGGCTCGGGGCTTCGGGCACCGACAACAGAGGCCCGGAATGGCCGCGACAGCGTGGCGAAAGACGTGAATGGTGAATCTCATCTCCTTTTGTCTTTGGTTTCAAGCTGATTGCACTTTGCGGGTACGATTGACTCGCAATAAAATATGTTGCGCTTGGATCCTGACGAACGGCACATGATTACCCTTTAATAGTCAATCGAGATTTTTGTGCCCGTCGGATCGCTCAACAAAGGTTTTTTTTTTGGCTTGTAAAAAAATAAAACAAAAAGAAAAGAAACATCTAATTCGATTTGTTGCTATGCGACCGAACGCGCAGCGCTGTTAGGTTAAACAGCACAATCCCGTGCGCCTGTCATCACGACATGAAAGCACGATAGAATATGCGAAGATTAAACCAAAAAACACATTAGCAGGAGTGCAAGATAACCGGATGTGGGAGATCCGTTCAGAACGCTTTACATGTTGGAATCATCAATGATTCTGTAGGCCAGTAATCGTTGTAGATATGAACATGGTAAAATCAGCTCGCCAAAATGAACGTACATTGGCATCCGCCCTAACATCTAGCGATAAACGATGTTACCGCATCATAGCCTGCTCACTCTTCGTTAGTGATCAACCATAAAAAAGAACCTAGCTTCTGAGGTGTGAAGTCACTGATTGGTGTTGCCTTCTCGAACTCTGATATATATAAACAATTAGCTTCACACAACTTAAATCTCAATGGCACGTTTATACAGCGAACCACTAGTTGAATCAGCTAGGCAACATCCATAATGAAATGTTGGCATCTCATAGGATAATGCGACTCACGATTAGTGTGAGGATACGCGGTTCCACCTTTAACAATCCTTTATCATATCCAGTGGCGGAACCAGCGATTTTGATCAAGGAGACCGGACAAATATGATGAGGCCTTTTAAACGTGGTAAATGTATACTAAGTATAAGTTTCAATAATTTTTTAAATATTTTTATATACCTAGTTAGTATTCATGACAAAAAAGTCATAATATATTGTAATGAAAAATGGGTGAATTGATGGCTTAATGTGCTATAAAGTGACCTGCCCATGCTGGCCCCTGGTTACGACACTGATCATATCACCATCTTCTTCAGAGTTACCCCTTTCAGCATCGACTCCCAAGGGCCGAAGGGCGAGCCACCTACACCATTGGGCAAGTAGCTGCTTCTAGGCCCATCATTACGAGGGCCAATCCATCTCTCGAATGGTCTGAATTCTGTGACCTAAGCCAGAGAAGTTGCAATTCCCTTCAGAATATGGTCCTGAATCTCCGCCCCCCCCCCCCCCCCCCCCCCCCCCCCCCCCCCAACAAATTGAAAAAAATGCATACTATCATACAGCAGCTATCTATGAAAATTAAGATAATCACTTCGTGAGAATCACCGGCATCGAAAGAGGGGGGAAAAAAGAGTTTAGAACCATTAAAATGTTTAGTATAAGAGAATGGGTGAGAATAAGCATACAAACGTTCCGTACATCATTCACGTAGTTGCATACGACAATGCATGTTGTCAGTCGTTGAATTTACCTTATTGGATCGAAATGATTGCTCAATTTGGCAAAGCTTCGGCCTCCGGATTGTATGCCACCTGCTTAGGACAAATCGTAGTAAAAAAGTGAAAAGTCCCTTAGCTCTGTCATATAAAGTAATGCTGACGGTCTAATAAATACCTTGACGGCGTGACATGAGCATTTCCACAAAGAATTCCCCGTGCCGTACAGAAGCAGCAATGAGCTGTGCTATGTTTTCTGAGTAGTATGATGCGATTGGACTACCAGTAAGAAGACAATCCACCTCACTCAAATATGATACCACAGCCCATGCATCATCAACAGCTTCACTGTCAATGAAATCAATACCTGCAAAACAACAAATGCCAACTATTAGGTAAAATCCATTTAAATGATAGTGAACAAAATGAATCAGTAAAACATTTTTCAGCAAAAGCAACGGCCCTAAATTATAGATGAGATTTCAGTGGACCCAACAGATATGCTTGTTAACGCATTTTAGTGAAAGAGAATATCCCATTTGCTACTTTTGACAAATGAAAGAACGGTAACAATCTCCAAGGTGAAAACATGTATGCAACATACATGGATCTACGCTATTCAGTGCTCAAGCAAAAGATATATTTCTTCCCTTTCAACTACCAGCACTTCGTGTAGAATATATTCTGCACTTTCAACTAGCAGCACCGTTTTTTGCCTTTTGCTTTCAAACCTCCTTGTGCTTTCATAGTGGTCAATGCAATTATGGAGGGGGGAGATTGAGAGGCCAATTAGAGATGTGCCTTCATCACTTCGTGTGTGATGAATGATTCACATGTGTAAAGAGATTTAGTATTGCCTAGCTAAGCAAGAAAGTCCATAGCTGCAGTTACAAAATGCATCATATTATCATCAAGACATAATTGAAAGAGAGGACCAAATGCATATCATCGAATGCTATTGCCATGCATGCTAAGAAGCATCAGTCCCCAATTTCCGAATGCACAAATGTGCAGTGTCCCAAAGATATTTCTAGCATGCTTATCCAGGCAGCATAGCAGTAGAACAATAAGAAAGTTCTGTTGAATACCAATAAAAAGTGTGAAAGTTGACCCAAATTTTAGGAATGTCAGTCACAGCAAAAAAAAAAACCCTGGGAAATAACAATATGAGAAGCACTGGTTGTCTGGCCCACGCTAGCCGCTTCTGGCATTGTCATGACTACTGAAGCAGGCTTGTCTCCACAGACCACAATCCACATAGAGGCAGGTCGAAAGAAGGGAAAGCTGTAGAGGCATATTTTCCCCATTCAGATATGGCTGAGGCACAGCAGGGAGAAGATAGGTACGTATAGCACAAGACACAAGAGGTAAGCAAAGGCATGACCGCATGAGGATGAGAAAGGAGACAATGTGGTCATGTGGAAGTGCTGAACCAAGCGGGGAGACAGAGTGAGCACCTTGTGAAGGGACTGGGAGGATCAGATGATGTAACGGTGGCATAGGGATGCGGCGGTAAACGAAAGGAGAACTAGAAGGTACTGCTGGAACCTGAAGGGTGGACCGGTGGAGGCAAAGGCAAGAGGGTTGAGACCTTGAAGGGGCAGCAGGGAGAGGATCTGTGGTGCTGATACAAAACGTAACAGCCAATAGAATCAGAGGCGACATCAATGTCTCCTGCTTAATGAAAACGTGCCACGGCACGCGAAAAAAGAGAGGCAACATCAATGTCAAAATAATATAGCTGACATGAGTCAAATAGAGTGGGAATTAGAGGGGAGGGGGGATGTTGTTCCTGATCACTAACCTTTTCCTGGCGTTCTGAGCAAAGGCATGCCGGGCATCCGAGAGCACACGTAGGGCTGTTTAGTTCATCACCAGGCAACTCTGCCTGGCGCTCTGAACACTCCCAGGCGTTCAATCCAGAGTGCTCCCAAGCGTTCGATTTCGAGTTGCCTGGGGCTCAAACAATTGCCCCCAAAACATTGTTTACTGCTATTGCATGAAATTCATAATTTCATATATGTGCAAGACCCTCATTCAGGTATCACATTAGTATGGAGAAAAAGAGTAGCTCTTGCACAAGCAAGCAATCTGATGCTGCTTCTGAATCGAAGACCATAGACAATATTGGAATCGTGAAGAAAAGACACAACTATTATTGCTGTCTAATAAGTGTTGAAACTTTGAAAAAAAAAAGTAGCAGCTATATCTCGATAAACTCCTAAAATAAGAACCAAATATATTTAAAAACTTGTTTAGCTTCTTGGCAGCCATCCCCGACAGCATCAAGTCCCACTATGGTGCATTGGTGCCGCTGGCTGGTGGTGTGTCTTCGTGCTTCTCCTCCTGCTCTTGTTCCTCCTCTTCCTCGTCATCAGTGGCCTCGTATTCGGCATAACCTTTGGCCTCCACCCCATGCCTCAGTTTGTCTTGGAGGGCGCTTATTCTGTCCAAAAAATGCCTGGTAAAGACATTACTTACCCTGGACTGTCTGCACCGTCTCCATCGGCACCAGCACCTTCTTCTTATTCTTCCTCTTTCCCAGTGTCTCCTTCCCCTCCTCTTTATTGCCCTCTTCATCTTCGTCACTGCTTAGGCACTCGAACTCGTCTTCATCGGGGATTGGTCTTCTGGCGCAGAGTTCATCCAGATCCACCCTTGCTTTCTGCAGCTCCTCATCGGAACAGAGCCTCGACGACGAGCTAGCCATCGCCTCGTGGGCCGATCGATAAGTCGACTTCGGATCTCCTCCCTCGCGATTCGATCTCGCAGCACCGTGCAATTCGATTTAACGGATTGACTCAGCGAAAATCAGGATCCCGTGGACGCGTACATATATACTAGCTCCTCCCTGTTCGTTCTGAGAGATCGATTCCGAGTTTCCGACGGACCAGACCAGGACACGAAAAAATCGCACCAACACCGCCTCGGACTGGACTTAGGGTTTGGCAGGGCTTCTCCACCCCCACCGATTTCAGAGCCGTTTGAAGCCGTTTTCTATTAAATAGGGTAAAGTAAAATAGCTTCACTTGTGAAGCTCTAAAAACATGCTCTTATAGTGATTTGGGGTGGGATGGAGAAAAAAAAAAGTGGCTTCTTCCGGCTCCTCCTCCAGGCCTTTAAAAACATGCTCTCACAGGGAAGCTATTTTATCAAACGATTTATCAAAACCGCTTCAGCTCCACCGGTGGAACTGTTTGTGGAGCTGAAGCAAAAAAAAAATAATAATAATAATAACTTCACTAGTGACTATCCCCATTGTACGTTCAGAAAATCCTATCCCCACGAGGCAAACTAATGTGGGCATGTGGCTGCATCAGCTAACTTCAGTTGGCCTAGTCTATACTCTGCTATACGCCTATACGGGCTTGGTTGTGGACATCAGCCTGCAGGCCCAATACAGTATTAAAGTATGCCAAATTTAGATTTACACAATAATGAAATATTCTCACCTCCACTACCTCTACTAGAAATAGGAGACCTCAACTAGAACTTGGAGGTGGCTACATCCAAGACAATTGTAAGCAAACAAGCATAATCACCAAACACAGCTTGGCTGTGGAGGACAACCAACCACATTGCATATATATGTTTATTTACTACATTGGATTGTGACCAATCACACCATACAACATTGATATAGCTGCACCTAAATCCCAGCTCAATCACACTGTGAGAACAGATAAGAAGGTTAGCAGTAGAGCGAAACCATCAGTTGATGCAGGAACATCCCATTCTGAATTTTAACAGTCCATTTCACATTCCGAAGCACCAGATAGGGTGACAGACGATTGACAGTTAATATGATTGCCTATCGTGTTCTCGGATTCTCAAAACGTTCGTCATGTGTCGTCAGTGTCGCGAAGGCACACCTGAATGACCGACTATGAGGACGCGCACTTGGCCGAAGGGACCGACTCCGTTCTGATCCCGGCCGCTGCTGCTCCGGTTGCCGCTATCCTTCCGAAACATCCCCTCCGCGCCTCCGCCGCTCGTACCGACGGCGCAGACAAAAAGCCCCGGTGGTTAGGCCTCCGGATCAGGCGACGGCTAGGCGAGTGCGTGTCAGCGTGCGGCACGACATGAAAGCACGACCGTGTTCTTTCTTTCTTTTTTTTCTCTTTTTTTTTTGTGGTGGGGGGGGGGGGGGGGGGGGGGTGTAATAGAAGAACATATACGAAGATGGACCCAAAAAAAAGGGCACACGCACATTAGTAAGGGATCATCGAAGACTTTGTGGGCCAGTAATCGTTGTAGATATGAACATGACAAAATCAGCAAGTCAAAATGAACATTCATTGGCATCCGCCCTAACATTTAACGATAAACAATGCTACTGCATCATTGCCTGCTCACTCTTCGTTTTTTTCTGAAAAGTTAAACTGCTCGCTCTTCGTTAGTGATAGTGAGCAACCCAAAAAATAGAACTTTAGCTTCCGATGTGAAGACACTGATTTGTTGCTGCCTTTTCGAGCTCTGATATAAGTGCAACAATTAGCCTCACAAAACTTAGATATCAATGGTACCTTTAAACAGCGAGCCACTATTTGAATCAGCTAGGCAACATCCATAATGAAATGTTGGCATCCCATTAGTATGAGGATGCGCCGTTCCACTTTAACAATCTTCTATCATATCGTCTTCTTCAGAGTTATTTCCATCAGCGACTTCCAAGGGCAAGCCACCTACGCCATGGGGCAAGCAGCTGCTTCTATGCCCATCATTACGAGGGCCAATCCATCTCTCGAATGGTCTGAATTCTGTGACCAAGTCAGAGTAGTTGGAAAAACCACACGTCCTTGAAGAATCAAATCTTTCCTTCAGAATGTGGTCCTGCATTTTCCCCCAAATTGAAAAAAAAGGGCATACTATCATACACCAGCTAGTAATGAAAATTAAGATAATCACTTCGGTGGGAATGACTGGCATCTAAAGAGATTGTTATGAACTTCCATCCACACAGCTTATAATGTACTAAAAAGCATGCTAAAACAAGCATGAGCGAAGAATTTAAGAACGGGTTGACTTCAGAAGGCACAAAAAAAGAGTTCCGGGAACCATGGGAAATGTTAGTATGATATAAGAAAATGGGTAAGGATAAGCATACAAACTTTCCGTACATCATTCAGGTACTTGCGTAAAACATGCATATTGTCAGCTATTGAATTTACCTTATTGGATCGAAATGATTGCTCAATTTGCCAAAGCTTCGGGCTCCGGATTGTATGCCACCTGCTTAGGACAAATCATAGTAAATAAAAAAACAAAAAGTCCCTTAGGCTCTGCCATATAAAATAATGCTCACGATCTAAATACCTTGATGGCGTGCCATGAGCATTTCCAAAAAGAACTCCCCGTGCCGCAACAGAAGCAGCAATGAGTTGTGCTATGTTTTCTGAGTTATATGATGTGATTGGACTAGCAGTAAGAAGACAATCCGCATCACTCAAATATGATACCACAGCCCATGCATCATCAACAGCTTCACTGTCAATGAAATCAATAACTGCAAAACACCAAATGCCAACTATTAGGGTAAATCTATTTAAATGATGAGAGAGAACAAAATGTATCAGTAAAAAAAATTAAGCGAAAATGAATCAGCAAAAACAACGGCACAAAATTACAAAATGGGATCTTCAGTGGACCCAAGATATATGCTTATTAACGCATTTTAGTGAAAGTAAATATCATATTGCTACTTCTGATAAATAAAAGGATGTTAACAACCTCCAAGGTGAAGACACGTATGCAGCATATAACAGTAGTTCGTTAGACTCTGGATCTATGTAATATTATTCTGTGCTCAATTAAAAGATAATATATTTCTGCCCTTTCAACTACCAGCACTGTTATTCGTGTAGCATATATTCTGCTCTTTCGATTACCAGCAATGTTATTCATGTAGAAATGAATATGGAATTTTCTTATACTTCGTTAGTACGATCAAATGGCGTGTACAATAAATTTCGAATGTGATACAATGGTCATACTGCATTAAATAAGCCAAAATTAATGTGAATGCCTGATTAAAGCAGTAAATTTCAAATGTTCCACTTCATCTGCAGTACTGTTGGAAAGGCAAGAAATAATGTTTCACACATTGGCATAGACTCAACTGATAACACCAGCAGACTTAAGGAAAACATAACAATGCTGCACCATTCTACTTCAAGTACCTTCAACACTCGTAAAAGAACAAGATAAAACTTGAGAGAGGGAAACACAGCATACGCTATGAGGTATTCTGTACACCTTGATAGATAGTTACTTACCATTTTCATAAAGAAAATCCGCAACTGTCCGTACTTTTCCATGTGCTTGTGAAAGAATCTTTTCTGGAACATCCATTTTGAGTGAATTTCTTCTTAGGTTTTCTTTAAGAGGAAATGGATCCAGGTCTACAGATGAAATATTAAAAATTTCAGGGAGCAAAAAGAAAATTAAACACAAATGAGGAACACATTATGAAACACAGTATGGAAACCATCGACCCAATAATGAACTAGTCAGTTCAAACTGAAGGCATACCATATAGTTGTAGCGTTGTGTAACAACATGTCAGTAATTGAAAATACGGAAGTTTAAGAGCTTGGATATGTAGGAGCAAATACTAGACAATGAATTAATGCAAAATAATTTAATAAATAAAACACTAATTCCAACCCTGTAAAGTGCAAAAAATACTCTGAAATTAAAGTGAATTGTTGGATTATTGAATGTGGATATTATAGTTAAAGAAATCCAATGCAAATCCTAAGAGGGACAGAAGTGCCCAAGGCACCATCTGGTTGCAGAGATTTCTCCTGAGTCTTGTACTCTTGTGAGAATTGAACTATTTCTCATGAAATTCCTGCATTCTAAGCAGGCTCTAATGGAGAATCTACGTGTTCAAATTAGATCCTGTGAACTGAAAAGGATGCACAGCCATTGCCTAATAAACAATTCAGAACGAAGAAAATAAAAACTAGTGTGCAAAAATGTGCTAACAGTTCAAGTAGATTTCAATGGACAACAAATCAATAGAAAAAATGCTAGAATATATTTATGTGAAAAAATACCCTTGGTATTTATTTTTTTTCAAGGAAATAGTACATTGTTCTATCACAATATGAAGACACAAATATTTTCTTGGGAATTAAAGAACTTTGTGAAGTCAGCTTTTTGATAGGGCAAGATAGTTCTTACATACCGGTACCAACATCACTATTAGTTTCCCTCTTGTTGTGCAAAAATTTCCCCAAGGCATGAAATAGTGAAAGTGTCTCATCCCTTCCACATGGGGAGGGTAGTGCACTGCTAGGGCCATAGCTCTCATGCCCTGGAACCAGAGAATCATGGCTCTTTGAACCAGTACAATTATAACTTGTTGCCAATGCAGAACTATGCCTTCTGGGATCAAGACAATAGTATTGAAGAGACATTATTGCATGTCTGATATCACCTCCACTAGAGGTTGCCATTTGATGCAATAATTCTTCAGATGCATTACAGCTTTCTTTTTTGCAAATTCGAACAAGGATTTTCTTGATAGAATTTGTGGTTACCGGATTGAAAGCAATCTGCAAGAAAATGTGCTGCACTATGAGAAAAGGCAGTCTTAAAAACTTAATTAGTGGGCATCATCAATTCTGTCAAACATTTGACCTTATACCTTGTGAGCACCAGCATCTTGAAGTAAGGACTCAAGGTCCTCAGACTTCCACATTGCAGTATCGTTATTCTCACTTTTGTGATAGTGAGTGAGTGAAATGACAGTTGGTACTTGAGTACTTCGAATTAAACCAGTTAAGCATTTTCCTAGTCTTGCAAAAGCAACACTTCCACTTGTTACAGGGATGTCATCAATCAAAATGATAATGAGCTTCCTTTGGGACTTGGTATTGGTTGGACAAAGCATTGAATACTTCCTTATCTTCTCCACAAAGGTTTCAAATTCTTCAAGCTTGGATATATAGCGTAATCCTTCAAACAACCATTGAAGAAAACTATATAAATTATTTGTAACTGAAAAAACTGGAATGCTTTGACAATGTGCTTCTATGGACATGAGTACGATAGAAGTATGTGGATGTAGACTCTGCATCGGTTCTTTCAATTGCAACAAATAAGAGTTAGAAAGCATAGTTAGACAACAACATACACTAACCGCTACCTGAATTAGCATGAACATGTTCAGTCCACAGTGTTGGTACTGGAGTTGTCCACTCACATAAGTCCGCTCCAAGGTCATCAGCGATTGCTTTCACAGTTGCCTGGGAGAAATTATCATTACTAGCAAGTACAGTTCCAGAACAACAGAATCAAGTTATCCACTATGGATAGCATAGTGATTTCTCTCTCTCTACGTTCACCTATGTATTCTGAAGGAACAAGAACTAACACCCAAAAATAAAAACGCCCCCAACCCCTCCAGAAGAAAGATTGAAGGAACAAAATCAAAGAAAGAAATGAATTAAACTGTGTGATACTATAAGCAGGATATTATCAGAAATTGAGTGGTGTCATTGTTTCTTTGTCTTGTGTGTGTGTGTTGGGGGAGGGAGGGGGGAGCATCCACATGATCAGATTCTTAACTACGGCAAAATGAAAACTTTAGAGCTGTCAACCTGTTATGGCGAGCAGTGGTTCATGATGCACCAAATCACATCCAGCAAACTAGGGATTGAACAGGTCTACTGAACAAACTAACAGCTGGACTTAATCAAATTGAGCCCAAACTCGCTTCCATCATTTGGGTACAAAATTTTCAAAGTGCGAGGGAAGGACGTACTGATTTTCCAACACCAGTTTGCCCAGTTAGGACAAGGGTCCATCCTCCAACCGTTGTCTGCAAAATTGCCTTTGCACTATTAGTATTCCTCTATCCTCAAAAATTGAAATATATAAAAATTAGAAATGGAAAAGGTAACTGACTAGAGTAGATATTTGGTCATTTTGAATCTTCTACAACTACAACAGTAATAAAAATCACAAAATAATAATGCAGTTCAAAATTTACACTAGTTTTATCAATGCAGACAACTCCTGTCAGGCAGTCACTATGGGAAAGCTCAAGGATTGCGCTTGATTCCTAACAATTCAAATATTCACATATCAAGGAAAAGAGTTCCTGATTACTCATGTGCTTTTCTGAGATACTCTAGCATGAGGTGATGCCTGATTGCAACATTATTATTACAATCCAGATGCTGGTTGAATTGTACTGCCAGGACAGGCATACACAAAAAAATATATATATCAGAGTTCTTCACGGGGTCAAGTCCCCATCCCATTTTGAACCATCACATAACCAGAAAGGGAAAACCACAAAAAAAAATAGTTCCATCTGGTTTGCAGCAATGAATATTCTGACAACCTAACAATTCTGATTATACACTTATTCACATGATCTCGCTGAATATGTTTATTAGCCAAATTGGTTGGACTATATTCCACTAACTAACTATAACTCACAATTGAATTTGTTTCAATTCAAAATAATCACCTTTGGTGCCTTCAGCTTCTCTTCCAACCATTTTTTTACATCTTCAATCTACAAGAATAAGACTGTGTGACATATCATGTAAGTGCATTCATATTCATTGTCATGCATGGTGACAAATTATGAAGAAACTGAAACAATAAATCAACACCCTGATATATTGACATTTTAAAAAATATGGATGAAGAGGATACATAAAGTAGGCAATACAATAGATTGAGTATATCCTATCAAAGGATGAGCTAAGTTAAAGGTTAATAAAGGTATACAGCATAACATGTGTTGTGAGTTTGTAACAAAAAGAACCGACCTTCTTTTTATGAACAGCAAGCTCAGCCAATGAGTGGGGTGTGTACTTGTCAACCCAAAGCTCTTTCGTTTTCCGTATAAACCCTGCCTAGAAGTAGGCTAATCAGAGAGGAAAGTGAAATGGTGAAACTTCACATTCACAAGGGTCTGTGACCACCACAAAATCAAATCAGGAAAGAAAGAAGAGATTGGCCAAGACAAAGGTTCCACATGATGACAGGAAATTGCAGGTTCATCTAAAAGCAAAAAAAAGGAAAAAAGGAAAAAAGTGAGGCTATATGTTGATCTTGATATTTTACTTGCCTTTACTTGCCATGAGCGACAAAAATATCCCTCTGAAGTCTGAACTGTATTTTTTCCATACAGTTAATGATCTATCAATGTATCAGTAGTGCACCTTTGTATCGAAATCTTCTAATGTCCAATACATTCAGCCAACTTGTATGTCTTAAATATTCATTCCATGAGAAGATTCCCTTGATAAGGATGAAAGGCTTAGCATGACAACTAGTTTGTTAAAGGTGTGCTGTGTCCTCCTAAATTGCTGGTGCTAGTGGTTACCACCTGTTCTCAATTTTTATGGCAAATTTAAATAGAAAATGATGTGGCTATCTAAGAAGCTTTCACAAGATACACAAAAAAAACAGCAGGAATGGGGGTGAAAGAGATGTAGTTATTCAGCATACGTTGACGCTATTTGTTATTATGTTTTCTGGGGCAGTTCACCTTGCTAATTTATCCTAAAACTTGTTTAGGTCGTGTAAATCTAGGAATCATACTTCCATCCTTGAAAACTTTCATAATGGCATCATCTAGAGCTGATTCAACTTCAAATTTAACAGTTAGTACCAATCCAAACAAAGCAACATAGGTTACTAAACGCCATCTCACCTACAAGAATACTTAAGCAAACTATCTATCCTGTAGCAATCGTGAGCCGTATTATGCCTTTGTATTGTCATGATACTATATTGACTAGATACGATAGGTAGGGTAGTTCTCGAGCTAAGCTCGCTGCCAGCCACTGAACATCGCCAGACAACACAGTTCAGTTCAGAGCTCTAGTACAGGTTCAGCTCACATAGCAAACAGAACTCTCTCTCACCAATGCTGAGATTAACAGGCACTCATTCTGAGCCTTGGTACCACGGTTGGGCTGCAGTCGCAGTGCGCGAGGCCCAGCTGCTTCTCGAACTGAAAGCGCCAATAGGGAAAACGATTCAGGAGTTTTCACCCGATCTTGAGACAGCAGTAATTCCCTTGCCTGATGTTGCCGCAGGTTGACTGGCTTGTCTCTGAAATGAATAACCACAGCAGTATAGTGCTAACTTCAGTGCGAAGATCAACATAGGTATTGGGCATCCTTTTTTGTTCCATGTCTCATAGTCTACTTTGCATGGTTTCCCAACAGTATTTAGGATTTAACCATGCAATACCATGTGAGCATGGTGACTCGGTCATTGGAGTACCGTTATACAATGTTTTCAGACCAGTACAAACAAAGAGACAACTCAGAGCTGCTATCAAACAGCAACCAACTCAAGTAGCAATACATGCCATGTACATTGGATGCTTACAGTATGTCCTGTTTGGGAGCTTTATCAAAAGAAAACTCTATGTTCATAATTTTTTGTCTCGTTATATGGAATTCAGAATACAATCTAAAGAAATATACAGTTATACAAGAAAAGAGATGAAAAATAAATATACCTGGCATGCTGAAGTCATTAAAACATTCTGAAAAATCTTCAGAGAGCATGTCAAATTCAGCCTTTTCAGATAAGAGAAAAAATATCAGTAATCAATTAAACAAAAGGATCAGCTCAAGTTAGAAAAGATTGAACGCTAACAGACAAAGAAAAATCATATAGCACTAAGAACAAGTTAAGACAGGAAATCCATCTATATTGTTTTATCCCTGTTTGTGCCAAACTAGCTGTTCATTTTCAGTTGCTGGCGAGCTGGAATCAGCTTGTGAGTTAATCATCAACATTTATTATAGTGAGAATTTGGTTCAGAAACTAAAAGATCTCAAAATATAACCATTGTTCCATTTGCGATTTAGATGAAAATGAAATGAGTAATGAGGAGCAAATCTAAGTAGATACATGTATATAGAATCAATGTTTTCCATATTGACTTACATCAGCCTTCGAGCTAAAATGCTAAAGGACATGTCATACAATTATATAAATCTCATGTCTCAGGATGGGACAGCCTAGATTAACCAATCAAATATGCATCATATGAAACTGACCAGGAATTCATAGGCTCGACTGTGATAATAAAACTTGAAACTTATGTGTTCAGCATCCAATTTTAGTGGTAAAAGATGAGACTATTAAAATGGACTAATAGCGAACGAAATAGCGTGCTAACTAGGCACGTAACAACAAAATCGCCCAACCAAAATCAGTTCGAGTCTATCACCTTCAAGGAGTCGGACGGCGCGAGTTTAGAGGGGCGGCGACGTCCTCTCCCCGCGCTGCTCTCGCGGCGCGGCTTTTTCCTCGAGGCGCCTGCTGCCTGAGCCTGCACCTGGGCCGGAGCCGTCGCGGGCGTCCTCGGCTTCCGCGCCCGAGGGCCGCGGCGCCCCCCGCCGTCATCTTCCCCAGAGGAAGAGGACAGAACAACTACCTGCGGTCGCTTCCCCATTGGTGGAATGGCTTGGTGGAATGGTGGCGGCGGGCATAGCAATTTCAAGGGCAAGGGCTAGAGATCGGAAATCTGCACGACGAGCGAGATTGTGGGGGGTTTGTTTTGCTCCCCCGCGCTTGGGGCGGGAGGGGTTTGGCAGGTCTAGTCGGGGAGGGAAACCAGAGAGAGAGAGAGGGAGAGAGCGGCGCGCCGGCGCCTTCCAGGAGAGGAAGGGAATTCCTCCTCCAGTGACAAGGAGGTCCGGATCCTCTGCGGCCGTCCACGTGAATATTCGCAAACTCCTCAGTTCTGTGTTTCGGACATTTTGAGTTTAGGTCCTTATTAATCATTTGTCTGTATCATTATATCTCCTACAACTAAAAAGAAAAAAAGTAAGGTCACCAGTTTCATGCGACAATCAGTCGCTCCGTCGATCCACCCCTCCACTTGCGATACCCGCCTCGTCGCCCGCGTCGCGTCGCTCTGCCTCACCCCTGCGATCCCCGCCTCCCGCCCGCGCGCTGATCATCATCAGCGCCAGCCGCCTACGTGCGACCCCCAGCTCGGACCCTCGGCGTTGGAACGGACACAATCTTGGGATCCTGCAGGCGCAGAGGGGACGGAGCCACACCGCCACGTCGGGTGCCGCCGCGCGCCCTCCGTCTTCACCATCGCTGCCCTCGTCGACCTGGAAGACGACGCTGGTGGAGGTTCCTATGTTGCTGACTTCCGACCGGAATCAGATCAGCGGCACCATGTCCATGGATCCACCCTCATCTCCGTCTCTCGGACACCTGGAGGTCTGCGGTCAGTGCGGGGGATGACCAGATGAGGACGACAAGGTGACGGTGTTCTCCGTGTCCGGGATGACCTGCGCGGCGTGTGCGCGGTTGGTGGACAAGGCCGTGAAGCGGCTCCCGGCCATCCACGCCGCCGCCGTCGACGTCCTCTAGGGGCGCGCACAGGAATGGTTTAAAGTTCCATGTTTTTTTTGTTTCTAATTTAGTTCCAATCAACTACTTTGTAGCGTTGCAGCACTTAAATACCTTTTTCTTTGTACAGGGAATTCTTCTCGGCTCTCCATGGGCCATGTTTAGTTCCCCCAAACTCCTGAATTTGGCACTATGCAAAAAGAAGATTCTCCGTCACATCAAACTTGCGGTACATGCATGAAGTACTAAATATAGACGAAATCAAAAACTAATTGCACAGTTTGATTCTACTTTGCGAGACGAACGTTTTGAGCCTAATTAGTCAATGGTTGGACAATTATTACCAAATACAAATAAAATGCTACAGTGCGCTACCGGGGATTCGGCGGCGGCGAATTCGGCCAGCTAAACGTGGCCATGGTTCACTCAAGATTGGGATTGCAGGGGTTTCTCACGAGCTACATCCAGTCCACAGAATTAGATATTGGGCTCGCAGGGGTTTGTCGGGCTTACCTCTGTTTAAATGATTCAGCTGTGGATGGTTCAGGTATAGTCTGCAGTTCTCATATCTAGATTCTTCAAAACTTTGTTCATCCTTCATCCAATTTAGTTAATTGACTTCATTGAATTAGTTTTTGCCATTTTCTAACAAGGTCGATCAAAGGAATATGATTCATGTGTACAAGCTGCTGCGAGAAGGACAAAAAAAGATCTTTGGTAGTATAAAGTGAGACTTTTTTGCCATTGTTTTCTTCATCTGCTCCATAATATTGGTTTTCACTCTGATGCAGGCAAAACATGTTTCGGTGAATATGTTGCTTTAAAGTTAAAGATGCACATGTATCTCAGTTACATTGCTCATCTTCATTAACTATTGGCAAGATCATTGGTACCATGTAACGTGAATTTTATCCATTCTTAAACAAAGTAAATTTATCAGAGTGCTAAGGCTTTTCCTTTCTTTTCATAGGTATCCTTATTGAGGGTTTGATTTGGACCTACGGCAAAATGTCATCAACCAACTACGTCGCAACATGCCAAGCTGTTGTTCAGTTCATGTTATTATTGTTGGGGTTCTTCAGTGTATCCTAGATAATTCTGTTGGTGCTTCTCATGGTCTTGTGTTGACCAAAAAAAAGGACGCGTACTGATATCATCTAACATGCCTTTTTAGCTTGTGCCAACCAAATACTGGCAGTAGCGGTAAAAATATAAGCCAGAGTCCATATGGCTAAGAAATGCAGTACCAAAAGTACTTGTACAAGCTGTCTTAGATTGTGTTGACAATTATGAGAAGCTCTCCCTTTTTTTATGATTCTGACACTTTTCTTTTGGTTTTCAGCTTATAGTTGGTAACAATCATATATACTTTTCTGCGTGTTATAATCTTTTTCTTTATGTGCTCCTAGGCCTAGCTGGTTTACATTAGAAGCTAGGTCCTGTAAGCTATTTTTAAAATTGTAAGTAGCATTATGTGCAAAATGTGCGTGCCTGACCATCTGTCTCTGTTGATTTTACAGGAATTATTCGGAAAGACAAGGACAGTCATGGAGTGTTTGCACCGGTTTGTAGGGACTGCATAGATAAATCAATGCGTCTTGTGCCAGTGCTATGAAAACAACTTTGACAAAACACAATTAGCTAAGTACTTCAAATTTGATAGAATTAACTTTGGATTTAATGTAGCCTGTAGCGTTAGCATGGACAAATATACTAGGGAATTATTTAGCTGCAAGCCTTTTGGTAACTTCCTAGTTTCTACAGGATCTTAGGTCTCTTTTAGTAAATTATTTTCGTAGTAAGGTTTTTTTTTATATATTTGATTATTTCTAAGCCATGTACCAGAGTGACAATCTTTGTTTTAATCCACATGTTATAATATTTACTTGATTCCTGGACGCAATATCATATTTGCCTTACACCAATAAATTTTGCTTAAGCTAACTTACAAGCTGATTTAACTATTCCAGTAGGAATTGTTTTTATTATCTTACAAGCGTTGCCCGGAAGAATTTCCCCATGCTTTAATTTCACTGCCTGCACAAATTTTCTTGACAGTGAAACTTTTTCAGCTCACAATTATTCTCCCAGTTACATTACCATCTTAGGTGGCCAGCTAATTCCTGCTCTTGTCTTGCTTCAAGAGTACGTGTACAACAGGCTTCAGTTCATGTGACCTTGTTACTGCACTACAATGCATGCATACCTCCATCCGTACCACCTGCAAGAAGTGCAAGTGATCACTTGCTGCTACGCGTTTGTGAATTGTTTCACCGTGTGCCTGCAGCTCAGCTGGTACTTCACGTTTGTGCAGGGGCTCGTGAAGCAGATGGTGAACCCGGCTCTCGGTCATGCTCATGGGCTCCAATGGCCTCGCCAAGGCCGCACTCATCTTCCTCAATTGCCCTGCGCAAATCATGTTCAAGTCAACTAAGGTAAATTTGGCCCCCTTCTTTTTTCACTGTTCCCCATACACTGAAAAATATAATACTCTAAAAATGTTGGAAGAACAATACCCAATGATTTATTTTTCATTTGTACCTTCTATGCAGGGTCTTTTTGTTTTTGTTTTAGCAGAAATACAGTTCCTTTTTGTGAGAAAAAAAAGAAAAAGAAATATAGTTCTTGTGATATTACAATGAAGTCTGAAAGACTGAAACATTGAACACAGTTAGCCCAAGCAGTAGGAAAAGAATCAAATACGCCATGCTCTTTGCAATTCTTTATAGAGAAACAATCTCAAGTTCTGAACACTGCATTCCTCATCCTGATGACCAAGGATTAGATCCACTCAAAAAGTGTTGCTACTTGGTAGCTACGTAGCTACGTAGCTTGAGTTACTGAAAAAGAGCTGGGATACATGAAGCTGATTTGAATACAAATATTTTGGTTTATATGCATTTTGACTTGCCTTGGTGCCTCCCCTTAGACTTCGATATAAATACTTTGTCGAGTCACTATCTGTGGTGTTACTTTTTATCTGCTTGCAATCTGATAATATACCAAATATAAAATGATTTACTACCTCTAGAATTATATCTTGAGATAATACACTCCTTTTTCATCTTCTATGTGATGTTGGTTTTGGATCCAACTCCTTGTCATCATTAATCTGACCATTGTCAAAATTATGGTATTTTTTCTTTTTGTTCATCTACTGCAGCTTAAAACCGACTCCTTTTCAACAGGCAAAGCTGGATACTGTCAAAATTGCATATGAAAGCCTACAAGATAACTCGTATTGGGCTAAGGTGCTTTACTGCTTTGTTGACCGTGTAAGCACATGCCGGGTGATTTTAGCACATGCCGGCAGTGGAGGGAATCAAAACTATTTTATTACAAAATAGTGGTATGTAAATTATTGTAATATACATCAATGTTCAAGACATGATCCTTTTGTATCGGTCACTGGTTGATGCTTACAAAATTTACAGGTTGATCAATTTTCTTTTGATGTATTTTGGATAGTTTGGTTGAAAGAACAATATTTATTCTTCAAATTAGAGAAGATAAAATTATCTTTCGCTCAATGTTATGCTATAACGGTACAATTGTAGAATCTTATATATTTTACTGTGACAAAAATATTTGGTTATACAGTATATAAGATGTGAATCTTAATGGATTTTAGCAATGCGATTACAATGCTGATTAGAACTTAGGCATTTCACTTTTGTTGTTTTTAATTTGATGGAGTTTTAAACCTGCACATTATAGTTTTGAAAGTAAAGCCAGAACATATACTCTGGATTTGATTCGCTGCCTGTGGTTCGCTAGCCGCTGGGATCTAGGTCGATGACTTTATGCTATCTCCATTTACTGTGTGTAAGAAATCATGGAAGAACATGTCCCCACCGGACAAAGTAATAATAGGGATGAGCCACCTAGTGAGGAGGCCAACTATGATATGGAGATGTTGTTAGAACTAGAGGGTTCTGCAGATGGTGATATAGGTACAACCAATATGGAGCACAAAGAGTGCGGTGACCGGGACAATCAGGCACACTATGAGGAGAAGCTCGTGCTGGACAGGTAAAATAGGGATTTTTTTCAGCTCCTTGCGTTTGGAGGTTACAGTCATAAAGAAATATATTACACGGTATTGTTTTCTTATCGTGCGATCCGTGTATTTTTAGTGTAAAAGTTTAGCTGTCCCGTAGCAACGCACGGGCATGCTACCTAGTGGAGTATATAGGAGTAGCTTTTTATGATACAGCTATACTTTCATAGTTTTGAAAAGGATTTTCAAAGGCAGTTTTAGTCTTATATACATATTGTATACTAGTTTTGCACAGAATTTTTTGATAGCTTATTGTATGGTTAAATAAACTTTTTAGGGCTCGATCGGGCGGTTCATACTACATATTAAGAGAAATGGGAATATTGGTCTTACCATAGTTATAGTTACTTAGAGCGTCTGCAATAATTCTAACATATATAAATCGAGGAGGTTTTCAGGTTGCTAAAAGAAGTTAGTTTATGAAAATTGTAATGATATTTTTTCCGTTTACATAGACAGTATCAACAATACTTTCATAGTTTCATGAATAGGTTTTCCAAATACAAATTTAGTCATTATTTGTTGATTTTGCATAGAAGATTTTAATAATTTCTTACATGGTTAAACTTTTGAAGCCTCAATCACATTGTTCATACGATAGATTAAGAGAAAGAGAAAATTGTTCTACAATAGGTATAAGGATGTGTCCGATTGGATAAGAGGTGACAACGAAGTAGAATACCTCACTTTGTTCTGGTACTTGGTTTAGGGATATGAGGAAAAGAGGTGTCCCCAGAGCATAATATTCATCTAGATTAAGAGACTTAGTCAACCCCCCCCCCCCATAAAGTGAGGCACACACTCGTCCCTTGACAACACCAGCTACACGTCTTCCCCTTCCTTTTCACATGTGCAAGGGTGCCAGTAGGGAAGTTCGACTACAACACTGAGCTCGCCTCGGATGCGAGCGAGTGACCTCGCCCCCAGTGTGGGTGGCCATGGCTAGGGCGAGCGAGGTGGGTGATGACAGACTAGACGAGGGCAGGGGTCAATGGCGGGTGGGGCAGCACCGGGGCCGATGTGGTGAAGATGAAGACGGGCTAGACAATCGAGGCTGGAGGGGAATGGTCAACCGTGTGGAAGAAAAAGGTGTGAGAGAGGATGACATGTGGTGCCACTAAATGAATGCCTAAGGAATCAAATATGATGATGTATCCTCTTCATCCTCATTCCTCCAACAAAAGACGGAGCATGGCGGGACGTCTTTGTTCCCAACCAACCACAGAGATGGAACCATCTCATAAATAGAAAACTAGAATAAATCAATCTCATCAGTTATCTGTACTTTGATTTCTTGTCTACCCTCCATATTAATCTCTAATAACATCTTATATAGTTAAAGAATTAGTCATTCTATTATTTTCTCCAACACTTTTGTTCTTTTTGTTATTGCCTATCAAATGTCTAGTTTATTCCCATAGTATAGTACACGCTCTAATTAGCCAGTTAATTAAGTATAGTCGGTGCTTGCTTGTTCTTCCTCCAAATTGATCTCCTGGATAGCGAGCAAGCGCGGGAGAATCATAGGAGGAGCAACGGGTCGACATCCTGCAGCGGAGGTGTATGTTGGCCTGACGTCCCCCTGACCTGAGCTCGCTGGATCTACAGTTCCCCACCTGATAGGCTGTGGCCACTGACGCCGCCGTGTTTCCAGTGTTTCAAGCATTCTGGACTTTTATGTTTTAAGTGTTTGATCTGGATGTTGCAAAAGTAAATCTAAGATCTTGCATATGTTGCAATGACAATATACGCATATTGCGAGCGTATATTTTCAAGTGTTTTGGGTGTTTCAGACGTATGTTTCAAGTATTTTATCTGGACGTTGGAGAAGTAGATTTGGGTGTTGCTTATATATACATGTTGTAAGAGTATGTTTCAAGTGTTTTAGATGTTTCATATGTATGTTGCTAGTGTTTCATCTGAATATTTCATATGTTTTTGTGACGGCTATCAGGTGTTTTACAAGTGTTTTAGACGTATGTTGCAAGCATTTCAGCTGTTTTCATATGCATGTTGCAAGTGTTCCATCTAGATGTTGAAAAAGTAGATCCGGTGTTGTACTTGTTGCAACAGGACCCGCCTGCTGTAGCGTGCTGCTACAGCTGTTGGGGCGTTGTGCATGCACGTGGGAAGCAGAGGGGGATGGACGCAGAGGCGCAGGGTCCTGGGCGTGTGATGTGGAGGGGGACGGAGGCAGGGCCCGTGGGCCTACGTGTATACAGTGTGGGCGTCCGGACAGAGGTTCCTACATGCACGTGGACACGTGTAAAATGGATCAGCATGCACCGGCGTTCAGATTTGGACGTACGTCCGGACATCCAGACGCTAGCCATGCCAATTAGAGATAGATTGGAAATAAATGGCTTCAATGCAGATTGCTTACTTGCTTATAAAATACTGAGCAGGTCTTTTGCTGAGCCAGACAAAGAGCAATTGATCGAAGGTATCAACATGATGATGCGCTTGGCAAACAGGATCCTGAAGCGCCAGAGGGAAGATCAAGACGATGCAGGACGCATCCTTGGTGGTGACCAGGATGGGCAAGATGATACTCCAGCCTAGGTGTCTTCTTCAGGATGGAATGCTACTTTGTGAAGATGGACGCCGGCTCCTTTACTTTTGGTCTCTGGAACTTGTTTTGGTCTGGTGTTGCAACAATCGATTTTCTGGATGCGTTTTACAAACTTGTAAGGGTGATGTTATGCTGACTGTTGGTGGTCATAGGTTCGCTTTGTGATGGTTGTCTTTAGCTCTGAGCCAGAGTAGTTGCACACTTTCTTTCTTCTTTCTGTTATCTGTGTGTTTTCCCTCCAAACTCTGTATTTCTGTTATGAGAGTAATGAGAATGGGAAGGTTTCTCGGTTGGATTTTTTTTGCTCTGTGTCATCTTTCCATAATTAAAAAAGTAATTTGTTATTACTCATTGCTGACGAATAGAGAAGAAGGAATCGCATTATTTGCTCGGTGTCATATCTTTGTAATTGATTATAATGGTTGATTTGCGTAGAGAATCATTGGTTCATTTCAGTACAGTTGCCACACTATTGTTGTTAAGCTAATCTACTTATCTCTGCTACTTATCTATGTTGTGCTCTTCAGAATGGATTTCGATGCTTGATTTATGGCAGTGGTTATTAGTTCACATGCCAATGACGTGCTTCCTAGAATTTCCTATTTGAACATGATGCGATGCATTTCTATTACACCAGTTTAAATTGCACTCATTGTGGTTGATTTCCTTTGATGACATATTTGTTAAGCAAGGGACTAAAATTGCTCCTTATGTAATGTGTATATCTGTATGTAGAATTCTGCCTAGGTTGCTGGAGGACTTGGTGGATGGTAACATTGACTAAAATTTTTCCCAATGCTGCCTAGGTACAACCATCTTCCAACTTGCTTCATTTCTCTATTATGTGCAGATTGATGTACGATCAGGTGTTTTAGTCAATGTTATGCATGCTGTTGCAGTTATTGTTTTAGCCTTCCTCTGCCTTTCATGGTTGTGTGGCTACTTCCACTCTAGTTTGTGCATACATAGATTTGCATGTATATACATAAATATAGATATGAATTCCCCACAATGACATGTATATTTTCTTCTGTCAAAAGTGTTTTTTTACATACCAGATATCATTTAACCACTGAAATGCATTAAAAAAAAGAAAAGAACAGTATGCTATTATTTTTGTTACTAATTGGACAGCTCTATTTGAGTGACAAGCCAGCATAATCAACTCTGATCAAGCTGTGAAACTTGCGGAACCTTCTCCTATCGACCAACGGTGATCCCATCGTAATGAAAATTGGTGACTTTGGGTTTGCCAGGTGAAAGCAGTATGTCCCCTCATTATTGCATTAGTATTTATTCAAGCACAGCTTTTTTGGCTCCTCCACTAAATGACATTGATTTCATCAAGATTTGTCACTGGGGACGGTGTTTCCCACCTGATTGTTCTTCATGTATCCAACTAATGGGGCTTCCTTGATCCTGTGTATGCAGGTTATGGCCACACAGAAGGCTTTGTTTCTTATTGGAATTTAGTACAGATCCTATCTCTTACAGTACATCAACAAAAAAAGGCCAGTATTGAAATTGTTTGCCTAGGTGGTGCCAATAATAATGTAATATCTGTGATCTTCAGTAGTGTATAATTGCTTCGTTCAATTAAGATCTAGCATCTTTTGTTGTTGGTTCCTCCATTTGGTTGTGGGCATCGTATTCTCCTGTTAGGTTCAGCTAGCGATGGATTGTTGCTTGCTCTTTGTAATGTAATATATAATTCTGCTTGATTATCACTGTCTTCAAGTAGGGATCCTTGATGATGCAATTCCTTCTTCAAAAATTCCATGTCCATTTAGTAGTTGGTATGCTCGTATTAATGTTGGTATGTTTGATGCGCTCCTGCTCTAAAGCTAATGCTACTTCCTTAAGGTTTAGCATGTTAAATTATTTGCTTCTATGCCATATGCAATTTTTTCCAAACAATAAATTTTATTAGCAATTTAGGAGCTACACCTTACTACCTCTATTGTATAGAGAACAAAGAATGCTTCTTTCTTGGGCTAATCCTACTGCAAAGCATTAGAGGCAACAAAAAATAGATGTTTTACTCAATACAGATCCCTGGTGAGGATTCTTGCTACAGGTGCTAGTGATTTGCAGTGGCTGTATATTTCCTTATGAAATTTGGTCAATAAATATCCATGTCGAGGGTTGGTGCTACATGTGCTGGTGGTTTGTTGTGCCTCTCAAAATTTAATTTGGATATTTAGCTGGAGAACTGTAGGCCTGAGAGTAGTACTTCAATTCTGGATTGGTTTAGTTGATAAGTCAGTTTTGGTCTTCATGCTATTCTATCTCGGTCTTCCCTGCTTTCCTATATTTTTTTCTTTTCACCTTGGTGACTGTACTTAGCTCAGTGGTGACAGGATGCTGCTAATACATGTAACGGATAGATTTTGTAGCTGCAGAGTTTCTATTAATGTGTTTGTATTATCAATCTGACGGTCTATGTAATGGCACATACTACTACCAAGAGCTTCACCTAGAGTGGAATTGGTCTTGTTTTGGGTGTATTCTCTCCATTTCTACATTTCCCGGGAACTTTCACACTATTTCCCCCTTTTACCTTATTAGAATCTAGATGCTACATTCTTCCTTTGTTTGTTCCCACGTATCAGAATAGACAGGTAATTTCGGTAGAGTCTTACTGCATGTGATCGGAAGGTCTTGGATTCGAGTCACGGTCTCCTCACATTGCACAGTCGAGGGTAAGGCTTACCACTAACACCCTTCCCCAGACCCCGCACAGAGCGGGAGCTCTCTACACTGGGTACGCCATATTTCTGCTTTCCATGTTCACAAGTGTGCACCATGGCTTTTGACTTCCCTCCAAGCTTCCAGCCTCATGTAAGGTGTGGTACCATGTGTGTTCATGCTGCAAATAGATGGGATGGATCATTATTCATTACCTTTATTTCATAGATACCTGGTTTTCCATACATTTAGTTTGTATCATTGTTTGCGGTGCAGATTTTTTCCTCTCTCATATTTGTCTGTACATTAAGTACCTTTCTCTATTCATGATTTGCACGAAAGCTTTTCGCCTACTAGCCTGTTGACTGTTGGTCTAAGACAATTTGTACAGGTACAAATAAAAAAGAGCTCCATTTGCTGGTTTCTCCATGAAAGCTCGAGGTTACAGCGAGGTACGATTCATAGCACACCAGCTTTCTTTTTTTGGTTTTGTCCTCAGCTCATTGCTTACCTACATATCTTTTTAAAATCTTGATCTTTGGTTATTAAGATTGTGTCCTAAAAAATATGCTTCTGTCGGTGTTTCGAACTGTCGACTAGTAAATTTGTGTTTGCGCGTCTAGCCCAGATGGTGTGCTCGGAGGACACAAGGGTTTATACTGGTTCGGACGGAATGCCCCTACGTCCAGTTTGAGTCTGCTCGTGTTACCGGCACTTGTTTGTAGTGGGGGTTATAAACGGACGAAAGAGGGAGAAGGTCTCAAGTCCCTGATGAAAGGATCGAATGGAGTTGAGTCTAGCCTAACTCATTGAGCCATTCAGCCTTGAGCCATTTTTCTATGCCCTTCGTGGGGCATCCTGCTTCCCCTTTTATAGATGAAGGGGAAGGCGCAGGTTACACGAGAGAAAGAGAAAGAGCAAAAACGCAAGGGAGAAGAAGGCCTTCGGAGTCATGGTGCCCTTCATCTCCTTCATGCGGGTCCCGCCGGTCATGTAGATGACGACAGGGATGGCTCCACGTCACGACCCTATTCACCACTGACGCCACATGCGGGCATCGTCAACCGGTCGTGGCGCCTCATTCTATCCTAGCGGGTAGCATGGTCAACATGTATCTCTGACGAAAGTCGTGCGAAGATTAGATAGCATAGCATCGGCACGCCCAACACTATTGGCCATGTGAGTCCTTAGGTATGGCCCATCATGGCCGTGGGTCACGTCAAGACGCGCCTACTTTTTATGTTAGAAGTTTGACCCTGGGTTCGTACTCTTAAAGCCATAGTGGTTGTAGGCAGTACGGACCCCCATCGAGCAAGGCAGAATCCCCCTCCAAGGGGTCTAGTGGGGCAAGGTCTGTGCCCAAGGGGTCAGGTGTGACGGAGCCTACACCCTTAGGGTCGGGCGTGATGGAGCCCACGCCCTCAGGGTTGGGCGACACGGAGCCCATGCCCTCGGGGCCAGGCGAGGCAAAGACCGCACCGAAGGGGTTTGGTGAGACGAAGCCCACGCCATCAGGGTCAGGTGAGACAGAGCTCATGCTCAAGGGGTCTGGAGAGATGGAGACCACGCCCGAGGGGTCTGGCGAGATAGAACCCACGCCCGAGGGGTCATACGAGACAGACCCCGTACCTTCAGGGTCGAGCAAGACAGAGCCCGTACCATCCTCAAGGGGTCAACTCATGGGGTTTAGGGTTTAGGGTGGTCGTCCTCCCTCAAGCATTTTTCGATAAAAATAGAGGGGCTGAGCCATGCCATGTTTCCCTCGATGGACGAATCATGGTGCTTGGTGAGCTGTTAATGGGCTAGTCTGAGTGGGGCCCTGACTTCCTGTTCATGGGGGTCTAGCATGGGTTAGCTAGTGACCGACTCTAGATTCCTAACGACCAGTCTATATAGTTCTTGATTCCATTCGACCGGTCCCAAGGGCTCGTTGCCTTTCTTCAGGGAAAAACCATGGATAGTGCACTGGCCAAGACTCGAACGTGGGTCGGGATGCCCATGGCGCTCGTGCACCTAGGTGCTGGCCGCTAGCGGGCCCATCCTTAACCACCCCTCACTCTAAATGTGCCCTAGAGCAATTGTGAACCCATCGATGGGCCAACTTTTGAACTCCTAGGCTTTAATGGGCTGTGGGAGCGTTTTTAACTCCGTATCCCTCTTTACCTGTGGTGGTTTTTGGCCCACTGAGGGGGTAAACCATCGTTCGGCGCACCCTTCGAGGGGATAGCCGGGGGTGGCGTGTGCACGATTCTCGGAGAGGCGAAGTGACAAGGCACGATAGGTACGTTGATCGAGGCAGATGGTTCATCTCTCACTCTACCTTCCCCTATAAATAGGGGCCTTTCCCTTTGTCTCTGGTATGCATAACCACAACCTCGTCTTCTTTGCTTCTTCGCTGCCACCGCCTAGATTTCTTGCCCTTGCTCTTCCGCCACCAGCAAGGTTCTTGTTCTTCCACCCTTGCTTCCCATTGAGTTGTGATATCGCTCCAACGTCACCCACGCACATGTCGATGGCCTCATCAAGTGTGGTCTCCATGGGAGAATCGAGGCGGTGGAGTGGCTCATGCCCGGTCATGAGGAGGCGCCGTCGCCGCCCAACAGCTATGTTGTGTCCTTCGTGCTCTTCCACGAGCATGGATTCATGATTCCTCCCCACCTATTCCTCCGAGGACTGTTGCTTCACTACCAGATCGAGTTGTAGCACCTGCATCCCAACAGGATCCAGCACATCGTGACCTTCATCACGCTATGCGAAGGGTATCTGGGGATCGAAACCTACTTTCTTGCTATGGAGGTACTTCTCTGAATCCTTGCACAAGAAAAGGGAGAGAAGTGGGGACCTATCGGTGTCGATGGGATGCGCAGGTATCCACCTCTGGGGCCATCGGTCCGCCAAGTACATGATCTATTCACCGTCGAGGTCCAACAAAGGATGGCACGCACTTTGGTTCTACGTGAAGAATGATGTCACTGCCCCCTTACTGGACTTCACTGGATGCCTAATCGAAGAGGCGCCGCTGGTGTGAGGGTGGGGACCCCCCGAGAAGGAAAAGAAAAGGCTCCGCAATCTCCTAGATGCCATCACGCTCTTGAAGAACCATGGTCTCCGTGGGGCCAGTGTCATCGGGGAGTATCACGCGAGGAGGGTTGCGCTGCTGATGGTGCATGCCCTCCCGCTGTATGGGATGATGCCCGACGCGTAGCTCGGTCAGACAATGCTCGTCTAGGGGCCGCTTCACGATAGTGAGGTCGCGCATCGCTTCAAGGAAGCGATGGAGGAGTTCGACGTCGTGTTCTTGATTCTAGTATATCCCATGATGTGGCCAGACGCGGACTTTGACGAGCTACTGGCGGGGTTGGGATTTTGGGCCTCTGTCACGCCGCTACTAGAGCACGGGGCCATGAGGGCGGCAAACCACACCGTAGACAAGAAGAGGAAGAAGAAGAAAGATGAGGAGAAGGCGAAGCGACGGGCGAAGCAGCGGGCGAGGCAGGATCGAGGAAGGCAGCGGCAAGGTTTGGAAGAGGAAGAGGAAGAAGAGGGCGATGGTTTTGGGTCGCCCGTCCAATGGGATGAGCTGGGAGGAGGGGACGAGGACCCGTCTTTGCCGCAGGAGGGATCCTTCTCGTGGCATGCCCTAGGGTAGGAGGGGGAACGCGCCCTTGGAGCTGGTGGAATCAAGCTGCCCCACTCTGTCTAGGCTTTTCGAGGCACCCATGGAGCCAGTGGGGACCATCTGCCCCACTCTATCTGGGCCTTCTGAGCGGAGGGAAGCCTCGAATTGGCAACATGCCGTTAAGGCGTGGCCGGGGTCAGGCGGGCTAGTCCCAAAACGTCATCGTCCGGTGGCATCGAGGTGAGTTAAAAACTTCTTCGCTCCTTCACTCTTAATGGATTTTGCCATAGACTAATCATCATGTCTTTCCTAGTGTTGGTAGAGGCAAGATTGTCCTAAGGCTAGCACTAAAGAAGAGCCTCGCCCTTCGGTAGACGCGCCAGGAGCCAGTTGGTGTCATGTCGGAGGTGAGTAGGAGCGACATCAGGGCGGTCATGGCGTCAACTAGGGGGTGCAGCTGGTGGCTACATCTACAAGGGAGTAGATGGAGGAGGGTGCGACCAGGGTGCTCATGGTGAATGTGGTGCGGCCGGGTGTGGCCGCGACGTCACAAGCGAAAACAGTGCAGCCCGAGCTGTCATCCATGCAGGTGGACACAACATCAGAGGCAAAAATGGCGTAGCCAGAGCCATCATCTGTGTAGGTGGCCATCTCTATGGCAAGGTAGATGGAGGAGGATGCACCCGAGGCATTCATGGTGGATGTGGCATGGCCGGGTGCGGCGACGATGCCATAGGCGGAGATGGCACAACCGGTGCCGTCGTCCTTGTAGGTGGCTATGTCTATGATGGGACGGATGGAAGAGGGCACACTCGAGGTGTCCTTAGCAGATATGGCAACATGGTAGGCTTCCATGTCTGTGTCACCTACCCCCTCTATCGTCGGAAAGGCCGCTCTAGAGGAGTCACTACCGTGGGAGGGGTCAGTGCCGCTTGGTGTTGGCGTGGATCCATCCTGACCTCTAGTTCGAGTGGCGGCAACCCACACGCGTGGGGAGGTCCTTGGGTCTGGTGGGCTGATCGGTGGGACCCAAGGGTGATGCTCTTCACCCTCAATGATGTCGTGAAGAAGAGGGAATGGTGGAGCGTCCACATGGAGGTCGGGACCACAGTTCTTGCCTTGACCACTGTGCTGAGCTTGCTGCGTGACATGGTCACTCTGGTTGGCCACGTATGCTACGCCCGTGCTTCCGACCTTCACTTCTTTCTTTGCGCCTCTAACCTATAACCTCTCCACAGTCCCTTATGGCTCGTAGCCTGGAGAAGTCCTTGTTCCTTTGTCACAAGAAGGATGTTTGGGACCACCTCACCGATGAGACGCGACTATGTGAGGGACTGGTCACACAGCTTGCTGTCGTCCTTCAGGAGGTGGCTGAGCTGGCCCCCGTCGGTCGGGAGCTGGTCGACCTCTGAGCTAGGGAGGTGGACGCTCACGATCATGCCCGCGAGGCCGAGGAGAAACTTGTGACCCTAATTGATAGGGCACGCATAGATGTCGTAGAGTTCGAGCGGCTACGGAAAGAGCAGGATGATTTGCTCCGGGCCATAGAGGAACTCCGCTCAGAGCATGACTTGGCTCGCTAGGGCGTGCCAACGCCTGATAGCGGATTGACCTCCTTGAGGGTGAGCTTGATGGGGAGAGGAACCTAAAGGTTGCGGCTGAGGGCGTGTTCGCTTGGCTCGCCATAGAGTTTGGTCAGCGCTAGCAAGAGGTCCAGTGCCTGGAGGCTGAGGTATCCGAGCAGCGCGATGAGGAGCGCAAGCTTCGGGCGAACATGGATGGTAAGCCTTCGGTTTCCCTTGTTGTTTTTCTCCCTAGAATCCATGGTAGGCCTTTTGACACGGTCGATATGTGACTTCGATAGGTCTCGATTATAAGCTTGTGATGGAGGTGATGAAGAGCTATGGCCTAGAGAAGGAGCTCAATGAGGTGAAGTCCTCCCTCTGGAAGGAGAGCGATGAGCATGACACCCTGCGCGTCGCTATCCAGCTGGTCTACGATGACCTCGAGCTGGCCCCGAAGCAGGAGACAAGCTCACTAGTGATTAATGCTGTCCGAATTATGGATGGAGCGCATGAGATCGTGAGGCACGTGCTTCACTTTGGCGTTCATCGGTCGTTTGTGATCGCTCGTTCTCATTATGAGAACATCAATCTATCGATGATGAGTCAAGGCTTCACGCCCAGCTACACTGAGGCCAAGCTAGAGGAGATCGAGGATATGGTGGCCTCCCTAATGTGGGATCTAGCTGTAAATATCGAGGACGAGGTCGTCCCCCCAAGGGGTTAGTTAGTTGGATGATGCGGGTGGTGAACTTGTAATAAATAGGTAATTTTTTAATTTTTGTTTTGGCCGAACAGACTTTTGGCCCTTCTCTTTTTTATGTATAAAAAGGTTGATACAATCCGACCCCTTCTGACATTAAGGTTGTAAAGCTCGAGGTGCAGGCGAAAAAACTCTAATCACACTATTGAGCAGAAACGTCGTAGCCGCTGGGGCGTAGGTTTTTTACGGTATGACCTGTTTTACTCAGCGTTTGTATCCGCAACTCTTACTTCTAGATCTTAATGTAAGGAGAGGTCAAGCGTAAAGAATGTTTCTAAATAGATATATTCTTATCTTATCAGCCCTCGAGTGAGGCCTAGCCCCTTATCGTTGCTAGGGCCAGGTGTCACTAAAGATCGAGGAAATGATAGCAAAACCGATAAGAGAAAGCGTTTTTGTGTTTCAGAAATTTCATTCTCAATTTTCAAAAGTACATCATAGACTAGGGGTAAAAGCGACGTAGCTGCTCAATGTTCTAGGCGTTAGTGAAGACTTTGTCGCCGATGGACTTGAGCTTGTAGGTGCCCGGTCGGAGCACCTCCGCGATGATGTACGGTCCCTCCCATGGTAGAGAGGGCTTGTAGCGGTTCTTGTTGCTCAGGACAAGGCAGAGCACCAGGTCCTCGATGTTGAGCCCACCCCTACACACGATAGCTGTGGTACTAATGTAATGCTTGCTGGTACTTATCCGAGTGGAGGAGGCAACGTCATGTGCTTCATCAAGCTGATCCATGGCATCCTCGAGGGACGTCTTGGCTCCCTGCTCATTGTACGCCCTGACCCTCGGCGCTCGAGGTCAGTCAGGAGGACCGCTTTGGAACCATAGACCATGAAGAAAGGTGTGTAGCCAGTCGCCCGGCTGGGGGTCGTCCCCACGCTCCAGAATACCGCGGGAAGTTTCGTAGCCCATTGTTCACCAAATTTTTTCAGTCGGTTGAAGATTGTAGACTTGAGGCCTTGTAGGACCATGATGTTTGCATGCTTGACCTACTTGTTTGTGTGGTGGTGTGCCATGGCGGCCCAATCGATGTGAATGTAGCAGTCATCACAAAATTGGAGAAATTTTTTTCCCGGTGAACTGTGTGCCGTTGTCTATGATGATGGAGTTCGAGACTCCAAAGCAGTGGATGATGTCGAGAAAGAATTGCACGACCTGCTTAGATTTGATCACAGAAATTGCCTGAGCCTCTATCCACTTTGTGAACTTGTCTACGACGATAAGCAAGTGTGTGTAGCCCCCGGGCGCTCTTTTGAGGGGTCCAACCAGATCTAGCCCTTAGACCGCAAACGACCACATGATAGGGATCATCTGGAGCGCTTGGACCGGTAGGTGGGTTTGACGAGCGTAGTATTGACACCCTTCATAGGTGCGCACAATTTGCTCGACGTCAGCCACCGTGGTTGGCCAATAGAAGCCCTGTCGAAACGTGTTTCCGACCAAGGTTTTAGGTGCAGCATGATGTCCGTAGACCCCACCATGGATGTCCTTCAGTAGTAGACTCCCTTATTTGATGGGGATGCAACATTGTAGGATCTTGGTGTGGCTTCGCTTGTAGAGCTCCCCTCAATAATGACAAAGGACTTGGTGTGGTGTGCAAGTCGCCGAGCCTCTGTTTTTTCCGTCTAGAGCACCTCATGGAGGAGATAATCGAGGTAAGGTGTCCTCTAGTTAGCTTGAGGGTCAGGCTACTAGATTTTCATCAAGCTCTATGACTTTGGGGTCAGAAGGAGCCGACGGTCGGTCAGCCCTAGAGCCTAGGGCAGGTGGCCCATCACCGATCCATTCCCGCTCCTCGTAGCGGGCCGAGGGCTTGTACCAATCGTTGGTGAAGACAAATTGCGTGCCATTGTTTGTGATGATGGAGTTCAAGACTCCAAAGTAGTGGATGATGTTGAGGAAGAATTGCACGGCCTGCTCGGATTTAATCACAAAAATCAGCCGAGCCTCTATCCACTTTGTGAACTTGTCTACGACGACAAGCAAGTGTGTAGCCCTCGAGCGCTCTTTTGAGGGGTCTGACCAGATCTAGCCCTCAAACCGCAAATGACCACATAATAGGGATCGTCTAGAGCGCTTGGGCCGGTAGGTGGGTGTGACAAGCGTAGTACTGACACCCTTCGTAGGTGTGCACAATTTGCTTGGCGTCAGCCACCGTGGTTGGCCAATAGAAGCCCTATCGAAACGTGTTTTTGACTAGGGTTCTAGGTGTGGCATGATGTTCGTAGACCCCACCATGGATGTCCTTTAGTAGTAGACTCCCGTGTTTGATGGGGATGCAATGTTGTAGGATCTTGGTGTGGCTTCGCTTGTAGAGCTCCCCTCAATAATGATGAAGGACTTGGTGCGGCATGCGAGCTGTCGGGCCTCCGTTTTTTCCGTCAGGAGCACCTCATGGAGGAGATAATTGAGGTAAGGTGTCCTCTAGTTAGCTAGAGGGTTAGGCTCGGCTACTAGATCTTTGTCAAGCTCCATGACTTCGGGGTCAGAAGGAGCCGATGGTCGGTCAACCCTAGAGCCCAGGGCAGGTGGCCCGTCACCGGTCTATTCCCACTCCATGTAGCGGGCCAAGGGCTTGTACTGATCGCTGGTGAAGGCGCCCATCGGCACTGGCTCATGGCCAGACACCATTTTCGCTAGCATGTTGGACGCCTTGTTGAGCTACCTCAGGATGTGGTTGAGTTCGAGGCCATCGAACTTGTCCTCCAGCTGTCAGACTTCTTGGTAGTACGCAGCCATCTTGGTGCTATGGCAGCTTGACTCTTTCATGACTTGATTGATGTCTAGCTGTGAGTCACCATGGACGTCAAGTCATTGGATGCCCAACTCGACGATGACGCGTAGGCCATTGATGAGCGCCTCGTATTTGGCCACATTATTGGAGGTAAGGAAGTGGATGCGAACCATGTACCTCATGCGCACCCTGAGGGGCAAAACAAACACCAGTCCCACGCCAGCGCCTTTTTTCTTTAGCGATCTATCAAAGTACATCGTCCAGTACTCTTAGTCGATGGCTGCTGGAGGCATCTGAACCTTGTCCATTCTGCGACAAAATTAGCCAGCGCTTGGGACTTGATGGCCATCCGAGGGGTATATGAAATACCCTGACCCATTAGCTCGAGTGCCCACTTCACGATTCTCCATGTGGCATCTCGGTTTTGGACGACCTCACCAAGAAGGAAGGACATCACTGTCCTCATCGGGTATGACTCGAAGTAGTGACATAGCTTCCTCTTGGCGATCAGGACGGCATATAAGAGCTTCTGGATTTGGGGTAGCGAGTCTTGGAATAGGATAAGACTTTGCTAACGAAGTATATGTGACACTGCACCATGAGGGCGTGCCCCTCTTCTTCCTGTTCTACCGCTAGGGTGGCACTGACCACTTGTGTGGTGGCCGCAAGGTAAAGCAGGAGTGGTTCCCCATCGGTCCATGAGACCAGAATTGGGCTTTCGTTAGGATTTCCTTGACCTTGTCAAGTGCCTCCTGAGCCTCATGCGTCCATGTAAATTGGTCGGTTTTCTTCAAAAGCTAGTATAGGGGAGGCCTCGTTCGTCGAGGCACGAGATAAAATGGCTAAGCGTGGCGAGGCACCCTGTAACTCGCTGTACTCCCTTTAGATTCTAAATCGAGCCCAAACTCTTGATGGCTGAGATCTTCTCTAGGTTGGCTTCGATGCCACGCTCATAGACAATGAACCTAAGCAGCATATCCCCTAGGACCCTAAAAACACATTTGTTAGGGTTGAGTTTGTTGTCATTTGCCTAGAGTTTCATGAAGGTTTGCTCCAGGTCTGCTATGAGTTGGTCAGCCTGTTTGGACTTAACCACGATGTCATCTATGTAAGCCTCAACGGTTCGTCGGATGAGGTCCTCGAAACACTTGAACATACAATGCTGATATGTAGCCCCTGCGTTTTTTAGACCGAACGACATCGTGATATAGCAGAACAATCCAAATGGGGTGATGAAAGAAGTTGCGAGCTAGTCGGATTCTTTCATCGCGATCTGATGGTACCCGGAGTACGCATCAATGAAGCAGAGGGTTTTACACCCCGAGGTCGAGTCGACTACTTGATCTATATGTGGCAAAGGAAATAGATCCTTTGGACACGCCTTGTTGAGACTCGTGTAGTCAACACACATTCTCCATTTCCCATTCTTTTTTCGTACAAGGACAGGATTGGCTAACCACTCGGGATGATACATTTCCTTAATGAATCTGGCCGCCAAAAGCTTCGCGATCTCCTCGCCGATGGCCCTACGCTTCTCCTCATTGAAGCGGCACAGGCGCTGCTTTACTGGCTTAGAGCCTGGCCTGATCTTCAAGACATGCTAGGTGACTTCCCTTGGAATGCCTGGCATGTCCGAGGGTTTCAATGCAAAGATATCTCTATTGGCACGGAGGAAGTCGATGAGTGCGCTTTCCTATTTGGAGGAAAGCGTGTTGCCAATACGCACCACTTTGTCCTCGAAGCTACTGGGGTCTATGAGGACCTCCTTGATGCCCTCCATGGACTCAAAAAATCTAGCCGACCGCTTGGAGTTGGGTGCTTCCTCGACGGTCCCCTCCTTGATGACCGTGAGCTCCTTGGAGGCGATAATCATCGAGGCGCGCTCATAGCACCCTACATGGGCCTGGCATCTTGAGCTTTAGGTAAGTGTAGTTGGGGACGGCCATGAACTTCGTGTAGCATGGTCATCCTAGGATGGCATGGTAGGTTCCATGGAAACCAACCATCTCGAAGGCGAGGGTCTCCATCCTATAGTTGGTTGGATTCCCGAAGGTGACGAGCAGGTCAATCTGCTCGAGCGGTATGGCTTGTCTCCCCAGCACGACACCGTGGAAAGGCGCCTCGGTCAGTCAAACGCGTGACTGGTCGATGCCCATAGCATCAAGCGTCTTGGCGTACATGATGTTGAGGCCGCTGCCTCCATCCATCAGTACCTTGGTGCGCCACTTCGTGCCGATGATTGAGTCGACCACAAGAGGATACCTTCTCGGCTTCAGGACGCTCTCTGGGTGATCGGATCGGTCAAAGGTGATGGCGGAGTTCGACCACCGGAGGAAAGATGGTGTGGCTGGCTCGGCCGTGTAGACCTCACGACGCACAAGCTTTCAGCGGTGCTTGGAGTCGTAAGTCGCCACCCCACCAAAGATCAAGAGGCAGCCGTCTGGCTTCAAAAAGCCGCCATCCTTCCCCTCGACGTCGTCCGCCATCGGATTAGGCTTCTTCCTATGGTCCCCCTTTTTAGAGCCGCCAGATAGGAAACGCTTCATGAGGACGCAGTTCTTATACAGGTGCTTAATGGGGAAGGCGTGGTTCAGGCATGACCCCTCAAGTAGCTTTTCGAAGTGGTCGGAAGCACCATCGGTGGGTGCTCGGCCGCATTTCTGCTCGGTAGCAGCCACGAGCAAGCCCCCGTGTCGCTTCTTCTTCTTGTTGTTGTTCAGGTGGTTGGAGGCGCGCTCGCTGATGTCCTTGTCCCTCTTCGCTTTGCCCTTAGGGCGGTCAAAAATTGCTCTGACCGCCTCCTTGCCTGAGGCATGGCTGGTCACAATGTCAAGGAGCTCCTTGGTGGTTCAAGGTTCCTTGCGTCCTAGCTTATGGACCAGGGACTCGCAGGTGGTCCCGGATAGGAATGCTCCGATGACGTCGATGTCGGCGTCATCGGGCAATTCATTGCATTGCCTAGAGAAGCGTCAGATGTACTCACGGTGAGTTTCCCTGGACTTCTATTGACAATTTTTTAGATCCTAGGGGTTCCCAATGCGTGTGTAGGTGCCCTAGAAATTTTTCACAAAGATCTCCATCAGGTCCGCCTAGGTTTGAATTTGGTTGGGCGGAAGGTGTTCCAGCCATGTTCATGCCGAATCGGCCAGGAACAATGGGAGGTTATGGATAATGAAGTAATCACTATCTGCACTACTGGCTTGACAAGTAATCCGGTAATCCTCGAGCCACAGGCCGGGGTTTATTTCCCTAGAGTATTTTGGGATGTTGGTCGATGGTCGATACTGTGGCGGGAAAGCCATGTTGAGGATGTGCCAGCCGAAAGCCTAGGGCCCTAGCAGATCGGGGCTTAGGCTTTGGTCCTTATCACTGTCGTAGCATTCGCCGCATGAGGGTTTTAGCTATGGCTAGCCTCCTCTCTCTTGTCCCCCTGTCCATGCCTACGGGCATTCAAGGTGTTACATGTGTCATGGTTGGGGCCGAGACGGTCATGCACCGGGAGCATGGCAAGCCCTCGATCGCCGCACGACGCCTGGTGGACGGATGTGTCTTGGCCATGTTGTCCCAAAGACATGCGCTGACTGGCATTGAGTTCACGTCGCCAAGACAGCAAGCTTTCCACCTGCTGCACCGCTGCGTGCTCGAGCAGCGTGCGGATCTCGTGAGGGGTCTAACGGTCTTCGGGTGTCGTGGGCTTCGAGAGCCCTCGGAGTAAGGCCACCACGATAGCTATGTTCTGGCTTGCCCTGGTGAAGTGTGGGAGGCATCCATCATCCTCGATGATCCTTTGGTTTACATCATGGGTGATGGCGTGTGCACGGCCATCGTCTCCATGGCGTTCAATCTTGAGCTCGAGCTCCACACACTCCTGCTCTAGATGGAGTCACGCATCCTTAATCTCCTTGTGTTGTGCCCTCAGCTGCTCCACCTGTAGTCGAGGCCCCCCCCCCCCCCCGCATCTCCCTCGACCTCGTTGTTAGGGTCATCCATAGGAGTAGCCCCTCCCTCGTGGATGCTTTCAACACGTTCCTCAGGGGTGCCTGCTATGAAGCATTCTCGCGAGGGGTTATGGCTTCCCCTGCTAGAGTTAGAGTCAGAGATCGTCTCTAAATCTCCCGCGAGAAGGCCGTGGAAAGATTCCGTGACATAGTCCGTCATCCCCATGAATTCATCATCCGTGGGGGCTGGGTGCATGCGCTGTGTTGCGAGGTGACCAATGGTCATTGCGACGTTGCACAGACCGAATGGGAACGCTGTCGGGGCGCTCTGGGTGAGGTTTTCCAGGGAGAGTGGTCCCCCTCCAACAAGCTGTGTCATGACATTGGCGAACGAGAAGGTGAGACAGCGCAGGTCCTCCCAGGACGGTTGGGGTCCTAAGAAGGCGCCTAGCTGGCGCTCTAGCCTCTCGTAATGAAAGCCGAGGATCTAGTCGCTCTTAGGGGCACGGGTCTCCGAGGCGTGCAGCTGCAGCTCTTCGAGGGCCTCGATGGATGCGTCAAGGCCAGTGGGGCGAAGAAGTTGGATGGGGGCGGGAGCCCGCGCTAGCTCTCCCTCCACGGCGATGAAGAAATCTAGGCTCTCGAAGTGCACGCGCACACCTGAGACCCAACTGACACCATTGCTAGCCATCCATGGCCTGTTGTGGACGATGAGACGCGCAAAAAGTCCCCTACCTGGTGCGCAAACTGTCGGTGTTTTGAACTACCAGCTAGTAAATTTGTGTTTGCGCGTCTGGTCCAGATGATGTGCTCGGAGGACACAATGGTTTATACTAGTTTGGGCAGAATGTCCCTACGTCTAGTTTGTGGCTGCTCGTGTTACCGATACTTATTTATAGTAGGGGTTACAAGCGGGCGAGAGAGGAAGAGGGTCCCAAGTCTCTGATGGAAGGATCGAATAGAGTTGAGTCTAGCCGAACTCGTTGAGCCGTTCAGCCTTGAGCCGTTTTTCCATGCCCTTCGTGGGGCGTCCTGTAACACCTCGGGTGTTTAAATATTAAAATCTGACATGTCATCATATGCATTGCAATGCATTTGGCATTTGGTGAAAACTTTGATGTACATTTACTAAAACAAGTTTACAATTGTGTAATGAATGTTGAATTGTATTGTTTGACTCAAGTTCAATATTTGTTTGGATTTTGAATTTTTCAAGAAACCCCCGCTTTTCAACATTTAAACCCTACCCTAAAAATCCATTTCAAAATCTAAGCATATTTTGGGGTTGGGACCAAAAGCAAAAGTGTAGAGCTTGGCAAGTTATACAAAGTTTGTTTTTGGAGTTTTTCAAGTTGTTTAGAAAATTTTTGAGTAATTCAAAAAGGCGTAATTCGTTAAATATCCCCTATTTGAATTTAAAAGATCATTTCAAAATCTAGATAGAATTAGGGGTTGGTTATAAAAGCAAAGTTGTAGAACTTTTGATTTTAAACAACTTTTATTTTTGGAGATTTTTGAGTTGCTATACAAATTTGGGAGTAATTTGAATTTGAAACCAAATGGCAAATCTATAAATTCGGTGAACAGTACTCACCGCCCTAGCTACATGGCCGGTGATCTTCGGTTTGCTTCCAGGCGCAGTCATGGTCGTCTTTGACGTCGCACTGGCACGGTGAAGGCTACAGCGTAGCTTCCTTGCGCTTCTGAGCCGCTCTACTTAGCCTTGGCCGTCGCCGTTTGCCTCCGCTCTCTTGCTCTGTTTTTCCGACGCCACGGCCATAACTCCGGCGAGCTCGTGTCGATGCCGTAATGCTTCACCGTCGCTGATAAACTTGTCCCAGCTCCGTCTCATCCTTGCGCACCTAAATAACTAGCCCTGGTTGCTTGCCATCATCGGGAAACGCCGTTCGGCGCTTTTCTTCCTCACGGCCGGCAGCACCACCGTAGAGTGCGCGTCGTCATGGCTAGCGTGCTACGGTGAGTCTCTGCCCTTACTGAGTCTTGCTTCGGCTTTGCCGCAATGATGTAGTGCTTTGTGACCCATTGGTTTCTCATTTTGACCACCACAGCTACCGGAGCATCGCCGTCGTCGAAGATCGCTCCGCCGTGACCGCTGTCAACGTCGACCCGTGTCATCGAAGCTTATCCGGTCTCGTTCTTTGCTCCAACGTGTTCGTGGTGAGCTACTGGACCTTCCCATGCCCTCTGTTTCACCGTTTTCGGCTTCATTTCGCCGGCGTAGCGTAGCTGCGCCGTCGTGGCCGCCATAGCGACGTAGTGCTCGGTCCAGTCCATAGTTAGTCAGGCTTGTGCTCAAAATGGATGCGCCTAGTCTCGGGGAGGGTGTAGGTACCTTGGCCGTCGCCGTTGGACTCAACGGCGGCGAGATATCGCCAGTCAGCGCCATCATCGCCGTAGTCAAAGCGCGAGGTAGAAGATGACAGGTGGGGTCACCATATCAGTGACTCAACGTTCAAAATGAATTTTTTGTTTTTCATATTTAAATGAATAGTGCTGTAATTTGTTATTTTTGTGTAGAATTATTTAGAGCTCCAAAAATTATAAAATTTTTTGTGTGAATTCTCTATGATGTATATTATATGAAAAAAATTTGAAATATTGATTTTCAGTATTTTTGGAATATGATAAAAATTGCTCAATTAATTAATAAATGACTTTCCATGATTTTTCTAGGCTTATTTATTTATCCAAAAATTATGAAATTTATTTTGCCACTTAGTCACCAGGTAATGAACATGTACTAAAATTTTGAGCTCAATTAGAATAAGTTGATTTATTTCATAATTTTGAATTAAATAATGAATTTATAAAAGCAAATAGTAACTTTTAATGATTTAGGTTTTTATTTGGACTTTTGGATTGAGTGATGACCTTGGGTCATTAGTTGATAATGATCCTTGGCAATTGATTTAGGTGTTGTGAAAAAGGTTTGATTAGTTTGACTTGCAACTGTACCGCGAAGGAAAGTTGTATTCAAATTATTAATTTTGCATCCATCATAGAGCATCATGTTTCGTATTCCGCATCATGTTAAACATGTCATTGTTACTACGTGTAGTGAACGAAGGTGAACACGTGGTAGTTAATCAAGTCGTGGAAGAAGTTAATCCGTTTGTTGAGGTCGGATCGAATACTTGTGAAACGTCGCAGGAACCGGACTTTTCCGTCAACGAAGGCAAGCCCCGGATCATACAACCCTACCTTGTGTTTTACAAATTAATTTCGCTTTTGCTTTCCATTACTGCATTAAGTAGTTAGGAGTTAAGTAAGAGCCTAATTGGTGCATTATCACCCTTGTTATTCCATATTTACCATATTACCAGTCTAAAACCCGTATATGCCTAGTTTTGCTTAGCTATGCGTAGAACGATGAAAGTCGGGTGACTACCTGCCACCTGCAAATAACAAATGGAACATTGGTTAATTTTGTTAGCATGTGATATGAGAATGTGGAGTAATAAATTTAGACCGGGCGGACTCGGTGTGTGTGAGCCACAAGACATGGAGGTCTTGTGAGCGGGTTATTTCCGCCTGTGTCGATTAAGGCACGTCCGTTGTTGAATTGTATGAGGTGAGAATTTGTAGTACTAACCACATACTCCGGTAAGCCTGAACTTGGCAATTCTATTACGAGAATGGCTACTCGCGCACTGGGAGTGGAGAGATGGCGGGAATAGCGTGTACCCACGTGGCCATGGGCTGGAATGGTGGAGTACTATGTTCTCGGGTGGCGCGGACCCGTTCTTGTTTTAGGGGATCCGAGGGTAGGTTGGTATATGTAGGTCGGGGACCTGCATATGTCGTGTGGTCTGGAATCCCCAGCTGGGCTTAATCGGTTCGAATCGTCGTTGCTCCTCGGTTAAGGAGACTCAACTCACTGTTCATCATCGTAGAATTAATAACCAGAACTTGAATAAGGCTTGTGAAGGTGTTGGATATGAAGTTTCATGATCTCAGTGCGGATCGTGTCAGCTTTGTATATAATTCTTGAGAAGTTTTCTATATAAAGAATGTTGTTAAAAGAGCTTTTACGCAAAAGAACTTTGATCATTGTTAAAGCTATACCTTGAATCCCTGAGCCTGCATTGCTGAGTTTATCAGTTAATATTTTGGATAAGTCTTGTTGAGTACTTTCGTACTCAGGGTTCGTTGACCCTTGTTGCAGGTGAGCCTCATGAGCAGATCTGTTTTGGATCATGCTGCATGACTATCGTTCGTTCTGATGATGAGAAGTAAATGTGTGATCCTTGGGCAGGATATTTATTTTGTGTGATATGTCTATATTAATTATGCCACTCCACTACTACTATGGTTTGTAATAATTATCGAACTTAGTTTGTAAGGTTTGAAACAACTGGTTTGTAAACTATGTTATCGTAAGACTTCCGCTGTTTTTACTCTGGTTTTGATATTTGAATAAATGTTGTAATACTGCAATGACTCTGTAACGTGATCCTGCTCGGAAATCGTGGATGATTCGGGGTTCCCCGAGGACACCCGACAGTCTTTTTAAGTTATTGGAAACATATGCATAAATGTCAAAAGTCGTCGGACAGTGACAGGTGCATGTGGGCCCTATAACTTAGGAGGTTCTGCCACACGTCCTGCTTCCCCTTTTATAGATGAAGGGGAAGGCGCAGGTTACATGAGAGAAAGAGAAAGAGCATAAAAGCGAGGGAGAAGAAGGCCTTCGGAGTCGCGGTGCCCTTCATCTCCTTCACGCGGGTCCCACTGGTCCTGTAGATGATGACGGGGACGACTCCACGTCGTAACCCTATTCGCCACTGGCGCCACATGTGGGCATCGTCAGCCGATCGTGGTGCCCATTCCGTCCCGGTGGGCAGCATGGTCAACTGGTATCTCTGACGGAAGTCGTGCGGGGATTAGATAGCATAGCGCTGGCACGCCCGACACTGTTGGTGATGTGAGTCCTCAGGTATGGCTCGTCGTGGCCACGGGTCACGTCAAGACACGCCTACTCCTTTTTCTGATGTCTGAAGTTTGACCCTGGGTTCATACTCTTAGACCCGTAGTGGTTGGAGGCGGTACGGACCTCCATCGGGCGAGGCGAAATCCCCGTTCAAGGGGTCTAGCGAGGCGAGGTCCACGCCTGAGGGGTCGGGCGTGACAGAGCCCGCGCCCTCTGGGTCGGGTGACACGGAGCCCACGCCCTCGGGGCCGGGCGAGGCGAAGACCGCACCCTCGGGGTCTGGAGACGGAGCCCGCGCCCTCAAGGTCTGGCGAGATGGAGCCCGCGCCTAAGGGGTCTGGCAAGACAGAGCCCGTGCCCGAGGGATCTGGCGACACGGAGCCTACGCCCTCAGGGTCGGGCGTGACGGAGCCCGCGCCTTCGGGGTCAGGTGAGATGGAGCCCGTACCTTCGGGGTCGGGCGAGACAGAGCCCGTAACGTCGGGGTTGGGCGAGACCAAAATATGCTCTTGGCCATCCAGGTGAGTTAGCGTTCGTGGCCATCAGCTTCCTTTTGTCGGGTATCCATACTACTGATACCCGACACTTCTCTAAAAAAACAAAATCTTCATGATAGAAATATAAGTTACCAGTGAAAGAAAAAAAAAGCATTCAAACACATAGTTTTATTGGTATTGTCTTTTTTCTTAATTATTATACTGAGATCATACTATCTTTTTTTCCCTTTACGAGGACATGAATGACCCGGAGCTGCTGTCCTTTTTCTGCCTTGACATGCTCTGCATATGTTGGGATTTAAGAGATCTTATACCAAAAACAGGAATACAGTTACCGATATTTTATTTTCGTAAGTGTGATTATTTTTACACTGGCTGTTTTTAACAGGTCTGGTTTCTAACGGGCCGTTGTCTTCCCTCCGTATTGCATTTCATCACCTGAAGATCATTGTTGTGCTGTAGATCAACTGTAATGCTTTGGTATACCTACCATACTTCGTGGTTTAGCAAACCAGGTCTTTCTTTGTATATATGTAGACCCAAAACATGTGCTGCTAAACTCCTCCCAACTACTATACAATTAGCTCCATGTATAATATCTATATAATTATGCTTCAACCCGCTACTATATTAGTCCATATTATGCATACCATGCAACGTCTAGTATATCTTTCTGTGTCTTTGAATTTGTGCCCTCATTTGCGCGCGATGGCGCGTGCCCTGCCACTAGTGTACATGAAATACGTTTTACAGCTAGCAGAAAAAACACAAAGTAAACATACACAATTCATTTGGCACTCACCGCCCTAGAGTGAGTGTGTAAAACCACATTGACGAGGTGGAGTATACATTGTACTTGTACGTGTACGGATGGAAAATATTCTACTGCGCAACAGTATGCATATATCCCTTTCCTGCGTGTCCACCGTCCACAAACCGAAAACCTTACATTCCTCTCCAACGTCTTTACACCTTATCTAAATGCATTGTATCTACTATCTACGCTAATCCATATGCATTGGAATAGAATAGGATAGAAATTAAACTAAGTTTCACCCTAATAGCCTAATTCACTTCGACCCATGTGGATTGATGTGCATACGCGTGCATGTAAATAAGTCCTTGAGCTATTGCGTGTGGATTGTGTTCCCATGGTTGAAAGTTGTAATAAATTTAGTTTAGTATATTAGCAACTCTAAAAGCCGCTTTATATCCTCTTATATTGTTAGGGATAAAGATTTTGGTGAAGAAATCTCTTTGATCAGCTTCTCAACTAGACCTCTAAATATTTTTATCATCTATTTCTAGTTTATCTTCGCCAAAGACAGAGAGGAGGAGGCTTTCTAAAGTGCCAAGCATGATATAAAAAAATTGTCAGAGGATAGAGACAAAAATAGTGATTTAAATAGGATAACTTTAAATTAAGATTTAAAAAGTGTGTTTAAAAAAGGCGGTTGTAGATGTTTTTAGCCTACAAGTTCATAATCCCCATAGTTAAAAAACGATATTAAGATCATAATGATAGCGATTTTCATTACTTTTTTGTTTTTATAGGAGTACCGCAGTCAAGGAGCCTGTTCGTTTGGCTGTGGCTTATCGTAAACGATCGTAAATTTTCAGCCAGAACTGTATTTTTCTCTCACACAAACCAGCCAGCAGTACTTCTTCACGAACCAGCAACGATACGAACCAGCCAACCGAACAGGCTGAGTTTAATAAGACTATTATGGTACAGCACCATCCAGGGTACTAAGGACTCGTTCGGTTAAGCCATTCTAGGCACAAGAATTATTCCAGATTTAAGTGCTTATACAAATTAAGCTTGAGTTCCAGCTTGATTCTTTCCAGGTACTCGTTCCCTGATAACCGAACATGGCCCAAGTATTTCGAAATACACGTTGATCGGATTCATCCTCAGTAATCAAGGTACACCATTACACCCATTTTGTTAAGCTCTACAAACGGGATATGAAAAACGTTGCTTTCTTGGTTTCAATTGTTGACCGAATGTTCTGGCGAACCGCAATCGGGAAATGGTGCTACAGAGCACAGAACAGTAGATTCACCTTGCCCGTAGTTCAGAAGGAGTAGTTGCTTACCGAGATCGGCAAATACTTATGCCTGGTGGAGTTGAAATGGCCTCAACCTCCGTGTTCCCACGTGACATGGACAGTAATCTCCAGCTGGAACCAATTCGGCCCTGGCCGACCACCTGTGGCCGCTCCGATCCGTGGCGCCGTCAAGCCCCGACCGAACTGCCCGTGCCCAAGTGAACAGCCATCACTGTCGGCGATGCAACGAACGAACATGTGCCCCGGTGGTCTGAGCTACTGCGGCCTGGGCAGCTGCTGGGCTGGTATCCGTTACGGGGACAAGTTAGGCACGTTTCTGCCGCGCCAATTCGTCATTGCCTCGTCTCCAGCTTATACTTCAGTCAGACTCCTGCTCGTTTCTGCTTGCGCCTCCGTGTCCGTTGAGTTGTCCCGACTCCCGCCCCCGCCCCCGCCCCCGCCCCTGCCAGGCCTTTCGCCGCGACGTCTACGCGTCGTTCCCCCGCTTCCTTTCCTCCAAAGCCTTCTCGTCTTATCGGCTTGCGGGGATCCGCTGCCACCACCATATCCGCATCCAGACCTGTGCCCGTGGCGAACGTCAGCCACGTGTGCTTCGGTTTGAGCAACCGTCGCAGGTTCGTGGCACCAGCCAGCCGCCCAGCCGACGTGCAGAAGATCTCCGCGTCCCTGAGCGACACAGCGAATCAACCGTCGTCTTCACCACTTCGCTCTTTCCGTATTAAAATCCCACCCCTCCCATTTCCGCTTCCCCACATCCCCTCGCTCGATTCGACCCCGGAGAAGAGCAAGCTAGGCGCAACCGACCAGCTACGCAACGCAACCATGGCTTCCGCTTCCTCGAATGCCAAGCAGAGCCTCTACCCGGATGTGGACCAGTCCCACCCTGATCTCAACACCCCCTTCTTCTCCGCTCCCACCACCTCTACCGGCGCCGGCACCGCTACCACGGGCAACTCCCTCTACCCTACCGTCGACCCCAACGAGCTCGCCGAGAACCTCTTCCCCGAGACGGCCGAAGAGGACGCCGCGCCGCCGCCGCCCACCACAGAGGAGACCGTCGTCGCCGTCCCCGGTTCGCAGCTCCACCTCGTCGATCCCGACCGCAGCCTCGACCTCGGCGCTGGCACGCTCTCCATCGTGCGCCTCCGCCAGGGGGACCACTCCGTCGCCATCCTGGCGCGCCTGATCCCCGAGAAGCCCCACCACAGCCGCGGCCTCTTCCGCCTGTTCAGCAGCGGACGGTCTGACGGTGGCGCCGAGCAGGAGACCGTCCAGTGGCCGCTCACCCGCGATGTCGCCGCGGTCAAGCTCGACCCCGCGCACTACTTCTTCTCGCTCCATGTCCCGCACACGGACCACCCAGACGACAAGGATGACGTCGAGGATGCCGAGGTGGACGCGGAGGCGGCGCTGAGCTACGGCCTCACGGTCGTTGGGAAGGGGCAGGAGAAAGTATTGGAGGAGCTGGATAGGGTCCTCGATGAGTACACCACCTACTCGGTGAAGCAGGTGGAGGCGGCGGCGAAGGAGAAGTCGGAGGTCATGGACGCGAGGGCAGTGGCCGAGATCACTCCGGAGGAAGCTGTCGGGGATAAGAAGGAGGTCGTTGAGGAGAAGTCTGCGGCGTTCTGGACGACAATCGCGCCGAACGTCGACGATTACAGCTCGTCGGTGGCACGGCTGATCGCGCGAGGCTCGGGGCAGCTTGTGAGGGGCATCATCTGGTGCGGCGACATCACGGCAGAGGGCCTGCGGCGTGGTGAAGAGGTGGCGAAGAAGAGCGTGGGGCCCAGCGCGAAGCCGACGCAGGTGAAGCCCAGAACTCTCAGAAGGATGAAGAGGTAGGATGGTGAACAATCTTACTACTAGCATTTATTGCAAATTACTTACGATTATTATCCAGTTAATTTAGAATGCGATTGTTCCTGTTGGATTGCAGTATTTTAGACACTACTTATCATAGATAGGAGTTAAATTGCCCTGCTATTAATCTTGTATGTTGTGGTAGCTCGTAGAATCAGACAACTTACAGATAGTTCTTACATTCTTAATTGGAACTCCCTTGCCACTTCACGTTTTGGTGGGATCTTTTGCTTGAGCAGCCATGGTGTTTTTTTTCCTGAATGCAATGCAAATGTCCATTCATGTATGATCATGTCAATTATTCCTTCAGAGTGTGGCCATCCATCTTTATTAGTTGATTGGCGCAAAATTGACCCTGAACTTAGCCATTGCCTGCTTTCCAGTCGCCATCTAGTGTGTATTTATCTACATATGTATTTGCATCCTAAGTTTGACCAAAATTATAGAGAGAATTACAAAGATTTATGACAAATAGGTATACTATGAAAATATAATTAGTGAAAAATCTATTGATACTTATTGGTATCATAAATGTTATTATTTTATTATATAAATTTGGTCAAACTCTAGATGCGTTGACTCTCCAAGAAAGTTGGAATGACTTGTAATTTGGGACGGAGGGAGTACCACTGATATTTTCTTGCCTGATGTAGTGATGTCACCTTATGATGGTAACGAAAAATGTTAGCGAAGATTTATGAGTGAGATTCAAATCAGGATTCATTTTTTGGAGAATCTATCTACTGTTCTAGATCACACAGTTCTCCTGTATGTCCGAGAACTAGTGTCCTAGATTGCCCATCAGTTTAGTCAAGTATGCCACTTGTTATCAACCATGTGTATGTAGTAGAAGTTTTACAGCACCAATTGTTATTCATGTTCCTTTCAGTTGGTTGGCGTATATTGCTATCTATTATTGTATGATAATCAATTTGTGTCCCTCTTCCTGCTGCTTATGGTTTTCTGTCTTCTTTCTTAGGGCTAGGAGGGTTACAAAGATGTCCAACAGGGTGGCAAACTCAATCCTGTCTGGTGTTCTGAAGGTCACTGGCTTTGTCACAAGCACCGTGTTGAACTCCAAACCAGCACAAAAGTTTTTCAAGTTAATGCCTGGCGAAGTTATTCTTGCTTCACTTGATGGATTTGGTATGTCTGCTTTACATTTCTTTAAGATTTGCTTGAGAAATATAGCTTCATTCAGGCTAGTTTACATGCTTCTGGGGTGATTGAATCTATATGATAGATTTGTAAAACCAGCAGATATAATTGATTTCATAATATGGCTTCAGATTCTACCCACTTCACTTTGTTTAACTCCTGCAGCATGTCTGCATTGCATGTTATGTATGATCGGTTGATTTTATCCTGTATTCAATGATACAGGGAAAATATGGGATGCTGTAGAAGTGTCTGGCAAGAATGTGATGCTGACATCATCAGTCGTGACAACTTCTGTTGTAACACACAGGTAAATAAACATGATGGCTGGTATGAAAAATGCACTGTTCATGCTGAAAAACATGGTTCCGGCTGAAATGTTGTGAGAGAAAAACACTGTTCTAGCTGAAAAAAGAAGCCGAACAAGCCGGCTTCTTGGTCAGCCGAACGGGGCCGAATCATCTGCTTTGTATTATTTTTGGGATCTGCAGTGACAATTTTTTGGTTAGGAGTCCTCCTTTTTTCCAAACTATGTAAATATAACTCTTTTTGGTTGGGAAACTCTCCATGCCATTTTCTACAAACATTGGCATTTTAGCAGCAAGTCCATATGGTTTTTTTGAGGAAAGAAAGTCCATATGGGGTATCATGTAAGAATAAAACAGGACTTAAAAAACATTTTTTTAGATGAAATTCAAATAATAAGAATGTCAATAATCAGCTGAGATTAGAACTACAAGAGATCCAAGAAAATTTGTTCTTTTAGAAAAATGGCAATGAACCCATGAACTAGGAAGTACTGCTCTTATGAGATAATGGCATGCAGGGAATGTTCCTTCTGTTTCTTTAGAAAACCTTTGTGTTTCATAACATGATTTTGCAACCATTTTTGCGTAGAAATATCTCTTGTCTGGTTCTCACCTGGCTATTAGTCAATGAAAAACTAACTTCCAGTGGATACTAGAAGAGGCTAATGGTTCGATTGATGCAGATACGGTGAGCAAGCAGGGGAAGCCACACACAATTACCTCCACGCTACAGGAAATGCTCTCGGAGCTGCGTGGGCTGTATTCAAGATTAGGAAAGCACTCGACCCTAAGGGTAATTTGAAGAAGTCATCTTTTGTCAGCCAAGCAGCGCACACTGTAGCTAAAGAATCAATTGCGAGGCAAAAGAAGAAGTGAGCTGGCCTGGTCGACAGTTCCATTATGCCTGTAATTTAATCTGTTGCTGTTGCAGTGTGTTAGCAATAGGAACTAGGAAGCTAGATCTTGTGAGTTTTGTGACTGTTGTCATGAGATTTTCAACCTGTTCGCTCGTTGGTTTTAGCCAGGGCTTATCAGCCATGATATAGTGTTTTTCTCTCACAACAAAACAGCACCAGCCGGGTTTATCAGCCCAGAAACCGTGTTTGATCTCTTCTTTCCTTCTTTTCTGGGCTGTGTTCATTTTATTGTACACTGATGTTCTACATACGTGTAAAATTCATACGTTTGGTTTGTGGCACGACAGTTTTAATTCCACCTGTGCATTCCGTGTGCTCTTGAAAGTAAGTTCTGTTCCATTTCATCATGTTGATTCGTGCCTTCGTGTCGTGCATTTCTTTCTTCTCGGGTTATCAGTGACTGAGGGGGCACCGGCAGCGTCACACACACACACTCGAGCGGCCACGGTCCCGCGGACGGCGGACCACAGCTTCCTGCGGCACGCGGCCGGCCGGGCCCCTGTCAGTCTGTCACAGCGCCGCACACAGATCAAAATTGCTGCCCGCGCGCGCGGCGCCTCCACCAGATCCGATGCACGCATCGCGGAGCCACCTGCCCACGTTCGGCGAGTCCCTCCTCCGCCTCGTGGCCGCCTGCCGTGCACCCGCCCACCTCCCATCCCTGCGCGCTGCGCACGCGCGCCTCCTCGTGCTGCTCCACCCTTCCCACCCATCCGCCGCACACGCTAGCGTCAAGCTCATCCAAGCCTACGCCGCCTGCTCCGCTCTCCGCTTGGCACACGCCGTGCTCGAGTCCTGCTCCTCCTCCCCCGGCGGCAGCAGCAGGACCACCACCGTCTGCTTCAACGTACTCATTCGCGCGCTCACCGCCGCCTCTCTCCACCGCGATGCGCTCGTCCTCTTCGCCTCCATGCGGCCGCGGGGCCCCGCCTGCTTCCCCGACCACTACACCTACCCGCTCGCGCTCAAGTCGTGCACGGCGTCAAACGACCTCCTCCTCGGCCTCCAGATCCATTCCGCCGTCGTCAAGCTCCGCCTCGACGCGAACGCCTACGTGGCGCACTCCGCGATCTGCATGTACGCGCGGTGCGGCCGCCCGGAGGACGCGTACAGGGTGTTCGACGGAATGCCGCACCGGGATGTCGTCTCCTGGAACGCTATGATCGCCGGGTTCGCGCGCGCGGGTCTGTTTCACCGTGCTATTGAGGTTTTTAAGCAGTTTGTGGTGCTGCAGGGTTCGATGCCGGATGCTGGCACCATGGCAGGCATCTTACCGGCTATGGGGAATGCCAAGTCAGATGACATTGCATTTGTGAGGGGAGTGTTTGACCATATGCAGTTTAAGGAACTTATCTCTTGGAATGCTATGCTCGCTGTATATGCTAACAATGGATATCATGTTAAGGCTGTTGAGCTTTTCATGCTGATGGAAAAGGATGAGGTTGAGCCAGGTTCAGTGACTCTGGCAACTATTCTTCCTCCATGTGGGGAGCTCTCAGCATTTTCAGTGGGAAAACGGATTCATGGGATTATCAAGAGGAAAAATATGTGCCCTAACTTGTTGCTTGAAAATGCTCTCGTGGACATGTATGCAAGCTGTGGATGTTTGAAGGATGCTAGGGAGGTCTTTGATTCCATGAGTGTACGGGATGTGATATCATGGACTTCAATCATATCTGCTTATGGAAAGCATGGTCATGGAAGAGAGGCTGTTGATCTTTTTGAGAAGATGCTAGGAGAGGGGCTGAAACCAGACTCTATTGCCTTCGTTGCTGTTCTAGCAGCATGCAGCCATGCTGGCCTTTTGGATGATGGAAAGCGTTACTTTGATTCTATGACTTCCAGGTATCATATCACTCCAAAAGCAGAGCACTATACTTGCATGGTGGACCTTCTCGGCCGTGCTGGATGTATAAGCGAGGCATATGATTTCATCACAACAATGCTGATCGAGCCAAATGAAAGAGTCTGGGGAGCCTTATTACAAGCTTGTCGAATTCACTCTAATATGGACATTGGACTCGTGGCAGCAGACAATCTGTTCAGATTGGTACCTGAACAAACAGGATACTATGTGCTGTTATCTAATATGTATGCTAGGGCTGGGAGATGGGCAGATGTTACCTCGGTGAGAAGTGTCATGGTGAATAAGGGTATCAAGAAATTTCCTGGTACTAGCATTGTCGAGCTAGGGGATCGGGTTCACACATTTCATATTGGTGATAGATGTCACCCACAATCTGAAATGATCTATCAGAAACTGGATGAGCTACTGGGCAAAATAAGGAGAATGGGTTATAACCCAGAGGTAGAGGCTACACTTCATGATGTTGAAGAAGAAGACAAGGAGGGCCATCTTTCTGTTCACAGTGAGAAATTGGCGATTGCATTTCTCCTTTTGAACACTGGTCCAGGCACAACTATCAGGGTGACTATGAATCTCAGAACCTGTAGTGATTGTCATTTTGCTGCAAAGTTGATTTCGGTAATCACCAGTAGAGAGATTATCCTCAAAGACACCAATAGGATCCATCATATAGTACAAGGAGTTTGTTCATGTGGGGATTATTGGTAGAGGATGTACAATTGTCATATACTGATCGATTGAAGCATGACTGCTTGGAGAGAAAGGATTTTTGCTCTTTTGAGCATGAAGCTTGGATCCACCTTTCCTCAGTTTGTGTCCTTCGATTGAATGGATGGTAGTTTTCTGGATAACATTTGTAACAGAAATTCAGCATCCATGGTCAGCTGCAGAATAAAGAAGAGAATGAGACCTATCTACGTTTGAGCATTTGATTTCTTTGTCCACTATTCGGGCTCTTTTGTTCAACAAAATCAATCTAACAGAAAGACCACTAGAGAAGTGTGCCAATCAAATATCAGTTGTCTATATTTCTTGAACTTTTGGGAAACATACATATATAAAAGTGAACACCAGGTACCAAGTGATACAAGAACATTTAGCATTCATCAGCTCTTGATGATAAATTATTTTATGCCATTTCCCAACTGAACAAGAATCAATGGAACTATGGAAGTATGGAACAGAGATGTTCTGGGGGCATGCAAGAGATAGGATCATACTACAGCTTTGTAGTGTTAGCTGTAGCCCCAACAGATCTTAGGAGTAACAGTCACTGAAATTAGAACCTCATATCAATGTTCTGAAGTTACTGAACTTAGTCAGTTGAGCTTGCTAAGCAGTTCTCTATTAGTAATGCAGCCACTTAGATAGTCAAGGAAGGCAAGCAGTATTATGAGTGGAAAGAAAAAATTATCATGTTGTCTGCTGCAGAAACCTGAGGCATGTGCTTCTCTTTCTTTCCCTACCTTCTTGTTATATCTGCAATTTTTTTTAACCTAACACTCGACGGTTCCTTGTTCATGACTTCATGCCAGTCTGCAAATTGAGCTTAATTTTTTTTGCATTCCATGGTGAAGGACAAACAAATCACGGCATAGCTTTTAACTCCTTTTAGCATGTGAATTTAGATAGATTTGCAGAAATCCTGTTCACTGTCCACATGATAAAAATACATGAAATATGTACTTATTTGAACTTTTCAGTGAGATGTTTCCAAGAAGTGAAAAAAATATTTGCCTGTATTATACTTTCTGTGATATACATGTGTATGTTTTTGCTTAACTGTAGCAATAAAATTGAGTATGGAGTCTCCATAAGCTAAAAAAAAGGCGCATGAAAACTATAGAAATCTTCTATCTGCTTCAGAAATCCAACACACGCACTTCTGTTTTCTCTCTATTTTCTTGTGCTCGTTTTTTTTTTCTGAAAAAAACTCTTGTGCTCATTTAAATTTGAGGTTTTCATGATTGTCAATTAGTTTATTTAAGGCTCCGAGTTCATGCCTGTCGAAATCATGCTAGCTTACGAATGTAGCTTAATTTTCCTAAAAAAAACGAATGTAGCTTAATTTTGCATTCCTTGATTAGGTACAAAAAATGGGCAAAACACATATTTTTAGTGCTTAGTGTGTTTAGGAAACTAATGAAATCCTGTTCCAATGTACTATTATTTACACGAAATAAACATTTTTTTTCCATTTTCAGCTAGAGGTTCCCAAAGTGGAAATTGTGATATCCTATATATTATTATACATTCTGTGACCATCCATGTACACGAAATATACATGTATTTTAGTCACCATCATTTGTCATCTGCTTAATTGTGTTGTATATATAGGCACATGTTGGTGCATTCTCCATTTTCTGGACAAGATTCATGCTGTGGTTAGTTTCTTTCATTAAAAGAGAAAACAGAGACTGGCCTGTGATGCAACTGCTTTAACCGTGAAGGTTAGCTTGCTAGGATACAATACAACAGTGGGGTCAATGAAGGGCAAGTAAGCAATTGTATGATATTTGTTTTTTGAGGTAAAGCAATTGTATGATATTGCTGCAGATTATTGAAAGCTTTTGAGGAAAGATAGGAATAAGTAGGATAGTTCCAATTATTATTGAACTAAATTTTGAACACCTGCATCTTAACTCAAATGAAATTATGAGATCAAGATGGCTTTTATCTAAAAATATTAGGGAAGGAATTGAGCATGGTACTGTACCTTGTCCTTATCTAAAAAAAAATGGTACTGTGCCTTGTCAGTTCCGACTTGCCCTTGTTCTATGTTGTACGGAGTAGGCTTGTAGCCACTAAATAAAACTATACTAGGATCTTTTATAGCTTTCTGCTTTGTTTTATCTGCTTCTTCAGTGCATCATGGCCTTTCCATCATTCAACAAATTTCCAAACCTACTTTTCACTGGATATATATACCGCACTAGAAACTGTGAGTTCAACAATACCAACTTTGTAACTTTGTAAAAATATATGTGGAAGATAAGTTATGCCACGGTGCAGAAAAAGGCAGTCAAATCAAATAAGTCCAACGTGGAAGTGTTGTTGGAGCGCATTTGGCCCGCACAGTCAACTCCATGATAACTCGATGTCAAAACAACGACAACAACAAAGTCTCTAAGTCCCAAACAAGTTAGGGTAGGTTAGAGTTAAAACCCAGCAGAACCAATCAAGTTCAGGCATGTGAATAGCTTTTTTCCAAGCACTCCTATCTAAGACTAAGTCTTTAAGTATATTCTATCCTTTTAAGTCTTCTTTTACTCCTCTACCCAAGTCAACTTCGATTTTTCTCTGCCTCCCTTCACGTTACCATCCTGACTTATGATTGGGCAACGGTGAAATTTCTGCGTGATGAACGCTACTTCACTTCCACTTCCACCACCACCAGTTAGTGCTGCACACCGTGCACGGCACGTTCAAACGTTCTTATAAACGCGCTTCCAGTACTGAATGTCTGAATATGATGAACCATAAACTGGCCATCTTCATTTTTCTATCAGACTAGGAGACGCTGCAGTATTAGGAATTCATCCAAGCGGACACCAGACGACGATGTCGCATGGGACGACGCAATCCATCACTTAACTGGCCACATACCTCCCAGTGCTGGAAACTTGACCAAGCTCAACTCCTTGCGGTTGTATAGCAATCAGTTGTCAGGGAGTATACCATCGACGCTGAGTAATCTGATAAACCTGCAGGATATTCAGGTCGGTGTGAACCATCTTAGTGGCCCCGTCCCTGGTTTTCTAGTTAATCTCACCAAGTTAAACAGGGTTCTCCTCTACAAGAATCAGTTCACAGGTGTTATTCCGCGGGAGATAGGGATGCTCTCCAATGTAACTCGTTTGGAGTTGGGATACAACCTTCTGAGTGGCTCCATTCCTCCCAGCATAGGGAACCTTACTGGGCTGGTCTTCATGGACCTGTCAAACAATCAGTTTGTCGGCTCTATTCGCAAGGAGCTCGGCAACCTGGTAAGCCTCAGAGACCTGAGAATGTTTGCTAATCAACTGTCAGGTCCCCTGCACCCTGAATTTGGAAATCTCACTGACATGATTTACCTCTCTTTAATCAATAACTCCCTGGTGGCTCCTTGGCCCCCCGATGTCTGTAGAGGAAGGCAGCTTGAATATTTCAATGTTGCTATGAATATGTTCAATGGTTCCATCCCTGCAAGCTTGAGGAGGTGTAAGAGTTTGCAATTAATTGAGGCGAGTGATAACCAGCTCACCGGAGATATATCTCAGTCGTTCGGGGTTTATCCTAACCTTACCTGGGTAGACCTGTCCTCAAACAGGCTATATGGGCAGCTTTCCCCAGATTGGGCAGCAAGTACTAATATGGTATGGTTTGATGCAGCAAGCAACATGATCACTGGAGGAATACCCCACGAGCTATCAAAATTAACCAGTTTGGCACGACTTTCACTCCATTCCAATCATCTAAGTGGCAGCATCCCATCAGAAATCTGCAATTTAACCAACCTTTACGAACTCAGCTTGCAAGGTAATGGGTTATCAGGAAGGATACCATCTGAAATCGGGAAACTAGGAAACCTACAATACTTTGATATATCTGGGAATAGGATAAGTGGATCGATACCAGAATCTCTAGGAAATTGCATCAAGCTAGTATCCCTGAAGATCAACAGCAATAGCTTGACTGGAAAGTTTCCTCATGAAATAGGAAAATTGACCAGTTTACAAACTATGCTGGACTGTAGCAGCAATGACCTCAGTGGAGCTCTGACACAAAATCTTGGGAACTTAGCAATGCTGAAAGTCCTCAATATATCCCACAATCAATTCAGTGGAGGCATTCCATCTTCTTTTAAGAGTATGCTCAGCTTGACAACTCTTGATGTATCTACAACAATTTAGAGGGGCCTATTCCCACGAAGTTTCTAGTAAGCAACACATCAGCCAAATGTTTTCTCCACAACAAAGACCTTTGTGGTAACCTCTCTGGGCTAAAGCCTTGTCATTCAATTGTAATACCACATCATCATGCAGGGAAGCCTCATACCTTGATATTAGCGATTGCTACTCCTTTGTGCATCACACTTCATCTTGCCATGGCTGTGGTAGCTTTTATGGCCCATCACAAAAGGAGACATCAAGAAACTGCTAATGTTGACAAAAAAGATGTATTTTCTATATGGAACTTTTGACGAGAAATTAGCATTTGAAGATATAGAAAGAGCTACAGAAAATTTTGATGATAAGTACATCATTGGGGTAGGTGGATATGGCAGTGTATATAAAGCAGAGCTCCAAGATGAGCGACGACTTGCTGTCAAGAAACTTCACCCAATTGAAGAGGGGGCATTTGAAGAAAAAAGATTCCATAATGAAATTGAAGTGTTAACACAGATTCGACACCGTAACATTGTCAAGCTGTTTGGATTTTGTTCTCATCCACAGTACAAGCTTTTGGTCTATGGTTACATTGATGGAGGAAGCCTTCGTGCAATGCTGGGGAATGAACAATTAGCAACAGAGTTGGACTGGAAGAGAAGAGCTAGGATCATAAGGGATGTGGTTCCATCTATATACTATTTGCACTATAGCTGCAGTACCCCAGTAATCCATCGAGATCTAACAAGCAACATCTTGCTGGACACAGCTTTCACGGCTTATGTTTCAGATTTTGGCACGGCCAGGATTCTAAAGCCCGATTCATCAAACTGGAGTGCACTAGCCGGAACATGTGGCTACATAGCCCCAGGTATATTATCTCTTGTAAGTAGCCTGCTCATGTATATTCATCTTGCTCACTCCTAAATTTAATGCTATCCCCTTGTGCAGAGCTTTCCTACACGTGTGGTTACTGAGAAAGTCGATGTCTATAGCTTAGGTGTCATTGTGCTGGAGGTCATCATGGGAAGGCATCCAGGAGACCTACTGCAACAGGGAGAGTACAACACACTCGGAGAAATCTTGGACCAACGCCCACCAGCTCCATCAACAGCAGATGAGGCAGATGTGGCATTGCTTGCCAAAGTAGGATTTGCTTGCCTGCAAGCTTCTCCTGAAGAAAGGCCAACAATGCAGGACGTGTGGCAGACTCTCCTCACGGAACGCCGCTCCACTAATCTAGACTATGCCTCTTGATATGCTTACACTCATTCACTCTCATGCACGACTGCAAAATTAGCCCTTTTATTGTTCTGTTTTCTGGGAAGTGACATACAGTCTGTACAACTACAAGGATTATAGCACAGAAAAAAGGATTAGTAGTGTTGGTTGTGTTATAGGCAAAAGGAATTGGATTTGTACTTTGAATTGCCATTGCTGTTATTATTCCCTCCATCTAAAAAAAATAAAAATTAGATGTCCTCTGTGTTTGCAAGAATGTTTTCAACAGCTAGCATCCCTCAATGGCTATTGTGTTCATAGTAGCGCGACAGGTCAAATCAGAATATATCGGAAGCATACAGAACAGAAATGCGCTTCCTGTTGTTCTATCAGATCATATAGGAGTAGCTATTATTGTCTTGCTGATTTCATCAACTGATTCATAAACAGGAAGTGATGTCAGAAATGATTGAACCACTTGATTTTTCTGCACAATAAATGTTGGTCGGCATTCTAGCGTTCAGCTTCAACCAGGATCATAAATTTGATAGAGGGGTAATGGACTTGGTTACGGACGCCCCCCTCCCCCTGCAACCTTATCCTCCTCCCACAGACGTGCACCCCCCCCCCCCCCCCCCCCCTCTCTCTCCGGCGACCGGCGAGCTCCTCCCTAGTGACGTCCTCCCCGCGCCCGCGCCCCCACCCGCGCCGGCCATGGCGGATTCGGCGAGGTAGGCCTTCTCCTCCTCCTCCTCCCATGTTAGGGTTCCGGCGAGCCCCTCCATTCTTCCCAAACTCCGGGGGCCTTAGAAGAAGGAAAGAGGGTTTGGGGAGGAAGGCCGGCCAGGCAGTGGGGAAGCCAGCGGGCGGTTTAGGGTCCTGGCAACGGTGGAGGCGGCTGGGCCAGGTCGGGGCGGGGGCGCCATGGCCAAGGCGGCGGCAGCGGCGGGGTAGGGCAAGAAGGTGGTGCCGCAGGCGGGCTAGGGTTTCGCCGAACCTTTGGAACCCAACTTTTCCCATGATTCGGTGGCCATCGTATTCAATCCAACATGTTTGTCCTATTTTCTCACTCTTTTTCTCTTTTCATTTTTATTTCCTTTGTTTTTTATTTTTTTATATTCACCTACCTATTTTACTTCTATATACTATTTATGAACAACTTTTTTAGATTCAGAAGTTTATCCAAAAAAATTATGTACAAAGTATAATGGATAATGTGTATAATTTTTTTAAAAGACGTTGAACAACAAAAAGTTATATATTGGAAGAACCTAGGATGCCGCCTAGAGGGGGGTGAATAGACGTTTCTAAAAATTAACACCTTTAAATGCGGAAACAATTAGAAAAGAGAGTTTTCAAAATGAAAACTCCAAATTAAGAGTAATACCACCCCTCACAAGTTAGCCACAGAGTAAACAAGGTATAAAGAATATGTCGGGTTTATAAACCTGGGGTCCCTCAGGGACCGGCTTCCACGCCAAGGCTCGGCCCAAGCAGACAACATGCAACTCATGGGGCGGCCCAAGAGTCTAAAACAACAGGCCAAAAGGGCGGTCTAGTCACCGACCAGAAGGTCTGGCCGAAGAGGAACAACGCCCGCTCATCGACCACTTCGGCCCACTTCTCCGACCGGAGCGCTCACGTCAGACTCCAGCCGCCTCCGAACGGTCTCTCCGAACGAAAGGCCTGGCCCAAAGCACTACTTCCGACTCCGATCCCGCACATCCGACCGGGGTTCGCAGAAACCCTGCTCACCGCTCTTCTCCGACTGGCACAGACAGGGCCGACTGAAGCCATCCGACCGGGGACGCCCGCTCGGAAAGGACCAGGGAACAAACGGAGAAAGCAAGCCAGGGTGCACAAAGTCAAACCACGATACCAGAGACCATACCCTGTACACCTGCAGGAACAGTGCTCTACAACCGTCCTGACACAAACAGTATTGTAGGCGCCGATATTTCCCTCTACAGTATTGTAGGCGCCATTGACTCCCATACGGTAAGACCCCCACATACATCCGGGCATTGATAGTGTTGTGGGCGCCGGAATTTATCGTACCAGGCGAACGTGGTGAGACTCCTCACATGCCTCTAGGCATCAACAGTATTTACAGGTACCGACATCTGCCATTCCTGAAGGCAACGCAATCTCCCACTTGTATCTGACATTCTATAATGACATCAACAGTGTTGTGGGTGCCTACCATTATCTTGTACCCGTCGGCGTGGGCAACAAGGCTTAGAAGCGTTCGTACTCTCCCCCTCTCACCTATAAGGCCATCCCCTTCATCTATAAAAGGGGATGCACTCTCTCCCAATAGACCAAGTTAACCCAAGTCGATTCAAGCTCAGTCCCTTCTGATTCATTAGATCGATCAAGTTCACTAGCTCACAACCACAGAACCGCCAGGTTCGGACCTCAAGCACACGTTTGAACACTTAGCTCGTAGTGAAGTTCCTGTCGCCCTTGGCCCTTCCGACCGGAGCCGACCGGACCTCTTGTACACCCCATCTTTCTTCTTCTCATTTGTAACCCCACAGCAGACTTCGAGCACCTAGGCTTAGGAATAAAGTCACCGACCGACTCAAACTGAACGTAGGGCATGTTGCCTGAACCAGTATAAACTCTGTGTCATTGAGTGTTAGGCCTCCTCCGATCATAACGTACAGCAAAACTACAAATATTAACTAGTTGGACACTTTCTGCACCGATAGAATATATCTAGAAGCTACAACCCTGCAACACAAAATTAGAACAGAGAATAAATATTTTCAGCACTGAGTTCTAATACCGGACGTGTCCGGTATACACGATTTCTGCAGATCAGCCCCGAACTTGCTCCTTTCGATTTCTATCTTCAAACCAAACTGCAGGCACCTACTAGAGATGACAATATACACAGAGAACCTGCACAAGAGCTGGAGCAACACAAATATCAAATGAAATGCGAATTGAGACACGATATTTGTTTTACCGAAGTTTGGACTCGTTCAAGGCCTACTCTCTGTTGAGGGGGCTGTGGGCGACCCAGCGAAGGTCAGCCCTAGAGGATACCACGAAGGTCACTCTAGCCGGAGTCTTTTCCAACTCCTTTTCCTTCTTCCACTAGTTGATTCCGAGGTAGCGGAATTGACCGTTACAAACTTTCCGAGGCACACCACAATCTCTCGGGTGCTCTGAAAGGTCCTAATATGGCTAGAGGGGGGGTGAATAGCCTATTTAAAAATCTACAAATCAACTAGAGCAATTTCATTAGTATGACAAATAGCGTAATGCAAACTTGATCTAGCTCTATAAGGGTTGCAAGCCACCTATCCAACAATTCTAGTTACAATGATTACTTAGGCACACAAACTTGCTATGTAATTACTCACTAAGAGCTCTCAATCTTGCTACTCTAAAAAGCTCAACTAGATGAATATAAATAAGTGAGTAGGGTGATTATACCAACGTGTAGGGGATGAACCAATCACAAGATGAATATATAGCTAAACACCGGGAGAATGCCAAAGACAAGAGACAAACGATTTTCTCCCGAGGTTCACGTGCTTGCCAACACGCTACATCTCCGTTGTGTCGATCAACACTTGGTGGTTCGGCGGCTAAGAGGTGTTTCACAAACCTCATCCACACGATAGGACACCGCAAGAACCGACCCACAAGTGAGATAACTCAATGACATGAGCAATTTACTAGAGTTACCTTTCGGTGCTCCGCCGGGGAAGGTACAACTCCCCTCACAATCACCAGAGATGGCCACGAACAATCACCAACTCATGCCAATCCTCCACCGCTGCTCCAACCATCTAGGTGGTGGCAACCACCAAGAGTAACAAGCGAAATCCACAGCGCAACACGAATATCAAGTGCCTCTAGATGCAATCACTCAAGCAATGCACTTGGATTCTCTCCCAATCTCACAAAGATGATGAATTAATGATAGAGATGAGTGGGAGGACTTTGGTTAAGCTCACAAGGTTGCTATGTCAATGAAAATGTGCAAGAGTTGTCCCTTGAGCCGGCCATGGGGCTATAAATAGAGCCCCCATCAAATAGAGCCGTTATACCCCTTCACTGGGCAAATCGCGCTCTGACCGGACCCTGGACACAGCGTCCGGTCCACAGATGTAAGCCACATGTCATTATGAGTTAAACTTGAGCCGCCAGATCACAACGGCATTTAACTGACCGGACGCTGTGGCAAAACTGACCGGACGCTGAACCACCAGCGTCCGGTCGTTTACAATAAGGGTCCAAATCTGGTTTTCTTCGATCGGACGTGTCTGGTCCACCTTGACCGGACACAGACCAGCATCCGGTGCTAAACCCTAGTCACTGTGTCGCCAAGTCAGTTTGACCGGACGTAGAAACCAGCGTCCGGTGCATCTCAGGTCCAGCGTCCGGTGCAACACCGAAACTGGCGACCTCTCTGCTACGCCTGACCGGACGCGCCGGTCCACCCAAGATCAGCGTCCGGTCACTCACAATGACCTCCAATTTTTCTGTCTAGGGTGCCGGTGGAGTTTCTTGCCCTTGCACCTAAACTTCACTACCCTTGATCAAATATGCCAACCACCAAGTGTATCACCTTGTGCACATGTGTTAGCGTATTTTCACAAATATTTTCAAGGGTGTTAGTACTCCACTAGATCCTAAATGCTTATGCAATGAGTTAGAGCATCTAGTGGCACTTTGATAACCGTATTCCGATACGAGTTTCACACCTCTTAATAGTACGGCTATTAATCCTAAATGTGATCACACTCACTAAGTGTCTAGATTACCAAAACAAAATGGCTCCTACATTTTATACCTTTGCCTTAAGCCTTTTGTTTTTCTCTTTCTTCTTTTCTAAGTTTAAGCATTTGACCATCACCATGCCATCACCATTGTCATGATCTTCGCCATTGCTTCATCACTTGGAGTAGTGCTACCTATCTCATAATCATCTTGATAAACTAGGTTAGCACTTAGGGTTTCATCAATTAACCAAAACAAAACTAGAGCTTTCATGCTCTCCGGCGACGCCTAACCGTCTAGGACCAAAGAGTCCAAGAGTAACAAATGCAAATCATGAGATTAACAATATGCACAAGTGCTCAAGTGGTGGCTTGCTCTCTTTTTCAAATTCTCTCTTAACCCATAAATGGATTTTGCGATTTGGATCACACACTCACTAAGAGAGGGTTTGGGAGAGTTGGCAAGGCTAAAAAACGTGTATGTGTATCAGCAGAATCAGCAGCCTCCAAAAGCGGAGGCTTGGGGGTATTTAAAGCCCCCTTGAAAAACTAGCCGTTGCCATACCGGACACGTCCGGTATGTACACTACCCCAATGGTAACTAAGTTACAGTGAAGTTGTGAGGCGTCGAAACTCCCGAAGAATGTCGGAACTTTCGACTGTCGGAACTCCCGACTCACATCGGAACTCCTGACCCTTAGTACATTTCAAAACCATGGTAATTGAGTTAAAGTATGTGAGGTGTCGGAACTCCCGACTCATGCCGGAACTTCCGACCGTCGGAACTCCCGACTCACATCGGAACTCCCGACCCTCAAGGATTTTGAAAACTAGCCGTTGGCTTCTGGTCGTCCATACCGAACACGTCCGGTATGACTAGGACAGTGAACTCTCTAAGTCAGTTAAAGCACGAGACGTCGGAACTCCCGATCATTGCCAAAACTCCCGACTGTCGGAACTCCCGACGAACCAACCCGAGAACAACAATTTTACCATTGCTACGCAAATACCGGACACGTCCGGTATTGCCAGACTAGCAAAAAACAGATTAGCTCTTTTGTCACTCAAACACTCAAAACTCACATGGGTTGGCTTGAGCACTTATGAAACATTATCTATCAACATGATGTATCCCTCTTAATAGTACGACATTTCTATTAACTCAAATTTAAAAGTATAACGGATTTAAATCTTTTGAGTTGATCTCTTTCAACCGAAGCCGTGTATTCCAATCTTCATCAAGTGAGGGTGCCAACATGTTGATATTGATCTTTTCACTTGAGCATAGCCATCTTGAGCACGTGACTCGATTTTATTCATTAAATTTGAATAACCCCAAATATATCAAGTCACTTCCATTAAACACTCCAATAGTAATTTGATCATTCACATTGACATGACTATCGTAGCTTGATTAGTACCTCAACTAAATGTAAGTACTTCCTTCTTCACCCTAGCTAGATTCTTCAGCCGTCAAGCCGTCGCTTGCCCTTCATCCTTGCTTAGTACCTCGAAGCCTTTCCTTGCTATCTTCACCATCTCAAGCCATCAAGTCACATCTTGCGTTGAATCATCCATTCATTTGTATTATTATCTTTTTCATTTCAATTTAGCAAGCTTCAAATATGAGACCATCCCCTATACAATCCCTCATGTCTCATTAATTAATTCTTACGAGCTTGCTTTCACACAGTACATGGAAATCCCACAATAAATAAGCATTTGCATGAATTTTATTTGCATTGTTGTCTTGTGCTTGAATTAGATTGTTTATACAATAACACATCATTTTGGCTTTCATTAAGTACCTGTGAGATAACCTATTACCCGTCCACACTTAGCAAACGGGTTAGACCTTTAGGGGCCGTTCGGCTGGTGCAAAAAGTGCACTGTTCACGACTGAAAGTTACTGTTCACGGCTGATTTCCTCTCATAAATTCCTCCAGATTCCTCTAAGTGAACGGGGCCTTAATCACGAATAATCATCCAAAACTCATTAAAGGGCTAGATGCACTTTCATATATACATAAGTTACATTATTTGTAAAGTTTACTATGTAAAAGTATAGCAAGAAAATTTATGTTGAGAAATTATAATACTAAGTTTGTTCACCGACAGTTATAAATAAAAATTGGGTTACAAAATTCATGTAGAAAGGTTGTCATTATAAGTTATCTATAAAATTACATAAAAACTATATTGAAAATTTTATGATAAGATATTGTGGTGGTAAGTTTTGTACCTCCAAATATATTATGCACAGAGAAGTTGTGATTATAGTTTTGTAACTTTCTAAACATGGAAAGTTAAACATTTTTTTCTAAAACAAGAAAATAACGGAGGTTTGTCAGATGTTTCACTGATTTTAAATTTTTTTTTCGATCACGCAAAAGGTTTGCGCGTCTTTGTATTAAGGTAGACAAAAACACTCCTTTGGGCGCCCTAGGGGGTCAGTAAAGATTTACATGAAAGCTCACACCCTCTCTAGTGTACAGTAAGCTAGGATGTTACATTGGACAGAGATCAATCCAGATTTGTGACGCTGGCAAGGAGGCATATGCCCTAGCTGTCGAACGGCGACATTGCTTGTGCGTGCCTACGTTGCCAACCGGAGGGAACAAGGCCTATGCCCTAGCTGTCGGACGGCGACGCCGCTTGTGCGTGCCTACGTTGCCAACCGGAGGGAACAACTCACGCAACGCCGATATATGAGCGGAGTCGACATTGAATACCTCATTGTATGTCATCGCTGACGGAGACAAAGGCGGTATCCCGCTGGAGAATCCCAGGTGCTTCATGATGCAGTACTCACCTCGCTTGGCTGTCGGGATGTGAGCTATGGCCTGTGCCGCTATCCGTCTGCTTCGCTTAGGGAGCGAGGGCGGCACATGTCTTTGTAACTCGCTTGGTGAAGCGCTTGAGGTGTTTATCGACCGAGGTCGTCAGAGGCAAAGGGTTGCAGTTGACGTTGTCCGTCGCAGCCACAATCGTCCGTCGGGGAGGGGTGGCTGCCTCCGCACCTAGAGTGATGTCATCGGACCTCTTTGGGCACGCGCCGACATCCACGACGTCAGCCTGTCGCTCCCGCGGTGGCGTGACGAGTGGCTGCCCCTGCACAGGCGACAACGGAGACGAGTCCATCCTCCCCTAGATAGTCCTCGTCAGAGAACGGGAGTCCATCAACGATGCTTCGGCTTCCAGGGAGGCGGTCGCCGAAGCCGGCGGGCACCCAGCTGCTGGTGCTCCAGCTAGCCGGCTCAAGACGAGCGAGGCGACGAGCTCCTCCAGTATTGGGTCAACCCACACGGGAGGCCCCGCGCTCGCACACACCTCCAACAGCAGCAGGCTAGGCTCGTGGAAGCAGTGTGCTGCAGCAGAGATGGCGCCGTTGTCGGTGTGGTCGGCAGGTGCGACCCTACTGGTGGCGTCGCCAACGTCGTCGTCGGATTCCCCTGGCACCTCTCGCAGCACCCTGCGCGGCCCCGTCCAAGCACGGTGGACCACCGCGGGGCGAGGCTGGTCGGGTGTCGGCTCGGGGCAGAGTGTCCTGGCAAGTCTCCACCCTTCGCCACCGACCTCGCAGAACACCTGGGCCGCTTGCATTTCTTGGCGAAGTGGCCGTAGCTGTGGCAGTGCAGACAACGTTGCGGCAACCGGCAAGTCGCTACTCGATGCGAGTAGAAAAGACAGTTGAAACACCTATCGCGGAGCTCATCGGGATCTTCCGGATACATATAAGCTGCGTTGGGCCACGGCGAAGCTCAATCAAAGTGGCCGCAGGTCGCGCCTCCTGCCGGGGAGGATCTCCGGCCACCCGTCGGCATTGGGGGTGGAGACCCGTCCACGGCGGCCGAGACGGTGGCGGGCAGGAACGTGGCCATCCACTAGCCGATGAACCACGCACCAGCTGGGGGCGCGGCCGGATGCGCTTCCTCCGTCTTCTCACAGGTCCTGTCGGCCAGTGCCCGCTCCATCTTGCCTTCCTCCCAGCCTGAGTTGGCCTCCGCCCGCTCCGCAGCAGCCCGGAACCTCGGTTGAGCGAGGCTGCGGTGGCGTTGAACAGCATCCAGGTAGGTGTCTACAGGGTGATCGTCATCGGAATCCACAGAGCCGGCGTCGTCCGCTCACCGACGGCGCTTAGAGCGCCCCCTCGGGGAGCCGCTGGGGTAGAACGGTGCCACGGCCAGCGAGAGAGAGGAGCTGGCCGCAGGCGCCGCGGCGGACTACGGGGAGCCGACAGGCCCAAAAGGTCTGACCTTGGACCCGAACGGCGCGGAACTGAGGTCGCCGGCCGGTGTCATCGACGGCGAACAGGCCCATGGTCCGGCCCTCGGCGGTGGCGTCCTGCTGCTGCTGGAGTTGGCGGACGGGGAGCTGCAGCTGCTGGAGATGGTTGCAGCGGTGGCGGTGCACGGCGTCAGCAGCGGCGAGGGCGGAGACGATCCGACAGGAGTGGAAACGAGTGTTCGCTGATTAGTGGAGTTGCCTAACTAAGCAGTTCTCTAATAGCAATAATACATCTCAGGGAAAACTACAGAAATCTTCTGTCTTGTGGTTTGGTGCATTCTCTATTTTCTGGATGACATTCATTCTGTGGTTAATTTCGTTCTTTGGAAAAGAAAACAGAGGCAGGTCTCTGACGTAATTGATTGAGCTGTGAAGATTAGCTTGCTAGGATACAACAGTGGGTTCACAGAAGGTCAAGTAAGCTGTTGTATGATATTGCTTCAGATTATTTAAAGCTTTTGAGGAAAGATAGTAATAAGTACGAGCCGTTCCAATTATTGAGCTAAATTTTGAACACCCGCAGCATCTTTACCCAAATGAAATTATCAGATCAAGATGTCCTTTATCTAAAATACTCCTAGGGAAAGAATTGAGCATGGTACTGCCTTGTCAGCTCCCACTTTTCCTTGTTCTATGTAATAGCCACTAAATAACACTATACTAGGATCTTTTATAGCTGGCTGCTTGGTTTTATCTGCTTCTTCAGTGCATCATATCCTTTCCATCATTCGACAATTTTCCAAACCTACTTTTCACTCGATATATACCGCAACAACGCCAACAAATGATGTGCTTTATACTCGGGATTCAGACAGTTTGTACTAGAAAAAATAATCGAAAGCCTGAATTGATGTCTCTATCAAATTTACGATCCTGGTTGAAGTTGAACGCTAGAATGCCGGCCAACATTTATTGTGCAGAATAAATCAAGTGGTTGTTTTGCCCACTTGTCAATCATTTCTGACATCACTTCCTATCTATGAATCAGGCTTTATTTAGGGCCTCTTTGCACCGCTTATGCCGGCTTCGGTTTCATCTATTTTACGTAAATTGAGGCAATGTAGCGTGAAGCCGTTTTGTAAGCCGGAGTTAAAATGAATTAGAAGTCGAGAAAATCCAATTTTTCTGGCTTCACCGGCTTTAGCTTCACCGGTGAAGCCGTTTTGGATGAGCCATGCCAAAGGGCACCTTAAATTCAAGGTGTAAAGTTTTAGTGTGTCACATCGAATATCATATGAGGGTGTGCATGGGGTGTTCGAATACTAATAAAAAACAAATTACAGAATCCGTCAGTAATCCGCGAGACGAATTTATTAAGCCTAATTAATTCGTCATTAGCACATGTGTAATGTAGCAGCACATTATCAAATCATGGCTAATTAGGCTTAAAAGATTCGTCTCGCAAATTAGCCGTAAACTGTACAATTAGTTATTTTTTAGTCTATATTTAATACTCCATGCATGTGTCAAACCTTCGATGAGATAGGGAGTCAATTTTAGAGTGAGCAACTAAATGAGGTCTCAGTCGAAGAAATCAGCAAGACAATAATAATAGCTATCTGAAAGAACAACAACGGTAAGTGCATTTCTGTTTTTTATGCTTCTGTTGTATTCTGATTTGACCTGTCTTGCTACTATGAATCAGTAGTGCTTTCACTCGCTGTTGCGTGCTTTATCCTCCACTCACGAGGTTTGCATAGTTATTAGTACTAAAATTTGGCTTAGCAATCTGATGATAGTTAGATAGTAGTTGCTGTTGTTTTGCCATTAAAACTTGCATTGTTGGATCGAATCTGACATATATTTTAGTGTGAGCTCATCTGTTATGCACTAATGCGACATTGGAATGCAAGAAAGAGATCTTCCGTATTGCTGCCGGAATTCAGGCTAGCTCTAAGCATGTTTATTGAGGTAGTACAATTCAAGTACTAATTATGCCGTCGGCACACGGAGTGTCCAGCTCTCAGTCAGTTCATAGTTCAGACACCTTTAGGAGGCAGAGGCGCTTCAGTATTAGTTCTCATGGAAGCGAAGTGGCCAATACAAAATCTCATGGACCAACGGTGCGCGTGTGGTCGTGTGGATGTTTCCATAAGAAAATCGCAGAAAGGTTTAAGAATTGCATCAGAAGCAATGCTTTGTGCCTTTGCCTAACGACCTACCAAGTTGGATGGGTCAGTCAGGGAGGCAGATCAGACGAAGTGGCATCAGCAGGCCATCAGCTTCAGTGCTGCAGTAGTGCCGCTGCCCGGCTGCCCCCGGCCCGTGACCGTTAGGCGGCATCCGTTGCGACGCAGCACTCGTGGCGCACGCGATGTGTCACCCGATCACAATAATTGGCGGCCCGATCCTAGCCTGCTGCCTGCCTAAAACATTATTAGGTGGCGGACGTGCAGGTGCGCCGCCCTGTTTTTTCTCCCGCCCGCCATCGTTTTCTCGACGGACTTTCGAGCCCCCCTATCGGCTTTCTCCCCGCCGGTAACCCGGCACGAGCAGCAGACCAAACGTGATGCTTGTTTGGGGTGTCACTACTGCCTGCGCGTGTGCCGTGAGCGTGTTACGCGCTCGATCGTCTCTCGACTGTCGTGCGTTGCATGGTATCGTGATTGGAGAGGGGAACAAAAGTGAGACGTCGACAATCTGATGTGTGTGTGTCAGTGTGTGTGCGTGAGACCGAGATGTGCCAGTGGTCACGCAGCTTGCCGTGGTCGATACTTCACCGCGTCGAGGTGGCGTTTCATCGGGCTTGCTTATGTTGGAGGGGATCAATTAGCAGTAGGCACTACGTAAACACATTGCCCGGCCGGGGTCGCTATATGGGCTGCGAAGGAAGTTACGGCGAGAGCTTGTGAGACATGCCTCATGCTCTTCGCTGTTACTGATGCTTCACGTCGCTTTACTTGGACCTTGCCCATGCCCAGACAAGGAGGTGATGATCTGACATAAAACAACCGGAATCCGTGCTGTTACTGTTGCATTCTCTCGTCCTCTTCGTTGATGGGAACGACCGGTTCTGCTTTTATTTTTATGGGCTTCAGTCGGTGGGTGCACTGTCAAAGGATCATAACTCCGGATGCTGATCGGACTGAAGCAAGAACCATGCTGGAGGCAGCACAAAGGGGGTGTTTGGTTTCAGGGACTAATTTTTAGTCCCTGTCACATCGGATGTTTGGACACTAATTTAGAGTACTAAATATATTCTAATTACAAAACTAATTATACAGATGGAGACTAATTTACGAGACGAATCTATTAAGCCTAATTAATCCATCATTAGAGTATATTTACTGTAGCACCACATTGTTAAATCATGCACTAATTAGGCTTAATAGATTCGTCTCGCAAATTAGTCTCCATCTATGTAATTAGTTTTGTAATTAAAATATATTTAATACTCCAAATTAGTGTCCAAACATCCGATGTGACAGGGACTTAAAAAAAAATAGTCCCCGGAACCAAACACCCCCAAAATCTGGAATGAATTCTACAAACTTCTGGCATTTACTCCAGATACTCCCTGTGTCCTGAAATACAAGATATTAAAGGTTTGAAATTTATCTCAAACTTGAGATTGCTCAACCCGATCCATGTATGTATCTATACATGCCTTTTAAACACTATTGATATGTCCGGAATGACTCACGTAGTAGCCGAAATCAATGACATGCATGCTTTCTAGACAATGTCTTACTATACAATTAAACAAGTTAACAACCAAACTAATTAATTAGTTAGGGACATGTTAGTGTTTTGTCAGACTTCTTATTTAATTTAAAAAAATACTTACTGTATTTCAAGATGGAGTAAAAAAGAATAAAAACCAGAATTTTTCTTAGACAGTAAGCTCCATGTTGCTAGTCCATTCTCGTTACTTGCCGTGTTAGAATGCGTTTACTCGGTCTTTCAAAATGTTGACACCAGTACACACGTAGAAATGATATTGGTGGGTTGGTCAATCAAAGTCCTTGATAACACTGTGTAGTACTACTGTACTGCGTGGAAGCATCACTTTTTGGTACGTCTTGGCTCTGTTTTTTTTTTTTTGGCCGAAACCGGTTAAAAAATACTGTTCCAGCTGAATTATTGTGAGAGAAAAATACTATTTTGATTAAAAAAAAAGCTGAATAAACTGAATATGGGGTAAGCCGAACAGACCCAAGCTGCCGACCAGACCATCCATGCGTACGGTTCTCTCTTCTGAATCAGTTGGCGTTCTTTCCTTAAAGAAAGGGAACTCTATTGGTTCATAAGCGACAATGCAATCATCTGCCAAACAAAGCTACTTGCGATAATATAGCCTTGTTTACTTAGCGAATTTTTTTGGAAAGGGTACTCTAGCACTTTCGTTATTATTTGGCAATTAGTGTCCAATTATAGTCTAATTAGGTTTAAAAGATTCGTCTCGTGAATTTCGTCTAAACTATATAATTAGTTTTATTTTTTATTTATATTTAATACTTTATGTATACGTCTAAAAATTCGATATGACGAAAAATCTTGAAAAATTTTGCAAAATTTTAAGAACTAAACATGCACTCTACGTACATGTTCAAATGGGTCCGTATGCGTGGGCTTTGAACAGTGCTCACTGCGCGCAGCAGCTAGCCTGCAGGTTAGCTTGTCACACCATGCTGTAGTAGGTACATGCATCGTCGTGCATGCCCTGCCGCACAACATTGCTGGGCCTCGTTTAGATGTCATCCAAATTCAAAGTTTTTTCACTTTCTCTCCGTCACATCAATTTTTAGTCGTTTATATAGAGTATTAAATGTAGGTAAAAAAATAACTAATTGCACAGTTTAGTTCGAAATCACGAGATAAATCTTTTGAGCCTAGTTGGTCTACGATTGGACAATATTTGTCAAATAAGATGAAAGTGCTACTATTCATCGGGTTGAAATTTTTTCGCAATCTAAACGAGGCCCTGGTTTAGTTTTTAAAAAGTTTCTTAAAAAATGTTACAGTAGTCATCATATCGAATCTTACGATACGTGTATGGAGCATTAAATGTAGACGAAAAAAAACTAATTATACAATTTGGTTGGAAATTGCGAGACGAATATTTTAAACCTAATTAGTCCATAATTAAACATTAATTATCAAATAAAAACAAAAGTACTACATTAGTCAAATTCTTAAAATTCACGAACTAACACGCACGAGAACTAAACTAGTAGTAGCAAGTAGGCACGTAACCGCCGGTGGATGGAGCACGATAGTGCCTCCCGCACTCGCGCGCCTCTCAGCTCAGACGTATAGAGTCGTCGGTTGCGTCACCCCGGCCGTACGCCGGTACACAGTGCGCCTCTGGCAGCACAGCGACGGCCGGCCACCACTGACCACCACACCACTCCACAGGAGCGTACGGCAGTCGGCCGGTACCAGCCGTCGGGCCACGCGCCAATCGCCAAACCAGCAAATTCTTGGGCAAAATCCTCGGTCGGCAAGGCAAAACGTACCCGCGGGCAGGCGCAGGCCGCCCAAGTGGATGGCCAGTAGGTGGCATGACCGACGACGATGACGTGCCCCGGCCGCGCGCCCGGCCGTATTGCGATCGAGGAGATATCGTCGGAGCAAGCATGTACCACCGACTTCTGGCCGGCCGGCCTGCTTGGCGTAACTGCGGCGAGAGAGCGACGGGGCGGGGACACGGATGGCAACAGGGCAGCCACCGCACCACACCCTCCGGCCGGCGCAGCGCAGTCGTGCTCGTGCATGCCGCCCGCCCACCCAAATCATTTGCCATGCACGTACGACACACGCCGACCCGTCTCGGTCAGTCGTCAGTCGCGCCGGTCTGTTGAGCCGTCGCTTCGCGGGCGAGATGCGATCGATCGACCTCGGCCGTAGTACGTCCGCGTCCCTGGCTGCACGGCACGGCGCCGATCCATGCCGTGCATCAGCTGCGCCTTGTTTAGATGTCATCCAAATTCAAGTTTTTTCACTCTATCTCTATCATATTAATTTTTAGCCGCTTGCATGGAGTATTAAATGTAGGTAAAAAAATAACTAATTACACAGTTTAGTTGAAAATCACGAGATGAATCTTTTGAGCCTAGTTGATCCACGATTGGACAATATTTGTCAAATAAGACGAAAGTGATACTATTCATCGGGTTCCATTTTTTTGCAAAGTGAACGAAGCCCTGGTGTGCCTCTGCTGTGTGCTCTCTCTCTCGCGCGCGCCATCGATCTTCTGGCGCTGCAGTTGATAACCGCGCTGCTATTGCGCTGCCGCTGCTGCCGCGGTGTTTCTGGTGCGGAGGGAAGGGGAGGGTCGGTGCGGCCGTGCGGGTGTGTCGGTGGCCGGGTGACGTGGCGAGGCGGCTGGCTGGTGACTGCTGCTGTGGCCCGTGGAGGCGTGGTCGCGTGGATGGTGGATCTCACGTGCCAACTGTGCGTAGGTCAGGTGCGCGGTTGGAGCCTCGGAGGTGCAAGAATCTTTCTTCAGATGTTCGGTTGGCTGGTTCGTATCGTTGCTGGTTCGTGAAGAAGTACGGCTGGCTGGTTTGTGTGAGAGAAAAATACTATTTTGACTGAAAATTTGCGATCGTTTACGACAAGCCACAGCCAAATGAACAAGCTGCTTGTTTGGGGGCCCGAGAGCAAGATGCCGGCGACCAAGGTACGGGTACGGGGCAACATGGCTGCCCATCTGCTCAAGTCACATCCAGTCCGTTGATTATTTGCATTGCAATTGCATGCATGCTTGGTGATCGGAATCTGTCCGAGGTTAATTTTAGAAGAGGAAGCTGTATTTTATGATCTGTGTACAGTGTTAGGTTGATCTCCACCAATTGGTCCAACCGCTTAGCCTTTCTACTGGCTGATGGGCCCCTGTCGTGCAGCGCAATAAATAGGAGATGTGGGCCAGGGCTTGAGACACGAGGTTCACCGTAACCGCTAGCCCCACCGTGATTCCTAGCCCTAGTCCGATCTAGAAGGGCGTGCTGTGAGTGACGGAAAGCAGCATCGTCTTCGCCGCCGCTACCAGACGGGGTCTGCACTGCTGTTATTTCATCGCTCGCGCCATGGGTGCGACTGGAGACTCGAGGCGAGGTATATCAGCAAGTCCCCTCATCTAAGCTAAGTATTATCAACTGATCTATGCCTAGAAGTACTTTCAGTTCTATCAATGGTATCAGAGCCAATGTTGCTAGTGGGTAGATCCAGTTTGAGGTAGAAAACAAAAAAGAAATCAAGAAAGAAGTGATCCAAATCGGGTCAGAAACCCTAACCCTAACCCCAACCCTAACCCTAACAGAGAGGTCAGCGAGGGAAGGGACCTACCCGGGATCTTCCTCACCGCCGGCGGTCCCGTCGTCGTGCGAGAAGACTGCGCGCGCTGGAAGAGAGCTGCCGGATCGCTGGCACTCTGCGGCGTCGCGTACAAGAGCGCAGGGCACAAAGAGCACCACCGCAGTGCCGCTCGACGGTACCGCGCGCGGCTCCAGCTGCACACGTGCCCTGGCGAAAGGCGCCATGGTAGCGCCGCCACCTCCTACGTCGACCTCGGGTACGACGGCTGTGGTGTGCGGCGAAGAGAGGGAAAGCTAGGGTTTTAGGGCGAGCGAGGGCACCATCGCCCAGACCGCTCGACGACGGCGCACTCAGCCTAGGGTGAGCGCGCGTGCCGATGAGGTGACCGGCGGCGGCGCTGCTACCGTTTTTCTTCTTCTTTTGCTCGGTTGCGTGTGCGGTGAAGAGAGAGAAGGCGGAGGAAGAAATTGTTAGGGTTTCAGGGAGCGGAGCCGCGTGGGGTCAAGGGCAACGGCGCAAGGCCGCACGACGGTGGTGCGCTCTACCTCGGACGAGCATGCTCACCGGTGAGGGGCCCCACGGCGGCGCCACCATCTTCGACCGCTAAGGTTCTAGAGAGAGAAGGGAGAGAGAGCCGGCCATTGCGGCGAAGAGAGAGAAAAGAGCGAACTCGAATGAGTTAGGGTTAGGGTTCACGGCCGCCGCGTGGAGTTTTAATCTCGCGAGGAGCGCACACGATCGTCGGATGGCTGTGGATGGCTCAGATCACTCGGACCGAAATCAGCCCATGCGGGCAAGTGAATTCCTGGCCCAGGCCTAGGTTGCGGCCTAGGCGCGCCGTAATGGGCTGCTGCTAGGCCACACGCGTGGACGCGCAACAGAGATGGGCCACGACTGTTTCATTAGGCCGGGCTAAATGAATAGTAAATGCAGAGTTTTGTTTTATTATTTTTAGAAGCAGTTTTGATGAATTTTGTCAAGTTTTGAATCTCTGTCAAAAAATTTGAACCAACGGGATATTTTTTTAGAGAGTAGATGAGTAAAGTAAAAATACTTCTGAAAGCAGATAAAGAATTTTCTCATGTTTCTGCTGCAAAGTTTAATGTTGATTATCTTCCAATTAAATTCGAATCAACGGGAGAATTTAATTCGAAGAGCAGTTATATTTAGTAAATTATAATTATGTTTATCCTCTAAATAAATTAGAACCAACGAGAAAATTTCAATTAGAGGAGTAGTCTATTTTTGTTTAAGTTAGATTATGGTATTGTTATTTTCTGACCAACGTTGATGATGACAATATTATAATGAGTTCAAGTTTGAGGTTTAAATCTCTGATAAATTTTACACCAACGTGGTCAATTTTTCAGTGAGTAGATAAGAACCAAGAAATGCTCCTAAACTAAAAGAATATATTTTATTATCAAGTTTTTGGCACAATGATGTTGATTATCTTCTAATTAAATTCGAACCAATGGGAGAATTTAATTTTGAAGAGTAGTTATATGTATTTCAAGTTGATTTATTAGTTTTATGTATTAATTCTATTTTCTGCCCAACGGTGATGTAGAAGTGATGCTGAAGCACCTTGTTTATTTTAACCGACAAGATCACTCGGCTGCAAGCCAACGGGCTATAATGCTGGGCTGTGAATGAAAAGACTTTAGTCAAACCAGTTCAAGATTGTTTTTTGGTTGTTAGTTTACTAATTTTCTATTTAAATTGAAACCAACAGGAACATTTAATTGGAAAATGAAGAAATAAGTGAATGTTTTAGTCGTCATGACTAAGTTTTTGTTACAGTAAATTGTGTATAGATTTATCTCGCATGGGGAGAAATTTTGGCATAGTACTTATGCTAGTCAATCCCGCATAGCGGGAGAAGTTTTGTGATGATTCACATGTTTTGTATCCCGCATAGCGAGAAAAGTTTGGATAGCTCTTATGCTATCCTAGTATTGACCGTGGCACAATAGAAATGCATCGTCATGGTTAATACTAACCAAATGATAAGAAAAGATGTAAGCGTGACTTGTAAAAGTACTGCTAATGAAAGACTTCATTGAGTTCTTGAAGTGAAATAAGAAAAGTGTACTCGAATTAAGAAATAACTTTATTTACATGACATAATCATGTGAATGAAGTAAGTTATAAGTGTCTCCTCGTTCACAGTTTTTTTGAATAGTTCTCGAAATTGTGGCAGTAAAGTTCATGCCATATTTCGAGGGAGAGAATATTAAGGTCAATTAAGAAAAATACTCTTCATTAAGAGTTAGATAAAGATCAATTAAGAAAGATACTCTTCATTAAAAGTGAGATAAAGATTAATTAAGATGAAACCGTTGGAGGTGTACAATGGTCACAAGAATGATACCCCTAAGCAGAGAAATAGCTAAATTCTTGAACCTTTTAAAGTTCTGACAGAAAAATAGCGTAGTCAGCCTCAAAGATGTTAAGATGGTTCTTAAAGCGCTATATGAGATTTTAACAGATTAAACCCAAAATAAGATATTTGAAGATACACCATCTTTAAAATAGATGAGAAGATCTAGGGGAGCATGGTATATAGACGTACGTAGAGACCTACGACTTGAAGATTAGAGGGACTGCATGCCCACTCCAGTGACTCAGGAGCAACAAGTTTCTCAATACTTGTTAATGTTGTATGACTAATACAACACCTGTTGTTAGCTCTTCGAAGAAGATGAATAATATAAACAGGGATCTTGTAATAAAGGAGCTTGTAGAATCAATTGCCTCTTGATAATGAAGAGCAACAACAACCCCATATAAAAGTGCTAGTATATGGGGCCCCAGAAGGTCTCAAAAAATTATTAAACCAGTAATTCTGATGACTATGAAGTCTATGTTAGTAAAGAAATTCAAATGGAGGGTGATCCCACCTCATTTGAAGAAGCCATGAGAAGCGTTTACTCGTTTAAATGTCAAGAAGCTATGGAAGTTGAAATGAATTCGATGAATACCAACGATGTTTGGGACATAAAAGAAATTTATGATGGAGCCAAAATAGTAGGCTGTAAAAGGGTCTACAACACAAAACGTGACTCTAAATGGAATATAGAAAGATATAAAGCACAACTTATAAGAAAAAGCTTTACACAAATAGAATGAATAGATTACAATGAGAGTTTTCTCTCTAGTCTCATGCAAAGATTCTTTTAGAATCATAACGGTGTTTATGGCACATTACAATTTAGAGTTACATCAGATGGATGTAAAGACGTCATTCCTCAATTGTATAAAAACATTTACATGGCATAACCCAAAGGTTTTGTCATGGAAGAAAAGAACATATGGGATGCTGCCTGTAGAAATCCATTTATGGGTTAAAAGTAAGTCTCTAGACAGTAGTATTTGAAGTTGATGAAACGATAAGAAAGTTTGGGTTTTAAAGAAAATGAGAAGGACAATAGCGTTTATGCGAAGTTCAAGAATGGAAAATTCATTTTTCATATCCTATGAATAGATGACATTCTACTCACTAGTAGTGATATTAATCTGTCATTGGAGAAGAAGTTTTGTCCTCAAGTTTCAATGTGAATGATCTTGGTGAAGCGTCATTGGTTCTAGAAATTAAAATTCACCGAGATAGAAGAAAATAGGATATTAGGACTATCACAAAGACACACTTAGAAAAGATTCTAAAGAAACAAAGTATGCATGCCAGTAAACCTACGCCTGCTCCTATAGTCAAGGGTAATAGATTTGGGAACTTTAAGTGTTCTAGGAACCGATATGAGATCGATCAAATGAATATTGTTCCATATGCTTCAGCTGTTGGAAGCTTGATGAGTGTACAAGTGCAAGAACTTACCTTGACATAGTTTACGTATCCAGGATATTTTGGCAGAAGTCTAGTCCAAATATAGATCACTAGAATAGAGTTGAGAATATCTTGTAATTTTGCAAAGTATCATAGGCCTTATACTGAGTAAGAAAGAATAGGTACTCTTAAATAGTTGTGGGTACAAATGTTAAGTCTTGGCGAGATATGTAGTGAAATCCACAGTAGTTGCTAACACTCGCAGTTGGAGTATTATTATGAAAAAGCTCCAAAGAAATAGTTGTGGTCTCATCTATGATGCATACTGTCGGGTATCTTAGAACGGGGTACCCTAAGCAAACATCAAATGGGTCGCTAAAGTCCCATCTAAAAAAATAAAGCTAGAAGGTAAGCCATGGACCCCTCACCTGCCACGACTGAGCCTACTGGGTCCTCCTCCTCCTCGCCCCGAGCCTCGAGCAGGAGGTCATGGCACCCTGACACAAACTCCACCTCGCGCGAGGCTCCCTAGGGAAGGCCTCGGCAGGGAGCGCCGTCTCCGCCTCGCCCGAGGCTCTCCACGGAAGGCCTCGGCAGGGGGTGCATTCTCCGTATCACGTGAGGCGTCTCGCACGAGGCCTCGGCAAGGAGCCCGATCTCCGTCTCGTGCGAGGCCTCATTCTCCGTCTCGCGCGAGGCCTCATTCTCCGTGTCACCCAACGCCGGGTTGTCCGCAGCCTGTCACCCCCCGCCTCGACCGACCCTCTAGACAACGCGTCATGTCTCATTAATGCTTCAACCACTCCCGCAATCTCAGCCGAATGATGGCTCAACGCCATAGAATGGCCGACGCGACCCGAGGTTGTATCAGTGCCATACCGGCCGGGATAGGGCACGGCGGGGATTACCGGCCACTGTGTCCTAACACTGTGTCCATGATCAGCGCCATACCGGCTAGGACAGGGTACGATGGGGATTACCGGCCACTATGTCCTAACACTATGCCCACGATCAGCCGCCCACTCGAGGCCTCGGCACTGTACACCAAGGTCTCGGTGATCTTGGGGTTCACGCCTGCCGAGACCCCTCCACCGCGGTGCAGCCTCGGCACTGACCAAGTCTCGGCCTCACGCATAGTCCCTCCACAGTGGCTTGCACGTTCACCGCCGCACCCACTCCGAGGCAGTCCTGGGGTTCCCACGACCACGCCGCTCCAGTGCTCCAAGGATGGACCACTCCGACGACCATGCCACCATAGGAATAGGCTATAGGGCCCAGACACGCCACCTCTATTCACACGACACCGCATAGTTAGCTCATGTACCGTCCTTATCCTCCCTTCAAGCTATAAAAGGAGAGGACTTGGGCCGTTTTGAGGGACAAAGGAGAACAGCTTGTAACACACACATGCGCGCGCACATCCCTGCCGCCTGAGAGCAACACCTCAAGCGGCCCGCACGACACCCTACCAAGACCTAGGACCAGCTCCCTCTCTCTCTTAGCTTGTAACCCCCTATTATGAGCACTTCGGTGTAAGGAATACAAGATCGTCCTCTCAGACTGGATGTAGGGCCTCGATTGCCTAAACTAGTATAAACCTTGTGTCTCTTTGCATCACCACCCGGAATTGGGAGCACGCAGAACAAATTCACTGGTTGGTTGAGGACCCCTTGGTCCGAAACACCGATAGTTGGCGTGCCAGGTAGGGGTCTCTGCATGTCAGTTTTGTCATCCTAGCAGGTTCCGGATGGCAGACCTCGTATGACCATTGCGTCTCGACACCGTGGTTTGGTTTGGGAGCCTAGAGTTCATGTCTCTAGGGCGTGAGTACGACATGGTACTCCTCACTCCTCGAGCCCCACAATCCGACGATGAAGTTACGCCCCCACAGCCCAGGCACAGGCGGCGCCCGGGCGGCCGCTCTCGCCGTGCTCGCCAAGCACGACACGAACAAGGCCACCCTGACGCTACGTGAATCCGGGGCGGCATGCCACCCCCCGCCGATATCCTACAACCAGCTGTTGGCACAGGGTCCCTGGCTGGGGACCTATCTATCATGAGCTTGGACAAAGGAAAGTCGCCTATGACACGCGGCGATGCCCAGTCGTCAAGCTCCGCTCCACCACTCCCTGAAGAACCGACCCCGGCGGGGCAGAATCTGGCGACGGCACCATCCCCATACCCCTTTGGGTTGAGAAATGCCACCGCCTCTTATGCCTACGCTTACACTACCGCTCACGAGCATCTCTTGGAATGCCGCCAGTGCTTCGCTCTTGACCTGAGCACCCACGTTGACTCCTCGGATGAGAATGAGGCATGGCCTGGAGTGGATTTCTCTAGACTCAACGACCCTAGAGCTTTGCGCCAGTTCTTGGCCGCAAGCGACTACTGCTTCGGCTACTCTGACTCCAACGACGAAGGCACCTATGACCCCACTCGCGAGTGTTTTCACGTCGGGCTCGGGATGCCGAGGGCGGGCGAAGAGGACGAGGGGGTAGGTAGTCGTTCCCCGCTTTGCCCAGGCGCGGGCGCCATCACACCTCCACGCGCCGTCCTACCGGCCGCACAAAATGAGAACGTCGCTCTTGCGCGACCTCAGCACCTAGACCTAGAACAGCTCTATGAGCTCCAGGCCAAGGTTGAACAAGACCAACTCCTTCTGCAGCAGCTTCGAGACTCTCTCGAATAGGAACAGCGAGGTCGCGGTGAAGGCGGGGGAGCCTGACGGAGGGCCCGCGATGTGCATCACCGCATCCATGACAATGAAGGGAGTGAGCAACCCCCAGTCTTCAATCACGCTAGCCAGAACATCACGGCTACGGCAATGCTAGTCCGTGCAATGCCCGAGCCTTCTACCACGGAGGGGCGGTGGGTCCGCGGCGAGCTCTGGGATCTCCTAGAGACCGCCGTGGCTTAGCAGGCTGAGAGTTCCGCCTCCCGACAACATGGGGGCGCCTCAAACCTGCCCACGGCACCACCTCAGCAGGACAGGGAAGCCCTAGCTTGTCCCGAGCCCGACCGAGCGTCGATAGCCCACAGGGCCCCCGTGCTTCTGGACCACCTCGGCAATCGACGTGAGGTACAGGGAGACCATGAGGTGGTCAGCAGGCGACAACGCCACGACAACGAGGGGTCTGCTCGGGGCTACCACCCACACTGAGGCGGTCGCTACGACAGTGGGGAGGACCGCAGTCCTTCCCCTGAACCGCTAGGCCCTTGGGTCTTCAGCAGGGCCATCCACGCTGCTCTTTTCCCTGCCTGGTTTCGGCAACCAGCCAATCTCGCGAAGTACAGCGGTGAGACCAACCCTGAACTCTAGCTTGCCGATTACCGCCTGGCCTGCCAGCTAGGTGGCACGGACGATGACCTGCTCATCATCCGCAACCTCCCCTTGCTCTTGTCAGACTCAGCGCGAGCCTGTCTCGAGCACCTTCCTCCCTCGCAAATCCACGACTGGCGCGACTTGGTTAGAGTCTTCGTCGGGAACTTCTAGGGCACATACGTGTGCCCTAGGAACTCCTGGGATCTTAAGAGTTGTCGCTAGAAGCCAGACGAGTCTCTCTGAGACTTCATCCGGCGCTTCTCCAAACAGTGCACCGAGTTGCCCAGTGTCGGTGACTCAGAGATCGTCCAGGCTTTCCTCTCCGGCACCACTTGTTGGGACTTGGTTCGAGAGTTAGGTTGGAATGTGCCGCGCTCTGCTGCCACGCTCCTCGACATTGCCACCAGCTTCGCCTCGTGTGAAGAGGCTATTGGAGCCATCTTCCCCGACACCAGGGGTAAGCGGAGGGACAAGGCCCCTGAGGCCTCAGCCTTCCACCTCCCCAAGAGAAAGAAAAAGGGGCGCCTAGGGAAGCAGGAGGTCCTAGAGGCTGATCTGGTCACGGCCGCAGAATGCAAGAACCCCCGAGGCTTCAAAGGCCCTAGGCCCTTCAATGACATGCTCAAGAAACCCTGCCCATACCACCAGGGCCCGGTCAAGCACGCTCTCGAGGATTGCACCATGCTGCGGCGTTACTACGCCAGTCTTGGGCTCCCCGACGATGATGCCAAGCAGAAGGGCGTCGGCAACCGGGACGAGGACAAGGACGATGGGTTCCTCGAGGTACGCAACACCTTCATGATCTTCGGTGGGCCCTCGGCATGCCTCACGGTACGGCAGCGCAAGAGGGAACGCCGAGAGGTCTTCTCGGTCAAGGTGGCCACCCCCGAGTACCTCGACTGGTCCCGAGAGGCAATCACCTTCGATCGAGATGACCACCTTGACCATGTTCCGAATCCCGGGCAGTACCCACTGGTTGTCGACCCGATCATCGGCAACACCCGACTCTCCAAGGTGTTGATGGATGGAGGCAGCGACCTCAACATCCTCTACGCCAACACCCTGGAGCTCTTGGAGATCGACCGGTCGAGGCTCCGAGGCGATGTCGCACCCTTCCACGGCATCATGCTAGGGAAGCGCACGTGACCCCTCGGGCACATCGACCTTCCTGTCTGCTTCGGCACCCCCTCCAACTACCGCAAGGAAGTCCTCACCTTCGAGGTAGTCGGGTTTGGGGGAGCCTACCATGCCATTCTAGGGCGGCCGTGCTACACCAAGTTCATGGCAGGGCCCAACTATACCTACCTCAAGCTCAAGATGCCAGGCCCTAGCGGTGTCATCACGATTGAGTCCACGTATGAACATGCATACGACTACGACGTTGAATGCATCGAGTACGCCAAGGCCCTTGCGGAGGCCGAGACCCTCATCGCCCACCTCAACCAACTCAGTGGCGAGGTGCCTAACTCCAAGCATTGCGCGGGGGCGTTCGAGCCCGCGGAAACCATCAAACTCATCCCGGTCGACCCCGCCTACCCTGACGACCGAGCGCTGAGGATCAGCGCCACCCTCGACATCAAATAGGAAGCCGTGCTCGTCGACTTTCTCTGTGCGAACATCGATATATTCACATGGAGTCCCTCGGACATGCCGGGCATACCAAGGGAGGTCACCGAGCACGCCCTAGACATCCGGGTCGGATCTAGACCCACGAGGCAACGCCTGCGCTGCTTCGACGAGGAAAAGCATAGGGCCATCGGTGAGGAGATACAGAAACTCTTGGCGGCCGGGTTCATCAAGGAAGTGTCCCACCTAGAGTGGTTGGCTAACCCCGTGTTAGTCAAGAAGAAAAATGAGAAATGGAGGATGTGTGTAGACTACACCGGTTTGAACAAAGCCTGTCCAAAGGTCCCCTTCCCATTACCTCGAATCGATCAAATTGTTGATTCCACTGCAGGGTGCGAGACCCTGTCTTTCCTTGATGCATACTCTAGTTACCATCAAATCAAGATGAAAGAATCCGACCAGCTCGTGACTTCTTTCAACACACCGTTCGACATGTACTACTACGTGATGATGCCCTTCGGCCTCAGAAACACAGGTGCCACGTACCAGCGGTGCATGACCCAGGTCTTTGGCGACAACATCGGGTAGACCGTCGAGGCCTACGTAGACGACATCGTGGTCAAAACAAGAAAGGCTGAGGATCTCATTGATGACTTGAGGATAACCTTCAAATGCCTTAGAGAGAAGGGCATCAAGCTCAATCCTGAGAAGTGTGTGTTCGGGGTCCCCCGAGGCATGCTCTTGGGATTCATAGTCTCGGAACATGGCATTGAAGCCAACCCAGAGAAGGACTCAGCCATAACTAGCATGGGACCAATCAGGGACCTCAAGGGAGTATAGAGGGTCATGGGATGCCTTGTAGCCCTGAGCCGCTTCATCTCGCGCCTCGGCAAAAAAGGTTTGCCTCTGTACCGGCTCTTGAGAAAATCCGAGCGTTTTTCTTGGACTCCAGAGGCCGAAGAAGCCCTCGACAGACTCAAAGCACTGCTCATGAATCCTCCCATCCTGATACCCCCAGCCATGGACGAGACCCTCTTACTCTACGTCGCTGCAACGACCCAAGTGGTCAGCGCTGCTGTAGTGGTAGAGAGGCAGGAAGAGGGGCATACTCTGCCCACCCAACGACCTATTTATTTCATCAGCGATGTGCTCTCTGAGACCAAAGCATGCTACCCCCACATCCAGAAGCTGGTCTACACCGTGGTCCTAGCTTGGCGCAAACTGCGTCACTACTTCGAGTCGCACCCAGTGACTATGGTATCAACTTTCCCCCTGGGCGAAATAGTTCATAACTGGGAGGCCTCGGGCAGGATAGCCAAATGGGCTGTCGAGCTTATGGGGGAAACCTTGACCTTTGCGCCTCGAAAAGCGATCAAGTCTCAGGTCTTAGCCGATTTCATGGCTGAATGGACAGATACCCAACTACCACCCACTCAAATTTAGATGGAGTGCTGGACCCTATACTTCGATGGATCCCTGATGAAGACTGGGGCAGGCGCGGGTCTGCTCTTCATTTCACCCCTCGGAGTACACATGCGCTACATGGTGCGGCTCCACTTCGCCGCCTCCAACAACGTGGCCGAATACGAGGCCCTCATCAATGGCTTACAAGTCGTCATCGAACTTGGGGCGCGGCGCCTCAACATCCGAGGCAACTCACGGCTCGTCATAGATCAATTGATGAAGGAGTCAAACTGCCTCGACCCCAAAATGGAGGCTTACTGCAAGTTGGTACGACGCCTAGAAGACAAGTTCGACGGTCTCGAACTAAATCACGTCGCATGGAAGTACAACAAGGCCACCGACGAGCTGGCAAAGATGGCCTCGGCACAGGCCCCGGTCCCCCCGAACGTCTTCGCCAGAGACCTCCACAAACCTTCTATTGGATACACCTCGGCAACAGAGGAGGGCCCACCTGTGGAACCCGTGGTGAAGCTCAACGCCCCCTCTACTGTCGAGACCCCCTCGACCAAGCCCGAGGTCATGGAAGTCAACGCCGAGCCTCCACAGACTGATCAAGACGCGGATTGGCGAGTCCCGTTCCTCGATTGGCTTGATCGAGGGGAGCTTCCTGATGACAGAACCGAAGCGCGACAGCTTGTGCGGCGAGCCAAGACCTATGCCCTCTACAACAACAAATTGTACAGGTGAAGTCCCTCAGGTGTCCTCCAACGGTGTATCAGTTCCGAAGCGGGCCAAGCCCTACTTTGGGACTTACACGTAGGCGCCTGTGGGCACCATGCGGCGCCTTGGACGCTCATAGGGAACGCTTTCCACCAGGGGTTCTACTGGCCGACGGCAGTCGCCGACGCTACCAAGCTGGTATGCTCCTGTGAAGGATGCCAGTACTATGCTTGGCAGACACATCTCCCGGCCCTGGCCCTACAAACCATCCCCATCATGTGGCTATTCGCTGTGTGGGGGCTCGACATGGTCGGGCCTCTGCAAAAGGCCCCTAGGGGCTTCACCCATCTATTGGTAGCAATCGACAAGTTCTCCAAATGGATCGAGGCTCGTCCGATCAATCGAATCAAATCCGAGTAGGCGGTGCTGTTCTTCAATGACATTATCCATGGGTTTGGGGTCCCCAACACCATCATCACCGACAACGAGACGCAGTTCACCGACAAAAGGTTCCTGACGTTTTGCGACGACCACCACATCCGTGTGGCCTGGTCGGCCGTAGGACACCCAAGGACCAACGGCCAAGTAGAGCGTGCTAACGGCATGATCCTACAAGGCCTCAAGCCAAGGATTCACAACCGGTTGAAAAAGTTTGGCAAGAAATGGCTCACCGAACTCCCATTGGTCATCTGGAGCCTAAGGAACACTCCAAGCCAAGCCACGGGATTCACGCCTTTCTTCCTAGTCTATGGGGCCGAGACCATCCTCCCCACCGACTTGCAATATGGTTCCCCGAGGCTACAAGCCTATAACGAACAAAGTAACCGCACCACCCGAGAGGACGCCCTTGATCAACTGGAGGAAGCTCGAGACGTCGCGCTACTACACTTGGCCAAATACCAGCAGAGCCTACAGCGCTATCAGGCCCGACGCGTCCGAGGCCGAGACTTGAAGGTAGGCGACCTGGTGTTGAGGCTAGCATAGAGCAACAAGGGTCGCCACAAGCTGACCCCGCCATGGGAAGGACCGTACATCATCACCCAAGTGCTGAAGCCCAGGACCTACAAACTGGCCAATGAGAAGGGCGAAGTCTTCACCAACGCTTGGAACATAGAACAGCTACGTCGCTTTTACCCCTAAATTTCCAAGCATTGTATATATCGTTTCTCGAAATACAATTAAAAAGCGTTCTTTAGTTGGTCTAACTTTTCGAGAAACCCCCCGAGCCCATCGTAGGCCTCGGCAATACAGTAACATGGCAAGGGAGACTCAGTTCTGCCTCGGCAGAACCAAGCCTCCCTTAGGGGCTAGATAGGGGACCCCCCCTAGGCGTCCCCTAGGTCCCATGCACCATTCTTCAGTTGTTTTTCGCAAAAATTCCTATGCCAAGTCCCTAGCAGGCTTTGACGAATCAGTTGTAAAAAACCCTCGGACCAAGGTCTGTTTCCTAAGCAAGAGGCCGGTAGAGTCACGAGATGGCCTACGCCTCCAGGCTACAGCACTCCCTCACTACCTCTCGCTCAAGGGGCGGCTTAGGCCCCAAGGGGGTGTTTTGCAAATGAAATCCGATCAGGAGCGACAGAGGGCAGAGGCTCGGAAACATAAGAAAAACAACTAAGAAACACAAGTACTTCAAAAATAAAGGCCTCGACGGTCACAAGCATTACGATATACAAAATAACCCCTATTCTATTTTTACATAGCCCCCGGGGCCCAGATCAAGGCTCGGGGCCTTCAGCACCGGCAGATGGTAGGGGAGGAACCACCTCCTCTTCGAAGAGCATCGCTAGCGCCGTGCCAGGGTCTTCCGCCGCCTCCATTAGCTTCGCGACCGCCGCGTCGGCCTCCTCGTCATCATCAGGCAGAACATAGCCATCACTGATGGCCGGAAGGTCGACGCCAAGGTAGTGAGAGGAGATGACGGCCAGCGCCCGCTTGACACCCATGTGTAGTGCCCCCCGGAGCCGCTCGCGCATCTGGCTGCTCAGCGTAATCAAGCGGCTCCCAAGGGAGCTGCCTGACTGAACCCCCTCGACCTCCAAGGCCTCGCAGGTGGAAAGGGCAGCACACTTCAGCGCCTCGTGCTCCCCGATCTCGGTCTCGAGCACTGTCTGCACCGCGCTGGAAGCCTCGGCGGCCCGAATGATCTCCGCCTCTGATTCTGCACCGCGGAAAATGGAATGAGGTCGAGCGAGAGAAACAACAACCTAAGTTAGGGACGGAAGCCCACGGAACTCACCCTTGGCCTTCTGCTCCCAACATCGGGTCTCAGCTTGACAGGCCTCGGCCTTCTCCTTCAACCGCTAGGCCTCGACCCTAGAGGCCTCGGTCGCCCTGGAAGCTTCACTTCCCAGCTCTGTGTCATACAAGGAAGTCAGGGAGCGAACATAAGGAAAAGGAAACAAAACAAGGGGACTGGAACTCACCCTCGATCGCCCCCTTCAAAACCACAGCCTCGATTTGTGAGGCCTCAACCGTAGCAAGGGCCTCGTTCAGAGCACCTTTTGTCAGCCGGTGCGCACTCTCCTCTGCCCCCAGCTGCCCGGTGAGGGCCTTGCCCGAGGCCATCGCTTCTTTGGCCCGAGACCTGAAGGCATCCCGATCGCTGACCGTGTGGGTAAGCTCCTCCTCCAGCTCCTTGACCCGCACCGCCAAAGGGGCGAGCTGCGTCTGGGCCGTGGCCGCCTTGACCTTTGCGTCGGCACAGCGAAGGTGAAGGTCCTCCACCTCTGCGCTTCATGCCGATAGAAGCTCGTTAGCGTCGGCAAGAAGGCCCTTCTACCGCTGAAGCCGGTCCCAGATGCCCCTCTCCCGCCGGAGAAAGACCGACTTCCCGAGGGACCGGGTCTCAAGCTCCTGAGGAAACAGAACAGAGGTCGTCGATTGCGACAAAACCAAGAAAAGAACGACATCATGCGAGAAAGGAAAACGTGAACCTAGGCGACTCCGGGCAGTTCGTCGGCCACCACGGATAAGGCCGTCTGTAGTGACCGCTCCGCCAGCTGGCGGTATTGCTCGAAGGTGCCCCATCGCCCGCCCTCGGCTGCATCCTTGAGGGTGAATAGAGGCTCCCCCTCAGGGTCGTCCCGGCTCTGCCACAGTACCAGCGGGTGGTCCCACCCGCAAAGCTCGGGTCGCACCGGCACGAGGGCCGAACTTCCCTTGTTCAAGATTGGCACCGGCTATTCCACGACACCAGCGTCCTCGGCGTCCACCACCTCCCGTGCCCAGGAGGTATCGTCGAAAGAGATCGGATAGACCTCCGCCTCCCGGGCGCTCTCTCATAACAACGGCGGCCCCTGAGCCAAGGGCGCCACCGAGGCATCCGCCGCCTTCATCTCCGCCTCCTGGATGGACAGCCCCACCGCCATTACGATGGCCATGGGGATCTCGGGGGCTCTAGCCTCCGCCATCGTGGCCTTGGAGGACGCAGAAACACCGGTCGTGGCCACTGCGGTCTCGGCGGCCTTGGGCGCCCTGTCCTCCGTCGCCTCTGCCTCGGAGACCCTAGGGGCCTCGGCAACCAAGGGCACGCCGGCCCCATCCGACTCGTGAGCCTCACCCCCACGGGACGGGAGTGATCCCTCTCTCGTCGGTGTAGGGGCCGCCTCGGCAGCCCCTCCTTGGGCGACCGGTTCTTTCAGGTCGACCCTCGCCGATGCCACGCCGCGGTGGATGGCGGCTTATGCCTCCGCTACCCAGTGGGCGGAGGAGCCAGGGCTTGCCTTAAGCGCCTTAAGGGGCGCCAAGGGAAGGTCGTCCGTAGGCCGCTTTCGACTAAGGAAACTTAACCCATAGGGTCAGCGCGAAACCAAAAAAGCGAATGGAAGACACTATGACCCTGCCAAGAATACACTTGCCTTGAACGGGGCGGCACCCGCTTTGCCACGACAAACCTCATCCGCAGCGGCGGAGGCGGCGGCAGAGGCATCGCCTCCGTATCCATCGGCGCCGGTCGGTCTTCAGCGGACCCCGGCGCCCCTTCGGTCCTCTGTAGGGGCGGTGGCGTCACCTCCACCGCCACCTGCTCCACCACGGCCGCCGAGCCTATCGGGCTGACGGCGCGTTTGCCTAACGCCCGCGCCTTGGGCGTGTCGGCCTCGGCCCCGGAGCAGGCAACCGCCGGCCCTGGGTCCGCTTCTCCTCCCCTTCCTAGGGGTGCCGGGCTGCTTGCCAACACCCCAGGCGCCACCTCCACGACGTCAGGAAGGTGGTCTAGGGGACCTCGCCCTCTCTCGCCCTTGTCGTTCCCGTCCAAGGCCTCCGTCGACAACGACGTCGATGGGGATTCCTCCAATGGGAGACCATCCTTTCATTGTTGATGGCGGCGCTTATCCAGCTCCTCGCGCGCGAGGATGTGCTTCGTGCGCTTCGCCGCCTTGGTGTCCTTTTGCCTCTTCTGCGCATCGGTGTGAGCGCGGTTGATCGCCCGCCGCCCCGTGTCCTCGAGAATGGGCGGTGGAGAGGAGCGCACGTCCCTCATCCCCTAAAGGAACGACAAACGCGCATGAGGGAACAAGGGGTAAGGGGAGACTGAGGCGGTTCAGAGGCTATAGCGGCACATGACTTACCAGCAAAAGGAACCCCCGTGACGGCCGCATCGCGATAGGGGTCAAGTTGCCACCCCGTAGCTTCGCCTCTACCGTCTCCCCCACCTGACGAAGAATTTCCTCGTTGGAAAGGGCAGAGGAGGACATCCGGGTGCCCTCAATGGGCTCACCCGGCTTCATCTTGAACAGCCACCGCCGCCGAGCCATCAGCGGCAGCACCCTCCGGCGGTGGAAGGCGGCCACGACCACAGCCATGTTGAGGCCATGGCCTTGCAGCCTTGCCAGCCCCTCTAGGAGCAGCTCTAGCTTGGGCTGGTCGACCTTCGGGACACCCCACTTCCATTTCTCCGGGCAACTCCCCACAATCCGCCCGGTGTAGGGGGGAAGCCCTCTGTCATCGTTGTGGTGGTAAAACCAACTCGTGTACCATCGATGGTTGGAGGACGCGAGTTGGGCCAGGATGTAGAGGTGCAAGCGGTCCTGACGCACTTGGAGAGTGCAGCCTCCGGCCCTCACCGCCTTCCTCTCACCCGACGTGCCCATCGGCTTGGTAGTATGCCCTACCCGGAACAGATGGAGCCACAACTCCCAATGGGGAGCGATCCCTAAATACCCCTCGCAGATGGCAACAAAGATAGCCGCCTGAGCGATGGAGTTGGGATTAAAATTGTGGAGCTCCACGCCATAGTAGTGTGGGAGCGCCCGCATGAACCGGTCCGCTGGGCGCCTAGACCACGCTCGTGGAAAGAGACAAAGCTCACGACGTAGCCGTCATGAGGCCTCGGCTCCGGCTCGCCATACGGAGCAATCCACTCTGGCCTAGCGGGGTCTGTCACCGGGCGGAGGAGTCCACCATCAACAAGCGACTGGAGCATCTCCTCGGTGACATCCAATGGATCCTAGGGGTCCGCCTCGACAACAACGATGTCGCCGGCCATGGGTATGATGGAGGAATCGAGGGCAACAATGAGTTTTTTCTCTCCCTCCCACACTCTCGCTTTTTTCTCGCTGTCTCCGTAGGCTCGCTCTTCTCTCCTCTTCTTCCCGGCACCTGCTGCGCTAGCGACGGCACGATGAAGACGGTGCTAATGCAGGCAAGGTAAGACAAGGAGGGGCGAGACTCCTCAAGTATTTATGCAGGGAGGAGGTGAAACGAACGGGCGATGAAATTAGGGAGGTTTTCCCCGTCCGGCGCAGTTAACCACGAGCCGGTTTCGTCGGCCCACGCACCCACGTCTCCCGCATTAAATGCGAGGACGGTTACGTCCCATCCACCACGTCACGCTCGGCCACTACAGCAGCAGGCGTTGTTTTGACTCCCCATGAAACTGCCTCAAAAGGCGAGCCGCACGTGCCGAGCCAATAGGGAAGATATTCCCTGCGGCCTATTCCTTTCGTATGAAGGAACCGGGCTCTGAACCTATTATGATCCAGGGGTTCGAAGGCTGGGCCCCAAAGGGTTTTGACAGCCGCCCTAGGATAACAGAGTTAGGGACAACCGTGGGCGAGCCCATATGGGGCTGAGGCCCAAGCAAGCGAAATGCTTGGGACGCCCAAGGATGTGTCCGAGACCGGAGGAAAGTCTCCGAATGGGATCCCACCGTAGGGAGGCACCGAGGCCCAGCGAACGGCCTCGGCACCCACTAGAGACATCCTCTGGTACTCTTGGGGTGTGTCTTTGGACTGCTAGCCATCCCCTAGCGAACGGGGTACGTGCCTCCACTCGGACTACCCGATAACAGCTCACCGGAAGTGCCACCGCTCGTGCCCATCGAGGGTAGCGAGGCACATTCCACCCCTCCTTCCGAGCGAAAAGGAAGCGCGAGGGTCGCACAAAAAGTCAAGGGAACCCCTGACGGCCTTCTCGTTTTATGCAGAGGCTAGGGGGCGCTTCCTGCAACCTTGCCGAGACCCAGCGACCCCAGCTCGCACTCAAAGGGGCTCGGCAAAACAAACCCTCCTTCCGAGCAAAAAGGAAGCGCGAGGGTTGTACAAAAAGACAGGGGAGTTCCTGATGGCCCTCTCATCCTGTGCAGAGGCTAGGGGCTCTTCCTGCAAATACGCCGAGACCCCACAACTCAGGCTCACGCCCAAAAGGGGCCTCGGCAAACAAACCCTCATGCGCGAGGGGCGTATAAAAAGTCAGGGGAACTCCCGATAGCCCTCTCGCTCCGCGCAGAGGCTAGGGGCTCTTCCTGCAACCTTGCCGAAACCAGAATGGGCTCGGCAAACAAACCCTCCATCCGAACGAAAAGGATATGTGAGGGGCGGATGAAAAAGTCAGGGGACCCCCGACCGCCCTCTTGCTCCAGGCGGAGGCTCGGGGGCTCCTCTTACACCCAAAGACCAAGACAAACGGTCCAAGCCCATGCTAGAGGTTTCATTACAAAACACAATAAAGGGCACCGAGCCCATTACAGTCTAGGGGTTCGAAGGCTGGGCCTCCAAGAGGTTTCGATAGCCGCCCTAGGGCAACAGAGTCAGGGACGACTTCGGGGTGAGCCTACGAATGGCCTAGGCCTGAGCGAACAGTCGCTCGGGGCGTCCTAAGTCGTGTCCGAGACCGGCAGGGAAGTATCCGAATGGGATCCCACCGTAGGGAGGCACCGAGCCACCGAGGCCCAGCGAATGGCCTCAGCACCCACTAGAGAAACTCTCTGGTACTATTGGAGTGCGTCTCTGGACCGCTAGCCGTCCCCTAGCGAATGGGACTCAGGCCTCCACTCGAACTACCCGATAACAGCTCACCGGAAGTGTCCACGCTCACGCCCATCGAGGGTAGCCTGGCACATTCCACCCCTCCTTCCGAGCAAAAGGAAGCGTGAGGGTCATACCCAAAGTCAGGGGGCCCCTAACGAACCTCTCACTCCGTGCAGAGGCTAGAGGGCTTTTTTCCTGCAGCCTCGCCGAGACCCCCGCAACCCGAACTTGCGCTTATGGGCTCGGCAAATGTAATAAGAACTACTCGCTCAAATATGAAAATGGGGAAAGCCCCTGGAGGAGTAACTTCACTCCTCCAGGGGCTCGGGGGCTACACCCGGTGGGTGAGCTCGCGCGCAACCACCGGAACCTCAAAAAACAAACCCCAATTCCTACGGAGCAGGTATAAACCCAGCCTCGGCAAACCCTCAGGGAGAGTGCACGCACCCCTCCTAAGGCTCGGGGGCTACTGTCGGGTACCTTAGAATGGGGTACCCCAAGCAAACATCAAATGGGTCGCTAAAGTCCCATCTAAAAAAATAAAGCTAGAAGGTAAGCTGTGGGCCTCTCACCTGCCACGACCGAGCCTACTGGGTCCTCCTCCTCCTCGCCCCGAGCCTCGAGCAGGAGGTCTCGGCACCCTGACATAAACTCCGCCTCGCGCGAGGCTCCCTAGGGAAGGCCTTAGCAGGGAGCACCGTCTCCGCCTCGCCCGAGGCTCTCCACAGAAGGCCTCGGCAGGGGGTGCATTCTCCGTATCGTGCGAGGCGTCTCGCGCAAGGCCTCAGCAAGGAGCCCGATCTCCGTCTCGCGTGAGGCCTCATTCTCCGTCTCGTGCGACACCTTATTCTCCATGTCGCCCAAGGTCGGGTCGTCCGCAACCCATCACCCCCCGCCTCGACCGACCCTCCGGACAACGCGTCATGTCTCATTAATGCTTCAACCACTCCCGCAATCTCAGCCGGACGATGGCTCAACGCCACAGAATGGCCGACGCGACCCAAGGTCGCATTAGCGCCATACCGGCCGAGACAGGGCATGGCAGGGATTACCGGCCACTGTGTCCTAACATTGTGTCCATGATCAGCGCCATACCGGCTGGGACAGGGTACGGTGGGGATTACCGGCCACTGTGTCCTAACGCTGTGCCCACGATCAGCCGCCCACTTGAGGCCTCGTCACTGTACACCAAGGTCTCAGCGATCTTGGGGTTCGCGCCTGCCGAGACCCCTCCACCGTGGTGCAGCCTCGGCACCGACCAAGTCTTGGCCTCGCGCACAGTCCCTCCACAGTGGCTTGCACGTTCATCGCCGCACCCACTCTGAGGCAGTCCCGGGGTTCCCACGACGCACAGAATCTGATGGGATGACCACGCCGCTCCAGTGCTCCAAGGATGGACCACTCCGACGACCACGCCGCCACAGGAACAAGCTATAGGGCCCGGACACACCGCCTCTGTTCACACGACACCGCATAGTTAGCTCATGTACCATCCTTATCCTCCCTTCAGGCTATAAAAGGAGAGGACTTGGGCCGTTTTGAGGGACAAAGGAGAACAGCTTGTAACACACACACACGTGCACATCCCTGCCGCCTGAGAGCAACACCTCAAGCGGCCCGCACGACACCCTGCCGAGACCTGGGACCAGCTCCCTCTCTCCCTTAACTTGTAACCCCCTACTATGAGCACTTCGGTGCAAGGAATACAAGATCGACCTCTCAGACTGGACGTTGGGCCTCGATTGCCTGAACCAGTATAAACCTTGTGTCTCTTTGCATCACCACCTAGAATCAGGAGCATGCAGAACAAATTCACTGGTTGGTTGAGGACCCCCCCGGTCCAAAACACCGACACATACCATAGTATAGCTTGACATGAGGCTCAAGGAACAGGCAAAAAGAGGCTAAGGGAATTAGTACCTGGATTTAACAATGGTAGTCAATAGCAATAACCATTTAAAGTAGTTAACTCTTAAGACAACAGGTTAAGTGTGCTGCCAAACACATTGACATTAAGTTATATGTTGTAAAGGAGAAAATTCAGAATCATTTTGAAAGCATTGAGCATATGAGTACCAAGCAAGTACTTGCGGTTCCTCTTACTAAAGGCTAACCATCCAGTGCGTTCAGAGAACATACAATCAACATGGGTTTACGAGAAAGCCTATGATTTCTAAATACTAAGGGCCTAGTTGAGTATCTGTTTTAAAATAGAGAGGTGCATTGTATCTATTAAATCTAATGACAACTGACCACGATGATGAGGCACGCTCTGTGCACTGATCTATGATGGAATGAGAAAAAGAAAAAGGAAGTTATGTTTAAGTCACAAGGTGAGATCAATGGAGAGAATGTTAGGTTGATCGGCCAATTGGGCCCTTGATCCGCGCCCTGATCGAGGGTGCTTAGCCTTTCTATTGGCTGATGGGCCCCTGTCGCGCAGCATAATAAATAGAAGGTGGGGTGAAAGCTCTAGTTTGATTTTGGTGAATTGATGAAACCCTTAGTGTTAACCTAGTTTATCAAAGTAATTATAAGATAGGTAGCACTACTCCTAGTGGTGAATCAAATGAAGATCATGATATGATGATGGTGATGCCATGGTGATGATTAAGTGCTTGGACTTGAAAAGAAGAAAGAGAAAAACAAAAGGCTTAAGACAAATGTATAAGTCTGAAAAGATCAAGATACCCAAGAGGGGAGTGAATTAGGCTAATTCTAAAATTCTTTACAACAATTAAACTCTACGGTTAGCCCACTTCACCCCTTGTGCCTAGAAAGTGTTTCTATTATTCTACCACACAAAAGTTTAGCAACATATGTTCCAATCCAACTCTAGCATGGCAATTCTATGAATATAAAGACAAGAATTGAATTGCTTAAAGTAAATGCTTAAAGTAAAGAGAGAAGGAGGAACGCGGTGATGTTTTGCTGAGGTATCAGAGAGTCGCCACTCCCCACTGGTTCTCGTTGGAGCACCCACGCAAGGGTGTAGCTCCCCCTTGATTCGCGCAAGGATCAAGTGCTCTCTATGGGTTCATTCTTCGATACTCCATCACGGTGAATCACCCATAACTGCTCACAACTTGAGTTGGGTCATCCATAAGCTCCACCGGATGATCACTAAGCTCTCAATCACCACCAAGTTGTCTAGGTGATGGCGATCACCAAGAGTAACAAGCACGAACTCTCACTTGACCATGATAAGCCTAATGAGAAGGGTGGATGCACACTTTGTTACTCTTGCTTTCACTAATGAGGCCTATCACTTGGATTCTCAAATCTCAATCACCTCACTAGGACGTTGCTCTTCTTAGCACTCTCAAAGGTGTTTCTCAGCTGTTGGAATGAGCAAAAGTGATCCCTTGAGTGAATAGAGAAAGTAATTATAACTTCTTATTCAAAATGAACTGTTATGTGTCTATACGGGATGACCGGACGCTCCGATCAAGGTGACCGGATGCTCCAATCAGTTCTCCCTAAAACCAAGCAGTTAAGTGGTGACTGGACACGGAGCAGCGTCCGGCCAGCACTGACCGGACACGTCCGGTCGTGAAAATCGCTCTCTGGAACCTTACTAGAGTCGACCGGATGCTGGCACCCAGCGTCCGATTGCTCACCTCTCAGTGTCCGGTCACACTAGACGACTTCACCTTGATCAAATAAACTGACCGGACTCTACTTCAGCGTCTGGTCACACCAGAATCAGCATCCGGTCAGCATTTGACCCTCCATTCACTTCCATCTCACAATCATATATGAATAAAGTTTGCTCCAATTGATCTAAGAGCTATTTAGAATATACCTAGTGCTAAATTTGAGAAGTGTACACCACACCTAACCCACTAGACTCACCTAGGTTAGGCTACCCGTCCATACCCCCCTTAATAGTACGGTCAAAGGAAAAACAAAGTCCTAAACTACTCTAAGTGTCTGCTCAACACCAAACGGCACTTAGAACTAGTCCATCCTTAACCTTGTCGTCCATCATTTGAAAACCAAAACAATTTCCATCATAGGGGCATGACAACCATGATTGCCCAATCAATTTCCATTATCGTGGCCTAACTTAATTACCTCTGCGAAACACACGTTAGTCACAATAATCACATATTGTCATTAATCACCGAAACCTAATTAGGGGCCTAGATGCTTTTAAAGTTGTAGGAGCCTTTTCGTTTCGGTGATCAAGACACTTAGCGAGTGTGATCACATTTAGGTTCGATAGTCGTACTATTAAGAGGGGTGAAACTCATATCGAAATATGGTTATCAAAGTACCACTAGATGCTCTAACTCATTATATATGCATTTAGTATCTAGTGGAGTACTAACACCCTTGAAAATATTTGTGAAAATACGCTAACACAGTTGCACAAAGGTGATACACATTGTGTTTAGCACTTGAGAGCAAGGGTTTGAAACTTCACCAGTGGAGTGTGCGGACAGTCCGATGGTGCCACTGGCGCCCTATACAGAAAAGACAGGGTTTCACAGAGTGCACCGGACGCTAGTCATGTAGTGATCGGACTCTGGAGAGCAGCGTTCGATCAATTATAAAAGAAAGTGGTACTCTCGGCCTGAGACCGGACGTAGGCGATCGGACTCTGGCTGAACATTGTTCAATGTCCGGTCCTGCTAATGTGGCGGCGCATAGTAAAGACCGTGAGTGACTGAACGTTGAGTGAGTCTGGTCGGGCTTGACCGGACACGTCCGGTCGTGAATTTCCTTCTCTGAAACCTTACTGGAAGTGACCGGATGCTAGGATCCTGTGTCTGGTCCAACACTGTAGTGCGTCCGGTCACAACTTAAGTGTACTGATGATCGTTGAGATCAGACGATCAGCGTTTGAAGCAGGAGATATATGGCGAAAATCTGAGGACCAGACACTGGGGTCCTGCGTTTGATCAATTCGACCGACGCATCCGGTCGCCCCGATTTCTCACTGAACCGAGAGCCAACAGCTTTATTCATGGGGGCTCTCTATTTAAGCCCCATGGCCGACTCAAAGCTCACTCTCTTGACCATTTGCATTGACATAGCAACCTAGTGCGTGTCGGTGTTTTGGAACCGGGGTCCCTCAACCAACGAGTGAATTTGTGCTGCGTGCCCCTAATCCCGGATGGTGATGCAAAGAGACACAAGGTTTATACTGGTTCAGGCAATCGAGGCCCTACGTCCAGTCTGCGAGATCGATCTTGTATTCCTTGCACCGGAGTGCTCGTAGTAGGGGATTACAAGCTAGGTGAGAGAGGGAGCTAGCCCCAGGTCTCGGCGAGGGTGGTGCGAACTGCTTGGGACGTTGCTCCCAAGCAGCGTGGAAGTGTGTGGTTCTATCGGTGTGTTCCTCTTCTTCCTCCTTCTCCCCCTAGAAATGGTACCGGCTACCTCCTTTTATACCCACAAGGAGGAAGCCAGAAGTACATGAGGAGGCTACTATTTGCTGACGTATTCTGCTCCCGGAGCAGCGCGGCGTCGTGGGAGTTCCCGTCGGTGTCTAGTCGGTATGGTCTCCAGGCCGGCGACATGCTGCGCTCCTGTTCATTTGTTGACTTGGTGAAGTGCCGAGACCTGGCGGCTGCTGTAGTCGGTTGTGCCGAGACCCGCCGCGCTGAGGCCGAGACCCGCTGTGCCGAGGCCGAGACCCGCTGTGCCGAGGCCTGCTGTGCCGAGGCCTTTGCAGGCGGCAATGCGGGGTCTTGGCGGTCATCGTCGTTGTTGATTTAGGCGGAACAGTGCGGAACGTGCGTCTACAGGATATGGTACCCTGTATTGTCAGTAAGGGATGGTAAAAAGGCGATTTGACCGTTGTCCCGTCGCTCCTGTCGCGGCGTACTGCCGATCGTGGCTTACGTAGTGGGTGCAGCCGGGCGCATTAATTGGATGCGACGAGCGACTTTTGAGGCGGAGGCGACGAGGTTGCGGGGCGAGCCCAGCCTCGGACGAGGCGGAGCATGGCCAGCTCGCCCGAGGCCCTACCGGGAGTCTCGGGCGAGGCGGAACTCGGTCGGTTCGCTGGTCCCGAGGTCACAGGAACCCAGCTCTGACTCCCCACGTCGTGTTTGTCCTTGGTGCAGGAGTTTAGGCAGCACAGTAGCCGGTAACCCCTGCACGATCCCGTCGTGGGTGGCAGGGCGCTGACGTGCTGGCCTGCTACTTCGCTGTACTGTGCCGTCGTGTGGTTGTCGGGGTGGTTGAGTGCCTTGATTAGATGTGATGTCCAGCTGGAATAGTCTAGCCAAAGCGGTGGTCGCGGGGCTGGTGGCGAGCCGGCCTCGCGCGAATCGGAGAACCGCAGACCTCGGCGAGGAGGCCTCGGGCGAATCGGAGAATCGGTACTTCTTCTGAGGCCTCAGCGAGGAGGCCTCGAGCGAAGGGCCTCGGCGAAGGGGCCTCGGGCGAATCGGGGATTTTTGGCTGGGACCTCGTCTGCCTTATTGGATCTCGTTTTAGGGTCTAAGCAGTTTTTTGGATCTTGCTTAGGGTACCCCTCCTCACGGTATCCGACAGTGCGCTTAGCCAAAGTCCTCACACTCATCTCCATCATTGATTCATCATTTTTGTGAGATTGAGAATGAATCCAAGTGCATTGCTTGAGTGTCTGTATCTAAAGGCACTTGGTGCTCGTGTTTCGCTGTGGGATTCGCTTGTTACTTTTGTGGTTGTCGCCACCTAGACGGCTTGGAGCAGCGATGATCGTCGAGCGGAGGTTGATGATTGTCTTTGGCTCCGATCGTGATGATTGTGAGGGGTTCTTGATCTTTCCCCGACGGAGAGCCAAAATGTACTCTAGTAAATTGCTCGTGACTTATGTGATCCTCATCTTGTATTAGTTGTGCGGCACCCTATTAAGGGTTTGGTGTGTGATGCCAATTAGCGCGTAAAGCTCTAAGTGAGTGAATCGCCACAATGAGGACTAACTTGTCGGCAAGCAAGTGAACCTCGGTAAAAAATCATTGTCATCATTTGATTCCGAGGTGATTGGTCTTTATTGGTATTCATTCTTATGATTGATTGGTTAATTCCTCGACTCGGCGGTATAACCATCTTGCTCTCTCTCTTTTCATTACCGGAAACTAGTTGTCAAAGCTCTTTAGTGTAGCTAGTCGTAAGGCTTGTTAGTTTGGTTAGTGTGTCTCTTTAATTAGCCTTTGAGAGTACACTAACTTAGTGTAGTGACATAGTCATTATGTGGATAGAGACTATATAAACTAGAATTGTGGTAGGTGGCTTGTATTTTTTAGTATGTTAGCGCAACACTCGCTTCGTCTCATATTTGTTTAACCGGTTTACTAAGTGTTGTTATAGAAATTTTTTGTAAGCTATTCACCCCCTCTAGCCATTAGGACTTTTTATGAGGGTTGGGGCTCAAGACACGAGGTTCACCGTAGCCGTCAGCCCCACCATGATTCCTAGCCCTAGTCCGATCTAGAAAAACGTGCGGTAAGCGATGATAAACACCATCGCCTTTGCCACCGCCACCCGACCAGGTCTACACTGCTGCTATTTCGTCGCTCACGTCATGGGTGCGACTAAAAACTCGAGGCGAGATATATCAGTGAGTTCTTTATCTAAACTAAATACAGTAGTACTATCCTCTACTGGAGCAGTAGGTCTCATGATCGCGGATGCGGACGTGGCTTCGAAGGATACACGGCACGCTACGATTGTCGGCGCACTTGGAGCCGGGTACTAGCCCAGCTTAACACGTGTCCTTAACAAGATCATGCGATGTGCATGTTACATCACCGTGTCAATCCTGTGTTGGAGAGTCCAGTGGACTAGCACCACTTTCTATTCATGTGTTAAGTGCCGCGCCATGAGCTGTTAGAAATTTATAGAGTTCGTCCCATGAGATTTGCCAACGGAGGTCACATTTATGCATCCACAGCCTGGCATTCCGCAGCCAGTCCCCCATGGAAAATCAAACAAAAAAACGAACCAAACTGGAAGCCGAAATCAAGGGGTCTTTGGTGCCTCCATCGGATGTTTGGCATATGTATGGAGTATTAAATATAGATTAATTACTAAACTAATTGTATAGTTTACGACTAATTTACAAGACGAATCTTTTAAATCTAATTAGTCCATGATTTAATAATGTGGTGCTACCGTAAACATGTGCTAATGACGGATTAATTATGCTTAATAAATTTATCTCGTAGAGTATTGACGGATTCTATAATTTATTTTTTTATTAGTATCCGAACACCCTAGTCCGTACATGTGGAACCTGTCCCTCCTGAGTCCTGACTCCAAAGTCCAGAAGCAGAGAAGCCCCGCCCCGGCGCCCAGATGCGCTGAGCGTCCATCCCGAGGCCGACAGGATTAGGCTGAGTTTGATTCTTTAGTTGCTATTAAAATTCATGTCTAATAAAGAATATTAAAAATAGATTAATTATAAAACTAATTGCATAGATGGAGGCTAATTTGCGAGATGATTTTTTAAGCTTAGTTAATCTGTCATTAACACATGTTTACTGTAGCACGACGTTGTCAAATCATTAACTAATTATGCTTCAAAGATTCGTTTCACAAATTAGTCGTAAGTTATGTAATTAGTTTCGTAATTAGTCTATATTTAATACTCCATACATGTGTCCAAACACTCGATGTGATAGGAATTTTAGGAGCGCCTAAAGAACCAAACAGAGCCTTAATGGCGCTGCAGTGGGTTAGGGTCTTGATTAAATTCACGATGTAAAGTTTTAGAGTATCACATCGAGTGTTATATGGGGATGTCGTATGTGCTATTCGGATACTAATAAAAAAATAAATTACAAAATCCGTCAGTAATCCGTGAGACAAATTTATTAAGCCTAGCTAATCCGGCATTATCACATGTGTTACTATAGCGTCGTATTGTCAAATCATGGACTAATTAGGTTTAAAAGATTCATCTCATAAACTAATCGTAAACTATATAATTAGTTATTTTTTAGTTTATATTTAATACTTTGTACATATATTTAAATATTCAATGAGATAGGAAGCTCCATGGACGAAGGCCGGGTCCCCCGTGCGCCTCCTCACTGACGTACTACTCCAGTGACATCAGGTCACAAACGAGTTGGTTTGGCGGGCCACCGCAGTCGGTGCTGTCGTGCCACTCTCGCACTGCCGCGACCGCATTCCCTGCGCCTGCGCGTGCGCGGGCGGCCGGGCAGGCGACGGGGTCACGGCGACGCGCGTCGATCCGGCCGCCGTCCCTGCCAAAGTGCCAAGCAATCGGGGAAGACCGACCATCCAGTGATGGCCTGATGGGCGATCTCAAATCTCACCTCTCGCCCGCTCTCTCGCTTTCCTTCCAGTTGCCACGGGTGGGAGACCGCGACCTGCCTGCCGCTCGCGTCGGCGTCACCGCTCGCCACCCGCCCTCTCCTAGTCCCAAAACGACAGCGTCGTCGTGTTCGGCCGCTCGCCACAGCCCACATGGCCCGCGCCGCGCGTGCGTGACACGGCAGCGCACGGTCGGCGTCCGGCGAGAATTGGCTGATCCGCCGGATCCCCTCGCCGGTTTGCTGCCGGAAAACGCCCCGGCGCGCGGCTGGCCGGCTGCTCCGGAAGTGGAAGTAGAAGTAAGTAGGAGTACAACAGAAGCACCTGCAAATTTGTAAACAAACGTTTATGAGTCTGATGGTTGGGTCTCCTACGTAGGACAAGCTGGTCATGCACGCAAGGATATTTTTTCTACCATCAGGTTATTCAGGTCAGCAGACAAGAGTGCTGCTGTACGATCGAGACGGAGATATTTTTATATACCGTTACAGGTAGCGCTACTAGGAATTGACAAGCATTTGTTGGGCTGAAATCGTCCTGCGTAGCCTCAGCCTGCACGACACACACCGGTCAGCGTCGTCAGCTGCATACAAATCGAACCAACACGATCGACGTCCTTGATACTATACTCGTCAGTGTCTATCCTCGTCTTATCCTTTCGGTAACTATGTCTGCCGAAAGCACTGTTTTATAGCAGTTGGACATTTAGGAATTCTACCCCCTCCGTCTAAAAAAGTGCTCTGTTAGATTCTAATCAAAATCAAACTATTTTACCGTTTAATCAAATTATAGAAAACAGTGTCAACAATTATGATTAAAAACAGTAATATAATAAAAAGAATATATTTTAGGATAAATCTATTCTAATAGAACTTAATTGATATAATAAATAATAGTATGACTTAGCACTTTTTTTTTGCGATCGTGCCTTAGCACGTTTTTCATTAAGCAGAAGTAGAGTTTGTTACACCCTAAGCTGGCCCCGATACTCCCATAATTACCAAGACCAGCGACTAGAAAACACGTGTGGTTGTGATTTACACCGTAGTATTTTGCGACACGTATGACTTAGCACTGTAAGGCCTTATTTAGATCCCACCTGAATTATAGTCATCCATGGTATGAATGAGATTATAATAGATTGTGGATTGTAATTAGCTTGTTCGGCTGCCACTGCAGCTCCATAACTACGGACTACTGTAGCATGAACTAGAGAAGCCATAGCCACAGCCCGAAGAAGCTGCAGCGAGCACACCCAATTGTTCTTTTTGGGTGGGGGTGTTCTTATTCGTTGGAGTACAAATAACCAATAGTGTCCTTGCAACGTCGAGGGACGAGTTGGCCTTTTTAGCATCCATAATGTCCAATATGCAGGTGTCAAGTGGATTACATGATTATTACAATCCGATGCTTGAATTATAAAAGTAAACTACTCAATAACCTCTCTTATTTTGATCACTATTAGATTATTTTAGCTGATTATTGTAATCTAACTATGATCCAAATAAGGCCTAAAAGTGATTTTTTGGGACAGAGGGAGGTCGTGGTACGGTTGTACTATTTTTGAAAATTTTAGTGATTATTACTACGACTAATTAACTGTAGGTAATAGTACCGAGGGCACTTCTCACCGTAACTATCAGATTTCCACTATTAGGAGCTGCTTATATGAACATCCTATAATACTAGGGAACAAGAAACAATACGAAGTACTTACAATATGAAAGGTTTATGAAGCATTAGAGAAAAAATATAGGATTTTTTGAGTTAATTGTTCATCAGCAAGAGAGAGAGAGAGAGAGAGAGAGAGAGAGAGAGAGGGAGAGAAGGAAAAAATGCTTTAGAACTATCAATAACTTCTTGCTACATTTCTCCATAATGTGCATGTAAACTAGTATTTGACTATATAGGCCACATGCTATGTATGTGCACCTTTTCTTTTTGCCAATGTACAAGTACTATAGGCCATGTTTAGTTACTCTCAAATTCTAAAATTTGATATTATGTAAAAAGAAGATTACTCGTCACATTAAATTTGCGGTACATGCATGGAGTACTAAATGTTGACGAAATCAAAAACTAATTGCACAGTTTGGTTGTACTTTACGAGACGAACGTTTTAAGCCTAATTAGTCAACGATTGGACAATTATTACCAAATAAAAACAAAACGACATTGTAGCGCTACAGTGTCCGAGAAACCCGGCGGCGCTGAATCGGTGCGCATCTAAACATGGCCACAATTGATATTCGGAAAAGAAAAAAAAAACTATTCCAATTGATGATACCGTCATAGAAAACCTGCCAGACTCGCCATCAACTCAGATCGAATGAAACTTAAATAAAAAGGACTCTTATCATAGACGACTATCCTGCACCTGTCCCAGTGCGCGCATTGAATTCGTGATTCGATTGGCAGCACGCAATACAATTCAGAAGTACGGCAACTAATAGTAACACACGCTTTTTATTTCCCCCATTTGACCTTGAGAGAATACAGTCCAGCAGCAGTATTTTTATCTTTCGCGCAGGCCATCTAATCCCCCGTTGAAACCCACGTAATAACCACGTGCAATCCTCATGGATCCCAACGAAGCACTTCCCTTTTACTTTCGCAGTGAGTAGAGCACACTCGATTTCTCTTTCCACTTCTGGGGCTATTTTCGTCCTTTTTGCGGCCTTTTGCGATGTGAATGGGAGTTACGGACCCATCGGCCATCGCCGATGGCACCCTGTCCTGCCTCTCCAATCGCTCGCTTTTCACCCTTTGCCTCTCCAACCTCCACCAAGGAATTCTTCGCCCAATGCGTTTAGAGAGAATTCCTTATTTAATACTAGAAAAATGAGTCGTTCCTTTCTTGGCCTAAATTTTCTTCGTTTCCTATTTGACACTCACTTCAACTTTCATCCCTAATTTGACACTACCGTCAAATCCGTTAGCTAACGGTGTTAACTGGCTGTTAAAAAGACGTTTTTGCCCCTAGAAAAAAAAGCGGCGAAGCAAATTTGAGAGAGAAAAAACCTGCGCCCGCCTCTGATGCATGCGCCCAGCTGAAAAAAAGGCGCAGGTTTTTTTTCCTCTCAAATTTGCTTCGCCATTTTTTTTTCTAGGGGCAAAAACGTCTTTTTAATAGCCAGTTAACACCGTTAGCTAACGAATTTGACGGTAGTGTCAAATTAGGGATGAAAGTTGAAGTGAGTGTCAAATAGGGAACGAAGAAAATTTCAGGGCCAAAAAAGGAACGACTCATTTTCCCAGTGTCAAATAAGGAATTCTCTCATGCGGTTATCGTCCCCGTCACCCCGCCCCATCGCACCACGTCACCGAATCTCGACCTGTTCGCTGGATTGTATTTGGTTTATAAGCTAGGACTTATTAGTTAATGAACAGTATTTTTTTTCTCATACCGAACCAGTCAATAGCACTTTCAGGCATAGCTTATCAATCAACAAACAATGTTTTTTCTCTTATACCAAACCAGCCGATAATATTTTAGTCATGGCTTATAAATCAAATAAGCCCAAACCAACAGGGACCACATTTCCCATTCCTCCCACGTAGGCCACAGCATCGCGTCATCTGCGCTCCGCCTCCTTCTCGCCGGCTTCCTGTGATCCTGTCGCTGTCACCGTCTCGTTGTTTGCTACCGCCGCTGCCGCACCGGCTGGCCTGGCTTCGCTAAAACAGCAGCCGCGCCCGCGATACGCTGACCGGCGACGGCGGCCGGCAAGACTGGCCGTTCGTCCGGTCCTCCCCCCTCCACCTCCGCGCAACGGCGCAAGGGACGGGACGGGGCCGGCCTCGGCCTCGTGCTTTTTGTGCGTGGTTGGAGTGGTTGAGCCGATGGCGACGATCCCGCGCGGCGTGGCGCCATGACGGCAGCCATTTTAATACGCGCTCCAGCTGAAGAAACCTGACAAGCTAACCAGATTTTAGGTGGTTACCCGTGTCGCCTCCCACCCCTCGCCCTTCGCCGCGACGCCTCTTTTTCCGCCCGCCCAGGTCCGGCCCGGCCCCGACCTGGCCCCAGGATATAGTTCCCGCTCTCGTCGCTTGCGCTTGTATCTTCCTCCTCGTCTCAGGCCTCCCCCGCCGCGCCCGCGCCTTTCGGTTCGGGTTCAGCGAATCAGCCACAAAGCCAGTGGGTGGCCGGAGAGGCCTTACCCAGCAGCGAGTTCCTGGTAACGGAACTCGCTCGCGCGCTCGCTTTCCAGTTTCCAGTCCAGGGCTCAGGCGACGACCGCCGCCTCGGCAGTTTTCTATTCCAGCGTCGCGGTTCAAGGTCAGACATTGGTTGCAGGCTCGCAGCCAGTTGCCCGGCGCCGGATCGTCTTGTGACAGCAGCAAGTCCACGGCGGTTAGTGGTTGAGCAAACCAGTGGCCTGGCTTGGCTACTTACCAGCTTGCTGTGCCATGGACAACTGCGGTTCCTGCTGATCTCGGGAGCTCCGAGCCGGCTCTCGGCCATCGGTTGTGGGCGCGTCATGGCGGCGGACCACGGGGAGGGCGTCGGCCGCTGCATACTGGTGGGGCTGCACATGGACGCCGTCGGCAGGGACCTGCTCCGGTGGGCGCTCCACCACGAGTCCAGGCGGGGCGACCGCATCGTCGCCGTGCACATTTACCGCAAGTCCGGTTGGTATCTGCCATGAACAAACTTGGCAGATCGTTTCAGTTCCAATCCCGGTGAAGTGGTTGGGAATTATTAGCGTTTTTTCTTCTCTTGATTGACATTTTCTTGTTTCTCGTTGCAGACAAGACGAACACACTGAAGCTGATCAGGACGCTGGACGACTACCTGGCGGAGTACGAGGCCCTCTGCAACCAGAAACAGGTGAGCAAGGATGGGCAGGAATGAGAGCAGTGGGCCGGTGCCGACTGCTACGGGAGTTGTGTGCCATGTTGCTGCCGATTCAATTCACATGCTGCCATTGCATGATCTGTGTCAGGTCGTTCTCGTCGGCCGGGTGACGCCGGGGATCTCGATCCAGAAGGAGCTCGTGAAGGAGGCCAAGCTCTGCGCCGCCATGGTCGTTGTGCTTGGCGCCAATAAGAAGTACTCCTTCGGGTAAGCACGCTGGCAGCAACCTTTGTATGATCTAACTGTTTGTTTCGTCACCATTCCTTAGCAGCTCCTTTTTTTTCATTTTGGTTGCGGTTGCGCAGAGGGTCGTCCTGCCTGGCCAAGTACTGCGCCAAGAAGCTGCCGCCGACAACCACCGTCGTCGCCATCCAGGACGGCAAGGCCGTCTTCGTCCGGGAGGCGCCCAAGCCGCCACTTGGTAATCAAGTCCCCTTAACTAAGTGTGGTTATTAGTTATGGAGGCTTTGGTTAGCGAGTCGCTAATCGTTTGGTGGCGAGCTGGTGTGCAGGAGCAGAGCCCAAGCCGGTGCTCCGCACGGTGCTGCACCCGAGCGTGGGGCTGGAGCCCAAGGTGATCATCCCGAACCCGAACCGGAGCGCGCAGTTCATGGACTTCGACGCCCGGAGCTGCGGCCACGGCGCCGCGGCCGCGGCGGCAACCAAGTCCTTCGACGACGCCACCGAAGGCGACGGCAGCGTGACGCTCGAGCAGAGGCTCGGGTGGCCGCTGCTCCGCCGCGCGCACGCCGCCGCCGCCGCAGCTGCCCCTGTACAAACGCCCAGCGCCAAGAATCAGGAGCCGCGGAAGCAGTCGGTGGTGCACTGGGTGATGAGCCTGCCCCGGCGATCCGCGCCGTCGGAGTCCGACGAGCCGCATGCCGGGGCGGGACTCGAGTCGGAGCTCAAGGCAATGCTTGCTGGCAGTGGCGCCCGGTGCCGGTGGTTCCGCTACGAGGAGCTCTACGACTCCACCAACCACTTCTCCGCAGGTTCTTTCTTCGTTTCCTGATCGTCAATCTCGCGCCTTTCAGGTTTCAGCTCACACGATTCGTCGTCACCAAGACACCAACCCCTTTCTTGGCTTGTCGCAGAGAACCTGATTGGGAACGGAGGGAACAGCAGGGTGTACAGGGGCAGCCTCGCCTGCGGGCAGCAGGTGGCGATCAAGCTGTCCAAGGCGTCGGCGCAGGCGTCCAAGGACTTCCTCCGGGAGGTGGACATCATCACCAAGCTGCAGGACCACCGGATCGTCCCCTTGATCGGCGTGTGCGTGGAAGGCCGCAACCTCATCTCCGTCTACAGCTACCTCCCCAGGGGCAGCCTCGAGGACAACCTACACGGTACCAGCACATGTCGACAGTTACATGTTCAGTTGTGTTCATGCGAAGTCACCGAACCCAATTCGCCCCAGTACGGTGGATTTGCTTCTAAGGAACCGGGAATTCTGCAGACAACGATTCGTACAAGAGACTTGAGAGGTGTGGGAGCAGTTGAGTTCTTCACTCTGACGTCTGATGATGCTGTGGTCTGCAGGAGAAAGGTCAAAGCCAGCGCTGTCATGGGAGAACCGGTACAGGGCGGCTCTGGGGATCGCGGAGGCCCTGAGCTACCTGCACTCCGGCAGCTCGCGGCCGGTGATCCACCGGGACGTCAAGTCGTCCAACATCCTCCTCGCGGAAGAGTTCGAGCCTCAGGTAGTTACGAACGCACCACCATGGATCCTAGTCGTAGCGAAGCTTTTCGTTTGGACTTGAACTCTGAACTCCCCGTTGCGGCAGCTATCCGATTTCGGGCTGGCCATCTGGGCGCCGACGAATCCAACCTCCCTGACGCACAGCGACGTCGTCGGCACATTCGGGTACCGCCTCCCTCCAAGCCTGTTTCTCGGCGGCGTTGTATTTGTACCCAAGCGTTCTGTGGTTCGTCCACACCAATTGATGTTTTTTTTTACTGCGCGATTGCAGGTATCTGGCGCCGGAGTACTTCATGTACGGGAAGGTGACCGACAGGGTGGACGTGTACGCGTTCGGCGTCGTCCTGTTGGAGCTCCTGTCCGGCCGGAAGCCCATCAGCAGGGACGGGTCGTCACCCAAGGGCCAAGAGAGTCTGGTCATGTGGGTAAGAGCGCCATCCTATCCTACCGATCAACCATCTCATGTCTAGTAAGTGGTAATTCAGCACGCAGAGGAGAGAGTAACAATTGTCTTGGCGTGACAGGCAACTCCGGTGCTAAGCAGCGGCGACATCTCTGACCTGCTGGACCCGAGGCTGGACGTGAAGCACGACGAGGTGGAGGTGAGGCGGATGGCCTCTGCGGCATCGCTCTGTCTCCGGAGGTCGGCTCGACTCAGGCCGCCGATATCGCAGGTCAGCCAGCTTCCAACCAGCTTTAGCTCGTGCAATCTGCATTTCACTGAGCAGTTTATTGTGCCGTGCAGATACTGAGCATACTACGAGGAGAAAGCACGGCGAGCATCGCCGACCAGGGCGCAACGGAGCCGGACTGCCTGGACGACGAGGCTTACCCGGCGGCGAACGTGAGGTCCCACCTGGACCTCGCGCTTCTTGACGTGGAAGACTCCGAGTCCATCTCTAGCACGGAGCACAGCAGCGGCCTCAGCCCGTTGGAGGAGTACCTGCGAGAACGTTGGAGCCGATCGTCCAGCTTCGACTGATTCGCGCCTGCGATTTTGTGGTCATGTATTTTCATTTTTTTTTCTTTCTTCACCCTCCCCCCGGTACTTCACATGTCTGTTGTATGGTTTGGTTACCGGGACCGTGTACAGTATACAATCAAAAATCACCAGAGACACATTTTCGGCGGCAAAAGGCCTCTTGACAAAGTTTCGACAGGGAAAAGGGTACTTTTCGAGCCCCACTAACAAAAAAAATGGTGAACACTTGTCAGTTGCTGCAATTAATCCATATATATTGCTGATAAGGGAGATTATGGATAGAACAAATACTGCGTGTCATACAACAATAACAAAGTGAAAACAAACTTTTGCAGTTCAACTGCTTACATGGGCAGACCCGGTGCCGGAGGCTACCACATGAGTGGGGTCAGCCTTTCCTCCGCAAAATCTGCGGAGAGACTGCTTTGAAACCACGACCTGGTGACTCAGTGAGACAGCTCTCACCACTGCACCAGGCCTGCCCTTCCAGTTCAACTACTTACATAAATGAGAGAAATAATTAACCAACATTACATTAAAGTTTAGCCAGAACTCTATTGGCCTCAAAAAAACACTATTGGAACAAAGCTGGAAAACTGCGGCAGGGAGCCATTATCTCCCACATCCACATAGCTCTCTCCCAACATCTCATCTAATTCTCTTTATCTACCTCAACAGATGTTTAAAATGGTGCGACATATGGCAGTTGGTAGATATGAAGGTCCGGCAAAAAAGTCGCCCTGGGTTGCAAAGAAGGCCGCTGCACCATTGGATGGATCGGCTCTACACCATCAGTTGCTTTGCATTGAGCCATGCTAGCATCAGTTTTCCTTGTACTGCTGGACAGCCAATCTTTATCACCAAGTTCTGAACCTTCATTCTCTATCAATACTGGATTCCAGGTGACAAACAGATCTCTGAATTTTTTTTCTTTCTTCTCAGCTTTTCGAATTTTCTTCCGATCTGACCGGGAGAGCTTAGTATCCTGCACTTGAACTGCTTCCGCATTCCTACCGGAGAAGCAAGGCTCTTCTTTTGGCGAAGAGGTGATGGGCTCCTGCTGCTTGAGAACAGGCAAGTCCTTGGGCTTTTGCAGAACAGGAGGCTGCGGAGCTTCTGGCAGGCAAACAGCAGATCCCGTTTCCTTCTGTAACACCTTTGCTAACTGAGGATAAACTTTCTGCGACACCATGGAAGCTGGATGAACTCTCTGGCCCACACTTCCCAAAAACTTCGGAGGTAGGTCCGATCTTCCAACTGGCGCCTTAACAGATACCGCAGGATCAACCGGATGTGTGACCTTCCCTGCAGGCTGTGGGACAACTCTCCGCATGGTCTGTGATGGGGTTTCTGTAATCAAACATTTTTGTACTGCTTGGGAGTCACCATTTACCCTCTGCTGAGCAGAGGTAGATCTCACATTCACCTTATGATGGATTGAATTTTGTTTGCCCAACAAGGATGGGCCTGATCCCATTTGTTGGACCAATGGTTGCTCAAGAAACCTTGACTGGGATTCTTGATTACTTTTTATCTTGATGCGAAGGATGTTCCCTGTAAAATGACAAGTCAGGATGAATAAAATCTTGAAACAAGTGATTGATTTTTTTCTAATAAAAAAAATCAAAATAACAAGAGAATAGTCTCACCGTTCTTAGCTTGGCTAGGACTGGGCAGAACAACCTTTCGTCTCTTGCTGCTGTCCTGTGAGCTCTCAGGAGAGTCACGAATCGTCTGTACAAAACAAGGAGCTCCATGCTCTTCTGAGAGTCCACTCTTCTCCAACTGCTCAACTGATTCTTTGGATTCTCTTTTGGGATCCTGCCCAGCTTTGATGACATCTTCAAGCTTTCTCTTCTTATGGCTGTGCTTTGAATGTTTGGACGTCTCACCCTGCTGGGGAGCTTTCTTGTCACTCCTTTTCTCTTTCTTCTTTTCGGCCTTTTCCCTTTCTTTCTGGAGCTTCAGCCACCAGAGCAATCGTCAGTTCTGATTTAGAACGGACGACAGGAAATGCAATGCAGCATTTTGACAATATCATGTATTATGATATTTACAAGGACACAAGAAATGAATGTAGCATTTGCGTACAGTTCAGAAAGTAATGCTTCACAAAGATTACTCAATTATCATTGACTCATAATTAAACAGTTAGCAACAGAATTGTATTCGTTTACAATCATGTTGAACACATTACTTTCTTGACAACAGTTTAAGACCTGCAACACCGCACGCTCTATAGAACAAAAAAAAACTAACAATGAACACAATAAATGGTGTTAGATGCTATTGATATACAGAACCAAAGTAATTCTGAACTCCTTTGGTCAACAAAACAGTGACACATATTACATCAAAAAAATAAGAGAACACATATGCATGTACTGACCCGCAGGAGCACAGGAGCAAAATAAGAAAAACGCCAAAAACAGTACAAAAAATGAAATGCAATTCCCAATTCAAATCAATTTGGCTTTGCAACAATACAAAAGGGCGTTTGAATGCTAATGCTACAAAATTGCCACCTTACCCTTGTTACACAAGCTTAGCCAAAATATGATATACTGTACTAAATTCAGTTAAATACGAATTGACACTCGACAGACACCATTTTCAAACAATTTTGGGCAACACAAATATTCGGCAAGTCTCTGAAGCACTCGATGGCTCATATTCTAACCATCAAGCAACAATAGACGAACAACTAATTTGGGCATTAATAATCTGCCAGGACATCTCCACTCACGCCCACGTAATTTTAGGCCGACTAAATGTGCAAATCCAACACAGTGTTGAATCGAATTTGTTGTTCTCGCATTCTTTCAATGTCCCCGATAACCATGCAATCAGTATTCGAAAACCGGACTTAACCAATCTCAACTAGCGGCCATCCCCAACTTAAAATTTTCAATCGATCTGAAAGACCTCGTGCAACTAAGCTACACAGGATTCAGGCACTTCCCTCCGCCGCAAGGGTTAGCTTTCCCGGTACGTGCGATACCCACATCACACACGCACAACCCACAGATCCGAGCAAAACCAATAGGAAGAACAAACGATCTGACACGTGCGTGTGTAAATCCGATGGTTCAACAAACCTTAGCGGTCGACTCCGCCTCGGCCACGGCCACTGGGTTTCGCACGTACCCCGGCGGCGGGTAGGGGAAGCACCTCGACATGGTCGACGGTCGACCGCGCTCTACCCCGCCGAGAGATCACAAGGATTGGCGGCAAAGCCGGCCTAATCAGCCGCGAATCGCTCGAAATCGATCGATTCGCGGCAAGGAACCCACCGGAAATTTTCGGGCGCGGCGGGATTCGGTTTTGGCGTGGCGGCTAGGGTTTCGCTACGGGGAGGGGAAAAATTTTCTAGGGCTGCGGTAGGAGAAGGAAACCAGAGAATCTCTTCCAGGGGAGGGGTGTAGGCCGCTATTTAAAGCCGGGGGCGAGGAGGCCGAGTCGTGCGGGGAACTAGCGCGTCCGTCTGGGTTACGTGTTATTTTCCGGAACGGAGTCGCTGACAGCTTGGCACAGGCCCGTGGTGGGACGTTATGTCAGTGGAACAGATCTAAGCGCGGTTGCTGTGGATGGCGACGCGCTGCACCTCCGCGTCGCGGGTGGAGCTAGGTTAACAGATTGTGGGTCCCGCTTGCAGGCGGAGCCGGGCTTGAGTATTCCGCGGGCCCACGGCGCGGAACCGACCTAGAAGCGTCGGCAACCCGCAATCACGGACCGGCACGTGGGTCGCGTTGCCTGCCCGAGCCCGGCGAGGCGCGTCCGCCGCGACGGTCTGCGGTGCGGAATGAACCACATCGCGATTCGCTTGGCGGCGCAGTAGCACGCTAGTGCCATACAAAAATGGTAGTAACAAAAAGATCATAAGCATGAGATGACTGATGAGATGAGATGCTCTCGTATATCAATTCAATTCACAGCTACAGTACATTACCTGTACAATTTCCCTCTTCTTAGTAGAAAGCAAAAACTAGGACTGATGAGCACCCGGCACTAGCAGAGCTAATTGTAAGGTGTGCACGACAAAAATAGCATGACTTACTTGCCCACAAAACAGGAAAGAAATGTGTCATAAGATGTAATTACAGGACTCTGATTTTAGGTGTCATCAATAGCTGTGTAAGCTTAATATGTTGCCACAAAAGAAACAAGTGCACGACAGAAATAGCATAAGACCTACTTGACCTCAAATGGGAAACAAATGTGTCGTAAGTTGTTATCACAGGCCTCTGAATTTTTTGTTTCCTTTTGTTCTACTTACTTACCTACCTGCATACATCCATACTGTGTTCGCTTCGAAATCATAAGGCAATGTTCCAGTTAGTCATCGAGTGCGTAATTATATCCTATTGTTGGCCCCCTCAAGAATACAATGCAATCTGACCTACCACGATGTTTCGGGACGACGGTATCACATCGGCGGCATACGGGGAGTGAACGTTATATACGCATTGACAGGGCAACGCAGGGTACTCAAATTTGAAAGGGACTCGTTTGCGTTTACCTTCTGTGTAACTTTACCTTCATGCTTACCTCTTACTACTTGCTACCTTCCTTCCTTGGTTTTACAGTTGAACGCCGCTGGCACTGTATAGACTCTCATCGATGTCTTCAGCGTGTCTGGTATTGTTCACTACGGCACGGCAGGGAGTTCTAATGACTCCATGTCTTTTGGCGACGTCAGTGTTCCCAAGCTTGTTGCTTACACGGGTGCCTGGACATGGAAGGTACCCCTCCAACTGGAATCAGCTTCTTTAACCCACCTCAAGATCCAATGCTGCAATTGCAAATATAGATGCAAAAAATTCACAATAGGAATATAATATAATTTATAAAATGCAACCTCCAAGTATCTGTGCACGATTCAGCAAACTCACCCCCCCTTAGCATGATCTCTGGTATTCTGATTATCACAGAAGTTCAAATCACCGAAAGAGTCATCAGCAGAACTAAGCTTTGGAGAATATAACTGTTGATGCAAAAGTGGATCTGCAAACACAAAGGGCTAATACCCGAATCGATATCCAAAGCGTGCCAGTCGATTTGACCTGCTAATCGACAAGGATGAAGATACGAACACTTTGGTCCTGACAACAGCGATACGCCCGGAAGTCACGGCCAAGAGGTGTTCACGCGGAACTCGAGAATCGCCGAAGGTCGTACTGAAACGATGCAGCTCGCCGAATCAATGAGAACTCGTAAAAAGGAAAAAAAATATGCAAATTGACGAAGTCGCCGAAAAGTAAGTAGATGCAAATAGGAGTAAAAATTGGTTTTGATGTTGATTGATATATCTATTACATTGCCCCTTACTCCATATTTATACCCTGATCTAAAGAGACACAACCAAACACAATTAGGACACCAATCCCATATCTAAGGAAACACGTGACTCTTACATGAATCATACTCTAACTAATATAGAAAAGGAAATCAACTTCTACCTATTTCCCTGTCCGCCTCAATTACGATGGAAATCTCACCGTTCTCCTTCCCATCGGCATACTCCCTATTTCATCGGCAGTAGTCTCCAAGTTTTCCTTCATCGGCATACTCCCTGTTTCATCGGCAGTAACCTTCAAGCCTCCCTTCATCGGCATACTCCCTGTTTCATCGGCAGTAGTCTTCAAGCCTCCCTTCATCGGCATCGACAACAACACCTCCAACCTCATCGGCAACGCCCGAGTCCAAATCAACCTTTCCATCGACCATCACCAGCTATCGGCAACCATCTTTACAAGCTGGCTTTCATCGGCTATCCAAGTATTCAATAACTTTCCCCTTGCCGATTAGTCCACTCCGATTATCTTGACACGTGCAAAAAACGGTGTCAACACATGCCCCCCAATTTCGAAGTATAATACCATTAATGCTCCGAAATTTACTCCAGATAACGCTTGTCTTCGTCCGATTACCGTAACTCATTCTCCAAACCAAAACTTGATTTGTTATCAAATCCAATCAAATCTAATCTTGATTCACGCACTTCAGTAAATATCGCACAATCACCAACCACTCTTGCCTTGATTATGGTTAAGATACCGAAACAATAACCTATCGGCAAGATCTTAACATGATAATGCTGCCATTTTCAGAATTAAAATATCCTGTATCGAAATCCCTTCCAAGTCATGATTACTTGTCATCAACTCATCTGCACAATCCCCTGATTGTCGCACGAACAGTTACCATATCCCTCTGAACCGCCTTGACCTATATGCGCGCGACATAGAGATAAGTCCAAAATACCCTTATTCCGAGCGGTTTATAAATAGATTTCTCCGGAACCCTCATTTTCTACCTTCAGCCTCCAATCTTTAGCATTTTCTCTCTCCGGCGGCGACTCCGACGAACAACCGCGCGACCTCAACCCACAAGAACCCTTCTCCGGTGCTAACCTCAAGTCTCCTCAAGACAATGGCCATCAACTTCGACGTCCCCGCGGTTCGCTCTACTTCCATTACCTTTTACTTTGATCTTTTTGCAAATTCATTCAGTTGGTGATTTTTCCTTTCTTCTGTTCTCTGGATTCTATAACTTTAGGAACTGCACAACAAATTAGTTATCCCAACCGATCAGCCGCACGTCCAATGCCTTGGACCAATGGGCAACCCAGATCCAACCGATCTAATCAATGCAGAAGTTAACAGAATCCCCTTCAGAGCCCAAAATTTCTCTCTGAATTTGTGGAAAGACACATTCCGATCTTGGCCCAAAACCACCAAAGGGTGGAAAGATTGGTACTTGAGGGTTAATAGATCGATGCAAGTATACTGGGCAGAACGAAGGTTAGACCAATGCATCAGGCTATCTATTGCCGATATGCAGAAAAATGAATCAATGATAATTGCAGCTGCTTATTTCTGGTCAGACACAACCAACGCTTTTATGTTTGGACATGGCCCAGCTACCCCTACCCTCGCCGATATCCACATGCTTACTGGCTTGGACATCTCAACTGCCGATGAAGGCTCCATTTATGGTAGAAAGCCTGAATATAGGGTGAATACCCGCAACATCGGCGGTTGGACAGGATATATTCAAGAATACCAGAAGACCGGGACACTTAGCCAGAGGGAACATGCCACATTCCTGAATATGTGGTTAGAAAAATTTATCTTCTGTGGTCGATCAGTAGGACCAACCAACACCTTCCTCCCTGCAGCTGAACTTTTGGCTAATGGCGTAAGGTTTCCTCTTGGCCGATACCTTCTGAGCTCCACTTATCATCTTCTTCATCAAGTGTCTCAGAAACTTTTGCTTGGCGAACCCATCGGCAACTTGGGAGGCCCATGGTGGTTTATCAACATGTGGCTGAATGCCCATATGCACAAACGTTTGCAATGGGACTTTTTTGCTCAACAATTCCCACGAGAAATTGCTGAAGACTATGTGCTTGGGGATGATGAATCGGCAACACGCTCACCCCTCAATTTTGGTGAAGCCATAATTGTCCTTCCTGGAACAGAAGCCAACGAAGACCAAATCGGTAGATTCTTTCAAAGTTTCTACAATGGTCTTTCTCGTGATCATAGGGCCTGGGTGCCTTATATTGACGAAGAAAACAGATTCCCCCTTCTTTTCAACTTTGCCGATGACACTCTGAATCAAGATAATGAGCTCATGATGGCTATCATCACTCCCAGAGCAATTCCAGTAAATACATTCGGCAGCGGGAAAAACACCAACATTACGTATGAATTTTACAACCCATCGGCAGTATTCCGCCAATTGGCCTTTGGGCAACTGCCCATCAAACTCTGCTTTGCCGATGTGATCAAACCTAGGGAAACAATCACCTGCGGAACAGATTGGAATAAGGTAGTACAAGTCTCCCCCGATGCCGATACTACAGATGTTGATATATCCACCTGGACACCAATATCTTTCATCACCGAGTCATATAAGCAATGGTGGCGAGAGTGGAAAGAACAACTGTTCGCAACTTCTGCTCACACATATCGGCACATGATCGACCCTGAATATGCCATTCCTGACGACGCGGTAAGTTTCCTCTAACTCCCTTCTGCTTTTCCCTTCATATATCAGTAACTGATTTTCTTGTAACAGGTTAACAACCCAGCACCATCGGTGAGCAAAAGTGGGAAACCCTTCAATCTCCGGCCTGTTTCCCCAACATCGCCGATCGGCTACAACGCTCCCACCTTAGCCGCTTTGACCCACCAGAAGATTCGTACCAAGACCATCACTTCCAAGTCCAAATTGGCTACATCCAGGGCTAATCCATCGGCTGCTGCTACAACCTTGGTCAAAGCATTTAAGGTAACAATCTTGTTTATTTTTACTTATGCCGATTACAAACTATATTAACCTTAATCATCAGGGAGTAAGAGCTGCTACTGGATCATCATCGGCAATTCCACCGATATCAAGCACCACTTCTTTCGATGAACCTTCAGAGGTAGCTTCTTGACTTTACATTTTACCGGTTAAATATCATCTCTTACACTTGTTTTGCAGCAACAATTGGGTACATCGGCAAACGTACCAGATGTCCAAGCTTCACAACCAACAAGTGTCGATGCCCCCCAGCCAATCGTTGCCGATGCCCAAGTAAAGCGCAAAGCTTTAACAGATACTGAAGCACAGCCAAAACGACAAAGGTCTATGCCGATCCCTACATCTGCCCCAATGTCATTGGCCATCATACCTCAAGAGCCCACCACCGATGAAGTCACAGAGGATATTCCATCGGCAAGCTCAGCCGATCCCCCACATGACATACTCCAGGTTGCTTCCTCCAGTCAAGCACAGGAAATTGCCTTGAAACAGGTAAACCGATCAACCTAGCTGATTCACAATACTCATACTTACCCCTAACTGATCTCCTTTTCTCTCTCTCAGGAACAAGACTCCCCGAACAGCCTATTTTCCTTTGCCATCGACATTTCTGACGAAGATGGAGAGGAGACAAGTTCTTCCCTTGCACTGGGAACAATATCGGCAGAGACTAAATCCAAGTTGGAAACCCTCCTGAACTTGCTACAACAAGGTACCGCCCAACTGGTAGATGACTCGGACCCCGCAAAGGCAATTTTCAAAACAATCCGTGGCCAGGTCCCTGCCGATGTTGAAGAAGTACTTTTCCCAGCAGCTCACTTAGAAAGCCGTCAACTGCAATATCAACGGGCTGCTCAGCGCATTGCCGATAGAGCAGCTCAGGCTCAACTCAAGGAAGAGATGCTACAACTGAAACAGATTGCCGATGAGAAGCACAAGGACATCGGCAACTTGCAGAATTCGGGTGCTGAACTTAAGCAGAAAATCTTAGATTTATCAGCAAGGAAGATGGCTCTATTGGCTGAATTGAAAGAAGTCGAGGCAGCCTTAACTCATGCCCAACAAGAAGAAAGCCAGCTACCCGATGCCATCAAAGCCCTTCAGCAAGAAAGAGACATCCAGGCTCGCAAAGCCTTGACCATGAAGAAAAAACTTAAGCCTGTGGAGGGTGTTGCCGATGACGATATCAAAGAAATGGAGGCGGCCGACCAGATTCGTCTGCGTGCGATATTAGCTATCCAATCCTTGTTGAACGTGTAATCTTATTTATTGTATCGGCACTTTATGAGACATTGGCATCCCTGCATAATTCTAGCCGATAGTACTGTTATCGGCACTTATACTTTTACGCATCCATCCAGATACTAGGGTAATATTTCTTTAAATATTTTCCATTTAACGCTCTGGGAAACACAACCCCTTCGAGGGTTTCTAAAATATATGCATTACCAGGAATAGACTGATTTATCCGATATGGACCCTCCCAATTAGGAGACCACTTTCCAAACTTTGAACTTTTAGTCCCAATCGGTAAAATCAATTTCCAGACCAGATCTCCATCGACAAACTCCTTTACTTTCACCTTCTTGTCATACCATCTGGCTACTCTTTTCTTATTTTCTTCGATACTAGCTAAAGCCCTTAACCGATGACCCGCCACATCTTCCAACTCATCCTTCATAAGAGTATTATAATCATCGGCTGTCAGCTGATTTTGAGAACGTATTCGTCTAGAGCCAACTTTAATTTCCCAAGGCAATACTGCATCGTGTCCATATACTAACTGATAAGGTGTTACTTTGATTGCACCATGACATGACATCCGGTATGACCACAAAGCTTCATTTAATACTGTATGCCACCTCCTAGGATTTTCTTCAATTTTGCGCTTAATGAGTTTGATGATCCCTTTGTTAGAAGCCTCAGCTTGACCATTAGCTTGAGCATAATATGGAGAAGAATTTAAAATTTTAATTCCCATACCTACAGCAAACTCATCAAATTCTCCTGATGTAAACATAGTGCCCTGATCGGTAGTGATAGTCTGAGGAATACTAAATCGGTAAACAATATGCTCTTTCACAAAATCAATCATATTGACCGATGTCACCTTTTTTAAAGGAATTGCCTCAACCCACTTTGTGAAATAATCGGTAGCAACCAGAATAAATTTATGTCCTTTACTCGATGGCGGATAAATCTGACCAATGAGATCAATAGCCCATCCCCGGAACGGCCATGGTTTAATTATAGGATTCATAGCCGATGCAGGCGCTCTTTGAATATTACCAAACTTTTGACACCCCTGGCATCCTTTAAAATATTTAAAACAATCTTCAAGAATAGTCGGCCAATAGTACCCATTCCTTCTGATCATCCATTTCATCTTGAAAGCCGATTGATGTGCCCCACATACTCCTTCATGAATTTCACCCATCAAGCTTTTCGATTCATCATTGCTAACACATCTAAGTAAAACTCCATCTATAGTTCGATAATATAATTCATCATCGAGGAGCACATATTTGGTAGCTTGGAACCTTATACGTCTCTCAACCTTTCTATATGGATCCTTTAAATAATCGACAATCTCTTTCCTCCAGTCATCGGTATCAACTGCCGATGTTAGCACTTCCTGAATAGGCTGATACCCTGAAGCATGCTGAGCTAGTCGATTAGCTTCCTCATTATGCAATCGAGAGATATGTTCAAGACGAAAACCCCTAAATCCTTTCAACAACTGCAAACATCTCTCATAATGCGAAATCAAAGCTTCACTTCGGCATTCATAAATTCCAGCCAATTGATTTATAACTAGCATAGAATCACCAAAGATTTCAACAACATCGGCACGTATCTCCTTCAACAATTCTAACCCTTTTATCAAGGCTTGGTATTCAGCTTGATTGTTTGTTGCTGTAGCAACAATCGGCAATGAAAACTCATATTTCCTTCCTTGAGGTGAAATTAACACAATGCCGATACCTGCTCCTTCACCACATGTGGACCCATCAAAGAAAATTGTCCAGGGAGCAATCTCCAGAGAGTCCACTGTATTACAATGCTGAGTGACAAAATCAGCCATCACCTGCCCTTTAACTGCCTTAGTTGATTCGTAACGTAGTTCAAATTCTGATAATGCTAAAATCCATTTGCCGATTCTACCGCTTAATATCGGCATCGACAACATATACTTGACCACATCGTCTTTGCATACGACCGTACATTCGGCAGATAACAAATAATGCCTTAATTTGACACAAGAAAAGTATAAACACAGACATAATTTTTCAATGGCCGAATACCTCGTCTCAGCATCCACTAATCTTCTGCTCAAATAATAAATAACACGTTCTTTCCCTTCAAATTCTTGAATAAGAGCTGAACCGATAACTGTATCATCAGTTGACAAATATAACCTGAAAGGCTTCCCATGTTGAGGTGGAACTAGCACTGGAGGATTTGATAAATATTTCTTAATTTCATCAAGGGCTAATTGCTGTTCAACTCCCCATACAAATTCCTGATCAGCTTTCAATTTAAGTAGTGGGCTGAAAGCCTTGATCTTACCCGACAGATTAGATATGAATCTTCTAATGAAATTAATCTTACCGATCAAAGATTGCAATTCAGTCTTATTGGCAGGAGCAATCACCTTGTTAATTGCATCAATAGACTTCCTACTGATTTCAATGCCCCGCTGATGTACCATAAAACCCAAGAATTGTCCTGCCGATACACCAAATGCACATTTGTTAGGATTCATCTTCAATCCATGCTTCCTTGTGCACTCCAGTATCTTTCGCAGATCGGCTAAATGTGCTATGATATCTCCAGATTTAATCACTACATCATCAATGTAGATCTCCACTAATGTGCCGATGTATTCATGAAAAATAAAGTTCATAGCTCTTTGATAAGTAGCACCGGCATTTTTCAAACCAAACGTCATGACTATCCACTCGAATAACCCCACATGACCTGGACATCTGAAAGCAGTCTTGGGAATATCTTCCTCAGCCATGAATATTTGATTGTAACCTGCATTACCGTCCATGAAGCTGATAATTTGATGTCCAGCCGCAGCATCAATCAACAAATCAGCAATCGGCATTAGATAGCCATCCATCGGTGTGGCTTTGTTGAGATTCCTGAAATCAATACAGACACGAAGTTTTCCATTTTTCTTATAAACAGGAACCACATTAGAGATCCACTCTGCGTATCGACATTGCCGAATAAACTTTGCTTCAATTAATTTAGTTATCTCGGCCTTAATGTCAGGAAGTACATTAGGGTTGCATCGGCGCGCTGGCTGCTGATGTGGCCGAAATCCAGATTTGATAGGTAACCGATGTTCAACTATCGATCGGTCTAATCCAGGCATCTCAGTATAATCCCAAGCAAAACAATCTTTATATTCTTTTAACAAATCTGTTATTTGCTGCTTACACTTGGAATCTAACTTAGCACTAATAAAAGTAGGTCTTGACCTATCACCATCACCAATATCTACTTCTACTAAATCATCTGCCGATGTGAACCCTTGACCTAATTTTCCATCATCGGCAAACCTATCCATTAAAACTCCTCTTCAGAACCGACTGCTTGGATCGGTGGAATTTCATAGTCAGCAACCCTAAGGAACTCTTTTTCCCAAGCTTCTCCCGATATGCATTTAGTTCGCTCATAAGTATCTGATTCTGCCGATGCGATGATATAAGAAGAATCACCAGGGACGACCTCAATCTTATCCCCAATCCACTGTACGAGGCATTGATGCATTGTAGAAGGAACACAACAATTAGCATGAATCCAATCCCTCCCTAGAAGCAGATTATATGCACCCTTGCCGTTGATAACAAAGAACGTCGTTGGCAAGGTTTTGCTGCCGATAGTCAATTCAACGCACACTGCCCCTTTAGCTGGTGACACATTGCCTTCAAAATCTTTCAACATCATATCGGTTTTGGTCAAGTCTTGATCTCCCTTACCAAGCTTCCGATACATCACGTAAGGCATAATATTAATCGCAGCCCCTCCATCAATAAGTACCTTAGACACAGGCTGCCCATCAACTCTGCCCTTCACAAATAAAGCCTTAAGATGCTGTCTCTCGTCATCGGTAGGTTTCTCAAAAACAGCCATCATTGGATCTAGTGTTAACTGAGCTACTTGATCAGAAAGAACAACTTCTTCCTCATTATCAGATAGTGCCAAAAACTCCATCGGCAACATGAATACCATATTAACATCTGCCGATGGACCCTTATTTTTGTGTTTTACCTGCCACTGCTGATGACCAGGCCTTTCATTGGAGGAATTTTCCTCTTGGTATAAATCCTCCTGACGCTCACGTTGCATCCTCCTTCTCTGCGTCTTTGTCAGACCCTCTGGGCACCATCGAGGAAACTTGGTTTTCCAAACCGGCTGATAACAAGTCCTAGTTGGTTCTACACGACGTATATTAGGGTCCCTGTAGAATATTTCCTCATCGGGAACTCTTGCGTTTGCCATCTCCTCAAGCTCCTCTTGATTCCTTGGAAAACATCCAGCGTGTTTACCAAGCCTCTCATGTACACTAAGTCTGCCCCCCAGCCGATCATGCACCGATGCTCTGCCTATGATCGGCTCATTGATAGACAAACCCTGATTACCAAATTGAAACCTCCTTTCTGAGCGATTGACTCCGTAATAACCATTACACTCAGGGCAATTTTCAACAGTTGGCAATTTAATACCTTCTTCCCAGCAATGGATGAAAAACGGACATCTCCAATGATCTTTATGTCAATTCCATTCTTCCTGACGTTTCTCTTCTTGCTGTTGTCGATATCGGTCATTACGTTGACGCCAACCCTCCTGCTGCCTCCGATGAGTAATCACAATGCCAGGTCGAGGAGGATTTTTGGAACTACTGCTTTCTCCTAGCAAACCCTTACTTTTTGCATCATCGGTAGTTATCCGATATTGGGGGTCCACTGACGCATTTTTCTCAGCAGCCTCTGATGTCAATACCTTGGTCTTCCCTTTAGCATCCAACATATTTGCTGGAAAAGGGTGTTGATCAATTTTCATCGGCTTCTGGGCCTTGGAAGTACCAAACTTAATTCTCCCAGATTCAATAGCCGATTGTAATTGTTGCCTGAATACCTTGCACTCATTTGTACTGTGTGAAGTTGCATTGTGCCATTTGCAGTACAAGATCTTCTTCAACTCTTCTGCCGATGGGATCACATGATTAGGTGACAGCTTAATTTGGCCCTCTTGAAGCAGAAGATCAAATATTTTATCGGCCTTGGTGATATCAAAGGTAAACTTTTCTGGCTCTTTTTGACCAAAGGGACATGATATCGGCTTTTTATTCTTAACCCACTCAGCTAAGCCGATAACCGGTTCTTCATCAGAGTCAGAATCTCCTACTTCTTCAACAAATGATACCTTTTTACTCCAATTCTTTTTAGGTTCAAAAACCCTAGTATCTTGATCAGAGATCCTTTGCACGAGATGACTGAGGCTTTTAAACTCCTGAGAAGCATATCTGTCTTTAAGATGTGGTAATAACCCTTGGAAAGCCAGATCGGCAAGCTGCCGATCATCCAGCACCAGGCTATAGCACTTATTTTTTACATCTCGTAGCCTTTGCACAAAGCTCTCTACCGATTCATCATTACGCTGTCTCAATTTTACTAAATCGGTAAGCTTCTTTTCATGGATTCCAGCAAAGAAATACTTATGGAATTGTTTTTCTAGATCAACCCAAGTAATAATAGAATTTGGTGGTAATGAAATGAACCATGTAAATGCTGATCCAGACAAAGATGATGAGAATAATCGAACTCTTAATTCATCTCTGTTAGCTGCTTCTCCACATTGAATAATGAAGCGATTGACATGTTCCATTGTTGATGTATCATCTTGCCCAGAGAATTTAGTGAAATCCGGTACCTTGTACCGATTTGGGAGAGGAATTAAATCGTATGCAGGAGGGTATGGAGTCCGATAAGAATAAGTATTGACCTTGGGCTTTATCCCAAACTGATCCTTCATAATTTCTGCTATCTTATCGGCCCAAAAAGTATCAGTCTCCTGCTGACGAACCGGTTGAACTTCTACAGGTGCCTGCTGATATCCCTCCACATATCTTTGTGGCCCACGATCTCCAGCAATCGGCATATTTGCCGTTACTTGTGGTCCATTAGCCTGTTGGAAAGGATTCATCGGCTGGGCTGCCGATGCTTGATTCTGGAAACCAGCTTGCATATGACCTTGTTGAATCCCTGCAACCTGCTGATTTCGCTGAACTGCATGTTGAACAGGTAACTGTCCTGACCAATCATTATTAGAACTCATCGGTACAAAACTTACCGATGGCTGGTAATTTGCTGATATTGTTGGATAATTAAAACCGGTTTGAGGCATGAACTGAACCCCAGTTTGACTCATAGCAGGGGCTTTCTGCTGCATCGGCAGTAAGCTCGCCGATGGACTTGAATTGAATGTTTGAACCATAGGCATCTGGAAACCTCCTGAAGTTGGTTGCACAGAAGTAGTTGCGGCATATTGAGGCACTTGAGCCATCGGCGAAACGGCCGATGGTATAGGCGCTCTTCCTACTGCATCAAACCCTTGAGGTAATCTAGGATTGAAAGCAGATGACTCCGGAGGCATGCCATATCCCCACCAATTAGTAGGAATCTGGCTATTCTGAGACACAGGGCCTGACATAGCTGATGCCGATAGATCTGTATTAAGCTGAACTCGCCCTCCTGGTAGTACCTGATCTGATTGTATCGGTGTAGATTGAATATTAGGTGAGCCTGCCAATACTGGAGGGGAGGTAACTTCTGTACCCACAACGGCCGAAGGAGCCGATGGAGTTTTGACAGATGCCGGCTCTGGTTGATGATAGGCAGGCCCAACGTAATGTGGTGCCGCTTGTCCTTCTTTGAGAGTTCGAACCACAGCATTATGAACAGTATTGGACAGCACATTGGAATGATTAATCAAAGCATGATTTACTGCAGAATTAACCATCTCTTGAAGTTTACCAGGATTGGAGTCAAAAGTAACCTGCCGAGGCAACGGCAAATCTTGCTTCTGGATGACTTGTCCACTCTTGTTCAAGCTAAACGATCTCAGACAAAGCTGCTTGTATTCTTCTACAGCCTTTTCCATAGCCTGCCTCTGTTCTTCCTTGAGATCTTCTTCTGATACTGCGATAATGTTCCCTGAATCGATCTCGGGATTGAACATATTGATTGATTGGTCCCACCAGGCGTGCCAAAAGATGTGTTGATGCAAAAGTGGATCTGCAAACACAAAGGGCTAATACCCGAATCGATATCCAAAGCGTGCCAGTCGATTTGACCTGCTAATCGACAAGGATGAAGATACGAACACTTTGGTCCTGACAACAGCGATACGCCCGGAAGTCACGGCCAAGAGGTGTTCACGCGGAACTCGAGAATCGCCGAAGGTCGTACTGAAACGATGCAGCTCGCCGAATCAATGAGAACTCGTAAAAAGGAAAAAAAATATGCAAATTGACGAAGTCGCCGAAAAGTAAGTAGATGCAAATAGGAGTAAAAATTGGTTTTGATGTTGATTGATATATCTATTACATTGCCCCTTACTCCATATTTATACCCTGATCTAAAGAGACACAACCAAACACAATTAGGACACCAATCCCATATCTAAGGAAACACGTGACTCTTACATGAATCATACTCTAACTAATATAGAAAAGGAAATCAACTTCTACCTATTTCCCTGTCCGCCTCAATTACGATGGAAATCTCACCGTTCTCCTTCCCATCGGCATACTCCCTATTTCATCGGCAGTAGTCTCCAAGTTTTCCTTCATCGGCATACTCCCTGTTTCATCGGCAGTAACCTTCAAGCCTCCCTTCATCGGCATACTCCCTGTTTCATCGGCAGTAGTCTTCAAGCCTCCCTTCATCGGCATCGACAACAACACCTCCAACCTCATCGGCAACGCCCGAGTCCAAATCAACCTTTCCATCGACCATCACCAGCTATCGGCAACCATCTTTACAAGCTGGCTTTCATCGGCTATCCAAGTATTCAATAACTTTCCCCTTGCCAATTAGTCCACTCCGATTATCTTGACACGTGCAAAAAACGGTGTCAACAATAACATCCCAAATGGAGGAGAGAATTTGCTAGGATCCCTGAAATACAGAAATGAGGAGCTATACTCAGTTGGCAAGCCTATGGAAGAAGTTTTCTGGCTACCTGTAGATTCAGCATGGTTCAGAATTGCAGAACAACTTAAGGTGAGTGCCACACAATATATCAGTAACATAATTGCATAGCAAATACATGTTTGTGCACAACTAATGTAACACCCCGGTGTTATGCCAGCATTTAGGCACTGCAAATCATGCATATTGTGCATCATCAAGCATCCTAAATATTCATGCCTAACTATCTAAATGATAACAAAAAACATGCTTCGAAACGTATGAAACATGCTCGTGAAACATGAATGTTGCATACACTTGTTTAGAGTTGTTTTTGCCCTAATTATGCTTGCTAGGTTAGTAAAACATGTTTGGCTATCATTGTAAATCATCTAAAATTATTTAGCACAATGTTTGGAGCAAAGTTTGTATTTAAATTAGTGCCAAATTTTGCTTTAAAAATAATTCTCCAAAAATTAGGGTTTTGAGTTAAAATTGACTTTAATTTTATAATTCAAAATCTAGCAAGAATTGGACTTTGGTCTTAAAAGCAAAGTTGTAGAGGATTTAATTCTAAGCAACTTTTATTTTTGGGCCATTTTCAAAAGAAGTCATTTTCTTGCTCAAAAGGGTATTTGAAAACTGCTATTTGAAATTTCCTTGAAAATAGAAAATTGAAAAATGTTTCTATCCTTTCACGGGCCGCTGCCTCGCTTCTCGGCCCACGGCCGAAGCCGGCTCGGCCTGCCTCCGCGCCCGCCGCTCGCCTCGGCCCAGCCTAGCTCGCGCGTCTGGCCTGCTCAGCGCTGCGTCGCGTCGTTCCTGCGCGCCGCGTCCCGACCGCGCCAGAGCGCGACCGCCGCGTGGCGACCATGCGCCGGCGACGCCCACCGCGCGGCAGCCACGACCTACCTCCGCCTCCACGCGCTCGCCTTCATCTGCTAAAGCCGCTGCGCACCCCGCTCCACTCTCCCGCTCTCTCAGACGCAACAGCAGCAGCAGCGCGCGCCGCTCTCGCCACCGAACGCCGCCGCTGCCTCGCCGGCGACATACCCCTCCTCCCATGCCTCCATTCTTCGATTCCCACCGCCATCAGCTTCGCCTAGCCTCCCTGCCTCGCTTGTGGCCGCCGTCGTCGAGGTAAGGGCCGAGCTTGGCCGCCTCCTTCCTCTCCGGCGAGCGTGCTGCCGCGGCCGTGTGGCTCGTCACGCCGTCGGGCCACCTCCACCCTCCCAGCCGGTGCGGCTCGGCGTGGTGTGCACACTGGCACCACCCGCGCCACCGGAAGGGCTCGTCGCCAGTGAGCATCGGCCGGCGGAGCTCCTCCCCTGCTCTCGGGTCGCTGACCCGTGGGGCCGCAGGGCCCAGCCGCAGTGGCTGGTGCAGGTTCCGGGTGCACAGCACCGGGTGCACCCAGCCTTTTTCGTCGGCTGGTTTTGAAATGAATTTAAGAAATGTTTTTTCAGATTTCTGTTAAATGCTTTGAAAAATGTTTGTGTACTCATTTTGGCTCCAAATTTGTTGAAACAAATTTTGCTAGGTTCCTTGTCACCAGATCTACATGATAAAAATATTGCATGTCATTTTTGAGATACTTTTCTGTAGAGCTTTAATTAATTCTTGATATTGCTGATATCTTGTAAAATGTGTAGTAAATCCTATATGTATCAGAAAAATATGATTCCAAGTTTGTTACTCTCCTTGTGTAATGTACTTCCTAGGAAAAATATGTGTCATGCATGTACTGTAGAAAAATTATGAGGTGTAGTTCAAGTGCCTTTAATGGCTGATTTTTGTTATTTTTGCTAGAGAGCAAAATTTGTATAAAACATGCATGTGATAATTTTTGTACATTGATTATTTGTTGTGTAGAACATAGAAAAAATATTTCATCTGTTATTTGACACTTTTCACAGTACAAAGTATTTTCATGTTCATAATCATGCCATAGCTTGTTATTTTTGTGTAGGCTAATCCACTCATTCAAATACCCTAAAAATCTGATGGTAGACTACTTAGGGTAGTACTGTGCTATGGTAATTTTCTAAGATTTTTCTAAGCAATAAAAATAGATGTTGCTATTCAAACCTATTATTAATTATGTTTTAATCAAGTGTTGCTTTATGTGTGATTAAGAAATTAGTGAAGCTTTGATGCATCCTTGAAGCATTTAATGAGATGTGTTGACTTAGCATATTAGTAGTAGAAGAGAATGCAGTAGATGACATGTGCTTGTAGTATATGTTCTTGGATGATGTTGACTACCTTGCATTCAAGCATATCCATTGTATTCATTTCATCCGATGCACTTTTGCATAAGCACTTACGCACATGCATCATATAGGATCGCAAACCGAGAACCCAGTCGTCATACCCGAGGAGCCCGAGGAGCAGCTCGAGGTGCAGCCGCAGGAAGTGCCCGAAGCCGATGAGGAGGACGTTGAGGAACTTCCGGAGAGCCCCGATCACCGCCCGAGCTCCTTCGAGAGAGGCAAGCCCCGGAGCATTTTCTCCCCGGTTTGCAATTATTAATTCAATGCTTTACTTTAATTGATGCATTACGTTCAGGAGTTGTTTGCAACCGTTGCTGCATTATACCTTGTCTACCTTTGTTATACTATATCATTATTACCCTGGTATCCGCAGTCGAGTCAATGCTTAGCTGGCTTAGACCGGTAGAAGTCGGGTGATTTCCTGTCACCTGCGAGCTATAGGTGGTTACCTGGATCTGCTTGGATAACTATGTAGTCATGGTATAACTAAGTGTTAAATGAAGTTGAGACCGGACGGAGACTTATAGAGTTTTGGACTGTAGTGCTTTCCGTCTGTGTCGATTAAGGATCGATCGTTGTTGGGCCTCGAGTCATGTTGAACGCATGCCTTACATTTAGCTGGCCGGATAAAGTACCTTCCGACCGCGAAGCTGGGAGATTATTCGGGCCGAGTAGATTGCCCGCAGCGCACTGTGTCGGAGCAGGTGTGGTAGGACACGGGGGCGAGATGATAAGACCAAAGTGCAGTCGGTCGGCCCCCGGGTACATGTGGTTCCTGGCAAACTCGAGATTCCTGGATAGTTGACTCGGTGATCAATACCTCACTTTAGCGGGTGAGTGAGGTTTGTGTAAGGAATAAATCACCAGCTGGTTAGGAATCGATTCGAATCACCATCGCTCCTGGATAGTGAGCACTTGACTTGAGTGACTTCATCGTAGTAATGTTGATGGAACACTTGGACAGTTATAATGAATATGACAATATGGAAGTTGTTAATGATCATTGGTTATCATTATTGGCTTAATCACATGTTTGCTCTAGTATAGGTGCAAATGTAGTCGACAGGTTAATAATAATTAACTTGACAATAATGCTTTTTGGAAAGGTTCTTGAAATGCTAAAAATGCTTCTTTTTGCAAATGAGTCAGCTACCCTACTATAAAGCCTTCATAATCCTTGGTGTCACTTATTTTCGGTTATGTCGGGTAAGTCTAGCTGAGTACCTTCTCGTACTCAGGGTTTTATTCCCACTTGTTGCAGATGGGCAGATGTATTACGGCTACTGTATCAACTGCCTTTATCCTGCGATGGGTGATGCTTAGGACCATAGACATGGTCATTCCTTATGTCTCGTCTGATGCTTTTGTTGGAGATGATCATTAGCTGGCACTATATTTGAACTCCGTGTGAGTGTGTGTGGTTTTGAACAATTGGCTTCCGCTACTTCTATTTGAACTCGTTTTGTAATAACTATGTTTAAACTCTGATGTATCTAAGATGCGAATTTTTATGTAATATGTGATGGTGACCGCTAAACTTATTACGATCTTGGCTGGGATGTGAGTTGGTTTGAAATCCTTCGTGATTTCACGGACTACCGGGTTATACGGGCTTAAGTTTGCTAAATCGTTTGCTCTGGCGGATGATTTTCTTACTTAATTTCGTATAATTGGTCGATTCTGTTACAACTAATCACAGACTACTATTTGTGAAATTTCTGCTCTGCAGGTCAAACTTGAAAGATGCAATGACACTTTCTGCTTACACAAGATGCAATGACACTTTCTGCTTACTGACAACTCCACAACTCCATACACATATCGCAAGATTTGATGTGCTTTTTGAAAAAACTTTTTGAACTAAACAAGGCCAAAACGAATTTGTCATGCGAGAGTGCAAGGCCTGTGCTCCAACGACTCAGGGCCTGCAGCCGAACATGGTGTCAAATACTGCTCCCTTTGTCCCAAAATAGAGGTCGATGCGTGTAGGTTAAATTTCTCATCTTTGACTAACTTTCAGCCTGTTTGTTTGTTGGTTTCTGCACTGATAAGCTCGGTTGGTGCTGGTTTATTGTGAAAGAAAAACACTATATCATAACTGATAAGCCCTGACTGAAACCAACAAGCGAACATGTTGTTTGTAGAAAATACGTGTAACATTTATATCTCCAAATAAGTTTATTATAAAAATATATTCAACGATCTATCTAATGATATTAATTATGTATTATAAATATTAATATTCTTTTACACATAAGTGGTCAAAGTTAAAAAATACTGACTTCTCAGAAAGCGAGAATGACTTCTATTTTGAGACGGAAGAAGTACCTCGCAAGCCAATCTGAGACCCTCATTTTTAAAATTTCTCTATCGCACAAAAGTTCAACCCGATTTAAAATACCTCGCAGACCAATTTGAAACCCTCATTTACAAAATTTCTCTATCGCACGAAAGTTCGACCGATTTATATAAAACTACTACTGTAGAACTCTAGTCTCAATAGAACTAGATATAGTATAATGGAGATGATAAAAATATAATGTGATGAAATAAGTTTCATATATAAAAATAAAACTTGTCTAAACTATTTCTAACACATGAAAGTCCTAAAAATTGAGACATAAAACCCCACTGAGATTGGACTTAGACCCTGAGAGGTCATGTGTCGTAATAGACGATTTAGGCAGCCATCAATTAATACAGCATTGCCAACACAACTAGGTAAATGCATGGAACTATGCCCAAATAAGTAGTATCCTAGAAAACTTGGGACAAACTGAACATCACTACGCTTTTATTTGTGCTGCAATTGGTAACATAGAAGTTGCAACCACCCAATCGATCCAATTCTCAAAACCATCAAAATCAACCGTTACAATAATGGTCGGAATCTCAACAGAAACCAAGCCACCAGGACGCAGAGGCATCTTGAGAATACATGAGTCACAAATATAAGACGCAGCACAATTCAAGTATGATCGACCTAACAGTGTTCAAACATAGTTTGGAAAGTAAAATCTAGTAAAGACACTATCACCAGTCCAAGCCTCTGAAAAATGTGTCCCCGAGGCCCATCACACTGAAAGGTCTTTGATAAATCAGATGAGAAGCTTCTCAATAGAGTCCTGCAATTCATTAAATTTGATTAGTCTACAAGAACACGATAAAAAGGACTATTAAACAGCTACAAATATTACAGAATCAAGATATGCACAAATATATATAAGATAAAATATCCAGTACAGAATATTAAGTACCTTGAGACCCTGTATCTGTAGTTTCAGCTGGCTACCCTCATTGCTGGTCACTGAGCAAGCAATGACAGGTCTTGTCACACCACAAGCACGGCCAAGAGCTTGTTTCGATGGAACAAATACATATGGCACGTTCTGCACATAGCATAGGGCAAATTTATTAGCCAATGGTGAATGTTTTTTTTGGGATAAGGTCCAATGGTGAATGTTGCCATATTCATTAAGTATGCTAACATAAGTGTTGTATACAGGTAGTTCGTGTCATCAACCAAGCAGGATAAAGGGAGCATAAAGAAGCATGTAGAACTAACTAAAAACACGAGCTTTATCAGCTAACAGGACTGCACTACCGAGCTGAATTATCACTACATGTCTGTTACTTAACAGAACAAAACCAGCTAGCATTAAATTTATAAGAAAATCAAGTCCTGGCATTGAGGGCCGCATCAATTCATACCCCCCCTCCATTTTTTAAAAGGCATGATTGATTTTGTTATGGCAGAATTTAACCAGCAATTACTCTATATTTGTATTATTGTGTTATCAAAAAGTATAGTCATAAGAAAAAGGTTTTGAATACAGATCTAATGATACCAACCTCGCGGCACAAAAATTACATACTAACAGAAAAAATGTTGGTTGAAGGCGACGCAAAATTGAGCATTATGTTTTCAAACGCAGAGGGTACCATTTACAGATAATTAACTAAAAAACACAGTTGAAGCAATTACTTTTGGACAGAGTAACACACACTGAGCATATATGACAACAATGTTGCAAGCATCCATGATATCTAGCATCAAAAGATTGGCTTCATTGCAATCAAAGCAAATAAGAAATCCTCTACAGCTTAAGCAGTTAACAAAGGACCGTTCATTCTCACTCACAAGTCACAATACAACAAAGGGCAAAAACAAAACAATAATCACACAGCACTAGTGTACGCGAAACAAAACAAAAGGGGAAAGGGCAAAAAAATCGGTACCTTATCCTCAGCTAGCAAGGGGAGGTGGAGCAGGATCTCGAGCGGCTCTGTGTCCGCCGCCATCACTACGAACTCGGATATCCCCCTGTTCAGTGTCTTCGTCGCTGCGCGCAAACACAAAAGACACAAATTGAATAAGAAAGCCCCAGAAGTAACGAAGTACAGGCCAGGAGACGTGCACAAGGGATTGGTCCGGTACCTTCGTTAGCTCCCTTCTTGAGCTGCTTGTAGTTGGCGGCCTGCTGGACGATATCGAGGATACCCATCGTCAGCTGCGCATCAGCCAGCGGGTACGCCTTCGGGTTCACCGCGGACTCCATCGCAGGGGCGGATCTAGTAAAGGGACATGGGTGTACACATGTACACCAGATAGTTTTTGCAAAGAGTTAGAATTTAAATAGTCATCAAATACCCAAATAGCTTGAGGTTAAGAGTTTGAAAACTCGGTTTCGCACAGCAGACAGGGAAGAGAAGGGGGTGGGAATACCTGGTGGGCGTTCTTCGCCGGAGAAGATATCGGCGAAGGGCGGCGGCGGCGGTAGCCCAGCAGGGTTATTCGGACCAGGCTTGGTGGCTGTCTGTGGCGTACTGGCGTTGTCGCGGCAGCGGCTGGAGTGTCGTGTGGTGGAGCCGGGAGGAGAGGCCGAGGCTGGTGGCGGTTAGGGTTACCACGCAGTATATATATATCCGGCTGGTTTAGTTGGGCCTTGTCGTTCCAAACTGAGACGGGCCTGTAGCCCTGCACGCATGTATCAGTGAGTCGGTTGGAGGTTTGGAGCATTTGGGATGAAAACGGATCGGATATGGACGGATATCACCGATATTATATTTGTTTTCATATTTTGATTAGGATTCGAATACGAATAGTGTCAACTATGTCAGATAGGATACGATTGGATATCGACATCATAAATATGCGATTTGAGTATTCGGATACAGATACGGTATCGGATGTTGGATATCCGGACTCGGATACGGACAGATCTCAACCCCTCTAAACGGATTCGGTTTCGAATACGGTCAGAAAATGTCCGTAGCGTTTTCATCCCGGGAGCACCGCGCAAGTTTTATGCTTCCTTGATCTCTGCTATTCTCCTGTTCATTTCCATTCCAGGATGAAAGCGTAACTGCGCTGAGCGATTCCAGAGGTTTGACCTCGTTCTAGGAAAGGATTATTCACTTTGCAATCCTATGTTCTAAAAGCTCTCGTATGAAAAAAAAATCGTTAGGAAGTGAATCTTATTTAAATCCTTCGTATCAGAGTAACAAAACTAGTACACAAAAATCAAAGTTTTATCCTCCATATAGTCCTGAGATGACCCAGGTGGGCATATTCGATAATCCGGGAGAAAGAAGTGCACAATCATTTGATGGCCATGAGGCAAACTGATCCTATACACGGCCACAGAAGCTTTGCTTGTAACGAAGTGCTTGTATGTGCTTTATGTACAAGGACACCACAATTACATGGAGTGCAGCCGTACAGGTTAGTACATCCGTTACGTTTTCTTACAACAGCACGAGCCCCTCTCTTCAGTTGGATACTCGTATCAGCAGCAAACAGATGCTTCAGTTGGGTACTCGTATCAGCAGCAAAAACAGCTCGCTTGGACAAAATAAAGCTCCCTCTTCAGCGAAATGCAGCATTGGCGGTTCCTTCCTAACCAACACAGCAAGTCGTGGAAGCCCTAGCATCCCCTGTTCTACATGATCGATGGAATCGAGTCATTCTTATCCGAGAAGAATGACAGATTTCGAAATGCATCGAGGCTATTTGCCATCAGGCGGCTCCAACTATTTGACTGTCCCCTATCAGTATGTCATCGGCTTGATATCTCACAGACGGTATGTCCAAGTCCAGTGGTCCAAGTGAATCAGGCTGCCAAGAAAAAAAAAAGTAAGTTCACCTAAGATAATGCCAGTACAAAAGAACATTATGATTTCTTCAAGTACCCAATATATGTCAGCTAAAGATTGATCCTTCAGCTCATTAGTTTCATCATTTCGAGGTGGTGATTCAGCATAAAACTCCTCTTCGTCTTTGGCATCATCATTATAAGGATTATCACCATCAGCCTCTCCTCCAGTCAAGTCCTAAAACATGAGATAACACATAAATAAACAAGGTCAACAACTCAAACGTATAAACTCATTTTGCTTCTAGGAGAACCCAAAAGATGTCAGCAGACCTGAAGAAAACATTGAAATCCTTCTGAATTTGAAGGATGAACTTCATTATCAGTATCAGGAGAGCTGCTAGGAGTGTTTGAGCCTTCTTGCTTCCTGGAGGCTGACAAATTAAAGCTGAACTCATCACATGTTTCTTCTGCTCCCCATATGGTTGAATGGGGAGTATGGGCTGGCTGCTCTGTTGCTTGATAACGAGAAGCATGAAGGGCAACAGCAGCATCAAACGAGTCATAACTGCATGGATTCTCAAGAAACAAAGGATTTTTTACACTAGTCCCTACGCAATCTAAATGGGCGCCTTTGGATGCTTCTGTCAGTAAGTGCCCAACACTGATATCTGTAAGGGTATCTGCCCACTCTACTTCAGATATTGCCACACAATTCATTCCCTGATCATCCTGAAGTATAAATGCATACTAAGTTATAATAATAGAAAGGAAGATCGCCCATAGAAACATTTAGTTGATGGAAGGATCCAAGAGACAGAAAATATAACCTCAGAAGCTTGGGTTACAGGAACCTGCACTTGCTTTTGGCTGCCAAACTGAGAGGGGGGCACATTAGCCGGCTGATCTGAAGCTCAGAGTTCTTGCCTGTACTAGATGGTGTCATATGCAATAACATTGAACTACAAGGATACTGCTCATGAGTGCAATTACTGAGCAAAGTGCCATCCTTTTGCACACAAGCCTTATCTCCTGATGCCGATTTGACTTGGATGACTTCCGGTATCATGCAATCCTCCAAATGGGTTAAAGATATTCCACTTACTCCTGCTCCAAGCTCAACAAGGGAAAACCAACCATACCTTAACAAGAAAATGTTGACACAACAATTAGCAATCTTTACACGCCTACAAGTGACCCATTAGGTTGTGACTTTCTATCAATCAGAGAAATTATATACCTTAAACGGAAAACAGAAGGGCTATTCACAGAAAGAAACACATCAGCTACTACAACAGTATCTCTTGTTGTCCACCTCTGATATGTAGCCAAATCCTCTTGATTAGCACAATACGGATGTTTGAGTTACCCCATTTTCGGTTTAGATGTTCTAGCACAGATGATATTTTCTTCCTAGAGCTTAATGTGAGCTCTAGATGAGGATTATGGTCATCCTGATAAGAGGAGAAAAAGCACCATGTAATGTTCAAATTGCTCACAGATTGGAGAACTGAACAGAATAACTGAGACCCAAACCAAATACAAAGGAAAGTTTGAGCAAAATGCAAAGGGACACTAATCATGTTATCTATTCATCATCTTTCATCTATAACATGCATGAATTCGACAAGAACCCAAGTGCTCGGTCAATAATTCACCAGTAACAACTGACATGTTAAAAATACAGTGACCGAGGGAAATTGTGATTCATATGCAGTTTGCTAGTAGCAAGAAACCATGCTTTACCTTCTCCAATGCCTTCCGAGTAGCTTCATTTATTGGAAATAACTGTAGCTTCAGCTTCACAGGTGCTTGTGAATCTTCTTCCTTCATATGATTTGTGCTAATGCCTGCAAATGCAGATTAAAAACATCAGGACAATAGAACTGTACCTGCTACTGTTAACTTCAACGAGTGTGTTGAACAAAGTTCAGCAAATACAAGAACTGAAATCCAGTTGCTAGAAGCCATACCATCAACAGTAGAAAGTCTGTCTGATGATGAAGTCAGTGTTCTTGCATCAACATTACATAACATGCCCGGGTTAACCGTGTTGCGCTCAAGCTCCTCAGCTGCATCAGCAACTAAAGAAACACCAGCCATGGCCGCTCTCTCCCATTTTTTATATGCAGCAGATGCAACAGTGACACCTAAAACACAGGTCACCAGCTATCCACATTAATGCAACAAAGGTTCACCACTAGAGAGCACCTCTACATGATTGTGTGACAAAAGATAAGCAAGGTTAGGGAATAACAAAAGAAAAGAGAAGATGCGCCCACCTGCCTTCCTCTTTTGTTTCACGGTTCTTGTGGCAGAGAGGTCGCCTTTAGTTCCTCCTGACTTGCTAGAAATAGGTTCTGCAACCCGCTTGAAAATTGTCCCTTTAGGAGATGCTACTCTGCTACCATTTTGAGCATATACTGACAGCAACTTTACAGGAGGAGTCTCATTCCCAGGAGCCTTGCTGACAATTGGAGATGGAGAAGGTAGGCACATATCCACTCGTGAACGCTTTCTCCTGGACTTACTGTCCTTTAGCAGTTGTTTTCCCTAGCAAACAAAAGGAGAGAAACATAGCATGACAAAGAAGAAACAAACTGGCACCAGTTTATAATGAGAAAAAAAAGCATGAGGACAAAGCAACTCACCAATGCTTCTACAAATGTTTTGAACCTCCGAGGCTTCAGGTTCAGCTTTGATGCACTGCAACTAAATTTCTCAAGCAGAGACCACCTGCATCAAAACCAGCTAATATTGAACTGCCAGCAGTCGAGCAAGCACATCCTTAAACGACGCTTTCTACAAAAGCTAAGTTACCTGTTTCACAAATTATTAAGAAAGAGTTTTCTAAAGGACGGAGGAGCCGTATGAAATGAAAAACTCATGTACAGTTTGGAATGGAATTTTTCAAAAAAAAAAAATTTTGAATGCATGGCCATAATGGATGTTGGCTTTATCCAACGAAAATAATGCAGAAGCATTGAAAAATTATTATGAAGCTAAACGACTAGAAATTGAATTTAGATCGTGTATGTAACACAAGAATAAGCCAAGCACATCAAAATCAATAGAAAGGTACACAACATATCAGTGAATATGACAGGATATCCACTACATAACGGAATTACGGAACTATAATGAATGGTAGTCACAGCCTTCAGATATCATAGATGGCTAGATACAATCTACCATCATGATCTGTAATAGAAACACAAGATGTCCAAATTCCTATAAATATCATGCTCCTATGGTGTATAAATAAAATCAACAATGAACTATATTTTCTCAGGCAATTTACAGATGATAAGATATATTCAATTACCAGCGAAGCATAGCAGCAATGGTATCCTTGGAGTTTTTTGCATCAAGTGAGAACCTAGGACCCAATAGCTTCTTCATGCGTCGAACAAGACGATAATAGTAATGCCTGACCTGTATGACACATAAAGCATTGAATCTTTTTACATTAGATTCATATACAACAGAATTAAAACTTTAATATAATAAGATAGGGCGATAGGCTAACGTTGCAAGAAAAGATTAAACATCTTTATAGTAATAAAATATAAACTCTAATCATCATAAAGACAGGAACTCCTTAGGACAACTCATACATAACTAAAATTCACAGTCTAATGCGTATCCGTTTCACCTAAAATATCTTGGTTGAAAAACAAATACCTGATCCTTGTTTTTACTCTGAACACGGTGCATAATCTTGTCAAAGTTCTGGGAAAAACAATATGGGATTACCCATCAATCAATTATTATGTGCTAATTAGATTGCAAATAGCAGAAGGGCATTGCATCCAGAATTTATGCCTCTTACTTTTCCTACTTGTCGCAGTGCATTGAAGAAATTCTCCTCCTCTTGGTGTGTCCACGCAGCCCATTGTCGAGTCTGCTTTTTCGCTATGAAAATCAGACACAGCGCAAAAACTATCAGGCAAAATCCAGAACTGTCCTAGACAGGGAGTCTGGAAAAAAAAATACAAAAATAGTTCAAAAAACGAACCAGGTTTCTTATTGGAATCGGAAGGCTCAGGGGCGGACCCAGTGAAGGACATGGGTGTACACATGTACACCCAATAACTTTTGCAAAAGAAAAAAACGAATTTAATAGGCATAATACATATATAAACTTGTAATTAGATCAGATCCGAATACAAATACACAAATATAAAAAGTTAAGGTTCAGTGGTCAGTTTCGCACAGCAGCAAGGGGAGAGAACGGATGCGCATACCTGGGTGTTGATCGCCGGCGAAGGACACGACGAAGACCCGAGCACGTACCGTAGGACGGCGGTGGACTTAGTAGCGCCGTAGCGGCATGAGAGCGCGCCCCGCGCACAAATATATATAAGATAAATATCCAGTACAGAATATTAAGTACCTTGAGACCCTGTATCTGTAGTTTCAGCTGGCTACCCTCATTGCTGGTCACTGAGCAAGCAATGACAGGTCTTGTCACACCACAAGCACGGCCAAGAGCTTGTTTCGATGGAACAAATACATATGGCACGTTCTGCACATAGCATAGGGCAAATTTATTAGCCAATGGTGAATGTTTTTTTGGGATAAGGTCCAATGGTGAATGTTGCCATATTCATTAAGTATGCTAACATAAGTGTTGTATACAGGTAGTTCGTGTCATCAACCAAGCAGGATAAAGGGAGCATAAAGAAGCATGTAGAACTAACTAAAAACACGAGCTTTATCAGCTAACAGGACTGCACTACCGAGCTGAATTATCACTACATGTCTGTTACTTAACAGAACAAAACCAGCTAGCATTAAATTTATAAGAAAATCAAGTCCTGGCATTGAGGGCCGCATCAATTCATACCCCCCCTCCATTTTTTAAAAGGCATGATTGATTTTGTTATGGCAGAATTTAACCAGCAATTACTCTATATTTGTATTATTGTGTTATCAAAAAGTATAGTCATAAGAAAAAGGTTTTGAATACAGATCTAATGATACCAACCTCGCGGCACAAAAATTACATACTAACAGAAAAAATGTTGGTTGAAGGCGACGCAAAATTGAGCATTATGTTTTCAAACGCAGAGGGTACCATTTACAGATAATTAACTAAAAAACACAGTTGAAGCAATTACTTTTGGACAGAGTAACACACACTGAGCATATATGACAACAATGTTGCAAGCATCCATGATATCTAGCATCAAAAGATTGGCTTCATTGCAATCAAAGCAAATAAGAAATCCTCTACAGCTTAAGCAGTTAACAAAGGACCGTTCATTCTCACTCACAAGTCACAATACAACAAAGGGCAAAAACAAAACAATAATCACACAGCACTAGTGTACGCGAAACAAAACAAAAGGGGAAAGGGCAAAAAAATCGGTACCTTATCCTCAGCTAGCAAGGGGAGGTGGAGCAGGATCTCGAGCGGCTCTGTGTCCGCCGCCATCACTACGAACTCGGATATCCCCCTGTTCAGTGTCTTCGTCGCTGCGCGCAAACACAAAAGACACAAATTGAATAAGAAAGCCCCAGAAGTAACGAAGTACAGGCCAGGAGACGTGCACAAGGGATTGGTCCGGTACCTTCGTTAGCTCCCTTCTTGAGCTGCTTGTAGTTGGCGGCCTGCTGGACGATATCGAGGATACCCATCGTCAGCTGCGCATCAGCCAGCGGGTACGCCTTCGGGTTCACCGCGGACTCCATCGCAGGGGCGGATCTAGTAAAGGGACATGGGTGTACACATGTACACCAGATAGTTTTTGCAAAGAGTTAGAATTTAAATAGTCATCAAATACCCAAATAGCTTGAGGTTAAGAGTTTGAAAACTCGGTTTCGCACAGCAGACAGGGAAGAGAAGGGGGTGGGAATACCTGGTGGGCGTTCTTCGCCGGAGAAGATATCGGCGAAGGGCGGCGGCGGCGGTAGCCCAGCAGGGTTATTCGGACCAGGCTTGGTGGCTGTCTGTGGCGTACTGGCGTTGTCGCGGCAGCGGCTGGAGTGTCGTGTGGTGGAGCCGGGAGGAGAGGCCGAGGCTGGTGGCGGTTAGGGTTACCACGCAGTATATATATATCCGGCTGGTTTAGTTGGGCCTTGTCGTTCCAAACTGAGACGGGCCTGTAGCCCTGCACGCATGTATCAGTGAGTCGGTTGGAGGTTTGGAGCATTTGGGATGAAAACGGATCGGATATGGACGGATATCACCGATATTATATTTGTTTTCATATTTTGATTAGGATTCGAATACGAATAGTGTCAACTATGTCAGATAGGATACGATTGGATATCGACATCATAAATATGCGATTTGAGTATTCGGATACAGATACGGTATCGGATGTTGGATATCCGGACTCGGATACGGACAGATCTCAACCCCTCTAAACGGATTCGGTTTCGAATACGGTCAGAAAATGTCCGTAGCGTTTTCATCCCGGGAGCACCGCGCAAGTTTTATGCTTCCTTGATCTCTGCTATTCTCCTGTTCATTTCCATTCCAGGATGAAAGCGTAACTGCGCTGAGCGATTCCAGAGGTTTGACCTCGTTCTAGGAAAGGATTATTCACTTTGCAATCCTATGTTCTAAAAGCTCTCGTATGAAAAAAAAATCGTTAGGAAGTGAATCTTATTTAAATCCTTCGTATCAGAGTAACAAAACTAGTACACAAAAATCAAAGTTTTATCCTCCATATAGTCCTGAGATGACCCAGGTGGGCATATTCGATAATCCGGGAGAAAGAAGTGCACAATCATTTGATGGCCATGAGGCAAACTGATCCTATACACGGCCACAGAAGCTTTGCTTGTAACGAAGTGCTTGTATGTGCTTTATGTACAAGGACACCACAATTACATGGAGTGCAGCCGTACAGGTTAGTACATCCGTTACGTTTTCTTACAACAGCACGAGCCCCTCTCTTCAGTTGGATACTCGTATCAGCAGCAAACAGATGCTTCAGTTGGGTACTCGTATCAGCAGCAAAAACAGCTCGCTTGGACAAAATAAAGCTCCCTCTTCAGCGAAATGCAGCATTGGCGGTTCCTTCCTAACCAACACAGCAAGTCGTGGAAGCCCTAGCATCCCCTGTTCTACATGATCGATGGAATCGAGTCATTCTTATCCGAGAAGAATGACAGATTTCGAAATGCATCGAGGCTATTTGCCATCAGGCGGCTCCAACTATTTGACTGTCCCCTATCAGTATGTCATCGGCTTGATATCTCACAGACGGTATGTCCAAGTCCAGTGGTCCAAGTGAATCAGGCTGCCAAGAAAAAAAAAAAGTAAGTTCACCTAAGATAATGCCAGTACAAAAGAACATTATGATTTCTTCAAGTACCCAATATATGTCAGCTAAAGATTGATCCTTCAGCTCATTAGTTTCATCATTTCGAGGTGGTGATTCAGCATAAAACTCCTCTTCGTCTTTGGCATCATCATTATAAGGATTATCACCATCAGCCTCTCCTCCAGTCAAGTCCTAAAACATGAGATAACACATAAATAAACAAGGTCAACAACTCAAACGTATAAACTCATTTTGCTTCTAGGAGAACCCAAAAGATGTCAGCAGACCTGAAGAAAACATTGAAATCCTTCTGAATTTGAAGGATGAACTTCATTATCAGTATCAGGAGAGCTGCTAGGAGTGTTTGAGCCTTCTTGCTTCCTGGAGGCTGACAAATTAAAGCTGAACTCATCACATGTTTCTTCTGCTCCCCATATGGTTGAATGGGGAGTATGGGCTGGCTGCTCTGTTGCTTGATAACGAGAAGCATGAAGGGCAACAGCAGCATCAAACGAGTCATAACTGCATGGATTCTCAAGAAACAAAGGATTTTTTACACTAGTCCCTACGCAATCTAAATGGGCGCCTTTGGATGCTTCTGTCAGTAAGTGCCCAACACTGATATCTGTAAGGGTATCTGCCCACTCTACTTCAGATATTGCCACACAATTCATTCCCTGATCATCCTGAAGTATAAATGCATACTAAGTTATAATAATAGAAAGGAAGATCGCCCATAGAAACATTTAGTTGATGGAAGGATCCAAGAGACAGAAAATATAACCTCAGAAGCTTGGGTTACAGGAACCTGCACTTGCTTTTGGCTGCCAAACTGAGAGGGGGGGCACATTAGCCGGCTGATCTGAAGCTCAGAGTTCTTGCCTGTACTAGATGGTGTCATATGCAATAACATTGAACTACAAGGATACTGCTCATGAGTGCAATTACTGAGCAAAGTGCCATCCTTTTGCACACAAGCCTTATCTCCTGATGCCGATTTGACTTGGATGACTTCCGGTATCATGCAATCCTCCAAATGGGTTAAAGATATTCCACTTACTCCTGCTCCAAGCTCAACAAGGGAAAACCAACCATACCTTAACAAGAAAATGTTGACACAACAATTAGCAATCTTTACACGCCTACAAGTGACCCATTAGGTTGTGACTTTCTATCAATCAGAGAAATTATATACCTTAAACGGAAAACAGAAGGGCTATTCACAGAAAGAAACACATCAGCTACTACAACAGTATCTCTTGTTGTCCACCTCTGATATGTAGCCAAATCCTCTTGATTAGCACAATACGGATGTTTGAGTTACCCCATTTTCGGTTTAGATGTTCTAGCACAGATGATATTTTCTTCCTAGAGCTTAATGTGAGCTCTAGATGAGGATTATGGTCATCCTGATAAGAGGAGAAAAAGCACCATGTAATGTTCAAATTGCTCACAGATTGGAGAACTGAACAGAATAACTGAGACCCAAACCAAATACAAAGGAAAGTTTGAGCAAAATGCAAAGGGACACTAATCATGTTATCTATTCATCATCTTTCATCTATAACATGCATGAATTCGACAAGAACCCAAGTGCTCGGTCAATAATTCACCAGTAACAACTGACATGTTAAAAATACAGTGACCGAGGGAAATTGTGATTCATATGCAGTTTGCTAGTAGCAAGAAACCATGCTTTACCTTCTCCAATGCCTTCCGAGTAGCTTCATTTATTGGAAATAACTGTAGCTTCAGCTTCACAGGTGCTTGTGAATCTTCTTCCTTCATATGATTTGTGCTAATGCCTGCAAATGCAGATTAAAAACATCAGGACAATAGAACTGTACCTGCTACTGTTAACTTCAACGAGTGTGTTGAACAAAGTTCAGCAAATACAAGAACTGAAATCCAGTTGCTAGAAGCCATACCATCAACAGTAGAAAGTCTGTCTGATGATGAAGTCAGTGTTCTTGCATCAACATTACATAACATGCCCGGGTTAACCGTGTTGCGCTCAAGCTCCTCAGCTGCATCAGCAACTAAAGAAACACCAGCCATGGCCGCTCTCTCCCATTTTTTATATGCAGCAGATGCAACAGTGACACCTAAAACACAGGTCACCAGCTATCCACATTAATGCAACAAAGGTTCACCACTAGAGAGCACCTCTACATGATTGTGTGACAAAAGATAAGCAAGGTTAGGGAATAACAAAAGAAAAGAGAAGATGCGCCCACCTGCCTTCCTCTTTTGTTTCACGGTTCTTGTGGCAGAGAGGTCGCCTTTAGTTCCTCCTGACTTGCTAGAAATAGGTTCTGCAACCCGCTTGAAAATTGTCCCTTTAGGAGATGCTACTCTGCTACCATTTTGAGCATATACTGACAGCAACTTTACAGGAGGAGTCTCATTCCCAGGAGCCTTGCTGACAATTGGAGATGGAGAAGGTAGGCACATATCCACTCGTGAACGCTTTCTCCTGGACTTACTGTCCTTTAGCAGTTGTTTTCCCTAGCAAACAAAAGGAGAGAAACATAGCATGACAAAGAAGAAACAAACTGGCACCAGTTTATAATGAGAAAAAAAAGCATGAGGACAAAGCAACTCACCAATGCTTCTACAAATGTTTTGAACCTCCGAGGCTTCAGGTTCAGCTTTGATGCACTGCAACTAAATTTCTCAAGCAGAGACCACCTGCATCAAAACCAGCTAATATTGAACTGCCAGCAGTCGAGCAAGCACATCCTTAAACGACGCTTTCTACAAAAGCTAAGTTACCTGTTTCACAAATTATTAAGAAAAGAGTTTTCTAAAGGACGGAGGAGCCGTATGAAATGAAAAACTCATGTACAGTTTGGAATGGAATTTTTCAAAAAAAAAAAATTTTGAATGCATGGCCATAATGGATGTTGGCTTTATCCAACGAAAATAATGCAGAAGCATTGAAAAATTATTATGAAGCTAAACGACTAGAAATTGAATTTAGATCGTGTATGTAACACAAGAATAAGCCAAGCACATCAAAATCAATAGAAAGGTACACAACATATCAGTGAATATGACAGGATATCCACTACATAACGGAATTACGGAACTATAATGAATGGTAGTCACAGCCTTCAGATATCATAGATGGCTAGATACAATCTACCATCATGATCTGTAATAGAAACACAAGATGTCCAAATTCCTATAAATATCATGCTCCTATGGTGTATAAATAAAATCAACAATGAACTATATTTTCTCAGGCAATTTACAGATGATAAGATATATTCAATTACCAGCGAAGCATAGCAGCAATGGTATCCTTGGAGTTTTTTGCATCAAGTGAGAACCTAGGACCCAATAGCTTCTTCATGCGTCGAACAAGACGATAATAGTAATGCCTGACCTGTATGACACATAAAGCATTGAATCTTTTTACATTAGATTCATATACAACAGAATTAAAACTTTAATATAATAAGATAGGGCGATAGGCTAACGTTGCAAGAAAAGATTAAACATCTTTATAGTAATAAAATATAAACTCTAATCATCATAAAGACAGGAACTCCTTAGGACAACTCATACATAACTAAAATTCACAGTCTAATGCGTATCCGTTTCACCTAAAATATCTTGGTTGAAAAACAAATACCTGATCCTTGTTTTTACTCTGAACACGGTGCATAATCTTGTCAAAGTTCTGGGAAAAACAATATGGGATTACCCATCAATCAATTATTATGTGCTAATTAGATTGCAAATAGCAGAAGGGCATTGCATCCAGAATTTATGCCTCTTACTTTTCCTACTTGTCGCAGTGCATTGAAGAAATTCTCCTCCTCTTGGTGTGTCCACGCAGCCCATTGTCGAGTCTGCTTTTTCGCTATGAAAATCAGACACAGCGCAAAAACTATCAGGCAAAATCCAGAACTGTCCTAGACAGGGAGTCTGGAAAAAAATACAAAAATAGTTCAAAAAACGAACCAGGTTTCTTATTGGAATCGGAAGGCTCAGGGGCGGACCCAGTGAAGGACATGGGTGTACACATGTACACCCAATAACTTTTGCAAAAGAAAAAAACGAATTTAATAGGCATAATACATATATAAACTTGTAATTAGATCAGATCCGAATACAAATACACAAATATAAAAAGTTAAGGTTCAGTGGTCAGTTTCGCACAGCAGCAAGGGGAGAGAACGGATGCGCATACCTGGGTGTTGATCGCCGGCGAAGGACACGACGAAGACCCGAGCACGTACCGTAGGACGGCGGTGGACTTAGTAGCGCCGTAGCGGCATGAGAGCGCGCCCCGCGCAAGGAAATGGGCTCGGGTTACGATGGAGTGGGTTAGACTGTCTGCGCCCATCGCTACCCAAAACCCGACCCATTTCACGTTGGATAGCGCTATAGCTGAAGGGTTTAATATTTATTTTTAGTCTTCTTCAACAATAAAATTTAAAAGAGAATATTTTCTATAAATAGGTCTTCAGAAAAGAGGATATTTAGATTTAGATTATATCTCTCTTAGGCACCTAAAATAAGTCTTCTATACAGGTACTCTGTTGGAGGCTATAAATATTGTATTGGAGATCCATTATGAGTTTAGGTCTCCTGTTGGAGACAGCCTTAGGCTATCTCCAACAAGAACATCTAAAATACAAGACTCATTCGTCCTTTGGGTAGCGTTATAGGCAAAAGGTTCGATACATATTCGGCATCTTCTCCAACAACAAGACACAAAAGAGAATCATTTCTGCAAATAGTTTTTCAGGAGAAAAGATGTCCATATTTAGGTCGTGCCTCTCAGGCAACCCAAAATAGGTCTCCCGTATATGTTATATGTTAGAGGCTGATTTTAAGTCTCTTGCTACCTATTTTAGGTTTAGTGTCCATATATGTTCCTTGTTACTTGTTAGAGACAGTCTTAGGGTCATGGATATCAGGTTCTAGTCCAATCCTTTGTTCGCATGGAGTTGAGTTTGGGTTTTGGGTTGGGTGGGACCCATAAGATTAATCTCTATTCCTCTACTGGTACTAAATAAAGGTGGGGCTTGCTAGCGCCTGAACGGACGGACGGGGCGCCGAACGCCCACGCCTACACATGTTTCCCGTGCGGTTTTACGAGTTCACGTCGCCCCGAACGTCACCAGCATCGAAAAAGAGAGGGAGGGGGCGGCAGATACCTAGCCGGCGCTGGGAGGAGGAGGAGACACCGAGAAAGACAGCAAAAAGCAAGAAGAGATGCAACACCCGATCTACTTTTGAAATATCCAGATACAACAATAGCAACATACATCTGAAGGCAGATGAAATACTTGAAACATGAATCTGAAACACTTGCAAAAACACATGAAAACCATTGTAAAAAATACGTAACATCTAGATAAAAACCGCTTGCAACGTATGTATGAAACATATGCAACATCCAAATAAACACACATTGTCTGAAAAAAACACCGATGAAACATTAGAAACAGAAGCTTACAATATACGTGTACAACTATTACAGCATGTGCAACATTCTGATCTACTTTTGCAATATATCTCTAAAATATTTGAAACACTTTAAATATACGCTTGCAACATACGCTTTCAGCGTAATATTTTCTTGTTGTTTTGGAATGGAGGCCGTCGATGCGTAGAGTTCACTGGTGTAGAGCTCGTCACTCCAATAGAGAAGGCTACGACAAGTTCGGTGGAGAAGACCGCGACCGTGATGGGTCCACGTTCTCTAGAAGGCCGCAGCAGATTACCAGCTCCACAGGATATACACCCTCGCTTCCCTCCCATGTGGCGGTGCGGGTCTCCGTTGTCGTGCTCGTCTCCCACGCGCCATGCGCCCTGCTCGCATGTGGGCCTCCAGAGCCACTGTTTCCTCCCATGCGCGTAGGCCTTGAAACTGTCGTCGCCTTGCTTGCGGGCCGGCAGTCTGTAGGCGAACGCGGGAAGTGCAGTGGTTGTTGGACATGCATGCCGCAAGAGTGCAGAAGGGCCGCAAGCGAGCAGCTAGACGCCACAGTGCAGTGGTTGCCTGAGGGTGGCCGCCAGATCCTTGACGCCACGGCACTGGGACAGAGATGTGCTGTTGTGCGTTAGGTGGATGTCGTTGCCTCTGCAGCTACATTGCTGACCCCATGCCACCGCCACCGAATCTTCGATTCACCACATCAGCTGCTACAGTGAAAGGTCCTAATATGGCTAGAGGAGGGTGAATAGCCTATTTAAAAATCTACAAACTAACTAGAGCAATTTGATTAGTATAACAGATAGCGAAATACAAACTTGCTCTAGCTCTACAAGGGTTGCAAGCCACATATCCAATAATTCTAGTTGCTATAATCTCTAGACACACAATTTTCTATGTCACTATTCACTAAGAGCTCTCACACTTGCTACACTAAAGAGCTCCACTAGATGAACTTAAAACAACAAAGCAAGCTCTCAATTCTAATTACATTAAAGAACTTGCTACAACTAGTTTGCAAGAATATAAATAAGTGAGTAGGGTGATTATACCGCCGTGTAGAGGAGTGAACCAATCACAAGATGAATACTAAATCAATCACCGAGAGAATACTAAAGGGCAAGAGACAACCAATTTTTCTCCCGAGGTTCACGTGCTTGCCGACACGCTAGTCCCTGTTGTGTCGACCAACACTTGATGGTTCGGTGGCTAAGAGGTGTTGCACGAACCTCGTCCATACAATTGGACACCGTAAGAACCTATGCACAAGTGAGGTAACTCAATGACACGAGCAATCCACTAGAGTTACCTTTCGATGCTCCACCAGGGAAGGCACAAGACTCCTCACAATCACCACGATCGGAGCCGGAGACAATCACCAACCTCCGCTCAACGATCCTCGCTGCTCTAAGCCATCTAGGTGGCGGCAACCACCAAGAGAAACAAGTGAATCCCATAGTGAAACACGAATACCAAGTGCCTCTAGATGCAATCACTCAAGCAATACACTTAGATTCTCTCCCAATCTTACAATGATGATGGATCAATGATAGAGATGAGTGAGAGGGCTTTGGCTAAGCTCACAAGGTTGCTATGTCAATGCAAATGGCTAAGAGAGTGAGCTTGAGCCGACCATGGGGCTTAAATAGAAGCTCCCACGAAATAAAGCCGTTGGCTCAATTATTGGGCTAATTGCGCATCGACCGGACGCGCTGCTCGAGTGCACCGGACGCTGCATCGGATGCACTGTTCAAGAATACCGGACATGTCCGTTAGGTCGACCGGACACGTCCGGTCGCTCCCAGACCACCACATGTCCAGTTCAAACCAATGTAGCCATTGCTGCCCACACTTACATGCGACCGGACGATGAAATAGAAATGACTGGACGCTGAGCTGTAGTGTTCGCCCGAGTCCAGAGAGTACCCAAGGCCGATCAGACGCGTCTGTTAGATGCTGACCGGACGATGAGCCTCAGCGTTCAGTCGAGTTCAGTAAGCACCCACGGTCGACCAGACACGTCCGGTCACTTCGGATCGGACGCTGCCAACGTCTGATCAATGGTTTCACCGAACAACGACTTAGTTGATTCACACCGGACGCGTCCGGTGTGGCGACCGGACGTGTTCGGTCACCATACCAGACGCGTCCAACCACTCTGTGATCAGTGCGACTAACTCCTTTTCAACTCTATCTTCTTCACACTTTCTCAAATGTGCCAACCACCAAGTGTATCACCTTGTGCATATGTGTTAGCATATTTTCATAAACATTTTCAAGGGTGTTAGCACTCCACTAGATCCTAAATACATATGCAATGAGTTAGAGCATCTAGTGTCACTTTGATAACCGTATTTCACTATGAGTTTCACTCCTCTTAATAATACAACTATCAAACCTAAATATAATCACACTTGCCTATGCATGCTAGTTTCCATAGAATGAACATAAGTCTAGTTACTTTAGCCTATGCATGCTAGTTTCTTATTTCATCATTCAAGCCTATAACTAGCATACACCACACAAGCATGGATATTAAAATTTAGAACTTGTGCCATGTAAGCAAATATATGAAATGCACATTCAAATGCAACATATAAGTTTATGAGCTTGCTCCCCCTACTTGTGTGCTTTTTGATTGATCCCCTTACAATGTCATTTCATTTGTTTGCTCCTCCTATCTTACTATCTTTGTGTGAATTTCTCTCCCCCTTTGTCAACAATTAGCACAAAAAGGTGAGCTCAAATTATAGATAGGTTAGGGTGAAACCATGTGAAATGAGGATCATTTTCCCAATTTGGTTCAATCTAGATCACTTGCAAAAGATATTTAACTCATTTTGATCCAAGGACAAGCTTCTTCATACCTCCAAATAAGGGTTATCTTGTACCATGTTGAGTTTAACACTTATAGTTTATTTTCTAGATCAAACACTAGGTTTATAAGCCCACAAATATGTTATATGCTACCACTAGATCATTTCAAACATACAAGCAATAGTGGTACCATACAAGCATCAAATTCATTTGATTTTCATGAATGAGCCTAGGACATGATAGGTATGACTAGATGCACTAACCAAATCCTTAGCAATGGATGGATGACATGTCAATCAACTTTACCTTGCTTTGCTCGAAGGAGAGGCATGTCATATAATGGGGGGTGCATCAACACATATTAGAGAAGTCAAGTATGTTCAATTCATTCCTTAGCTTGTAAAATCTCTTCTTATCAAGTGGCTTGGTGAAGATATCGGCAAGTTGATCTTCAGTGCCGACACTCTCAATGCAAATGTCTCCTTTTTGTTGGTGATCTCTTATGAAATGACGGTGGACATCAATATGTTTTGTTCTTGAATGTTGAACCGGGTTGTTGGTGAGCTTTACGGCACTCTCATTATCACATAGCAATGGCACTTGCTTGAATTTGATTCCAAAATCACTCAAAGTACCCTTCATCCAAAGTAATTGAGTACAACAACTACCGGCCAAAATGTACTTCGCTTCGACGGTTGAAAGTGATACACTATTTTACTTCTTCGATGACCAAGACACAAGTGATCTTCCCAATAGTTGACATGTGCCCGATGTGCTCTTTCTCTTAACTTTGCATCCCGCATAATCGGAGTCCGAATATCTAATCAACTCAAATCTTGCTCCTTTGGGATACCACAATCCAATATTTTGTGTATGCTTCAAATATCTCAATATTCTCTTTGTTGCTTTCAAATGACTTTCTCTTGGCGAGGCTTGAAATCTAGTACACATGTATACACTAAATATCACATCTGGCCTTGATACGGTCACATAGAGTAGGCTTCCAATCATAAACCGATACATCTTTTGATCCACCATGTTGCCACTAGCATCACTAACCAAGCTTTTACTTGTCCCCATTGGTGTACTAATAGCTTTAGCATCATCCATTCCGAACTTCTTGAGCATGTCCTTGATATACTTGCCTTGACTCACAAATGTGCCATTCTTCATTTGCTTGATTTGAAGACCAAGGAAGTAACTAAGCTCTCCAATCATAGACATCTCAAACTCACTTGCCATCATCTTGCCAAACTCTTCACAAAAATCTTGATTTGTTGACCCAAATATGATATCATCATCGTAGATTTGCATTACAAACAAGTCACTTCCAAGCTTTTTGGTGAAGAGAGTGATGTCAACCTTTCCCATCTTGAATCCCTTAGAGAGTAGGAAATCCCTCAATCTCTCATACTGTAACACTCCGGTGTTTCGATCTCGTTTAACACCACGATTCTGGCCTAAGAAAAATTACCGAAATGATTTTTTCAGATTTTTAAAATTTAAAAACCAGCTTTTCGCGTCATCGGTAAAAATTTGGAAGGTATATTTTAAAGCGTGGTTTTGTGGCGATTTGTTTTGCGTAAAATAAACACATGACACTTTAATATTTTGTTCCATGGCTTGGTACTAGTATGAACTATTGCATACGCTATTTTTTTGTGAGCGGCGGTGTGCCAGGTCTTTTTTCTTTTTCCCCCGCTCTATCTCGCGCGCCTGCTTTTCAATGGCTCTTGCCTTGTCTCCTTGCCTGCCTTGCGCGGTCTCATCCTCGCCTGTTCTCAACATCATCGTGTTGCCGGCCGTGTTGCTGTTGCAATTGACCACGCGCAGACGCACCTCTTTGGAGTTGTCCCTGCCATCCGACACGCTCTGTCGGCCACCTTGGGCCAGGCCAAATCCTCCCCGTCCTTCTCTACTCTGTCTGTCTCTGCCTCCCAATGATTTTCCAAGTCGTGGCCTGCTGCTGCTGTTGCCTCGTACGCTGGGTCATGCGTAGAGCCGAGCCGAACGCAGTCTGGCCATGCCGTGTCGGTGCCTGTGCTGCACTGTCGATTCTACGTCGCGTCAACTCATGGAGGCCGAACCTCATGCTATTCCTCCTCTCTCCCTCTTTGTTTTTTTCCTTGCCTCATGCATCCCAATCCACTTGTTCTTCAGCCCGCCCTCCCCGCAGCGCTCCTACCATGGTTGCGTCGTCGGTGCCCGTCTCTCCCCATGCGAGGGCATGCACCGCCCTGCTCCTCCCTCCCTGTTCCCATAGCTCGCCATCACTCGGTCGTCGCGTGTGCGCGCGAGTGCAGCAGGCCCCCTTCGGCCGTGCTGGACAGTTGTCCATGGCGCTGCCCCTTCCAAGCTCAGCACTGCACCCCTCCATGCCACCTCGGTGCCAGCCGCACCACCAGCTCCACCCTGTCCTCCTCCTCCTTTTCTTTATCCCCGCACATGCGTGCACGCCGTGTTGCGCCGTCACCGCCCGTGCCCCGTAGTGCCGCCGCACCCTCCGTGCCCGCGCACCCGAGCCTCCAGCACCACCGCACTAGACCGAGCCCTACGCGCCCATGCCGAACGCGGCCGCTTCGCTGGTGCCGTGCCGTAGTGCATCGCCAGTCCGCCCACGCCGAGCTCGACCACCGTCGTTCGCCTCCTGTCACCGGAGCCGCGCGTGTCTCCGCCGGCTAATCCGTTGCCGCGCGCGTGTGTGGCCAAGGTGCTGTGGGCCACCGCTGGCCATGCCGCCGGTGCCTGCGTACATGACCGGGCCCGTCGCTGCCCCGCGACCGGTTTTCCACCGTCGCCGTGCAGCCCCGACCGGGATTAACCACTGGCCGGAGCTCCCCTGTTCCGTCCTCTGCTTCTGGGGAAAAGAGAGCAAGGTGAGGAGGATATAAGTCCAATCTGGAAATTTATACGGGGCCTTTACTGCGAATACGTGAGCCATCGGAATAGTACTAATTGTACTACGGCGCGATTTAGTAGAAGCTCAGGGATCATTTTGCAAATATTCCGTGCCATCAGCCACCTGGGCCGTCCGCGCCACTACCACGCGTTGGGCCGCTGTCCTCGCTGCTTGGGCCAGCTGGTTGCCGCGGTGTGCGCTGGCCACGCGCCCGCCTTGGGCCGCCACGCCTGTGGGCCGCCTGGCCGGCCTACTTCCGTGCTACTGGCCTGGCCGTGCCGCTGGGCCACGCAACGCCGTGCCTGCCCCGAGCTTGGGCCGCTTGCACCTGCGCGCGCACGCCCACCGCCTAGGCTGCTTGGCTCGCTGGACGTGGCCGAGCTGGGCCGCTTTGGGCCCAAAGACCCTTTTAACTATTTTGGTGTTCCGTTAATTTTAGCATGTGTCTAAATACTTGGAAATTGATAATAAAAAGGTAGGAAAATCGTAAAAATTCCTAACCAGTTTTATTAGTCTCTAAAATCAGGATCTACCTATTAGTATATTTTGTTCACATAGTTTGATAATATTTTTGTGAGCTATATAATTAGTTTAAAGTACTTAATATTATTAAAAGGAGAACTTATAGGAATTTCCATGATAAGTTGGTAATGTTGTTGAATCTAAAATTTGTACAGTAGGCTCCTAGCAATATTAGTGTCGATGTTTGACCACCGATAGTCTGCCACGGGGGTCCCCGAGGCAGTATGTTCGGGCTTCAGCGTATGCAGAACTCGATGGTGAACGCAAGAGACAAACGACTTATCCTAGTTCGGACCCTCGATCGTTGATCGAGTAACAGCCCTACATCTAGCCGGCGTTAGCCTCTACGTTGGATTGATTATGAAGTGTCGTACAATTGTTGTTCTGTTGTTAAAAGTCCTCCTCTCCCAGGAGCCCTGCCCTCCTTTATATAGTCAGGAGGCCAGAGTCCTAGTCGGTTTACAATGAGAGTTCCTAGTAGGATTACTGAATAGTACTACCACTAAGATTATATGGGAAGAATCCTAGTTAGACTAGATCTTCTCTCTCCCTTGCGGGGTATCCTATGGGTCCCGCATCGACAAGCCCCCGAGCACTTCATGGTTGAGCTCTGAAAGACTCGTTTTGCTCCTTCAGGTCTTGTTGAGTAGGAACAAACGTCATCCGAGTGCTTTTTGGAGTGAAACCTTGTAGCGCTTCTTGGGATCTTCGAGTGGTGAGTGCTTTTTGAAGAAAAAGTACATCCATCTGGTTGTAGCCCCCGAGCCTCTTGCTATTTGGAACAAGGAGCTGGAGGATCTTGTCTTGAAGTTGCTCTGATTGTTCGTTGAAGTTTTATAAAAAAGAACTCGAATATGGCTCGTTCCGGGTTCTTTTTGTTGTAATGTCTTGAAGTGGTCTGCATTGAGGAAGTATTTTGGTGACGTGCGCTTTGTCGAAGAAAAAGTGCACTCACTGAGTGTAGCCCCCGATCCTCTTGCTACTTGGAACAAAAAGTTGGAGGGTCTTGAATCTTTATGTTATTTGAAAATTTGTGTTCTGAAGTAGTCCCCGAGACTTGGATTATGTCATCATCCGAGTAGTTTTGCGGTATCTTTCCAAAGCAGCCCTTTAGTCTTGGATTAAACCATCATCCGAGTAGTTTCGCGGCATGCAGCCTCCGAGCTTATGTCCGGGTTCTTTTTGGGTGGGTGCAATTTTTCGTAAAAATTGCACTCACTGAGTGTAGCCCCCGAGCCTCTTGCTTTTGCTTGCAAAAGTTGGAGGGTCCAGATTCTTGTCTTCAAAAAATTCTGGGGCTATGTATCCCGCAGCCCCGAGCTTTCTCCGAGTTCTTCTCTTTAGAAAAGAAATCAAATGAAGAGTCTTGATGTGTTGTCGTCGTTGTAGTCTTGAGTTTCTTGTATTCTTGGTCCTTTGTCTTTGGTTCCGAGCCTCCGGGAGTAGTTGAAATGAAGGCCGAGCCCCCTAGCTTAGTGTTGATTAAGCCGTGATGCTGGCCGAGCCCCCGAGCGTATATCCGTGTTGTTTTGTTTAGGAAGAACTCAGATGTGAGGTCTTGGCGTATTCTTTGATAGTCTACTGTTGTCAGATGTAGTTGTATGGTGGTGGTTGAGTGTAAATGCCTTTTGTTCACGGGTTGTACTGTGTTGGTATATTCTTCTGAATATGCTCGTCTTCGAGTACTGTTCCCTCTCGCCTGAGTCTTCCATTATTGAGTCCTGTCTTTTCACTGTGTCCTTTATTAGGCTTATTTTGTTGGTACTCCTAGTCCATGTGCGTCGCTCCTTTGATCTATAAATACTGTCCCGGAGTGCTTGTTTTCATCCATTAGACATTCTGTTGAAACCTTCGTGATCATGAACATGGTAGTTTATGAAGTAGAGCAGCCCCCGGGCATATTTTGTAGTTCCTGTGTGTCTTGTCATAGCTAGAGGAAGTCTTGTGATAGGGATTAGAGGTAGGCTAATCCCACGACAGCATTGTACTAGGATGTACATGGCGATAGTTGGAGGAAGTCTTGTGATGTGGGCTTCATTCCTTCATCTGGCAGTTCTGGGTTGATCTTCGTCGCCTGTACTAAGACTGTCCGGTGCAGATCAACACCATATCCAGCATCACATTGGTCTTGGGTAGACAGATGTCCGCCGGCCTTCTCTGCTCCATGTTGTCCTGCCGTGCTGCTGATTTCCGCCTTGGATACACTGTGTCCGTCCTTTGAAGAAAACAATGTAGCTGATGGCGGTTTGTCCTTCCGAGTAGCAATTTGGGACACGTAGTCATTCCAGAGCCTAGCCGTGTCCGTGTTCCTCTTTGCTACTTTGCTTTTCGTGGTACCGAGTTCGTTGGGTCTTGTAAGATTTGTAATCTTCTATTTTTAAAGTCGCTTGTAATGGAACGAATCTTGTCTTCTGAGTTGTCCTTTATTTCTCTGCTATGATCCCTGTCATTCATGAGATTACCGAGTTCTTTCTTAAATAACCGGATTCTTTTGTTCCTTGTGAGGTAGCCCTTTGTTTCTTCTTGGTTGACGGGTTGTTCTTGTAGTGATCTGATAACCCTGCCGTGGTGCTGGATGGGTAAGTCTGAAATCTGCCCATTGGATTGTACCGTTGTGTGGATTTGTGTCCTCCGTCATTTTAGCTGCGTCGGTAAATGGACCGTTGCGTTCTCACACGGTGTTTTAACAGGCCTGGTGGGCCGTTTCTAACGCTGTAAAATTTATTTATAGACCCTTCGTCCTCTTTTTCTTTACTGCCTTTCTTTTGCCTTCAAACCCTAGGTCTTAATCATCCGCCGTCGCCATTGCCGCCGCCGTCCTTAGCGCCGCCATCTAGCTTCATCTTCCCCAGTACCTTTTTGCTTCCGCTAGTTCATGGGTAAGAAGAAAACCGCGAGCAAGTCCCAGGCGACCTTCGTGGATGAGGAGTCATCCCTTTCTTTGATCGAGAACCAAGAGTTCGTGGCCATGAGGGCTGCTCAGAAGGTTTGGCCGGCTGCAACAACAAGCGAAGATCAGCTGCGCGAGCTCGTCAGCGATGGCTTGATCCAAAGCAAAGTCATCGCTGAATGGAGAGTTCTGGGCGAGCATCAGGTTCCTGCTCCGGGTCCTGGTGAGATTGTCCTCTTTGTTTCCTTTGTCCGCGCCGGACTTTGCCTTCCTGCTTCCGCCTTCCTTCATCAGTTTCTTGGTTATTTCGGGGTTAGTCTGAACCATCTAACCCCTAATGCCGTTCTCCATCTTTTCGTTTTCGTTCATCTCTGTGAAGCTTTCCTTGAAATCTCTCCTTCTCTATCTCTTTTTCGCTACTTCTTTCGTCTGAAACCTCAACCCCACCGCGAAGAAACCAGCGTTCTTGGCGGTTGTGGGATTCAGTTTCGCCAGGGTCTTAAGAGCAAGTTCTTTGACTATGACCTGGTTGATTCTGTAAAAGATTGGCGTGCCGACTGGTTTTATGCTGCCAATTTGATCCCTTCCCTTGTCGTCCACTCTAGATCTGGTCCTATGGTGAATGACCGATGGGACAAGAAACTTGAGTCACCTACTGAGATTCAAGTGATCCAGCCACTCCTTGATAGGATTAGCATGCTGAAACAGCAAGGTTTAACCGGTTTTGGTATTGTTTCGAGTTTTCTTCGTCGCCGAGTTCAGCCTTTGAAAGAGCGGGAGCACCTTGGCTTCGAGTATTCTAGGGCCAAGGATCCTTCACGCATGGTCCTAGCTCTTGAGCTGACCGATGAGGAGGTACTCGAGCATCTCTAGAAGATGCTAAAAGGAGTGAGCGTTGTTCCTCCTGCTGTCTCCGAGTTCTCTACCAACAACCCACCCCCAGCTATGAGTTGTTTATCTCTTTGTTTGGGTACTTTATGTACTCTTGCTGCATCCATTTTTGCTTAGCTTTTCCTTGTCTTGCTATTTTATCCTTTTTCATAGGAGCTTGGGCGGAACTTTGTTGACCTGATCTCTCTTGATGTTCTCCCTACCGTGGTGGAGACTAGGGATAAACTTGCTGGAACTTCTGCAACTAGTAAGTCCCCAACCTACACAGTGCTTCCTGGAGTTTCTTCTAGATTTGTTGATGTATATGAAGAATATGTTCCTCGCCTAGTCCCTCGCGGTCCTCGAAGTGTCCCGAAGAGGGGGCAAACGGATGGGTCTTCATCTGGCCTGCCTATCTCCAAGAAGTCTCACAAACCAAGTACTCTCTCAGGTACTCCAGTTGTTGCTAGCATGCTCTTAGGTGAGCATATTTAATACTCTTTGTTCCTTTGTTTTCCTGTTTCTCTCTTGAACCGAGTACTTTTTATTCTTTTTTCAGCAGGTGCTCTGGTTTCCTTGGCTGAGGGAGAGGAGGATGACGAAGTACCCCTCATCATGCGGCGGTGAGTTATTTTCATATTCCTGTTGCATTGAATTTCTCTTCTTTGTCTTGACTTTTAGTCTTGAACTTTTTGAAGTAACCGGACGTCGGGTACGAGTTCTTCTGAGGCTCCCGCGCCAACTTCTTCTGAAGCTCCAGTGTCGAGTTCTTTGGTAGCCTCAGTACCGAGCTCTACCGCTCCCCCAGTGCAGAGTTCTTCCAGGGCTCTAGCCCCGGCTTCTTCCGTGGCTCCGGTATCTGCTATCCCGCTCCCGTCATCGGGTGGCGGGGACGTTTTCGCCGTCGTGGTCCCCCCTGTGAGGCCTTCTTTTGGCTTCGCGAAGAAGAAAGTGGCTGGGTGAGTAGATTCTGGTTTCATCCTTTTGCTTCTGTCTTCCTTCTTCTGGTTCTCATCGGTGATTTCTTTTATCAATTTTTAGTCTTTTGTCTTCTCTCGTTTCTTCATCGACTTCTTCTCAGCCTTCCGCCGTGCCATTGAGTTCCGAGCCTCAGGACTCGCAACATACTGTTGGTGAAGTTGTTGCGGGGGCTTTAGAGCTACCTGGTGAAGTTGCGGACTTGGTTGCCCCGGAGGTGACTGTGGCCGTCGTGTCGGGTCCTTCTGAGGGATTGGCTTCGGCTTCCCGAGAGGTTGCTTTGGTCGTTCCTTCTTCGCCCCAGCCAGCCTCTCCTTCCTCTTCTCTCGCTTCCAGCAGTCCCTCTTTTACCGATGACGTGGTGCAACAGTTCGATGCCACCCATCGGCTATCGGAGCTGACCGCAGCCTGGGGGAGCTTGGCGTCCTCTGTGACTTCTTTCGGGGAGAAGCTTCACATAAGTTTTTCTGAGATTCTTTCTTAGGCCATTTGTTTTGCCTTCGTCCTTACGCCTTATTTTTCTCTATCTTTAATTGTTTAGACTTTCTCTCATGACCATACCGGCTTCTTCTTTTCGTCTGAAACCAAGAAGAAGTTGTCCTCCGAGGTAAGTTCTCTGAAGACTGACCTTGACCTCCTCCGGGCCGAGTTGGAGACCGAGCGTAAGTTGCATCAAAAAGAGGAAAAGGCTCTCCGTGCCCGGGTGGTAGAGGTAGAGAAACAGAGAGACACTGTTGCCCAGGAGTTGGAGAAACAAAAAGATGCTGCTATCCGGGAGGCTTCAAAGAACTCGGAGGCCATGAAGAGCTTGGAAGCCATGAAGAAAGAATGTAAAGGTATTCCGGGTTCTCTTTGTTTCTTTCAGTATTCAAACCTTTCCCTCCTGCTGACTTGTTGTTTGGTGTCTTGTCTAGCTCTCCAAGTTGAAGGAAAAAAGCTCTTGGAGGGCATTGATGAAATGAAGACTCTTGTTCGTACAAGTCATAACAAGGCTGAGGAGGTAACTACTTATGCTGAAGAAGAACTTGCACTTGCTAAGTTGATCAGGCATGGAGCTAATAAAGATCTTGTGCAGGCCCAAAAAACTATTGAAGACTTGTCTGGGAAGCTGGCGACGGCTACTGAAAATTGGAACGTAAATCCTTTCGTTCAGTAGCTGATGTTCTCTAGACTCCAGCAGATGACGAGCAATCTTGGGCTCAGTTCATTCCTCGGATTCCGACTCATTTCCAAGAGTTCACGAAGAAGTGCGCTCAAGTATATACCAAGAATGTGCTGGCCCAGGTCCGGGTCCTTGCTCCAGAGGCGCCTCTGTCTAAGATAGCAGAGGAGGCTGATAGCCAAGAATACCTTGATGCCATTGAGTGGATGGAGCCTGAGGTCAAAGGTTTAGCCAGTAGGGTTGTAGACAGTCTTAATATTGATATTTCCCTTCCTGATGGCAATGCCTGATCCGATTGACCAGCCTCTTGTAATATTACACTCCTCTTCAAATGAAGATTCTTTATTTTTGTTGATGTATTCTTTGCCCGGGTGTGGTCGGAGTTACTTGACTTGCTGAGTACTTTGTCCCGTTTTTGTCTCTGCCCTGTAAACAACTCTGTGCGTTATCCTGACGAAATCCCTCGATTTGTCGAGTACTTTTCTTTTCTTCCTCTTTTGTGATCCGTCGAGTGCTTTGACCGTGCTACGACTTGTTAGATGTAGATCTTTGTGTTGACAACCTTTCGTCTGCGCCATGTAAAACGACTCGGCATAGAATGTTGCCTTGACAAACTTTAGCATCCGAGTACTTTCTTGAGTGGCGCTTGTGCTTTTCTGAGGAAAAAGTATACCTATCTGGATGTAGCCCCCGAGCCTCTTGCTTTTCGGAACAAAGAGCTGGAGGGTCTTTTTAGGCTTAATTTCGGTCGACTAGTTTTAGGTGTTAGCTTTTAGCTACCCTCATCGGCGGGCTCAAGCGTCTTTTCAGCTATTTTGCTCTCGGCCGAGATGCTCAGGCATGTTTTCAGCCATTTTGCTTTTTGTTTCGGGTGTTAGCTTTTAGCTACCCTCATCGGTGGGCTCAAGCGTCTTTTCAGCTATTTTGCTCTCGGCCAGGATGCTTAGGCATGTTTTTAGCCATTTTGCTTTTTGTTTCGGGTGTTAGCTCTTAGCTACCCTCATCGGCGGGCTCAAGCGTCTTTTCAGCTATTTTGCTCTCGGCCGGGATGCTCAGGCATGTTTTCAGCCATTTTGCTTTTTGTTTTGGGTGTTAGCTTTTAGCTACCCTCATCGGCGGGCTCAAGCGTCTTTTCAGCTATTTTGCTCTTGGCCGAGATGCTCAGGCATGTTTTCAGCCATTTTGCTTTTTGTTTCGGGTGTTAGCTTTTAGCTACCCTCATCGGCGGGCTCAAGCATCTTTTCAGCTATTTTGCTCTTGGCCGGGATGCTCAGGCATGTTTTTAGCCATTTTGCTTTTTGTTTCGGGTGTTAGCTTTTAGCTACCCTCATCGGCGGGCTCAAGCGTCTTTTCAGCTATTTTGCTCTCGGCCGGGATGCTCAGGCATGTTTTCAGCCATTTTGCTTTTTGTTTCGTGAAAACAACTGGTTGAAAGTCATGACAAGACATGCTGTGGATGAATATCATCTTTATTGATCATGAATATAAACTAATACATATGTTGTCGAGGAATATTGTCCTTTGTCGATTGTGAACGTTGGTCCCTTGTGGCTTGCATATCTATTTTTTCTTGAGTTGTTTTTACGCATAGAATCTTCTTAGCTGGCTAATGTGCCATGTATTGTTGACTTCTCTTCTATCTTCGGTTATTAACTTGTATGTGCCTGGTCCAGTGACTTTTGTGATAATGAACGGACCTTCCCATGGACTGAGTAGCTTATGACGTTCGTCAGTTTTTTGTATCCTTCTTAGCACTAAGTCTCCGACTTGTAATGATCGAGGATGGGTACTCTTGTTGTAGTGTCGTCTTAAACCTTGTAGGTATCTAGCTGATTGGAGGGTAGCGTTTATTCTGACTTCTTCTGAGCTGTCGAGTTCTAATCTTCTTGTGTGTTCTGCTTCTCCTTTATTGTATTGTTCTATCTTTGGTGATGTCCAGATCAAATCGGCAGGCAGTACGGCTTCTGACCTGTAAACTAGGAAGAAGGGTGAGTAGCCTGTTGCTCTGCTTATTTGAGTTCGTAGCCCCCATACTACTTTAGGTAATTATTCAATCCATTTGGACCCATAGTCCACTAGTTCTTCGTATAACCTTGGTTTTAATCCAGCTAGTATGAGTCCATTGGCCCATTCTACTTGTCCGTTGGCTTCTGGATGTGCAACAGACGCATAGTCTATACTGAAACCACATTCTTGTGCCTAGCTTTTGAATTTGTAGCTGTGAAGGGGGAGCCTAGATCTATGATGATTCGTTTGGGCATGCTGAAGCGGTGCATAATGTCTTGGATGAACTCGACTGCTTTGGCTGCGTTGTATTTCGCGAGTGGTTTGTATTCAATCCACTTGGTGAACTTGTCGATTGCTACAAAGATGTACTCGAAGCCGCCTTTTGCTTTCTTCAGAGGTCCTACTTGATCCAGCCCCCAGCAGGAAAAAGGCCAAGCGGGTGGCTTGTCTTGCAAACATTTGGCAACCTTTGCATTTTCTGACAAGTTCTTCTGCATCTTTCAAAGCGGTTGGCCAGTAGAATCCAGTGCAAAATGCTTTGCCAACCAGTGTTCTTGAAGCGGCATGATTTCCACAGCAACCTGAGTGTATTTCATCTAGGATCTCTTTGCCTTCTTCAAATGAGACACATTTTAGGAGTACTCTTGATGATGCTGCTCTTCTATAAAGTCTATCTCCTACTAGAACGTAGTTTTTGCTTCTGCGAACAACTTGGGTGGCTTCTGCTTTATCTGTTGGCAATTTATTTTCTTTGATATAGTCGATAAAAACTTGGCTCCATGAAGTGTTGATTACCAAGATCTGAACGCCTTTAGCCTGAATTTCATGGGTTGTTTCACCAGGTTGTTTGATAGAGGGAACTGATAGCTCTTCTATGAATACGCCGGGTGGAACCTTCGCTCTGTCTGATCCGAGCTTGGCAAGGACATCTGCTGCAATGTTGGAATCATGCAGGACGTGTAGAATTTCTAATCCTTGGAAATGTTTTCAAGTTTCTGTATTTTAGCACAGTAAGCACCCATGTTTTCTTTGGTGCAATCCCAATCTTTGTTGACTTGGTTGATGACTACTGCTGAATCGCCGTATATGAGTAATCTCTTTATTCCGAGGGTAATTGCCACTCGTAGCCCGTGGATGAGGGCTTCATATTCTGCTTCGTTATTTGTAGCTTGCCATAATATCTGAAGGACGTACTTGAGTTGTTTTCCTTCTGGAGAAATGAGGAGAACGCCTGCACCGGCTCCGCCTAGTTTGAGTGACCCGTCAAAATGCATCTTCTAGTGGTCAAAGATGGTATTTAATATAGGTTGTTGGATCTCTATCCACTCGGCAACAAAATCAGCAAGGGCTTGAGATTTGATTGCCTTGCATGGGGTAAAATCGATATTGAGAGCACCAAGCTCGACTGCCCACTTAGATATGCGCCCTGTGGCATCTTTATTGTGTAGGATGTCTCCGAGTGGAAAATCTGTCACCACGGTAATCTTGTGGCTTTCGAAATAGTGGCAAAGCTTGCGTGAAGTGATAAGTAGAGCGTAGAGTAGTTTTTGTACATGTGGGTATCAGTTTTTGGATTCTGACAGTACTTCGCTGATGTAGTATACAGGACGTTGCACTTTATACACGCGCCCTTGTTCTTCTCTTTCTATGACTATCGCCGTGCTGATCATGGTAGAAGTCGCCGTAATATATAGCATCATATCTTCGTCTTTCTTTGGAGGTGTCAGGACAGGCGACGAGGTGAGGTATTCTTTAAGTTTTTTGAAAGCTTCATCGGCCTCTTTTGTCCACTCGAACTTGTCTGTCTTCTTTAGTAGTTTCAAGAAAGGTAACCCCTTTTCGCTGAGTCTTGATATGAAACGGTTGAGGTCCGCCATGCATCTTGTTAGTTTCTGCACATCTTTGATACTTTTAGGTGGGCCCATTTCTATTATAGCTCGAATTTGTTTGGTGCTGGCTTCAATCCCGCGTTGACAGACCAAAAATCTGAGTAGTTGTCCTGAGGGAACTCCGAATACACATTTGTTTGGGTTCAACTTCCATCTCCATCTCTTCAAGTTTTCGAAGGTTTGCTTTAAATCTTTGATCAGAGTGTCTGGGTTCTTTGTTTTCACTACTACATCATCCACGTATGCCTCCACATTTTCACCGATTTGATATCCAAGGCAAGTTTGGATAGCTCTTTCATATGTGGCGCCAGCGTTCTTTAGTCCAAACGACATGGTCTTGTAACAGTAAGCACTGAACGGAGTAATGAAAGATGTCTTGCTCTGGTCTTATTCTTTTAATGCGATCTGGTGATACCCTGAATAGCAATCGAGAAAGGATAATAGTGCAGACCCCGCTGTTGAGTCAACTATCTGGTCAATGCGTGGTAGCCCGAACGGATCTTTTGGGCAATGTTTGTTGAGATCTGTGTAGTCGACGCACATGCGCCACTCGTCCGTGTTCTTCTTCCGCACAAGGACCGGGTTTGCTAGCCAGTCTGGATGAAGGATTTCTCTGATGAATCCGGTTGCCATTAGTTTTGTGATTTCCTTTTTAATCGCTACCTTTTTGTCGGGTGAGAATCGTCGTAGCCGTTGCTTTACAGGCTTGGAGCTTTCATTAACATCAATTCTGTGCTCAGCCAACTCTCTTGGGACACCTGGCATGTCGGCCGGCTTCCAAGCAAAGATATCTTTGTTGTCTCGAAGAAAGTTGGTGAGCGCGAGTTCCTATTTTGCCGAGAGGTGAGCACTAATGGTTGCTGTCCTGGAGGTATCGCCAGTGCCCAAGTCGATTTGCTTGACGTTGGCTTCTTTTGGTGGTGCGATAATGCTGGGCTTTTTAGCCGGTATTTGTAATTCTTCTTGGCTCGTCTCTGCAGCAATTGTGGCTATTTCTTTTCTTCCATTGTCGGCTTGTGCTTTGGCTGCAATTTGGATTGCCTGAACGTCGCAGTCAAAAGCACGCTTCAAATCACTTCGAAGAGAAAGGATACCGTTGGGTCCTGGCATCTTAAGCAGTAAGTACGGATAATGTGGTATTGCCACGAATTTTGCCAGTGCTGGGCGTCCGAGGATTGCATGATATGACGAATCGAAGTCTGCGACCTCAAATTTGATAAACTCTGTTCGGTAGTTCAAAGGAGTTCCAAAAGTAACGGGTAAAGTAATTTGTCTGAGTGGCATGGCTGCCTTGCCTAGTACTATGCCATAAAAAGGTGTACTTGTTGGTGTAATCATCCCGGCGAGTTGTAGTCCCATCTTTCTTAGTGTTTCTGAAAAGATGATGTTGAGTCCGGCTCCCCCGTCGATTAGTACTTTGGTGACAGTCATACCAGCAATAGTTGGATCTAGAACCAGTGGATAATGGCCAACGTTTCCCACGCTAGTCCATTGGTCTTCTCTGGTAAATTGGATAGGATACTGTGACCAATTGAGATATCTTGGTGTAGCCGGTTCTGCTGTCATGATAGTCCGTAGTGCTAGTTTTTCTTGATGTTTGCTTCTGCAATCTGGAGCCCCTGAGAAGATCACTGCTACCGTTCCCCTAGGTTTTTGGAATCCTTTGTCCTCGTGGTTGTCTTCATCTTTTTTCTGATTGTCCTCTTTGGTGTTCTCCTTACTATCTTTTCTTGTGTATCGATCATTGAAAGTGTAGCAATTTCCGATGGTGTGCCTCCCATTAGGGTGCAATGGGCAACGTATGTTTTCAATGTCATCATATCTTCTGGGTTTGGAAAACTTCTTTGATTTGTTGGCCATTGCCACGGTATTGTCTGGTCTACGTTTTCTTTCTTGATGTCTGCTATTTCGATGATTTTGCTTGTCCGGGTTGTCCTGGTTGCTTCTATCCGGGAACCTCTCTCATGTTTTTTCTTCTGCAGTAATCATCTTTTCCACTATTCGTCTGAATTCTTCATTATTTCTCAGATTTTCTTTGCAAAAGTCTTGAAATTGCCACCTAGCCATGATTCCGTGAGAGAAAGCTTCAATTACTTCTCGTTCGGTGATGTCATGCACTTGAGCCCGTAGTTCACCGAATCGTCGATAGTAATTTCTGAGACTTTCGCCTCCCTTTTGCTTGAGTCCTTTTAGTTCTGCATGAGTGATTGGGTGTGTAATGATTCCTGCGAAATTTTCACAAAAAGCTCTTTGCAAGTCCTCCCAATTTCTGATAGATCCTGGATTTAATTTGTTGAACCATTGGAGGGGCATGGCTTCTAGTGCCATGGGAAAGAATAGGGTCTTGATATCGTCGTCTCCTCTGGCTAGTTCAATTGATTGTGAATATATTCTGAGCCATTGCCTTGGTTCAGTTTTGCCATCATACTTAGAGTGGTTAGACGGTTTGAACTTGTGAGGTAATCGCACCGATGCAAGCCTGTTCGCGAAACAGGGGAATCTGTCGTGTGTTCCGGCTTCTTTGAATTTGGATTCGGCACCTCCTTCTGTCCAATTGTTGTTTTGATGGGAATAATTCTGCGAGGCTGTTTGAGTAGGCACCCTACTCCTGGTCTTTCTTGGTTGTTCAAATTGGTAGCCTTGATTATGTTCCTTCCTACTTTCTCCGTTATGGCTTCCACCTGGCCCAAGTCTTTCGAAAGCGGACTTCCTTTGATTTTGATCTTCTTGCCTGTGGGTTGTTGATCTGGCGGGTAGTCTTGATTGGGCTCTCTCTTCATGCGTTCTCGGGATCGTCGACCGGAGCAAGTCCTGGAGCTGTCCATACTTCTCGCCGGGATGTGAAGTTGCTCTGAGTTCTTCTAATGCTTCTCGAATCTTATCGTAAGGCGTATTTGCTGTGCGTCTTCCTTCGACTTCTCGTTGTGATTTTCTTCTGTCGTATTCAGCCAACTCTGACTCATATCTGATCCAGGCTTCCCTGCGCTGCCTAGCACGGTGTTGGCGCCCTTGCTTCAACTTGTTTTTCCTTTCTCTAGCTTGTTTCTGACTCTTGGTTTCTCCATCGTAGCCCTAGGCAAAGGGTGATATGTTGGATTCTGATTCATCTGATGACCTGACATCGGGTGCTTCTAGGGGATTTAATGGTGACCGAGGACGCCGAACCATGAGTACTTCCCGTGCGTGAGCCGTTCTATTATTGGCGTTAGTTTTCATACTGTCAGAGTTGCTGATGACTTTAGTAGATGCCTCGATGTCGCAGATCGAGTCTCCTTCCTGGTAAGGTAGAATAGCCGTTGTCGTCGTGTTGTCCAATCGGGTACTGTTATCCTCAGGAACAGAGTCCGGCCAGTGAACGATGCAGTCTTGAGATGTTATAGTCAGGATGAGACCTTCTTGAGCTCCCTTCAGCGGCATTCTTAGTACTAGATCGAGGACTTCTCTGAGCTGTGCCTGATAAGATGTTGCCATGTTTAGGAGTCCGAGTGGAGGAAGATCCGACTTCTTGAAAGGATTCTGCGCGTACTCCGAGTTGTATTCTTGATAGGTCAGGGCCGCGTTCTTAAGTCCCATTGGAAAAGAACTCGGTTTCTCGAAAGGACTCGGATAAGACTCCAACTCGGATGCGGAGCTCGAATTTGAGTCGGATGCGCAAAGCTGTGGAACCTGAGTTGAATCAGACACTATGAGCTGCGTGAATCCTCCAGAAATTTGATCTATCATGGTCGTCGAAATAGAATCGTCTTCATGGTGTTTCGAATCCTCGAGGAGACAACTTTGGAGCTTGCCATTGTTGTCCGCCTCGCAGATCCATGAGCCGAAGATGAAAGTTGATCCCGTTGAGAAGATCATGTTGTTGAGGTCCATCGAGCTCTCGGATGCAAATTTGCCGAAAGCCCCTACCTAGCGCGCCAGCTGTCGATGTTTGACAACCGATAGCCTGCCACGGGGGTCCCCGAGGCAGTATGTTCGGGCTTCAGTGTATGCAGAACTCGATGGTGAACACAAGAGACAAACGACTTATCCTGGTTCGGACCCTCGATCGTTGATCGAGTAACAGACCTATGTCCAGCCAGTGTTAGCCTCTACGTTGGATTGATTATGAAGTGTCATACAATTGTTGTTCTGTTGTTAAAAGTCCTCCTCTCCTAGGAGCCCTGCCCTCCTTTATATAGTCAGGAGGCCAGAGTCCTAGTCGGTTTACAATGAGAGTTCCTAGTAGGATTACTGAATAGTACTACCACTAAGATTACATGGGAAGAATCCTAGTTAGACTAGATCTTCTCTCTCCCTTGCGGGGTATCCTGTGGGTCCCGCATCGACAATTAGGTACACACTGTAATTTTGGTAGCTCAATAATAATTAGTTTGCTAGGTAGATAATGGTGCTCTATTTCGAATAAGGATTAAACCGATGGAATAAAATAAAGAAACACCTTGGTTTATATAACTAAAATGATTGTGGGAAATAACGCCTTATCTGACAATGTGTATATGTAGCCTAAGTACGGTTGTTGTTAGAATTAGCCTGTTAACTCGAGAGGCATACGTCGTATTTTATGAGTCGCGATTGCAGTTGATTAATTACATCTTTGCATTGCATCGCATGCATATCATATAGGTACGATGATGGATCAATGGACCGATCAAAGGATGATTGGGAATCTGAAGATGGTGTAATGGTGTTCTCTCTAGAAGATGATGCAATGGGCTTTCTATTCAGATGATGTGGATGATCTGAAGATGCAGATACTAACTTTTAAATATATCTTACCCAGGCAAGCCCCAGTGCATAACCCCTACTTTCTGCAGTTTAAATTATAATTGTGCATTAAGTTTTAAGGAGTTGAATGAACCCACTTGCATATATATATCTTTATCCTATGAGTCTTGCTAGTATGATAGGATCGTGTAGAATGCTATGCTATAAGACTCCGGTAGAAGTCGAGTGATTGCCTGTCATTCGCGAGAGATAGGAAATATGTTACTGTAATATTATCACTCAGAAAATATAAATGGTGGAAAGGAAAAATAGTGACCGGGCAGGGATATGGTTTGGGTATTGGTGAGTGTAAGAGGCTGTGTCACCGTGGACACGAGGCATAGCTTGGTTACACTGTTTTCCCTGTCTGGTCGGTTAAGGACCGATCGTTGCATAAGATTCTAGGCAAGTCACAGACTTATTATCCCAAGCACATACTTGTGTATGGGCACTTGGAAGACTTGTTGCTCTCTTGTCATGGATTCAGCTCTTTCTGGACCGACTGTCAGGGTTTTATTTTGGTGGAGGAGGTCCTTGCACCGCACTGAGTCTAGGACTCAGGGGATGGGGCTTGGAGTCCTAGTTTGGACAGGGACCTAGACACCCAGGATAGGAGAGTGATGGGTTGGTCCTGCTTATGCTTGGGGTACAAGTGTGGCATGTGTTTTTGGGGGTACCCAGCTGGGGGCATTGATTCGTGAATCGCCGGGAAATTCGGTACGGCTTGTCTACGGTTTAGCATCGTAGTAAGAACTGAAAGATGGAAAATGGAAAAAGGAAATCTGATTGCTTACCACCTGCTTGAAAGTAGCACAGGTGCTTACATAGAATGGTTAGTTAATGAACCAATGCAGCTATTAATAAAAATCGAATATAAGGACACACGCTTAGTAATGCTTCCTGCGAATGCAATAAACCCATAAGCCAGATAGCCTTGCATATCCTTAGAGTCTTTTCTTTCCTCCTGTCGAGTAAGTCTTGCTGAGTACAATTGAGTACTCAAGGTTTTATTCCCCCTGTTGTAGGTGACAGGTGGACGCTAGAGCTGACTCTTATGTGTGGATACCTCCTGGTCGGCTCAGCGAGGATTCCTTTATGCTGCGATCGTAGTTTTATTTATAACTCTTACTAAATGCCTTTATAGAATAAAAGTTTCATAATCTGTTGTTGTAGTTTATATATCAATACTTCATCATGTCATGATTAGATATTTATTTCTGCTATAATACTGATCACATGTTTATATTCCGCTGTTCAATTAAATTGTTCATAACTCTGATAATATGATTTCATTCCGCTATTATATTAATAAATATTATACTCTGATGTTGTATTAAAAGTGATGTAAGAAATGGTTCAGAATGATATAAGCTTTATTCTCTTATTTGTGATCCTAATGGCGAAAATGTGGATTTTCAGGTTCTCCCCTGGGGTGTGCCCGACGGAACCGAGTAATTTAGTGTTCTCCCTCTAGGGCTTAGTGTCTAATGGAAGGCAAGCACTCATGTAAGGCATTAGATTAGGCGGTTCTGCCACACATACCATGCTCTAGGTGCTTGTTTTAATCCATACAAAGCCTTTCTCAACTTGTAAACATGGTTGTGTTTCTTTTCATCTTCAAAATCGGAAGGTTGCTCAATATACACAAGCTCATTGATATACCCATTGAGAAATGCACTATTCACATTCATTTGGTACAACTTGATGTTGTGGGCACAAGCATAGGCTAACAAGATCCTAATTGCTTCCAATCTTGCAACCGGGGCATATGTTTCTCTAAAGTCAAGACCTTCAACTTGAGTGTATCCTTGAGCCACTAATCTTGCTTTGTTCCTTATTACTATCCCATCTTGATCTTGCTTGTTTCGAAAGACCCACTTGGTTCCTATTATATTATGATCCTTAGGCCTCTCAACTAACTCCCATACTTGGTTTCTTGTGAAGTTGTTTAGTTCTTCAAGCATAGCATTGACCCAATCAATATCTTTCAAAGCTTCATCTATCTTCTTAGGTTAAATGGATGACACAAATGAGAAATGTTCACAAAATGAAGCCAATCTTGATCTAGTTTGCACTCCTCTTGAAATATCACCAATGATAGTGTCCAATGGATGATTTCTTGCAATATTTGTTGGTTGAAGCACTTGCACTTGATTGCTTGCATTTGATTGACTATTTGGTTGAGATGATGAACTAGCCACTTGTTGATCTTGCACTTTGTCATGACTAGTACTTGCTTGAACTTGATCATGAGAACCACTAGCTTGCACATTTGAGTTAGAGAGCACTTGATTCTTGTCATCTTCAACGTCAATCACCTCTCTAGGCCTTATATCACCAATGTCCATGTTTTTCATTGCATTGACCAATTGAGTGTCTCTTACATCATCTAGATTCTCATCTTCCTCTTAGGAACCATTTGTTTCATCAAATTCCACATCATGAACCTCCTCAAGAGTACCACTAGCCAAATTCCAAACTCTATAAGCCTTGCTAGTAGTGGAGTAACCAAGCAAGAAACCTTCATCACATTTCTTTTTAAATTTGCTCAATCTAGTGCCTTTCTTCAATATGTAGCATTTACAACCAAAAATCCAAAAGTATGCTATGTTGGGCTTTCTTCCATTCAATAGCTCATAAGGTGTCTTCTCCATCATGGGATGACAATAGAGTCGGTTACTATAGTAGCAAGCCGTGTTGATTGCTTCAGCCCAAAATAAATGACTCACATTGTACTCACTCAATATTGATCTTGCCATGTTAATCAAAGTTCTATTCTTTCTTTCAACTAGGCCATTTGATTGTGGAGTGTACTTGGCCAAGAATTGATGTCGAATTCCAAATTCATCACACAACTCATCAATTCTTGTGTTCTTGAACTCACTTCCATTGTCACTTCTCACTTTCTTGATGGTTGTTTCAAACTCATTGTGAATGCCCTTTACAAATGATTTGAATGTTGCAAACACATCACTCTTATCCACTAGAAAGAATACCCATGTGTATCTAGTGAAATCATCCACAATCACAAATCCATATTTGTTTCCATCAATGCTAGTGTATGTGGTTGGTCCAAACAAGTCCATGTGCATCAACTCAAATGCCTTAGATGTGCTCATCATGCTCTTCTTAGGATGTTTGTTACCAACTTGCTTTCCAACTTGACTTACACTACATAGCTTATCCTTCTCAAATGTGACATCTTTCAAGCCTCTAACTAAGTCATGCTTAATCAACTTGTTCAATTGTTTCATTCCAACATGACCAAGCCTTCTATGCCATAACGAACCCATGCTAGACTTAGTGATCAAACATGTTGTCAATTGAGTTTCTCTAGCATTGAAATCAACCAAGTATAGATTCTCATATTTAAATCCTTTGAATATCAAGTTAGAGCCATCTACACTTATAATCTCTACATCATACACACCAAATACGCACTTGAAACCAAGATCACACAATTGAGCTACCGACAATAGGTTGAAGTTCAAGCTCTCTACTAGTAGCACATTAGAAATGCTCAAGTCATTGGATATTGCAATTTTACTAAGTCCTTTGACCTTGCCTTTGCCATTGTCACCAAATATGACACTATCAATCCCATTGCTCTTGTTTTCATTGATTGAATTGAACATTCTTGAATCACCGATCATGTGTTGTGTGCACCCACTATCAAGCACCCAATGCCTTCCACCAGCTTTATAATTAACCTATAAAATAAGATCAATTCTTTTTAGATACCCAAACTTGCTTGGGTCCTTGTAGGTTAGTTACCAAGGTCTTTGGTACCCAAATGGCCTTCTTCTTTAGGCCCACAATTGGTGTACCATTGAACTTAGCCTTCACACCATTGGCACCCTTAACAAGCATGTAACAAGAATCAAATTTAATTGAGGATACATTAGGTAGCTTGTTCTTGTTAATCTTGCAATTTTGCTCTATATGTCCAACTTGCTTGCATCTATTGCAAAACCAACTATTGCCCTTCACAAAGCTAGCTTTGGGAGTGACAAAGGCCGCCTTGACTTTCTTGGGGTTATAGCCTAATCCCTCTTTGTTGAGAGAAAACCTTTGGCTACCCAAGTACTTTAGCAAGCGGGCATCTCCACCATAGGTATTGCCTAAGGCACAAGTGAGCTCATTCACCTCCTTCTTGAGGGTCTCATTTTCCACCATTAGTGAGTCATCACAAGTGAGACCATCACTTAAAGGTGAGGTAGAAGTAGTAGTGCTACAAGAAGTGTTAGTGGGAGCAACTACAATGGGCTTATAAAAAGATTCATCAATAAGATCACATGTTAGTCCCACATCATAAGACACGATCACTTGCTCCTTCTTGGCTTCCTCCTTCTTGACTTGCTCAATGAGAGAGGAGTAAGCTTTTTCAAGCTTAGAGTGAGCTTTGCCAAGATTCTTATGGGCTTCCACTAGCCTCTCATGAGTGTCATTAAGCTCATCAAAGGATTGCTCAAGAAATTTGACTTTCTTGGGTAATTGTTTGCACTCCTTTCTCTTCATCTCAACACAAGTGTGCACTTGCTCACACATGTCCAATAGCTCCTCCTTGGTGTACTCCTCCTCCTCCTCATTATCATCATCACTCCTACAAGCATCACTTTTACATTCATCATCATCACTCACATCATATTTTACCTTGGTAGGCTTTGCCATGAGGCATGCCGATGGAGTGTCGAAGATGGAGGGCTTGTTGTTGATGACGATGCTTGCTAGTACTTTCTTGATAGATTTTTTGTCATCATCACTAGACCTATCACTATTCAAAGGGCCATCACTATCCCATGTGACCACATAGCCTCCACCTTTCTTCTTCTTTTGGAAGGTCATTCTCTTCTTCTTCTCCTCCTTCTTTTCTTTCTTGTCCTTCTTGTGCTTCTTTTCATCCTCATCATTGTCACTATTGTAGAGACAATTTGCTACAACGTGATCGGGGCTCTTGCAATTGTAGCATCTTCTTATATATTCTTTGCTTTTGGTGTGATCTCTTCTCTTTCTTGCACCATAGCCCTTCTTCTTCATTAATTTTCCTATCTTGCGTACAAAGAGGGCCATAGCTTCATCATCAATATCACTAAGATCATCATCATCACTTGATTCTTTCTTGGACTTTCCCTTGTTCTTGGATGATGATAAGCTAGCCTTGAATGTTATACTCTTCTTCTTCTTCTTTCTTGTCATCCTTGTTATCCCCCTCCCTTTCCACACGGTATGTCTCTTGTGTCATGACATCACCTAGTACTTGGTTAGGGGTAATCTCCTTTAATCCTTCTCTTATGATAAGCAATCTCAACATCGCAAATCTTGGAGGTAGGCACATTAAGAAATGATGAGAGACATCATCATCCTTGATCTTCTCTCCCAAAGCCTTTAAGTCATTGATAATTACTTGCAACCGATGGAACATCTTCGGAATGCTCTCATCATCCTTCATCTTGAAGCTTGTCAACTTATCCTTGAGGATGTACAACTTGGCACTCTTCATCGCCGGTGTGCCCTCATATATTTCCTCTAATCTCCTCCACACTTCATTAGCTCTTTCATAATCCTTGATTTGCTCAAACACCTTGGAATCAATGACATTCTATATGGTGTTGAGAGCCATTATATTGCATTGTTTGTTGGTCTTATCTTGGTTGGTTGGATTGTCGGGATCAATGATAGCATAGTCATTCTCGGTCACCTCCCATACTTGATCATTGATTGAACCAAGATACATCCTCATCTTTCTCTTCCAATAATCATAGCATGTGCCATCAAAGAACGGTGGTTTGTCCCCCACATGGTTGAACACAACTTGAGCCATAATTTGACACCGAGGTTGTTAAGCCCTTAATCAAACGGTGACCATGGCTCTGATACCACTTAAAAGGTCCTAATATGGCTAGAGGGGGGCGAATAGACTATTTAAAAATCTATAAATCAACTAGAGCAATTTGATTAGTATAATAAATAGCGAAATGCAAACTTGCTCTAGCTCTACAAGGGTTGCAAGCCACCTATCCAACAATTCTAGTTGCTATGATCTCTAGATACACAATTTTCTATGTCACTACTCACTAAAAGCTCTCACACTTGCTACACTAAAGAGCTCCACTAGATGAATTTAAAACAACAAAGCAAGCTCTCAATTCTAATTACACTAAAGAGCTTGCTACAACTAGTTTGCAAGAATATAAATAAGTGAGTAGGGTGATTATACCGTCGTGTAGAGGAGTGAACCAATCACAAGATGAATACTAAATCAATCACTGGGAGAATACCAAAGGGCAAGAGACAACCAATTTTTCTTCTGAGGTTCACGTGCTTGGCGGCACGCTAGTCCCTGTTGTGTCGACCAACACTTGATGGTTCGGCGGCTAATAGGTGTTGCATGAACCTCGTCCACACAATTGGACACTGTAAGAACCTATCCACAAGTGAGGTAACTCAATGACACAAGCAATCCACTAGAATTACCTTTCGGCGCTCCGTCAGGGAAGGCACAAGACCCCTCACAATCACCACGATCGGAGCCGGAGACAATCACCAACCTCCACTCAACGATCCTCGCTGCTCCAAGCCATCTAGCTGGTGGCAACCACCAAGAGAAACAAGTGAATCCCGTAGCGAAACACGAATACCAAGTGCCTCTAGATGCAATCACTTAAGCAATGCACTTGGATTCTCTCCCAATCTCACAATGATGATGGATCAATGATGGAGATGAGTGAGAGGGCTTTGGCTAAGCTCACAAGGTTGCTATCTCAATGCAAATGGCTAAGAGAATGAGCTTGAGCCGGCCATGGAGCTTAAATAGAAGCCCCCACGAAATAGAGTCGTTGGCTCAATTATTGCGCTAACTGCGTATAACACCCCGGTGTTATGATCTTGTTTAACACCGCAATTCTGGCCTAAGAAAAATTACCGAAACGATTTTTCCGGATTTTTAAAATTTAAAAACCAGCTTTTCGCATCATTGGTAAAAATTTGGAAGGTATATTTTAAAGCGCGGTTTGTGGCGATTTGTTTTGTGTAAAATAAACACATAACACTTTAATATTTTGTTCCATGGCTTGGTACTAGTATGAGCTATCGCATACGCTATTTTTTTGTGAGCGGCGGTGCGCTAGGTCTTTTCTCTTTTTCCCCTGCTCTATCTTGTGCGCCTGCTTTTCAATGGCTCTTGCCTTGTCTCCTTGCCTGCCTTGCGTGGTCTCATCCTCGCCTATTCTCGACGTCGTCGTGTTGCCGGCCATGTCGCTGTTGCAGTTGACCACATGAAGACGCACCTCTTTGGAGCTATCCATGCCATCCAACATGCTCTGCCGGCCACCTTAGGCCAGGCCAAATCCTCCCTGTCCTTCTCTACTCTGTCTGTCTCTGCCTCCCATTGATTTTCCAAGCCGTGGCCTGCTGCAGCTGTTGCCTCGTAAGCTAGGTCGTGCGCAGAGCCGAGCCGAACATAGTCTGGCCATGCCATGTCGATGCCTATGCTGCGCTGTCAATTCCGCGTCGCATCAACTCATGGAGGCCGAACCTCGTGCTGTTCATCCTCTCTCCCTCTTTCTTTTTTTTCCTTGCCCCGTGCGTCCCAATCTGCTCGTTCTTCAGCTCGCCCTCCCCGCAGCGCTCCTACCATGGCTGCGCCATCGGTGCCCGTCTCTCCCCATGCGAGCGCACGCACCGCCATGCTCCTCCCTCCCTTTTCCCATAGCTCGCCGTCACTCGGTCGTCGTGCGTGCGCGCGAGTGTAGCAGGCCCCCTTCGGTCGCGCTGGATAGTTGTCCATGGCGCTGCCCCTCCCGAGCTCGGCGCTGCACCCCTCCACGCCACCTCGATGCCAGCCGCACCACCGGTTCTGCTCTGTCCTCCTCCTCCTTTTCTTCGTCCCCGCGCACGCGTGCACACCGTGCCGCGCCATCACTGCCCGTGCCCCGCAGCGCCGCCGCACCCTCCATGCCCGCGCGCTCGAGCCTCCAGCACCACCGCACTGGACCGAGCCCTATGCGCCCATGCCGAACGTGGCCGCGTCGCTGGTGCCGTGCCGCAGCGCATCGTCGGTCCGCCCGTGTCGAGCTCAACCACCGTCATTCGCCTCCCGTCACCGGAGCCGCGCGTGTCTCCGCCGGCTAATCTGTTGCCGCGCGCGTGCGTGGCCAGGGTGCTGTGGGCCACCGCTGGCCATGCCGTCGGTGCCTGCGTACACGGCCGGGCCCGTCGCTGCCCCGTGGTCGGTTTTCCGCCGTCGCCGTGCAGCCCCGGCCGGGATTGACCGCCGGCCGGAGCTCCCCTGTTCCATCCTCTGCTTCTGGGGAAAAGAAAGCAAGGTGAGGAGGATATAAGTCCAATCCAGAAATTTATACGGGGCCTTTACTGCAAATACGTGAGCCATCGGAATAGTATTGATTGTACTGTGGCACGATTTAGTAGAAGCTCAGGGATCGTTTTGCAAATATTCTGCACCATCAGCCACCTGGGCTGTCCGCGCCACTATAGCGCGTTGGGCCGCCGTCCCCGCCGCTTGGGCCAGCTGGTTGCCACGCTGTGCGCTGGCCACGCGCCCACCTTGGGCCGCCGCGCCTGTGGGCCGCCTGGCCGGCCTGCTTCCGCGCTGCTGGCCTGGCCACGTCGTTGGGCCACGCAACGCCGTGCCTGCCCTGCGCTTGGACCGCTTGCACCTACGCGCGCGCGCCCACCGCCTGGGCTGCTTGGCTCGCTGGACCTGGCCGAGCTAGGCCGCTTTGGGCCCAAAGACCCTTTTAACTGTTTCGGTGTTCCGTTAATTTCAGCAAGTGTCTAAATACTTGGAAATTGATAATAAAAAGGTAGGAAAATCGTAAAAATGCCTAACCAGTTTTGTTAGTCTCTAAAATCAGGATCTACCTATTACTATATTTTGTTCACATAGTTCGATAATATTTTTGGGAGCTATATAATTAGTTTAAAGTACTTAATATTATTAAAAGGAGAACTTGTAGGAATTTTCATGATAAGTTGGTAATGTTGTTGAATCTGAAATTTGTACAGTAGACTTCTAGCAATATTAGGTACTCACTGTAATTTTTATAGCTCAATAATAATTAGTTTGCTAGGTAGATAATGGTGCTCTATTTTGAATAAGGATTAAACCGATGGAATAAAATAAAGAAACACCTTGGTTTATATAACTAAAATGATTGTGGGAAATAACGTCTTATCTGACAACGTGTATATGTAGCCTAAGTACGGTTGTTGTTAGAATTAGCCCATTAACTCGAGAGGCGTATGTCGTATTTTATGAGTCACGATTGCAGTTGATTAATTATATCTTTGCATTGCATCACATGCATATCATATAGGTATGATGATGGATCAACGGACCGATCATAGGATGATTGGGAATCCAAAGATGGTGTAATGGTGTTCTATCCAGAAGATGATGCAATGAGCTTTCTATTCAGATGATGTGGATGATCTGAAGATGCAGATACTAACTTTTAAATATATCTTACTCAGGCAAGCCCCAGTGCATAACCCCTACTTTCTGCAGTTTAAATTATAATTGTGCAGTCGAGTGATTGTCTGTCACTCGCGAGAGATAGGAAATATATTACTGTAATATTATCACTCGGAAAATATAAATGGTGGAAAGGAAAAACGGTGACCGGATAGGGATATGGTTTGGGTATTGGTGAGTGTAAGAGGTTGTGTTGCCGTGGACACGGGGCATAGCTTGGTTACACTGTTTTCCCTGTCTGGTCGGTTAAGGATCGATCGTTGCATCAGATTCTAGGCAAGTCACAGACTTATTATCCCGAGCACATACTTGTGTATGGGCACTTGGAAGACTTGTTGCTCTCTTATCGTAGATCCGGCACTTTTTGGACTGACTGTCAGGGTATTATTTTGGTGGAGGAGGTCCTTGTACCGCACTGAGTCCGGGACTCAGGGGCGAGGGCTTGGAGTCCCAGTTTAGACGGGGACCTGGACACCCGGGACAGGAGAGTGATGGGTTGGTCCTGCTTGTGCCTGGGGTACAAGCGGGGTGTGTGTTTTCGGGGTACCCAGCCGAGGGCATTGATTCGTGAATCGTCGGGAAATCCGGTACGGCTTGTCTACGGTTTAGCATCGTAGTAAGAACTGAAAGATGGAAGATGGAAAAAGGAAATCTGATTGCTTACCACTGCTTGAAAGTAGCACAGGTGCTTACATAGAATGGTTAGTTAATGAACCAATGCGGCTATTAATAAAAATCGAATATAAGGACGCACGCTTAGTAATACTTCCTACAAATGCAATAAACCCATAAGCCAGATAGCCTTGCATATCCTTGGAGTCTTTTCTTTCCTCCTATCAGGTAAGTCTTGCTGAGTACAATTGAGTAATCAGGGTTTTATTCCCCCTGTTGCAGGTGACAGGTGGACGCTAGAGCTAACTCTTGTGTGTGGATACCTCCTAGTGGGCCCAGCGAGGATTCCTTTACGCTGCGATCGTAGTTTTATTTATAACTCTTACTAAATGCCTTTATAGAATAAAAGTTTCATAATCTATTGTCGTAGTTTATATATTAATACTTCATCATGTCATGATTAGATATTTATTTCCGCTGTAATACTGATCACATGTTTATATTTCGCTGTTCAATTAAATTGTTCATAACTCTGATAATATGATTTCATTCCGCTGTTATATTAATAAATATTATACTCTGATGTTGTATTAAAAGTGATGTAAGAAATGGTTCAGAATGATGTAAGCTTTATTCTCTCATTTGTGATCCTGATGGCGAAAATGTGGATTTTCGGGTTCTCTCCTTGGGTGTGCCCGATGGAACCGAGTAATTTAGTGTTCTCCCTCGAGGGCTTAGTGTCTAATGGAAGGCAAGCACTCCTGTGAGGCATTAGATTAGGCAGTTCTGCCACACTACGCATCGACCGGACGTGCTACTTGAGTGCACCGGACGCTGCACCGGACGCACTGTTCATGAATACCGGACGCATCTGGTAGGTCGACCGGACGCGTCCGGTCGCTCTCAGACCGCCACATGTCTAGTGCAAACCAAAGTAGTCGTTGCTGCCCACACTTACATGCGTTCGGACACTCAGACCGGACGCTGAAATAGAATTGACCAGACGCTGAGCCACAGTGTCCGGCCAAGTCCAGAGAGTACCCGAGGCTGATCGGACATGTCTGTTAAATGCTGACCGGACGCTGAGCCTCAGCGTCCGGTCGAGTCTAGTAAGCACCCACGGTCGACCGGACATGTCCGGTCACTCCGAACCGGACACTGCCAGCGTCCGATCAACGGTTTCACCGAACAACGACTTAGTTGATTCACACTGGACGTGTCCGGTGTGGCGACCGGACGCGTCCGGTCGCTGAGTTCGTCGTTAATACCGGGCGTGTCCGGTCATCATATTCATACCAGACGCGTCCGATCACTCTATGACCAGCGCGACTAACTCCTTTTCAACTCTATTTTCTTCACCCTTGCTCAAATGTGTCAACCACCAAGTGTATCACCTTGTGCACATGTGTTAGCATATTTTCATAAACATTTTCAAGGGTGTTAGCACTCCACTAGATTCTAAATGCATATGCAATGAGTTAGAGCATCTAGTGGCACTTTGATAATCGTATTTCACTATGAGTTTCACTCCTCTTAATAGTACGGTTATCAAACCTAAATGTGATCACACTCGCTAAGTGTCTTGATCATCAAAATAAAATGGCTCCTACCACTTATACCTTTGCCTTGAGCCTTTTGTTTTTCTCTTTCTTCTTTTCAAGTCCAAGCACTTGATCATCACCATGGCATCACCATCATCATGTCATGATCTTTATTTGCTTCACCACTTGGAATGTGCTACCTATCTCATGATCACTTGATAAACTAGGTTAGCATTTAGGGTTTCATCAATTCACCAAAACCAAACTAGAGCTTTCATATGGTGAGCTGGGTCAGCATCTCATCCACCTCCTTTTTTTAGTAGAATCTCGCCCACCTCCTGGCTCGGTGAATAATGGATGAGGCTAGCTCGCTCGAATGGATAAGGCCACACCAGCCACTGCTTCAACCTGTTTTTTAGAGGCAGTAGTTGGGCTGGCACAGGCGGCCCACCATCGGGAGCGTCCGGCGCGGACAGACGCCCTATACCAAGAATTATCGATAAAGGTATGGCCTGGTTGCTCAACACAAGTTGTCGATGCATGCCAAATTTATTTTAATAAGTAAATATAAATCTTTCACCAGCAACAACAAAAGTGTTATTTGCACCTTAATAATCGGTGTGTAGTGGGCTTTTGTAATTCATTTCATAGCTTCGCTCAAATATTGACAGTAATCCCCTCTCGTATAGTTAGTTTACAAATCTAGACATGATAGTTTAAAAAAATCTTACTTGCTTGTTTGATTTAAAGATGATGTTGTTACTACATCACTATTTTAGAGCTTGCGGCCTGGTGATGTTTTAGAGACTGATGACCTTTTAGAGCACTTTTGTGTTTTGGCAAGCAAAGATACATCCTGGGATAATGGAGGATTGTATGCAACCCTGTATGAAGCAAACATTCTCTGGTGTGCCAGTTGAGTGCGTTTTGCTTGAATGTTTAGTTGTATATATCATACATAACTCAAATTGATAGCACTCATTGATGTGTAATCAAAAATGTCTTTTTTCATGTCTGTCTAAATGTGTCACTGTTTGCAAATTGCACATATCGAATATTCTTTTGGAGTTTTGGTATTCTGAAATATCTATTATGCCATTCAAAGCTCACAATTTGACACAATAATAACAAACACTAAAGTCTCAAATTGATGCAGTAATTAGACTTTGAATGTAATATTTTTTTATCTAAAGGAATATAAAAAAACTCTGAAATTGATAGATATTCAATCATATACTAAATACGAAGCTACAATACTAATTCACACACCAAATTACAATCTAATTGAACACTTCCACTATGAAGCCGCCCCTGTCCCCTCCACAAGTCGTGTGCGGTAGCCTTTTGTCCTCCTGTGTTGCGATCGGTGGTTGCTCCCACTCTATTATGAGGCATGAAATCATTGTCTTCAACGTAGAGCTCAACCTCGACGCTGGGGCACCAAAATATCGCGTTGGGAAAAATGGGGGCGAGTGATGAGGAGGACGAAGTCAAAGAGTGCTTGCTAGGGATCTGCTCGCTCGCTTCGATGCCGAGGGAGACAGGGAGGGGGCGAGCAGCTGTGGTCAGGGGCGGATTTAGAGAGGAGAGCGCGGGGGGGGGGGGGGGGGGGGGGGGCTCCATCCCCCTATCACCATAAACATTTTTTTTACAAGTCACCATAAAAACTGTAGAACACCCTTAGCCCGAAGAAGAGAGGAAAAAAAAGAGAAGAGGAGGATGAACCCTTCCTATATTAAAGATGGTTTTAACCTCAATGAAACTAAAATAGCTGCAGCATACGTACGAGTTCATATTGAGGATGAAGTCAAAGGGTGCTTGCTAGAGATATGCTCGCTCGCTTCGATGCCGAGGGAGACAGGGAGGGGGCGAGCAGTTGTGGCCAGGGGCGGATTTAGAGGAGGGGGGGGGGGGGGGGGGGGCGCTCCAGCCCCCTATCACCATAAACATTTTTTTACAAGTCACCCTAAACACTATAGAACACCCTTAGCCCCTCCTACAAATTTTGGATATAGGTGAAGTAAGAAGAGAGAGGAAAAAAAAAAGAGAAGAGGAGCATGAACCCTAAGCTGCATTAGCCTATTGTCACTTAGGGCCTCGTCACACCTATTGGGCCGGAACCGAAGACTGTGATCCTTCTCTGACTGCTCTCTGCTGTTGTCGACGCCAATTACCGAGGATCTAGTAGCATATCACTTTATCAAGAGAAGAAACACTCAAGCAAATGTATCGTTCTGGCAGGTCAGAACATCTACAGAAATACTGCCGGACTAAAACAAAAGCTAATTTCTTGACGACAATACATGCTATTTATTGGTCCAGCCATCCAAATAGAGCAAGGAAAAGACTGTATGCAAGCTACCAACCACCGTCAATACATCACATTCAATAACAACAGGTTGCATCCTCCTTAAGCCGTTGAATTATACATTGAGAGAATTATGTATTTGGCACTGAAACAAATCAGTCTTTTGTATTTAACACTTAAAAATTTGAACTTTCTTATCTGGCATCAAGTTAAAATTTCCTTCCCTATATGGACACTACCGTCCATTCCATCTATTTATCTGTTAGTGGACTACTTTGACTGTGTCAGTTTTTTCATAGTGGGACAGCACTGCCCCTCCTCCTTCATGAATCGCACGAACAGGCACTGGAAGCAAAACGCGTCGGCCTCCTACACTTTCCGTTCCGATTCGCAGCCTAGGGTTAGGGCGGCTGCCGGCAGCAAGGCGGCTCCCGGCGGCTAGGCAGCGCGTCGCCCTTCTCCTCCACCCCCCCCCCCTCGGCTCTAGGGGCGGCGGGTGCCCCAGCGGCGGGTCCGCCCCGGCCATTGGCTGCCGGCGGAGACTCTTCCCGGCGGCAAGGCGGATCCCAGCGGCGAGGCTGCGCGTCTCCCTTCTCCTCCCCCCCCCCCCCCGGTTCGCGCCTCAGTTCGCGGCAGGTGCCCCAGGCGCCGCGTCCGCCCCGCCCGATCCCCCCGGCGTCGATGCGGCACGCCTCACAGAAGTTCAGAATTACAGGTAGAGTTTCTTTTTTTCCACTCCATGTGCTTCTTTGCCTTGTGAGATTAGAAACGAAATGGAAAGCGCGGACCAATTGATCTGTTGTGTGCTAGTAGTAGTATGGTAGTGTGCATCTCAGATTTTCAGTGTTGAAAATCAGTCAGTTGCCTGTTTGTGCTTGTAGATAGTTCTTGCAGTTTGACTTTACTGATCACTTTTGTTTCCCTGCTTTTGTAGAATCTTTGCCTCCACATGGAATGTTGGAGGTAAATCCCCAAGGGGATTGAATCTTGATGAATGGCTTCATTCTTCACCTCCGGCTGATATCTATGTTTTAGGGTGTGTAGCGCCAAGGGCTTCTAAATTTTAAACAAAATTTAACTTCACGATATGCTCTTGAGTGCTGGAAACTGTTTAACTTCTTTTTCTTGTTGTCAGATTTCAAGAAATTGTTCCTTTGAATGCTGGAAATGTTCTTGGCACTGAAGATAATCTCCCAGCCAAAAAGTCAGTATCTGCCATGCCATCTGAGCTCATGTACTGCCTCCAGCGGTCCAGCCCCACCCATCCTGCTGGTGCACTTGCAGGCAGTGGAACCCTTGCTGCCACCTACCACCGCTGCCCACTACTCAGGGCCTCAGGGGACTTTGTGAAAACCCAAGACAAGAAACTCACCAAGTTGCAGCTGGCTGTTGTGTTCAAGTTCAACTATGCTTTCTATGGCTACGGGACAACATTGTTGTGTGAGAAGATAGAGTGTTTACTTTGCACATGAAAAAAAATCTATGCCTCTACGTCCTGGATTGATCTTGTTTACTTCCAACAAAACAAAAAAGAACCAGTCTCATGCAGTCATGCTGTTGAAATTTATTTTTCCTCTTCGGGCAACCAAATTAAATAGCACTTTTTAAGAGATATTTTTCTGAATATATTTCATGTGTTTCCAAAATGAAATGTGTTCTGCTAATCTTTGTGGATGCTTTTCTCCAGTATCGTGCAGATTTTCCTAGTGATCTACAGAAACAGGTTGTTTTTGTGGATTTAGCCCCAATCTTCTCCCAGATGGCAGATGCTGTATTGAGAAGACAAATACAACTCGCTGTTGATACTATAAGTGAGGTCATTAGATCTTTCTAATTATGAAGTTCTATTCCACACACATAATTACTTCTAGTTTTGAGCTTCTATTTAAATTTTCTAGTTCGTTGCATTGTTTTAACAGGCTATAGATGGCGCTGAAGGTTTTCAGAACACACACCAACCTCAGCATTATGAGTCAGCAAAATTTAGGATCGAGCAGGTCTGTTCCACTTGAACCCTGAAAAATGATGGGGACTTCATACATATTTACTTCAAAATTTAGTTCGCTTGTTCATTGAGCTAATTACTTGTAGTCCCAATCAAACATTTCCCAGTGGAGAAACAAGACAAAACAACCATGGTTTATGAGTCCAAATTTGCACTTTTCGCGATGAAATTAACAAGAGAATTATGTATTTATAATTGTAAATGAGTAAAATACGCATTGGGAAGGCTTGTGCCCTGTTGCTACATCTATTCGCCATTATTTAGGGATCTTTTTTACCAGCAATCTCACAAATCATCCGAAGACCATTTTGCTTCAAGCTTCCCTGGATCTCCAATGAAATAAAAATTGTCTTCTTCATGATGTGCCAAATATCAGCAGCAATCAATTTCCATTGTTGATGATTTTTTTTTCAATTTTTCATCTAAATGGACATTTGAGTTAAACATCATTATTTACTCTGCTGACCTTAGCCAGAGTTTAAGAGTTGAAGGGAACCATATGCTGCCACACCCAAGGTTGGATCGTAGGTTCAGTGTCTGTGACCCAGTTAGCTTGGGATGCAGGCAACATTGCCTCTCTTTACTAACATAGTTCGCTTTTTTCATATAAAGTGCAAGTGCTTCAGGAAGGGGAACAAGGAGGGAAAGAGGAGCAACTTCTGGGAGGCTTGCTACTTTATTAGGTTTCAATGCTTGATATGTAGCTCACTACTAGTTGCCTAGAGAACTCATTTAGGGACAGAGGGAGTAATTCGTAGTTTCGGTGATTGAGCGAGAAATATGAGTACTTGTATACTTCTGATGTTCAATTGTGGAGAACTCTAGATGATTGGCTAGCTGTGACACCAGATGCTCAAACCTGTACTATTCTAAGCATTTATGGAGAAATATCTGTTTGTTGTTGCCTTCGTGTCTTGCGATGATCTGACAAGAATATAGGATTGATCAAACTGAAATGAGCGAGCTGCTAAATTGCATCAAACAATTTCTGACCAAGCTAACTAGACAGGGCAAATCCCTCTCGTGCTAAGCCTACCCCAGCGGGATCTGCTCTTGCCTTAGATTATCAAAATCCCATGTTTTATTTGAAATTTATTATTTATTTATTTGCATACTTCGATTATCAAAATCTCATGTTTTAGTTCACAATATATTTATGATATTTATAATTTTCTTATTTGACAACATGTCCATCTATTATTTCCCTATTTGGCATTATGTATTTCTGCTACAAAGAAGGGCATTTATGTCATTTTACCAACCACTTGACGCCGTTACTAGCCTAAATGGACGGCAGTGCTATCTAGGGAAGGAAATTTCAACTTGGTGCTGAATAAGAAAGTTCAAATTTTTTAGTGCTAAATGCGAAAGACTGATTTGTTTCAGTGCCAAATACATAATTCTCTCTTATACATTAGGACAGTTTTGACTACGAGACAGCGTTCTGACATCAGACAGCAACATCCTCAGCCAGACGAGAAAAGCCGCATGACACCATGAAGAATCTACCTCCTCACTGGAGGTGCGCTGCCTCGCCCAACAGGACCACCACCACGACCAGCAGCAGCCTAAAAATTGACAGGCAAAAGAGTTTATAGGAACTATCAATTATCAAGTGATGAATCAATGAATGCACATATATCTTTGATTCTATGAAATCACACAAAATGAAACTCTAAAGAAAATAACACAAAAGTGCTTCGAGATGTTGCGTAGTTCACTTCACCAAGATATTTTGGATTTCACTACTGTCAGGTCCATGTGTGCCCATCTCTACTGACAAGATGCACTATAGAGTTCACAAAATGATTAAAAGAACGTGTTGTGCAAGCTTATTTCTTCATTCCCTGAAAGTTCGACAAGACAAGAAACCAAACTTGACAATAGTGATGACACAGTGTTCAAGTGGAATTGGAAACCTTTCAATTCCATTATAAACACAGTTTCAGTGATCAAAATAAGAAGCTCAAAATCCAGGCCAGCGGGAATCTTTCAACCATGTAAGAAGTTCAAAAGAAACCATCCTTACAAGTAAAAGAAAATCACTGAAAGAAGTGAGTGACACTCAGATTATGTCTTGAAAAGCAATTAACCCAAAGAAAAAAAAATCAGCACCCAAGGTCCCTTCCTACCGTTCCCTCCCTCCCAAAGAAAAGGAAAAAAAAACATATGTTTTACGATGGGAGTATACAACCATGAATTTTTTATACTTCCAGCTGAAAAAAGAGAACACTGAAGCTAGCCACGAAAGGTTCAATACCGAATGAAGGAATGATATTCAAAATTCATTCAGTTTAACAACATCACAATGGTATCTAATGAAGCTACAATTTACTTTGGTGCCAAAGCGCATCCTAATTTCATATATTTGTGCATGTCACATTTGTCCACTCCACCACATTACATTGGTTTTATCGTTTAAAAGGAGAGCGGAAAAACAAACCCTACCAACAGTCTCATTTACCCTCACAGACTCATGGTACCAGCTAAAGCGAAGGACATAGAACTAAAATTCCTGTTATGTTCTGATGGTCAAAAGATGGTTTTAACCTCAATGAAACTAAAATAGCTGCAGCATCCGTACCAGTTCATATTGCTCCCAAGTCTATCAATAACCCAGTCTGAACTCTGAAGTCTTAACAGAAAATGTCAATGCTCGACACTTTCTTTGTAATCATTGATAACAAATGCTCATTTTTTCCCTACTCAACTAACCCTAGACAGTTTGTTCAACTTCCCCCAATGCCAATAGAGTAACACTAACCCCACAAATTCCATCCATGTAGGCATCTATCATAAAGAGAAGAACATCCCCATGAACAAAGGTTTACAAAATAGTCACTATCTTAATATAAAAACATACCAGTAAAAATTAATCTGCTCTACATATAGGTCACTATCTTAATATAAAAAACATAGCAGTAATCATACCCACTGTCTGACTGATTTTAGGCATCAAGACCAAGAGAACTGCAACTTACGAAATCATGCCCTCCTACCTCATGTATTTCAAAGCAAAAACTACTGAATTATATCATTTTTCTATATTAACGTTAGATTAACAAAACATTCATGGTTCTGGACTCATGTCTGCAGTGCTTATTTACTCCAATGTATCACAAAACTTTAAAGTTAAAAATGGTCTTACATAGAAGACAAACAAGTCAATTTGAAGAAAAACTATGCTATATACATATTGCTTTTATTAAAAGATGACAATATATTTTTTAGGAAAACTCTCGATTTTCCCAAGGAAGCAGTATTTGGGTACCATTGCATCCTATTGGCAATGGCAAGCTCTGAATTTAGAATACTTCTTGAATCTTGATTAACAAGAGAAATGCATAAAACGGATGATACTCAACAAGCATGACAGAAACAACAATTTTTGCCACACAAACACAAAATGTAACAATAATAATACTGATATAAGAGAAAAAAAAACTGTCCACTTGCTTACCACTAATGAACTACGGTTAACAATACCAGAAGTCCAATACACATAATTTTAGGTATTTTCCCCCTTTTTCCAAAGGGGCAATGGCGGTCCCTTCATCCAACATGGTACTGCGCCAAAATTTTCTTATCTTATAGCCACTCTTCCATTTCCACTTTTTTCCAGCTTAGTCATTTTAGGTTCTGATTACTTAGGAACTTACGGGGAAAGGAAGATAAAAATTAGATTATAGAAGATGATCCAGTGTCAGTGAATATTTTTTTTGTTTACCTACTATAGTCACAGGGTGGGTGCAGGTGGGTGCCCTTAAAGGTCTCCATCAACCCTCTTTAGTTCAGTTTGAGTACTAGTTTTCCAAAATAAATGTGCCATATTTTGGGAAAAGTAGTACTAACAATTAAATTAAATAGGGTCGGTGTAGACCGTGAAGGGCAGGCCTGGTGCAGTGGTGAGAGCTGTCTCACTAAGTCACCAGGTCGTGGGTTCAAAGCAGCCTCTCCGCAGATTTTGCGGGGGAAAGGCTTGTCTCAGTTTATTCTTCCCCCAGACCCCACTCATGTGGGAGCCTCCGGCACTGGGTCTGCCCCCCTTTAGGGTCGGTGTAGACCCTTAGGGGCAGCAATTTGCAACCTTGTCATAATCATTTTGGGTTTTCGTTAGTTAAGGCCTTGCGGGCAAAAGAAGATAAAATCAAATTATAGAAGATGGTCCAATGGAAGTGAATAACAATTATCTGTATTGGTGGTTTGTATGGATGAGCCAATCATATACGGCCAAACCAAAGGCAAAGAAAAAAAAACAATGATTAAGGTAGAGAGTGAGAAAAAAAAAGAGAAGAGATTGAAACAGTATTTTGATGAAGAGAACAGAACTGATGGAGATGTTCTAGCTATCATACTGATGGAGAACACACACACACAAAAAAAACCAAGATGTTATGATATCCATTAGATTAGAATTTAAGAACATAACTGATGGAGATGTTCTAGCTATCCATGAGCAAGCTAGATTTGCAGCATTATTCATCTTTGACATATTTGATAGTGTACCAAAAAAATACCCCGCAGATTCACAATTTTAACTAATAAGCGAGATTATTCTATGCAGTAAACCAACAAAAGTGTTGTGGTGCCTTTGGAAAGAGTAAATGCACAGTTAACTTTATTATTTCACAAGGACACATTGCATTTTCTTTTGCAAATTACATAAACAGGTTAGTCATATTATACTGAAAAGTATGTAATGAAATAAAGATACGCTGGTGAAACAATCATAGTGAAAAGGGTCATAACTCAAAACAATGGAAAGAAACATTACCCGAGCACGCATTGCAACAGCACGCCCACGGCCAACTCCAATAGCCGAACCTTTGCCCTACATTTGACAAAACAAGCAAATTATGTACCATCTCACCATTAGTTTCTCACAGCAAGACACTAAGCGATACAGGGAGTCATCAGTCACAAACCCTAATCCTCGCTTCCAAGCGCTTGAACATGGGGGCGTTCTTGAGCATATCAGGTATAATCATAAATCTGTAACATAACAGCAGAAAAACCCACACACAGAAAAAACATTAGGCCGCCACAACTCAACAACATTGCATCACGAAATAAATCTAGTTTTTCGATTACCTCACTCTGCTTCCTCTGATGAAGACGTGCTCCAGCTGCGACACCTTCCCATCCTGCAGATTAATCAACAGAGAGGAAGAAAATTACTCAGGGGAGCAGAATCCATGGGGATCTAGCTCAGATCCAAAGGTAGCGCGGGCAATGAGAGCATACCTTGGCGGTGAAGGTAATGTTCTCGAGCTGGCAATTCCAGTTATCCTCGCACTCGACCATGGACCCCCGGTACACTTCGCCGGTCTTGAGCTCCACTGTCACCACGTGACCCACTGCCTCATGGAGCAATTTCACCGGGATCCCTAGGCTCCGGCTCATCTTCCCCTTTCCGTCTCCCTCTCGCTGGCTCTCTTTCCCCCTCCTTTTGCGCCGCTAAAACCCCAGCTCGTGGAAACAGGAGGCGGCACGTGACGAAGCGAGGCGGACCAAGGGCGAAGGGAGAAGAAAGGAAAGGAAACAGGCAGGCTTGGATCTTAACGGGCCGTTTGTTACGAGACGAGCCCAAATTTGAGAGGAGGGGAGCCCGGCCCAAGTCGCCGCGAAAACGACCGCACCGAATCGCTTGCCGATGAAGCAAATCGCCCCGAGACGAAGGAAAGAAAAAGAAACCGATGCGACGCGTCTTCAATCCACCTGTCCGTGATCCGTCCACGGTCCACCCAGAACTAGGGCCTTGTTTAGATTGAAGATTTTTTCAACCCGATGAATAGTAGCACTTTCGTCTTATTTGGTAAATATTGTCCAATCGTGGACCAACTAAGCTCAAAAGATTCATCTCGTGATTTTCAACTAAACTGTGTAATTAGTTATTTTTTTTATCTATATTTAATACTCCATGCAAGCGTCCAAAAATTGATGTAATGGAGAGAGAGTGAAAAAACTTGGAATTTTGATGTAAACTAAACAAGGCCTAGACTAGAAGCCGAACCAACCCCCACCACATTCATTTCGCTCCCCAGCCGTACGAACTCGCAGATCGGAGAGACCGAGGCGCCCGCGGCTTTGCTTTCCTTCCCTGCCCCGTTCACGAGAGAAGTTCCTAGAGTGTTCGAGTCGAGCAGGGTTCCGATGGCGCTGCAGTGGATGATCCTGGCGTGCGTGGTGGCGGTGGAGGCGGCGGTGGCTGCGCTGGTCGCGCTCCCGGTGCCCCGCGCCGTGCGGGGCCAGATCGTCGCGCTCACGTCCTTGTTCCTGCAGCCCCTCTCCGGCGTGATACCCTTCGCCGCCTTCCAGCTCCTCGGTGCGTGCGTCGCCGCCTCCCCGACACCCGACCTTCTGCTTGCTACCCCGTTTCGGGCTCTGACTTGTTTTTTTTTCCTTATGTGGGTGCAGATATCTACTGGAAGAAGGAGCACAGGCTGATGTGCACCTCGGAGATTTGCACCGCCGAAGAGCGCATTCGCTTCGAGAAATCTGTGAGTGATTGAATCCCTTCCATGTTTAGATTTGTGTGGTGCTTCTAGGGTTCTGGTTTTCCTGCTTAGCTTTGTAAATCTGAAATATGTAGTGATTGTTTTCCCCTTGATGAGGCTCAGTTGTTTAGTTGGTCTGTATCGGTTCTACTGCCTTAGATAGAAAAGCGTGAGGTGGCCAAGTATTTTGTAAAGTTTTAGTGATGCTCTCAGAAGGGCGGGCCTGGTGCAAGCGGTAGGCTCTTACCCGGGTTCGAGTCGCGGTCTCCTCGCATTGCACAGGCGAGGGTAGGGCTTGCCACTGACACCCTTCCCCAGACCCCGCAGAGAGCGGGAGCTCTCTGCACTGGGTACGCCCTTTTTTTAGTGATGCTCTCAATTTGATTTTGATATGCCAGCTTAGTTAGATGATTGCTTTCGAAACTTTAAATGGCTCTGGAAAGAAGCAAAGTTTTATTTTTTAGTATATATAAGTTAGAGAACCAGAAACTAGGAACCAGACAAGATGCAGAAGCAAAATTGGAATCTGGATAATCATGTTTTTTGAGGCAATGTGGCGTCCTATAGCACTGGAGGTACGCCTGGACACCTAGGTGCCTTCTAGGTGACGCCTAGGTGAATGCCATAACTAAAACCCTGTGGCGTCCTTTGACACCTGAGGTATGTCTCAACGCCTAAGCAACGACTCAAAAACCATGTGGGTAACAGAGGAAACAAACATAGTCTAGTATGGGTCGTATAACCACTCAACTTTCATTCTATGGCCACCATGCAAGTAACGGGCTCAAAACCATGGCAGTCTAACATCTCATAGATTAGAAGAGGCTTGTCTATCAGCTACATTTCTAGAGGAACTTAATGTTTTCTCATTTGCTGCAGACATCTTGTTAGATGTCATAAGTGACAAGTTCATTTGCAGCTACACAGCACCAACTCAACTGATGTCAACATTTCTTAAAAGGACACCAATCTTCCTAAACATATTCCATATTTCTGTCCTGTAACGTTGTATGTACCTGTGTTAAGAACTAATAAGCGTATATATATACATTCTATCCTGCATAACTATGCAGGTTGCATGATAATTACCACCGTTGTGGCATGTTTGAGAGGAAAAAATAATAGCAGATATACCCCTTAATTTGTATATGATAATTTGAAAAAGTAAGTTCTATTCTATATCAGCATTTGCAACCATTATCCATACATTTCACATAAGCTGTTCTACAATATTACATTCACAAAAAGGGCAGAGTCTATTATCAAGCTTCCATAAATTAACCCACCTTTAAAACAAACAGCCTGCATGGTGACAGTGGACACTACTGCTACTGAGTTATCTCTGCCATTGGAATGTTTTCTCTCTTTGTAACATTTGTGGCTCTACCATTCATTTTCTTGTGTGCAGTTTAACGGTTGTGAAACTTTTATAGACTTAGCTTTCATGTTTTGTGATTTTGTGATTTTCGAATGTGATTTTTGGTCGTCTTCTAGTATGTTTGGTAACGGGGATCACCCACACCCCTTCAGAAAATTATAAAGTTAATGCCAATAGCTTGTCCATATCAACCAATTATATTGCTGCTTTTTCAGCCTCTCATAGGAAGGGAGTTTTACTATTAGTTTCTTTAGTTCCTCTGTGTCTCAATGATATTTTTTTCCTGCACAGATGTTTAAAGCTCAGAGGAATGTCATCCTTTGTGTTTCAGCATGCCTCCTTTACTGGTAAAGTTTCTCATCAGCAGAATCTGCTTTGTTGACTTCCCATGAGTGTCCATATTGTCTTAATTTTAACTATTTATTATTTGCTTTCTGGTACAGGTGCATTTATCGTATAGTAAAATTCAACAAGGATATTAAGGCATTGGAAGAGACCGAGAAGCGCCTCAAGGAAGAGTAGATCTCGTGTTTTAAGGTTAGTTGTTTTAGTGTGATTCAATGCGTATTAGGTTTTCCAGTTCTCCTCAGCAGTGAATTTGTAAGGATGTCAGATGGTGATTAGTTTGATGTTGCCTTGACCACGCTTTCATTAGTAAAGAAGCCCTTCAGCACTTGTAAGTGTTGGCCAAACCAGAGTTAAAATGTTGAAAAAATTGCCTGTCACTCCCCATGAACCCTTTTTCTAACATACCACTCCCTAAATTCGGTTTGCTATTTTAGCACTCCTTCCTTTCTAGTCCATCTTCTGTGGATTTCTCACCATTATTACCTTTCTCAAATGAGCACATCCTCTCCCTGTATTTGCCCTCTCTGCTGTCCAAGCTCCAGGTATGGAAACCAAATAGATTTCCGGTGAGCTCAAGCCATGTTCTCCGCAGATACAGCTGCATGGTGGGCAGCGTGGATGGAACCTCAGGTGCGGGATCAAGCTTTCAGCGATGTGTTGAGCTTGGGCACACCAACACACCAGCTGCAAAAGGACCACCAACCCACGCTGAGCTCATGTAGTTGGAGTTGCTTCACCTCATAGTGGTCGTGTGCAGCAAAGTGGTTTGTGGTGCATGTGCCGCATGAATTCAAGGTGCAGGTAGACTAAGCTGCACGAATGCTAAGGGAACCAGCAAGCTGCTACGCAGGGTGTGTCCAGGAGGGCGTTAGCGGCGGAGGGGAGGAAGACTACCAGAGACAAGATTTGACGGAATGCTAGGACGGAACAAAAATGAGTAAAAGGCTGCTGAAATAGAAAATCGGATTTAGGGCGTGGTATATGTTAGGAAAACAGTTTGTGGGAAGTCCTAATGAGGCAAGTTCTCCTTAAGGGTCTGTTTGGATAGATGAAAAACCCCTCCAATCCATACATGTTGGGAGAGATTGAGGGGGAAAATTAGTTCATTTTCCACTCCAGTCCATATGGAATGGAAGGGATTGAATTTATCCTGATAAACCCAATTCCTTCCATTACACATGGAGTGGAGTGGAAAATAATTTCATTGGGTTTGCATTGATGTGGTTTGCTGAAAAATAATTATAGGTCACCTGAAATTAGAAATTAGTTAATTGCCACCTATTTGTTGTACTACCGCTATGAAGGCTAGAATGCACACATGTCTTCATTTCAACTAGAAGTTTTATAAACCATGCATGCGGCTCTGATTGGTTTTGATGTGTGTTCATGAATCTGTCTGCTTGTCCAGTATGCAACCCACTGGGCAAGGTCATCCTCACCTCTTATTTTTACTTGTTATACCAATAGCAGTATGAGTAGCAGATAGTGCCTATGTGTTAAGCTTCAGTAAAGCATGGGGCATGGCATACATGATACATCCGCATTTCGGGCAGAGTAATGGAATTATTCAATTATGATTACCTTTATGGGGATATCTGAGTTACATTTTTCTTGTTCTTTGCTTGATGCAGGTGGCTGTTGTGGTGCTCCTGGCCATCAGAAGATATTGTTATGCAGGTGGGGTTGTGGTGCTCCTGGCCTTCAGAAGATATTGTTAAAATGTCATAGTTCGTAGGATTTCTAGTGTATAGTGTTCTTCATCAAAGAAGAGAATGTTATACTGTTTCGGCGAACATGTGAAGTATGAGTCTTATTTTTAAGAGGTCTTTATTTTTAACTTATGGTGACAGTTTTGTTATTGTGATCATTTTTAGCATCGGTCAGTCATCAAACAGTTTAAATGTTTTCTGAAATCTTGTTTGAATATCCACATGCCTTTTCTTCGTCTTGCATGCTGAACTATTCTGGTATATGTTAGTGTTTTACTTCGATCGTTTCCGTTCTCTTCGTGACGAAGTTTGCAGCAGGTGAATTAAGACCTGTTCAAACCTAGGATGGAGTAACGTAATATTTTTCGCTTGCGCTAAGTGTTTGCCGTCTAACGTACACATACATGGTGCCCATCAGCAAACATGTCCAATTTGAACCGGCTGTCACTGGAAGATCCAGTGGTCATGATCAATTTATCCAGTGCACTAAAAAATTCAATCCTGGCGCTGTTTGAAACCTGATCTTGTCCCAATCAACTTCTTGAAACCCTAGACTCATTCTCCATCTGTTTTAGCCACTCTTAATCAACTTTGTTCGGAGTAACCCTAACGTTTGTACCAAAATTCTTTTGATCAAGCCACTAATCTTGACCCACTTAATAGTACGACTAAATATAAACAAAAGCCCTAACACTAAGTCTAAGTGCTCCCAAACACATGCACTTCGACACTACTGTGTCCTCGAATATCCTTGTTTCATTCACATAATCCAACCACTAAGGGGCAAGAAAACCAAGTTCGGTCTCAATGTGGCAACCCCTTTGTCATATTGACCCGCAAAACAAAGGTCGCCACACGTTTTTGTTTTCATAAATCACCTTGATCAAATAATTAGTTTGCAGGTGATGAACACAACAATATTACAACAGAGCGGCAGCCAGTCACCTGTATTGCAAAATTGAGGGTGTAACCCGCTTTGCGTGAATAGTTTTTGACAAATTCGATGTACTGACTTGTTTTTCTGTGAATTCTTTTTAGTGTTGGAGGGAAGAACTCATTGAGCTCAATGTTGTTTATGTGAATCCGATGCATGTGTTTCTCCATCGTCGGATTATCCGATGGACACATTTTGTCTCACTTTCAAAGGGTCACTAACAAAACACTATATGATCATATGAGCACAGTTGAAAGAATCAACTAGACCCAGAGGGGTGAATAGGCTAAGATTAAAATTTAGACCCAGGGGGTGAATAGGCTGTTTTAACACTAACGGCTAGTTTTTTTTAAGGAGTCTTATTGGTGCCCTTCGAGTACTATACTCATTCAAAAATCAGTAGAGTTCTCTCAATCTCTATTTGTGCATTTTTTTTTACTTGTGCTTGACTCGATATGTTTGGGTATGCTTGTTTCTGTGTGCATATGATGTGTGACTAAGTTTGTTGGGATAAAAAAGAAACACCTCTATAAAAGATGTTTTGAGATAGAGCAGTAGGTAGCTATTCTAGTTCAATTTGGTTTTACCTAACCGATTTTAGAACCCGTCTTGGCCGAGTATATACTGACATAACATGAAGATGTTTTTAACTATAGGTTTCGCTTATTCAATCTCCCTCTACCGTCTGTTTGGTTGGAGTGCTGGAGCCAACCCGAATGGGTTCGACCCATTTTCTGGTTGTTTGGATGGAGGTTTGGGATGGGTTGGGTTCGACCCCAGGAGAATATTCCTCCAATATGCGGGTTCGATTGCTCCGTCGAAATCTGGCGGACGGAGCCGCTCCGCTCGGGTTGAGAACCCTAAACCTTATCCCTTCACCTCCCCTCCACTCGACCGCTCCATCAGACCACCGCCGCCCAGCGCCGAGCCCCGCATCTCCGCCAGGGTTGCGCAGCGCCGGCCTCGCCCAGCGCCGGCCCCGCCTGGTCCGCCGCGCCGACCCTACCTGGTCCGCCGCGCCCGAGGAGCCGCCCCGCCGCGCCCGAGGTGCCGCCCCGCCCGCCTCCAGGTCCGCCCGAGGAGCCGCCCGCCCGCCGGCCTCTGCCCTGGACCGGCGCCGCCCTCTGCCCCGGATCCCTGCAGGTGAGTACTAGTTTAGTCTTGTTCTGTTGTTACTTTTTCATAGCGATTTCATAGCGATTTCATTGATGCGATTGATGAAATGCCGAGAGGTTTCAGGGCGCTGCCCTGAAACCCGCGAGGGGGCGTCCCCCCCCTCGACCCCCCGCCCGCTGACCGGCCAGCGGGGCCGCCGTTTGCGTACAACGCCTAGATGGTTAGGAGCACCCTTTTCCTATGAATAGAAACAAACTATGGATGGTCTTTCAGTAGTATATTGTGCTCAGACTTAAATTGTAAGTAACTTTGAATCAAACTACATGAATTTTAAGACCATGTTACCTCTTATATGGAATTGGATGGGGTCTGCTTCTGAATATTTGCTTTTTACCTACCTGATCTATATTGATTGTGCTGCTGTGCTTGATTGTGCTGCTGTATGTAGATGAATAACAGGCTCAAGGCATTTGTTTTTGCTGCTGCTGCACATTGGTTGTTGTGTGTCATGGCAATTGTTGTTCGCTCTAGGAAAAGAAAACGAGTTGCAAGAAGGGAAGGGATTACTTATGCACCAATATATGAAAGGGATAGGAAGAGAATGGAATACCTCAATGACAAAATCTGGAAGGATGACACAACTTGTGTAAACATGCTGAGAATGAACAAAGCACGTTTCTTTAGGTTTTGTAAGTTGTTTAGAGATCGTGGTTTACTTGAAGATACCGTTCATATGTGTGTTGAGGAGCAAGTGGCAATGTTTTTGCATACTGTGGGGCACAATGTTAGGAATAGAGTAATTGCAACCAATTTTGGTAGATCCGGAGAAACGGTCAGTCGTTATTTTAACAAAGTACTTCATGCTATTGGTGAGCTACGAGATGATTATATTAGGCCCCCTTCATTGGACACTCCAGCTAAAATTGAAGGAGACCCAAGGTGGTATCCATACTTTAAGGTGTGAAGCTCAACCTTATGTCATATTCTAAGTTTATTTTTTGCCAAACCTAATTGACCTAATCTTGACTTCTTTGAACATCACGTAGGATTGTATAGGAGCACTTGATGGTACACATATAAGAGCCACTATTCCAAAGGAAATGCAGCATGCTTTTCGTGGTAGATACAAGCATTGTACTCAAAATGTACTGGCAGCCGTAGATTTTGACCAAAAGTTCACCTATGTGTTGGCCGGATGGGAGGGGACAGCACATGACGCACTAGTTTTACGTGATGCTTTAACACGTGAGGGTGGCCTTCGTGTGCCACAAGGTAATACAAGAACCTATGTCTTGTCCATAAATTTGTTCATCAAAATTAATAGATCATTGAGATGTAACCTAACTATGCATCATATGTTAGGTAAATATTACCTAGTTGATGCTGGATATGGAGCCAAACCAGGATTTTTACCCCCTTTTCGGGGTGTACGATACCACTTGAATGAATGGGGGAGGAATCCGGTGCAAAATGAGAAGGAATTGTTCAACCGTAGGCACTGCTCATTGAGAATCATAGTAGAGCAAGCATTTGGAGCACTAAAAAGGAGATTCAAAGTACTTGATGATGCCTCTCCTTTTTTTCCTTATGAAACTCAAGTTGATATTGTTGTTGCTTGCTGCATCATTCATAATTGGGTGATTGAAGATGGGAGTGATGAATTCAATATACCAAGTGACAACGATGAGGACACCCAGCACACCACATATGCTGGGACAGCAAGTGAGAATGCCATTATGCTAGCTTTTAGGGAAGGCCTGGCTGCCCAAATGTGGGCAGATCGTCAAAGCCATGGAAACTAGTATCAGTCAATGTAATTTGTGTTGTATTTTTTTCTTGGACAATATAATAATTGTATTTGAGGGCTGAAATTGTATTTGAGGACATATTTCTACAGATATTTGATTGCCACGTTGTTTGCTACTTTGTTTGCTACTTTGTTGGCATTATTATTTGAGGACATATATTGCATTGTTTATTTTGTAGGGGAATGGAAGCAGAGGGTAGTGCAGGGACTGGTGGACATGCTACTTGGACTTCAACTTGGTCAGCCTGCATGCTCGAATACCTTGCCAATTTAGTGGTTAATGGCACCAAGACTTCATCCACCTTCAAGATGGTTCACTACAATGGGTGTGCAAAGGCTCTTCAAGAGAAATTTGGCATTGTGCGCAGTGGTGAGCAGGTTAAGAATCACCTTAAGACATGGCAAAAGAAGTTTCGTAAAATATGTGACCTTCGTGGTTTGAGTGCTGCTGGTTGGGATGAAGATACCTTCACTATAACTCTTGATGATGAGCACTACAACAATCATATTAAGGTATTTGCTGAATTATTAGTTCTCACATATAATAATCTAATAATAGTTGCTGAATTATTAGTTGTCACATAATAGTAGTTGCTAAAAATGTACATATATTGCAGGATCACAAGTCTGATGCTGATTTTCTAAACAAGCCTATTCAACACTTTGAGGAGATGCACACAATATTTGGAAGTACCATGGCTACAGGCAAGTTTGCAAAGGACTCGGGTGTGCCTCTAGGTACACAGGAAGACAGTACAGATGACTGGGACAATGAGGTACAGAGGATGGAGGTACAGAGTGATAGGAATGCAAATGAAGACAACAATGCGGCAACTTCATCGGCTACCAAGGCCACCAATCCTAAGAAGAGGGACAAGGGCAAGAAGAGGGCCATGACTGACCAAGATCCATTGGTTGCTGCAATTAAATGGGGAAGTACCAAGTTAGCCAAGGCGATAAAGGAAGCGGGGAAACCTGACAATGATGTGCCGGATGATTTGTATGACAACTTGATGGCTATGAGTGGTAGTTTCAATTCGACTCACTTATCCTTCTACCATTCCTACTTGGTCCAACATCCTCACATAGCTAGAGCTTTCAACTCCTTGCCTTTTGAACATAAATTCAATTGGGTTGCAAAGCACATTGCTGACAACTACCCTGGGCAGTAAGGGTAAGTTGTAGTCATGGGATGGTTCTTTTGTTGGTACCATATAGAACTTTATATTTGTGGTCTAAGTAAGCTTGTGTCTTGCTATGTGGAAGCCTTGAACTTGCTATATATTGTGTAAGGCTTGAACTTGATGCATCGTGCAAGCATCAGACTTGATATTAGTGTGTAATGTGCCTATGGATATGGCCTAAGACTTTTATTTGTAATATGGCCAAGACTTTTATATGTGCCTGTTATATTATTTGAGTTTTTTACCTGTGTGCCATTATAAAATATTGAAATGACCTTTATACATTAGGACAGTTTTGACTACGAGACAGCGTTCTGACATCAGACAGCAACATCCTCAGCCAGACGAGAAAAGCCGCATGACACCATGAAGAATCTACCTCCTCACTGGAGGTGCGCTGCCTCGCCCAACAGGACCACCACCACGACCAGCAGCAGCCTAAAAATTGACAGGCAAAAGAGTTTATAGGAACTATCAATTATCAAGTGATGAATCAATGAATGCACATATATCTTTGATTCTATGAAATCACACAAAATGAAACTCTAAAGAAAATAACACAAAAGTGCTTCGAGATGTTGCGTAGTTCACTTCACCAAGATATTTTGGATTTCACTACTGTCAGGTCCATGTGTGCCCATCTCTACTGACAAGATGCACTATAGAGTTCACAAAATGATTAAAAGAACGTGTTGTGCAAGCTTATTTCTTCATTCCCTGAAAGTTCGACAAGACAAGAAACCAAACTTGACAATAGTGATGACACAGTGTTCAAGTGGAATTGGAAACCTTTCAATTCCATTATAAACACAGTTTCAGTGATCAAAATAAGAAGCTCAAAATCCAGGCCAGCGGGAATCTTTCAACCATGTAAGAAGTTCAAAAGAAACCATCCTTACAAGTAAAAGAAAATCACTGAAAGAAGTGAGTGACACTCAGATTATGTCTTGAAAAGCAATTAACCCAAAGAAAAAAAAATCAGCACCCAAGGTCCCTTCCTACCGTTCCCTCCCTCCCAAAGAAAAGGAAAAAAAAACATATGTTTTACGATGGGAGTATACAACCATGAATTTTTTATACTTCCAGCTGAAAAAAGAGAACACTGAAGCTAGCCACGAAAGGTTCAATACCGAATGAAGGAATGATATTCAAAATTCATTCAGTTTAACAACATCACAATGGTATCTAATGAAGCTACAATTTACTTTGGTGCCAAAGCGCATCCTAATTTCATATATTTGTGCATGTCACATTTGTCCACTCCACCACATTACATTGGTTTTATCGTTTAAAAGGAGAGCGGAAAAACAAACCCTACCAACAGTCTCATTTACCCTCACAGACTCATGGTACCAGCTAAAGCGAAGGACATAGAACTAAAATTCCTGTTATGTTCTGATGGTCAAAAGATGGTTTTAACCTCAATGAAACTAAAATAGCTGCAGCATCCGTACCAGTTCATATTGCTCCCAAGTCTATCAATAACCCAGTCTGAACTCTGAAGTCTTAACAGAAAATGTCAATGCTCGACACTTTCTTTGTAATCATTGATAACAAATGCTCATTTTTTCCCTACTCAACTAACCCTAGACAGTTTGTTCAACTTCCCCCAATGCCAATAGAGTAACACTAACCCCACAAATTCCATCCATGTAGGCATCTATCATAAAGAGAAGAACATCCCCATGAACAAAGGTTTACAAAATAGTCACTATCTTAATATAAAAACATACCAGTAAAAATTAATCTGCTCTACATATAGGTCACTATCTTAATATAAAAAACATAGCAGTAATCATACCCACTGTCTGACTGATTTTAGGCATCAAGACCAAGAGAACTGCAACTTACGAAATCATGCCCTCCTACCTCATGTATTTCAAAGCAAAAACTACTGAATTATATCATTTTTCTATATTAACGTTAGATTAACAAAACATTCATGGTTCTGGACTCATGTCTGCAGTGCTTATTTACTCCAATGTATCACAAAACTTTAAAGTTAAAAATGGTCTTACATAGAAGACAAACAAGTCAATTTGAAGAAAAACTATGCTATATACATATTGCTTTTATTAAAAGATGACAATATATTTTTTAGGAAAACTCTCGATTTTCCCAAGGAAGCAGTATTTGGGTACCATTGCATCCTATTGGCAATGGCAAGCTCTGAATTTAGAATACTTCTTGAATCTTGATTAACAAGAGAAATGCATAAAACGGATGATACTCAACAAGCATGACAGAAACAACAATTTTTGCCACACAAACACAAAATGTAACAATAATAATACTGATATAAGAGAAAAAAAAACTGTCCACTTGCTTACCACTAATGAACTACGGTTAACAATACCAGAAGTCCAATACACATAATTTTAGGTATTTTCCCCCTTTTTCCAAAGGGGCAATGGCGGTCCCTTCATCCAACATGGTACTGCGCCAAAATTTTCTTATCTTATAGCCACTCTTCCATTTCCACTTTTTTCCAGCTTAGTCATTTTAGGTTCTGATTACTTAGGAACTTACGGGGAAAGGAAGATAAAAATTAGATTATAGAAGATGATCCAGTGTCAGTGAATATTTTTTTTGTTTACCTACTATAGTCACAGGGTGGGTGCAGGTGGGTGCCCTTAAAGGTCTCCATCAACCCTCTTTAGTTCAGTTTGAGTACTAGTTTTCCAAAATAAATGTGCCATATTTTGGGAAAAGTAGTACTAACAATTAAATTAAATAGGGTCGGTGTAGACCGTGAAGGGCAGGCCTGGTGCAGTGGTGAGAGCTGTCTCACTAAGTCACCAGGTCGTGGGTTCAAAGCAGCCTCTCCGCAGATTTTGCGGGGGAAAGGCTTGTCTCAGTTTATTCTTCCCCCAGACCCCACTCATGTGGGAGCCTCCGGCACTGGGTCTGCCCCCCTTTAGGGTCGGTGTAGACCCTTAGGGGCAGCAATTTGCAACCTTGTCATAATCATTTTGGGTTTTCGTTAGTTAAGGCCTTGCGGGCAAAAGAAGATAAAATCAAATTATAGAAGATGGTCCAATGGAAGTGAATAACAATTATCTGTATTGGTGGTTTGTATGGATGAGCCAATCATATACGGCCAAACCAAAGGCAAAGAAAAAAAAACAATGATTAAGGTAGAGAGTGAGAAAAAAAAAGAGAAGAGATTGAAACAGTATTTTGATGAAGAGAACAGAACTGATGGAGATGTTCTAGCTATCATACTGATGGAGAACACACACACACAAAAAAAACCAAGATGTTATGATATCCATTAGATTAGAATTTAAGAACATAACTGATGGAGATGTTCTAGCTATCCATGAGCAAGCTAGATTTGCAGCATTATTCATCTTTGACATATTTGATAGTGTACCAAAAAAATACCCCGCAGATTCACAATTTTAACTAATAAGCGAGATTATTCTATGCAGTAAACCAACAAAAGTGTTGTGGTGCCTTTGGAAAGAGTAAATGCACAGTTAACTTTATTATTTCACAAGGACACATTGCATTTTCTTTTGCAAATTACATAAACAGGTTAGTCATATTATACTGAAAAGTATGTAATGAAATAAAGATACGCTGGTGAAACAATCATAGTGAAAAGGGTCATAACTCAAAACAATGGAAAGAAACATTACCCGAGCACGCATTGCAACAGCACGCCCACGGCCAACTCCAATAGCCGAACCTTTGCCCTACATTTGACAAAACAAGCAAATTATGTACCATCTCACCATTAGTTTCTCACAGCAAGACACTAAGCGATACAGGGAGTCATCAGTCACAAACCCTAATCCTCGCTTCCAAGCGCTTGAACATGGGGGCGTTCTTGAGCATATCAGGTATAATCATAAATCTGTAACATAACAGCAGAAAAACCCACACACAGAAAAAACATTAGGCCGCCACAACTCAACAACATTGCATCACGAAATAAATCTAGTTTTTCGATTACCTCACTCTGCTTCCTCTGATGAAGACGTGCTCCAGCTGCGACACCTTCCCATCCTGCAGATTAATCAACAGAGAGGAAGAAAATTACTCAGGGGAGCAGAATCCATGGGGATCTAGCTCAGATCCAAAGGTAGCGCGGGCAATGAGAGCATACCTTGGCGGTGAAGGTAATGTTCTCGAGCTGGCAATTCCAGTTATCCTCGCACTCGACCATGGACCCCCGGTACACTTCGCCGGTCTTGAGCTCCACTGTCACCACGTGACCCACTGCCTCATGGAGCAATTTCACCGGGATCCCTAGGCTCCGGCTCATCTTCCCCTTTCCGTCTCCCTCTCGCTGGCTCTCTTTCCCCCTCCTTTTGCGCCGCTAAAACCCCAGCTCGTGGAAACAGGAGGCGGCACGTGACGAAGCGAGGCGGACCAAGGGCGAAGGGAGAAGAAAGGAAAGGAAACAGGCAGGCTTGGATCTTAACGGGCCGTTTGTTACGAGACGAGCCCAAATTTGAGAGGAGGGGAGCCCGGCCCAAGTCGCAGCGAAAACGACCGCACCGAATCGCTTGCCGATGAAGCAAATCGCCCCCAGACGAAGGAAAGAAAAAGAAACCGATGCGACGCGTCTTCAATCCACCTGTCCGTGATCCGTCCACGGTCCACCCAGAACTAGGGCCTTGTTTAGATTGAAGATTTTTTCAACCCGATGAATAGTAGCACTTTCGTCTTATTTGGTAAATATTGTCCAATCGTGGACCAACTAAGCTCAAAAGATTCATCTCGTGATTTTCAACTAAACTGTGTAATTAGTTATTTTTTTTATCTATATTTAATACTCCATGCAAGCGTCCAAAAATTGATGTAATGGAGAGAGAGTGAAAAAACTTGGAATTTTGATGTAAACTAAACAAGGCCTAGACTAGAAGCCGAACCAACCCCCACCACATTCATTTCGCTCCCCAGCCGTACGAACTCGCAGATCGGAGAGACCGAGGCGCCCGCGGCTTTGCTTTCCTTCCCTGCCCCGTTCACGAGAGAAGTTCCTAGAGTGTTCGAGTCGAGCAGGGTTCCGATGGCGCTGCAGTGGATGATCCTGGCGTGCGTGGTGGCGGTGGAGGCGGCGGTGGCTGCGCTGGTCGCGCTCCCGGTGCCCCGCGCCGTGCGGGGCCAGATCGTCGCGCTCACGTCCTTGTTCCTGCAGCCCCTCTCCGGCGTGATACCCTTCGCCGCCTTCCAGCTCCTCGGTGCGTGCGTCGCCGCCTCCCCGACACCCGACCTTCTGCTTGCTACCCCGTTTCGGGCTCTGACTTGTTTTTTTTTCCTTATGTGGGTGCAGATATCTACTGGAAGAAGGAGCACAGGCTGATGTGCACCTCGGAGATTTGCACCGCCGAAGAGCGCATTCGCTTCGAGAAATCTGTGAGTGATTGAATCCCTTCCATGTTTAGATTTGTGTGGTGCTTCTAGGGTTCTGGTTTTCCTGCTTAGCTTTGTAAATCTGAAATATGTAGTGATTGTTTTCCCCTTGATGAGGCTCAGTTGTTTAGTTGGTCTGTATCGGTTCTACTGCCTTAGATAGAAAAGCGTGAGGTGGCCAAGTATTTTGTAAAGTTTTAGTGATGCTCTCAGAAGGGCGGGCCTGGTGCAAGCGGTAGGCTCTTACCCGGGTTCGAGTCGCGGTCTCCTCGCATTGCACAGGCGAGGGTAGGGCTTGCCACTGACACCCTTCCCCAGACCCCGCAGAGAGCGGGAGCTCTCTGCACTGGGTACGCCCTTTTTTTAGTGATGCTCTCAATTTGATTTTGATATGCCAGCTTAGTTAGATGATTGCTTTCGAAACTTTAAATGGCTCTGGAAAGAAGCAAAGTTTTATTTTTTAGTATATATAAGTTAGAGAACCAGAAACTAGGAACCAGACAAGATGCAGAAGCAAAATTGGAATCTGGATAATCATGTTTTTTGAGGCAATGTGGCGTCCTATAGCACTGGAGGTACGCCTGGACACCTAGGTGCCTTCTAGGTGACGCCTAGGTGAATGCCATAACTAAAACCCTGTGGCGTCCTTTGACACCTGAGGTATGTCTCAACGCCTAAGCAACGACTCAAAAACCATGTGGGTAACAGAGGAAACAAACATAGTCTAGTATGGGTCGTATAACCACTCAACTTTCATTCTATGGCCACCATGCAAGTAACGGGCTCAAAACCATGGCAGTCTAACATCTCATAGATTAGAAGAGGCTTGTCTATCAGCTACATTTCTAGAGGAACTTAATGTTTTCTCATTTGCTGCAGACATCTTGTTAGATGTCATAAGTGACAAGTTCATTTGCAGCTACACAGCACCAACTCAACTGATGTCAACATTTCTTAAAAGGACACCAATCTTCCTAAACATATTCCATATTTCTGTCCTGTAACGTTGTATGTACCTGTGTTAAGAACTAATAAGCGTATATATATACATTCTATCCTGCATAACTATGCAGGTTGCATGATAATTACCACCGTTGTGGCATGTTTGAGAGGAAAAAATAATAGCAGATATACCCCTTAATTTGTATATGATAATTTGAAAAAGTAAGTTCTATTCTATATCAGCATTTGCAACCATTATCCATACATTTCACATAAGCTGTTCTACAATATTACATTCACAAAAAGGGCAGAGTCTATTATCAAGCTTCCATAAATTAACCCACCTTTAAAACAAACAGCCTGCATGGTGACAGTGGACACTACTGCTACTGAGTTATCTCTGCCATTGGAATGTTTTCTCTCTTTGTAACATTTGTGGCTCTACCATTCATTTTCTTGTGTGCAGTTTAACGGTTGTGAAACTTTTATAGACTTAGCTTTCATGTTTTGTGATTTTGTGATTTTCGAATGTGATTTTTGGTCGTCTTCTAGTATGTTTGGTAACGGGGATCACCCACACCCCTTCAGAAAATTATAAAGTTAATGCCAATAGCTTGTCCATATCAACCAATTATATTGCTGCTTTTTCAGCCTCTCATAGGAAGGGAGTTTTACTATTAGTTTCTTTAGTTCCTCTGTGTCTCAATGATATTTTTTTCCTGCACAGATGTTTAAAGCTCAGAGGAATGTCATCCTTTGTGTTTCAGCATGCCTCCTTTACTGGTAAAGTTTCTCATCAGCAGAATCTGCTTTGTTGACTTCCCATGAGTGTCCATATTGTCTTAATTTTAACTATTTATTATTTGCTTTCTGGTACAGGTGCATTTATCGTATAGTAAAATTCAACAAGGATATTAAGGCATTGGAAGAGACCGAGAAGCGCCTCAAGGAAGAGTAGATCTCGTGTTTTAAGGTTAGTTGTTTTAGTGTGATTCAATGCGTATTAGGTTTTCCAGTTCTCCTCAGCAGTGAATTTGTAAGGATGTCAGATGGTGATTAGTTTGATGTTGCCTTGACCACGCTTTCATTAGTAAAGAAGCCCTTCAGCACTTGTAAGTGTTGGCCAAACCAGAGTTAAAATGTTGAAAAAATTGCCTGTCACTCCCCATGAACCCTTTTTCTAACATACCACTCCCTAAATTCGGTTTGCTATTTTAGCACTCCTTCCTTTCTAGTCCATCTTCTGTGGATTTCTCACCATTATTACCTTTCTCAAATGAGCACATCCTCTCCCTGTATTTGCCCTCTCTGCTGTCCAAGCTCCAGGTATGGAAACCAAATAGATTTCCGGTGAGCTCAAGCCATGTTCTCCGCAGATACAGCTGCATGGTGGGCAGCGTGGATGGAACCTCAGGTGCGGGATCAAGCTTTCAGCGATGTGTTGAGCTTGGGCACACCAACACACCAGCTGCAAAAGGACCACCAACCCACGCTGAGCTCATGTAGTTGGAGTTGCTTCACCTCATAGTGGTCGTGTGCAGCAAAGTGGTTTGTGGTGCATGTGCCGCATGAATTCAAGGTGCAGGTAGACTAAGCTGCACGAATGCTAAGGGAACCAGCAAGCTGCTACGCAGGGTGTGTCCAGGAGGGCGTTAGCGGCGGAGGGGAGGAAGACTACCAGAGACAAGATTTGACGGAATGCTAGGACGGAACAAAAATGAGTAAAAGGCTGCTGAAATAGAAAATCGGATTTAGGGCGTGGTATATGTTAGGAAAACAGTTTGTGGGAAGTCCTAATGAGGCAAGTTCTCCTTAAGGGTCTGTTTGGATAGATGAAAAACCCCTCCAATCCATACATGTTGGGAGAGATTGAGGGGGAAAATTAGTTCATTTTCCACTCCAGTCCATATGGAATGGAAGGGATTGAATTTATCCTGATAAACCCAATTCCTTCCATTACACATGGAGTGGAGTGGAAAATAATTTCATTGGGTTTGCATTGATGTGGTTTGCTGAAAAATAATTATAGGTCACCTGAAATTAGAAATTAGTTAATTGCCACCTATTTGTTGTACTACCGCTATGAAGGCTAGAATGCACACATGTCTTCATTTCAACTAGAAGTTTTATAAACCATGCATGCGGCTCTGATTGGTTTTGATGTGTGTTCATGAATCTGTCTGCTTGTCCAGTATGCAACCCACTGGGCAAGGTCATCCTCACCTCTTATTTTTACTTGTTATACCAATAGCAGTATGAGTAGCAGATAGTGCCTATGTGTTAAGCTTCAGTAAAGCATGGGGCATGGCATACATGATACATCCGCATTTCGGGCAGAGTAATGGAATTATTCAATTATGATTACCTTTATGGGGATATCTGAGTTACATTTTTCTTGTTCTTTGCTTGATGCAGGTGGCTGTTGTGGTGCTCCTGGCCATCAGAAGATATTGTTATGCAGGTGGGGTTGTGGTGCTCCTGGCCTTCAGAAGATATTGTTAAAATGTCATAGTTCGTAGGATTTCTAGTGTATAGTGTTCTTCATCAAAGAAGAGAATGTTATACTGTTTCGGCGAACATGTGAAGTATGAGTCTTATTTTTAAGAGGTCTTTATTTTTAACTTATGGTGACAGTTTTGTTATTGTGATCATTTTTAGCATCGGTCAGTCATCAAACAGTTTAAATGTTTTCTGAAATCTTGTTTGAATATCCACATGCCTTTTCTTCGTCTTGCATGCTGAACTATTCTGGTATATGTTAGTGTTTTACTTCGATCGTTTCCGTTCTCTTCGTGACGAAGTTTGCAGCAGGTGAATTAAGACCTGTTCAAACCTAGGATGGAGTAACGTAATATTTTTCGCTTGCGCTAAGTGTTTGCCGTCTAACGTACACATACATGGTGCCCATCAGCAAACATGTCCAATTTGAACCGGCTGTCACTGGAAGATCCAGTGGTCATGATCAATTTATCCAGTGCACTAAAAAATTCAATCCTGGCGCTGTTTGAAACCTGATCTTGTCCCAATCAACTTCTTGAAACCCTAGACTCATTCTCCATCTGTTTTAGCCACTCTTAATCAACTTTGTTCGGAGTAACCCTAACGTTTGTACCAAAATTCTTTTGATCAAGCCACTAATCTTGACCCACTTAATAGTACGACTAAATATAAACAAAAGCCCTAACACTAAGTCTAAGTGCTCCCAAACACATGCACTTCGACACTACTGTGTCCTCGAATATCCTTGTTTCATTCACATAATCCAACCACTAAGGGGCAAGAAAACCAAGTTCGGTCTCAATGTGGCAACCCCTTTGTCATATTGACCCGCAAAACAAAGGTCGCCACACGTTTTTGTTTTCATAAATCACCTTGATCAAATAATTAGTTTGCAGGTGATGAACACAACAATATTACAACAGAGCGGCAGCCAGTCACCTGTATTGCAAAATTGAGGGTGTAACCCGCTTTACGTGAATAGTTTTTGACAAATTCGATGTACTGACTTGTTTTTCTGTGAATTCTTTTTAGTGTTTGAGGGAAGAACTCATTGAGCTCAATGTCGTTTCTGTGAATCCGATGCATGTGTTTCTCCATCGTCCGATTATCCAATGGACACATTTTGTCTCACTTTCAAAGGGTCACTAACAAAACACTATATGATCATATGAGCACAGTTGAAAGAATCAACTAGACCCAGAGGGGTGAATAGGCTAAGATTAAAATTTAGACCCAGGGGGTGAATAGGCTGTTTTAACACTAACGGCTAGTTTTTTTTAAGGAGTCTTATTGGTGCCCTTCGAGTACTATACTCATTCAAAAATCAGTAGAGTTCTCTCAATCTCTATTTGTGCATTTTTTTTTACTTGTGCTTGACTCGATATGTTTGGGTATGCTTGTTTCTGTGTGCATATGATGTGTGACTAAGTTTGTTGGGATAAAAAAGAAACACCTCTACAAAAGATGTTTTAAGATAGAGCAGTAGGTAGCTACTCTAGTTCAATTTGGTTTTACCTAACCGATTTTAGAACCCGTCTTGGCCGAGTATATACTGACATAACATGAAGATGTTTTTAACTATAGGTTTCGCTTATTCAATCTCCCTCTACCGTCTGTTTGGTTGGAGTGCTGGAGCCAACCCGAATGGGTTCGACCCATTTTCTGGTTGTTTGGATGGAGGTTTGGGATGGGTTGGGTTCGACCCCAGGAGAATATTCCTCCAATATGCGGGTTCGATTGCTCCGTCGAAATCTGGCGGACGGAGCCGCTCCGCTCGGGTTGAGAACCCTAAACCTTATCCCTTCACCTCCCCTCCACTCGACCGCTCCATCAGACCACCGCCGCCCAGCGCCGAGCCCCGCATCTCCGCCAGGGTTGCGCAGCGCCGGCCTCGCCCAGCGCCGGCCCCGCCTGGTCCGCCGCGCCGACCCTACCTGGTCCGCCGCGCCCGAGGAGCCGCCCCGCCGCGCCCGAGGTGCCGCCCCGCCCGCCTCCAGGTCCGCCCGAGGAGCCGCCCGCCCGCCGGCCTCTGCCCTGGACCGGCGCCGCCCTCTGCCCCGGATCCCTGCAGGTGAGTACTAGTTTAGTCTTGTTCTGTTGTTACTTTTTCATAGCGATTTCATAGCGATTTCATTGATGCGATTGATGAAATGCCGAGAGGTTTCAGGGCGCTGCCCTGAAACCCGCGAGGGGGCGTCCCCCCCCTCGACCCCCCGCCCGCTGACCGGCCAGCGGGGCCGCCGTTTGCGTACAACGCCTAGATGGTTAGGAGCACCCTTTTCCTATGAATAGAAACAAACTATGGATGGTCTTTCAGTAGTATATTGTGCTCAGACTTAAATTGTAAGTAACTTTGAATCAAACTACATGAATTTTAAGACCATGTTACCTCTTATATGGAATTGGATGGGGTCTGCTTCTGAATATTTGCTTTTTACCTACCTGATCTATATTGATTGTGCTGCTGTGCTTGATTGTGCTGCTGTATGTAGATGAATAACAGGCTCAAGGCATTTGTTTTTGCTGCTGCTGCACATTGGTTGTTGTGTGTCATGGCAATTGTTGTTCGCTCTAGGAAAAGAAAACGAGTTGCAAGAAGGGAAGGGATTACTTATGCACCAATATATGAAAGGGATAGGAAGAGAATGGAATACCTCAATGACAAAATCTGGAAGGATGACACAACTTGTGTAAACATGCTGAGAATGAACAAAGCACGTTTCTTTAGGTTTTGTAAGTTGTTTAGAGATCGTGGTTTACTTGAAGATACCGTTCATATGTGTGTTGAGGAGCAAGTGGCAATGTTTTTGCATACTGTGGGGCACAATGTTAGGAATAGAGTAATTGCAACCAATTTTGGTAGATCCGGAGAAACGGTCAGTCGTTATTTTAACAAAGTACTTCATGCTATTGGTGAGCTACGAGATGATTATATTAGGCCCCCTTCATTGGACACTCCAGCTAAAATTGAAGGAGACCCAAGGTGGTATCCATACTTTAAGGTGTGAAGCTCAACCTTATGTCATATTCTAAGTTTATTTTTTGCCAAACCTAATTGACCTAATCTTGACTTCTTTGAACATCACGTAGGATTGTATAGGAGCACTTGATGGTACACATATAAGAGCCACTATTCCAAAGGAAATGCAGCATGCTTTTCGTGGTAGATACAAGCATTGTACTCAAAATGTACTGGCAGCCGTAGATTTTGACCAAAAGTTCACCTATGTGTTGGCCGGATGGGAGGGGACAGCACATGACGCACTAGTTTTACGTGATGCTTTAACACGTGAGGGTGGCCTTCGTGTGCCACAAGGTAATACAAGAACCTATGTCTTGTCCATAAATTTGTTCATCAAAATTAATAGATCATTGAGATGTAACCTAACTATGCATCATATGTTAGGTAAATATTACCTAGTTGATGCTGGATATGGAGCCAAACCAGGATTTTTACCCCCTTTTCGGGGTGTACGATACCACTTGAATGAATGGGGGAGGAATCCGGTGCAAAATGAGAAGGAATTGTTCAACCGTAGGCACTGCTCATTGAGAATCATAGTAGAGCAAGCATTTGGAGCACTAAAAAGGAGATTCAAAGTACTTGATGATGCCTCTCCTTTTTTTCCTTATGAAACTCAAGTTGATATTGTTGTTGCTTGCTGCATCATTCATAATTGGGTGATTGAAGATGGGAGTGATGAATTCAATATACCAAGTGACAACGATGAGGACACCCAGCACACCACATATGCTGGGACAGCAAGTGAGAATGCCATTATGCTAGCTTTTAGGGAAGGCCTGGCTGCCCAAATGTGGGCAGATCGTCAAAGCCATGGAAACTAGTATCAGTCAATGTAATTTGTGTTGTATTTTTTTCTTGGACAATATAATAATTGTATTTGAGGGCTGAAATTGTATTTGAGGACATATTTCTACAGATATTTGATTGCCACGTTGTTTGCTACTTTGTTTGCTACTTTGTTGGCATTATTATTTGAGGACATATATTGCATTGTTTATTTTGTAGGGGAATGGAAGCAGAGGGTAGTGCAGGGACTGGTGGACATGCTACTTGGACTTCAACTTGGTCAGCCTGCATGCTCGAATACCTTGCCAATTTAGTGGTTAATGGCACCAAGACTTCATCCACCTTCAAGATGGTTCACTACAATGGGTGTGCAAAGGCTCTTCAAGAGAAATTTGGCATTGTGCGCAGTGGTGAGCAGGTTAAGAATCACCTTAAGACATGGCAAAAGAAGTTTCGTAAAATATGTGACCTTCGTGGTTTGAGTGCTGCTGGTTGGGATGAAGATACCTTCACTATAACTCTTGATGATGAGCACTACAACAATCATATTAAGGTATTTGCTGAATTATTAGTTCTCACATATAATAATCTAATAATAGTTGCTGAATTATTAGTTGTCACATAATAGTAGTTGCTAAAAATGTACATATATTGCAGGATCACAAGTCTGATGCTGATTTTCTAAACAAGCCTATTCAACACTTTGAGGAGATGCACACAATATTTGGAAGTACCATGGCTACAGGCAAGTTTGCAAAGGACTCGGGTGTGCCTCTAGGTACACAGGAAGACAGTACAGATGACTGGGACAATGAGGTACAGAGGATGGAGGTACAGAGTGATAGGAATGCAAATGAAGACAACAATGCGGCAACTTCATCGGCTACCAAGGCCACCAATCCTAAGAAGAGGGACAAGGGCAAGAAGAGGGCCATGACTGACCAAGATCCATTGGTTGCTGCAATTAAATGGGGAAGTACCAAGTTAGCCAAGGCGATAAAGGAAGCGGGGAAACCTGACAATGATGTGCCGGATGATTTGTATGACAACTTGATGGCTATGAGTGGTAGTTTCAATTCGACTCACTTATCCTTCTACCATTCCTACTTGGTCCAACATCCTCACATAGCTAGAGCTTTCAACTCCTTGCCTTTTGAACATAAATTCAATTGGGTTGCAAAGCACATTGCTGACAACTACCCTGGGCAGTAAGGGTAAGTTGTAGTCATGGGATGGTTCTTTTGTTGGTACCATATAGAACTTTATATTTGTGGTCTAAGTAAGCTTGTGTCTTGCTATGTGGAAGCCTTGAACTTGCTATATATTGTGTAAGGCTTGAACTTGATGCATCGTGCAAGCATCAGACTTGATATTAGTGTGTAATGTGCCTATGGATATGGCCTAAGACTTTTATTTGTAATATGGCCAAGACTTTTATATGTGCCTGTTATATTATTTGAGTTTTTTACCTGTGTGCCATTATAAAATATTGAAATGACCTGTGTACCATTGAAATTTGAAAAAGTTCTCCAATACCCTCTTTGAAATTTCTTTTGCTCTTAGAGGAGAAAGTACTCTGTAACTCTTAGAGGAGAAAGTACTCTGAAAGTTGGCCCTAGTAAAAAAACTAGTAGTATTAGAGGAGAAAGTACTCTGTACTCTACATGTAACTCTTATATGACTAGGAAAAACTACACATGATGGGGAAAGTTGGTCCTAGTAAAAAAACTAGTAGTATTAGAGGAGAAAGTACTCTGTACTCTACATGTAACTCTTATATGACTAGGAAAAACTACACATGATGGGTTATGGTGGCCTGGTGGGACATGTCTGAGTGGGTGCGAGTTGGTTGTTGCTATCTTTTCATAGGTTTGGGCTTGACCAACTCCTATGAGGTCTCTTAAAAGTAAATAAACTAGTGGGATAAGATGGATAAGTACTCTGAAAGTTGGCCCTAGTAAAAAAAACTAGTAGTATTAGAGGAGAAAGTACTCTGTACTCTACATGTAACTCTTAGATGACTAGGAAAAACTACACATGATGGGTTATGGTGGCCTGGTGGGACATGTCTGAGTGGGTGCGAGTTGGTTGTTGCTATCTTTTCATAGGTTTGGGCTTGACCAACTCCTATGAGGTCTCTTAAAAGTAAATAAACTAGTGGGATAAGATGGATAAGTACTCTGAAAGTTGGCCCTAGTAAAAAAAAACTAGTAGTATTAGAGGAGAAAGTACTCTGTACTCTACATGTAACTCTTATATGACTAGGAAAAACTACACATGATGGGTTATGGTGGCCTGGTGGGACATGTCTGAGTGGGTGCGAGTTGGTTGTTGCTATCTTTTCATAGGTTTGGGCTTGACCAACTCCTATGAGGTCTCTTAAAAGTAAATAAACTAGTGGGATAAGATGGATAAGTACTCTGAAAGTTGACCCTAGAAAAAAAAACTAGTAGTATTAGAGGAGAAAGTACTCTGTACTCTACATGTAACTCTTAGATGACTAGGAAAAACCTCACCATTTCAGTGCAAAGGTGACCATATGCAGGGTCTGTTTGAATCCATCCAACCAAACAGAAAATGGGATGGATCCGACCCCATCTCAATCCTCCAACCAAACAGAAGACGGATCGAACCCATTCTCGCAACCAAACAAAACAAGGGTTGGAGCCGTCCCCAAAACATGGGTTGGAGCCACTCCAACCCACTGATCCCACAACCAAACAGACGGTTAGTAAGCCTGGGAGTTCGGGTTATCCGATTTTTTCGGATCGGATAATTCGGGTAATTTAAAATTCGGGTAATAAAAATTGCTACCCGATATTACCCCCGAAAAAACACTACCCGCAAATTCGGGTACCCGATAATTTGGGTTCGGGTTCGGGTATTATTCGATATACCCAAATTTACAGAAAACAACAAACTACACTAAATTTCAGTAGCGATCTATACATAATTTCAGCAGCAATTTGTATAGAATTTCAATAGCAATTTGTAGAGAATAATATATTACAGTCACTCATTCAAATAGAGAGAATTATATTCTAATAAAGTGATAAGTTAAATGGTTCAGCTAACAACACATGATGAATACAAAGACAAAATAAATCTTTGGGTAGTTCGGGTAGTTTGGGTACCGGGGGATATTACCCGAATTACCCAAACTAATTTCGGGTAATCAAAATCGCTATCCGAATTTAGGATCGGGTACCTCGGGTTCGGGTAATTCGGGTCCGGGTTCGAGTAATTCGGGTACGGGTAATGGGTATCGGGTATTTTGCCCAGGCTTACCTGTTAGCCTACGTAGCTGCTGCCCTGAGAGGAGAGGAAAAGAAAGGCTATAGTAAAGTTGCAACCTGAGGCTTCAATATAGCCTCGGTTTGGAAAGATTTGAGTTCCTTAAAATAATCATCCTTTGAAATTGATTTTTTTTTGTTATTTTTATCTTTGCCAGAACATTTTTATAAGGTTCATACTCTAATCCTTGTGTAATATGGGAGAAATATAATCATGGATACTGCGTCCATACTCTAATCCTCGTGTAATATGAGAGAAATATAATCATGGGATAAACCTCCGAAGACTAGAGTTGAGGTAGGCACAGGCGCTATCTGCTTCACGGCAAAACATGAAAAGGACCGGGGAGGTGGGAGTTGGGGACACTTGGACCGGGTCGATGTGAACCTCGTCGAGCTGCCACAGGGGACGCGGAGGCGCCGGCCCGCCGGGTAGTCCTGCCTGTTTGCGTCAGAAACCGTCGGGGCGTACGCCGGCCGAAAAGGCGACGACGACCTCATCTTCCTCGGAAGTCGGAAACACGCGTGCGGACTGCGGCGTACCGACGAAACCGTGTCCCTCTTCGTGGCATCGGAGGAAGACAGCCGGAGAAGAAGAAAACGCGCAGATCACACGTCCGCACCGTCCCAGGCTCCCAGCTGCTGTGCTGGACGATGGAGTGGTAGGAGTTCGGAAGCAGGCAGGCATACCCACTCGTTCGTTCGCCGTGTGATTGCTGCGACCTGCGAATAAAGCTTATCGTACGGTGCATGTGAAATTACGAATGTGTCTGCTTGCTAACAAAATGCTTTGCGCATATATATATATATATATATATATATATATATATATATATATATATATATATATATATATATATATATATATATATATATATATCCGTTTGGCTTACCCCATATCTAGCTTTGGCTTCTTCTTTTTTCAGTGAAAATAGTGTTTTTCTCTCGTAGCATTTCAATCAGAATAATGTTTTCAGATAATTTCAGCAAGCTGAACGGTGCCTATATGCCGTGCATATGCTAACAAGTAACAAATAAACTACTAGTACTGTACGATGAAGGTACTTGCAAGGTGCTTACCTCCTGGCCTTATTAATGGAAGTTCACTATAAAGAACAAAAACGTTGCTGCATCTTCGGTCAAAGAATGTGTGCAGGACACAGAATATTTTATGTTGCTAGAGGAGCGCGTGTGCGTATTGCGAATATGACAGCAACTAAAGGAGCCTCGTCGGTCTGAACCTACTTCCCAACGGAGACCGGGGATTGACCAATCAATCATTCCCACGTACAGTTCAAACAAACATACTGCCAATATTTATAAAAAAATCATGAGACCAAAGATTCAATCTAGTGGACGTCCAGAGGGAGAATTTGAAATGTTAGGTAAATTTTACCTTCATTTGATTTACACGCATGCAGCAGATTGGACCAAGAATATAGTGGCTGAATGGGAACACGCGAAGATGCATGCATGAACTGACTCCACCGCCAATGGCATTATTTGGGTGCGTTTAGTTCCTAAAAAGTTTTCCAAAAAATGATACAGTAGTCATCACATCGAATTTTGCGATACGTGCATAGAGTATTAAATGTAGACGAAAAAAAACTAATGGCACAGTTTGGTTGGAAATCACGAGACGAACGTTTTAAGCCTAATTAGTCCATGATTGAACACTAATTACCAAATAAAAACGAAAGTGCTACAGTAACCAAATTCCCAAATTTCAGGAACTCAACCCAGCCTTTGTCTATAAACAGGGTTAATAGTGTCTCGAGTCCCCGAATGTTGGAAGGTCGTGAAGGTTGTGTGCCATCTGCACAGCCTGTTCGGGAGACCGTAAACGATCATGGATTATTTACTGCTGGCTGGTTTGGTGTGAGAGAAAAACATTGTTTCCGGCTGAAAATTTACGATCGTTTACGAGCAAGCGAACAGGCCGCTAGAATGAGGAGGTACTGTTGGTCTTCCGCTGGATTTTTTTTTATTTTTATTTATTTATTTTGTAATTTAAAAAAATAGTAAAAAAAACTAAATCGTCTTCCCGTGGACGAAAAGCACTGATCGTCCTACCTTAGTTTTTTCGTCCCGAAGGACGACTTACGAATATTTTTGGAATTTTCGAGATTCATACTATATATTTTTATAAAATAAATAAATAAGTAATAATAAAATAAAAAATCGTTCAGCTGATGATATGTCTGATGCTGACACGAAGAAATAGTTTTAGAAATATCAGCACTCTTTCCTCTTTGAGCAAGGTGATGCATACATACTAATTCGAACTTCTTTTTTTGTGTGTGTTTTACGACTTCTATAAGGGTTCGTTTGGACGTAGATATTGGGGGAGGTGAAATTGGATTGAGTTCAATACCAAAGCAGCCATGGTATTGAAATGACTGCAATTCGAATACTATTGTTTGGATCACCATTGAATTGGCTTTTGAAATCCTAGCAAGTAGCTTAGTACCGTTTTTCTGTTTGGATGCAAAAGAATGGAATTGAAATGTTGAGCCATGGCAGGGGAGCTCAACTGCTTCGACCCCGGCCAACATGGCAAGCGGATCTCGCGCCGCCGGTCATGGTGGACCTTGCGCCGCCGGCCATGGGGGAGAGGAAGAGTGTGGCAGGACCGCCTAATCTAATGCCTCCTAGAAGTGCTCGTCTTTCATTAGACACTAAGCACTCGAAGAAGAACACCAAATTACACGGTCCCGTCAGGCACACCCCGAGGGAGAACCCGAAAATCCACATGTTTTCATCAGGATGACAAATGAGAGAATAAACCTTACATCATTGTTAACCATTTCTTACATCACTTTTAATACAACATCAGAGTATAATAGTTATTGTATAACAGCGGAATGTAATCATCTTATCAGAGTTTATGAACAATTTAATTGAACAGCGGAATATAAACATATGATCAGAATTACAGCGAAAATAATTATCTATTTATAGCATGATGAAACATTGATAAATGAACTATGACAACATATTATAAAAACTTCTATTTATAAAAACATTTGGTGAGAGTTATAAATAAAAACTATGATCGCAGCAGTAAAGAAAATCGCCTCTGAGCCCACCAGGAGGAATCCACACACAAGAGTCAGCTCTAGCATCCACCTGTCACCTGCAACAGAAGAAAATAAAACCCTGAGTATTCAATTATACTCAGCAAGACTTACCCAATAGAAGAAAAGAAAAGACTCCAAGGATATGCAAGGCTATCTGGCTTGTGGGTTTATTGTATCTGTGGGAAGCATTACTAAATGTGCATCCTTATATTCGATTTTTATTCGTAGTGCATTAGTTCATTAACTAACCATTCTATATAAGCAACTGTGCTACTTTCAAGCAGGTGGTAAGCAATCAAATTTTCTTTTTCCATCTTCCATCTTTCAGTTCTTACTATGGTGCTAGAGTTAAGACAAGCCGTACCGACTCGACGGCGATTCGCGAATCAATGTCCTCCAGCTGGGTACCCCAAAATACACGCTCCCGCTTGTACCCCAGGCACAAGCATGATCCAACCCACTACCCTCCTGTCACAGGGTTCAGGTTCTCGTCCAAACTGGAACTCCAAGCCTCGCCTCTGAATCCTAGACTCAATGTGGTGCAAGGACCTCCTAACACAAAAACCACCAAGGCAGTCGGTCTAGAAAGAGCCAGAACCCATGATAAGAGAGTAACAAGTCTTCCAAGCGTCCATACCCAAGTATGTGCTTGGGATAATAAGTCTGTGACTTGCCTAGCATCTTATGCAACGGTCGGTCCTTAACCGACACGGAACAGGAAAAGCAGTGTAACCAAGCTATGCCCCAGTGGCCAGCGGCGACACAACCTCTTACACCCACCACTACCCTAAACCATATCCCTGCCTGGTCACCATTTTTCTTTCCACCATTTATATTTTCTAAGTGATAATAATACAGTAATATATTTCCTTATATCTCACGAGTGATAGGCAACCACTCGACTTCTACCGGAGTCCTGTAGCATAGCAAACTACACGATCATGTCATACTAGTAATATATATATATATATATATATATATATATATATATATATATGCAAGTGGATTTCATTTAACTCCTTAAAACTTAATGCACAAATATAATTTAAACTGCAGAAAAGTAGGAGTTATACATCGGGGCTTGCCTGGGTAAGATATATATTAAAAAGTTAGTATTTGCATCTTCAGATCATCCACCATCAACTGAATAGAAAACCCATTGCATCATCTCCTGGAGAGGATACCATTACACCACCTTCGGATTCCCAATCATCCTTCAATTGATCCGTTGATCCATCATCATACCTATATAATATGCAATGCGATGCAATGCCAATACATAATTAATTGACTGCAACCGTGACTCGAAAAAAAATACGATTTACACCACTCAAGTTAACGAGCTAGTTCTAACAACGACCGTACTTAGGCTACATATCCATGTTGTCGAAAAAGACATTATTTTCCAACAATTATTTTAGTTATATAAACCCAAATTATTTCTGTATCCTATTCTATCAATTTAATCCTATTTAAAATAGGGATATCCATTATCTATCTACCAAACTAATTATTCTGGAGCTACAACAATTACAATGAGTACCTAATACTGCTAGGAAACCTACTGTAGAAATTTTAGATCCAACACTATTACCAATTTATGATGAAAATTCCTACAAGTTTATGTCTAAACGATATTAAGTATCTCAATTTAATTATATAGCTTCCAAGAATATTATCACACTATGTGAACAAAATATACTAACATGTAGATCATGATTTTAGGAAACTCATCAAAACTGGTTTAGTATCAAAACTATGCGATTGCATTACGTAGATCAGAGATTACACGACTTCGAATACTAACCACATGGAGATTAGGAATACATGGTTAAGAGCAATCCTCATACAATCGAGACTTAATCTAGAAGTCAAGATAGACGAGGGCAATGGAGAAACAACAAGATAATGAGTATCCAAAACATGGTGTAGGCCCTACAGATCCAGAAATAGTCGACTGAGAAGTCAAACATCGTGAACCCTAAGGCCAAACTACCTAAGGAAACTTGAACTTCTTCAACGAACTGGATCCTTTCTTCTTCTCAATTTACACCATCACCTTAGACTGATGAACCTAGCTCCACAATTGCGATTGGATTTCGTAGCTTTACTCTAAATGCTAGGGGAATGGGGATGAAGAAGAAGAGCAAGGACCAAGTGTATTTTTATAGAGGCGAACGGAGGTGGGGCGCAACACACCAGAAGCGGATGCGATGGGGATAGGATACACAGACGTTTCATGCTGTGGAGATAAGGTCAGACATGGTACACTCCCTGCGCGAGCGAGCGAAGGGGAAATAAAGGAGGGGAAAGGAGAGGGTTCACCCGACGAGGCAGGCGTGTGGTGGCCTGGGTCCCCAAGAGAAGAAAAAGGAGAAGGAAGGGGGGTCCGGTATGAGGGATGAGGGTGCAGGGTAGAGAGCCGACCGGATGCTAGGAAAAGGAAACGTGCACAGTGCACAAAGACGGCAAGTGCGACATGAGACTATGGCCATGCGAGAACAGGGAGCTAAAGGACCTGACACAGACAGTGTCCATAGGGCACGTAGCAAAACAATCCAGTAGGCGTAGTGTGGTCAACTAAATACAGGGCTTGAGACACGACGTCCACGCCGGCTTTTACAATCACTCCCGACTATCCACGACCAACTTTTCTTACTACTCTTCTTTCCTTTCCTTGTCCACCATATGTACCAACCTCTGTATGAACTGAGAGCATGACATACACACTTCCTCCAAAACCACATTCTCTTGCTTTCTTTGAGAGAACACTATTTCATCAACCCATTGTGGATTTCCTATTGGAACACCTAAATATTTTCAAAGAGAATATTTGTAGCAAAAGCGGTATGACGGTGTAACTTGGTAAAGGTACTTGGTCAACAACTTTGATACCAGCGCGTGCCGAGCAGCGTCATATGTGGCAGCTATTCTATAGAGAGCCCTCGGTTTTGTCGTGGCACCATAAGCTATTAACTAGGCAACTATTACCAACTTACACACCATGAAGACAATGGGGTCATAGACCATAGAATAAGAGGAGTATTGCAAGGGAAGATTCACACAACAAGGGCTTCCTTCACAAAAAGGGACAAGAAATTCAAATCCAATGATAGATTTGATTTTAAAAAAAGATTCAAATGTTCTGCTAGGACATTCATAATTAGTCAATACAGTGTCCAATGTTCTCCAATCACTGCTGATCTGCTGACATCTAAATAGCCTCTTCTCTTGTAACCCACCTAACATCGCCCTTGAAAACTTTAAGCACATCTAACGAAACTTAAGGTAGATGAACGCAATAAACATAGTGAAATAAATAAAATGCATGTTCCAACGGTCTTATATGGGTACAACGTATAGGCATTCAGGCTCCCATTCACGACACAACATTCACCTTCCCTATGACAGATGATCCCAATAACTATGGACGAACAACAATGGCAGGAGTACAATACCAGAGGACAGCGATGAAAAACACTACTACTATGGGTATAACATCCCAAGACAACTAATCTACTCTAGACCACACATCTTTATTCCTGGGCTCGGCGGATTCTTCTACCGCCCTAGCTACGGATCTACATCTTCTCTAGGCAAAGACTAAGTGAGAGGAACCAAGGGATTCTACTTCTAACACTTCCAAGGGTGGGGGTGCTAGCGGCACTGCAACACCGGTTCTTCTTCTTTTAGGTAGGTGCATAGGGATCCCCTCCAAGATCAAGGGATCCTACCATTTCCGCAACTAGCGTCCTTCGCTTGGCCCTGGTGATAAGATAGGCCTCACAGCTAATGGACATGCCAATCTTCAGCCTCCTTCAGTGCTTTCTGGCATGGCAGTCTCCTAGATCTCAGTAGCTGCAGCACTGGCATGTGCTTCAACGAGCTACACCTAGAGCATTCGGGTGAAGATCTCGGCTTCCTCTGCTTGCCTGGAGGCAGATTCTCAGTTCCAAGGCTTGCTGGCCATACTGCTCATCTAGAGCCATCAGGTACGTGGTCAAGTGCACCACAATTGGACTATCCTCTTATGCATCCCACCCTTGCAAAGCCTCCTATGCCCGTCGATTCTTGTCCAAAGGTGGAAAGAACCTCATAGGGGTACAGGCAATGGGCTCTTCATAGATCTGACAAAGGTATCATAGGGCTTTGTGGGCCACAACCTGGTAGGTGTCGATGAAGCTAAACCTAATTGCGGTCATACTCTAGGCTTAAGTGAGGTCGGAGAACTCTTCACTCTTCCCAATGTAGACGGTAACCTCACACCGCTCGGTGCCTTGCTCCTCATACTCACGGCCCTCATACTCAGGATGATCTTTGACTCTAAGCTTTTGTAGGGTGGCATGCAGGATTCTGGGAAAACCCTCAACGTTTAGGCAATAACTACTAACCCAGGCTCCTACCATTCCTGGCAGTGGTGGTGAGGAAGGACTGAGCGAAAAGCTTGCTCAAAGAAAAAAGATGGACTAGCTAAAGTGCACCGAGTGGTGATACCAATGGCTAAGCCAGACTCTACTTATAAAGGCGGAGCGTTCAGTGGTCCTGGCGTAGTCCACCAGGTTTCCTGCATGGGATCACTACAAACGAATCGACCAAATCCTACGCGTTTGAGGTGAGCGACATGCGATGCCATTCGGACTAGTACAACTACAGGGCAAGGGTTCGATAAGAGCACAAAAAAGGGGTACAGAGAGACGTGGGTCACAATAGGCGTGAACCATGGGAGAACGTGAAACACGAAGCCACAGTGCAGAAATAACTCTAGAACAAGGGTGGGGCAGTCATGCACACTACGACACGCGTGACACCTATGGATGGCGTATCTACAAGTAACACGAGCGCTACAATGCACAAACAGGATATGCATGAATGCATGTCCTATACGTCCTTTCACTGTTGCAAACATATAGGGCAACCGTTCTTAGATTTTTGGCACATCATTCTCTCCCTGTAGCTAGTTGATACTATCGGACTATGCTTGGGGTCAGTGTTCCTACATAAAATTTGATTAAGCCTACCTAAGTCAGCAGAGTGTCATCTATCCTGGATACATAACCATAGTAATAGGGCTACTTATATACTTCGCATACAAACGTCCTAACTTTTAGAAAGAATTTGTTGTCAAATTTTAGTTTAGAAAAGGTTTTTGAAGCTTTATTTCCTCATTTATGCTCTGATACCACCTGTGGTAGAATCGCCTAATCTAATGCCTCCCAAGAGTGCTCGTCTTCCATTAGACACTAAGCACTCGAAGGAGAACACCAAATTACGCTGTCCCGTCAGGCACACCCCGAGGGAGAACCCGAAAATCCATATTTTTTCATCAGAATCACAAATGAGAGAATAAAGCTTACATCATTCTTAACCATTTCTTACATCACTTTTAATACAACATCAGAGTATAATAGTTATTGTATGATAGCGGAATGTAATCATCTTATCAGAGTTTATGAATAATTTAATTGAACAACGGAATATAAACATATGATCAGAATTACAACGGAAATAATCATCTATTTATAGCATGATGAAACATTGATAAATGAACTATGACAACATATTATAAAAACTTCTATTTATAAAAATATTTGGTAAGAGTTATAAATAAAAACTATGATCGCAGCGTAAAGTAAATTCCCTCTGAGCCACCAGGAGGAATCCACACACAAGAGTCAGTTCTAGCATCCACCTGTCACCTACAATAGGAGGAAATAAAACCCTAAGTACTCAATTATACTCAGCAAGACTAACCCGGCAGGAGGAAAGAAAAGACTCCAAGGATATACAAGGCTATCTGGCTTGTGAGTTTATTACATCTGCAGGAAATCATTACTAAATGTGCGTCCTTATATTCAATTTTTATTCGTAGTGCATTAGTTCATTAACTAACCATTCTATATAAGCACCTATGCTACTTTCAAGCAGGTGGTAAGCAAACAGATTTCCTTTTTCCATCTTCCATGTTTTAGTTCTTACTACGATGCTAGAGTTAAGACAAGCCGTACCGACTCGGCGGCGATTCGTGAATCAATGTCCTCAGCTAGGTACCCAAAAATACACGTCCTGCTTGTACCCTAGGCACAAGCAGGAGCAACCCACTACCCTCCTGTCATGGGGTCTAGGTCCCCGTCCAAACTAGGACTCCAAGCCCCTGTCCCTGAGTCCTAGACTCAGTGCAGTGCAAGGATCTCCTAACCCAAAAACTACCAAGACAGTCGGTCCAGAAAGAAGCCGAAACCCATGACAAAAGAGTAACAAGTCTTCCAAGCGCCCATACCCTAAGTATGTGCTCGGGATAATAAGTCTATGACTTGCTTAGTGTCTTATGCAACGGCCGGTCCTTAACCGGCACGGACAGAGAAAGCAGTGTAACCAAACAATGCCCCGCGGCCGCGACGACACAACCTCTTATACTCACCACTACCCAAACCATATCCCTATCCGATCACCATTTTTTGCTTTCCTACCATTTATATTTTCCAAGTGATAATAATACAGTAATATATTTCCTATATCTCGCGAGTGACAGGCAATCACTCGGTTTCTATCGGAGTCCTGTAGCATAGCAAACTACACTGATTCTATCATACTATTACGACTCATGTGATAAAGTAGGTTTCATTCAACTCCTTAAAACTTAATGCACAAATATAATTTAAATTATAGAAAAGTAGGGGTTATGCACCAGGGCTTGCCTGAGTAAGATATATATTAAAAAGTTAGTATCTGCATCTTTAGATCATCCACCATCAACCGAATAGAAAACCCATTGCATCATCTCCTAGAGAGAATACCATTACACCACCTTCGGATTCCTAATCATTCTTCAATTGATCCGTTGATCTATCATCGTACCTATATGATATGCAATGCCAAGACATAATTAACCGACTACAACCGTGACTCGAAAAAAATACGATTTACGCCACTCAAGTTAACGAAGCTAGTTCTAACGATGACCGTACTTAGGCTACATATCCATGGTATCGAAACAGACGTTATTTTCCAATAATTATTTTAGTTATATAAACTCAAGTTGTTTCTTTATCTCATTCTATCAATTTAATCCGATTCGAAATAGGGCATTATTATCTATATAACAAACTAATTATTCTGGAGCTACAACAATTACAATGAGTACCTAATACTGCTAGGAACCTACTGTAGAAATTTCAGATCCAACACTATTACTAATTTATCATGAAAATTCCTATAAGTTTATGTCTTAACGATATTAAGTATCTCAATTTAATTATATAGCTTCCAAGAATATTATCACACTATGGGTGTGATTAGTTGCTTTGGTGAGGGGGAGCCGGAATGGAGAGCCGGTCCAGGATGGTAGAGATGCATGCTCAAACCGTGCACTTCAGTCGTGTTTGGTTGTCTTTGTTGTTGGTCTAGTACGAGATGAGATCATGTTTGGTTGCATGCATGGATGTGAGTTTTGAGTGTATGACACATGAGTCCCTGGTCATGCGTCGCACCACACCATCCTGGCTCGCATGGTAAGCCCGATTTCTACGTACGCTGCGAGCCTGCACCAGGCGGCTCAAATGCACGGTCCGGTGCATCGATTTCGTTCGGCATAGGCAACCAAACACAGAGATAGTGCATGACATGGCGTCGGATGGCGCTTTGGATAGCTCCATCAGGGCTACCAATCACGCCCTATGTGAACAAAATATACTAACAGATAGATCATGATTTTAGGAACTCAACAAAACTAGTTTGGTATTTTTACGATTTTTCTATGATTTATTACGGATTTACAACTTTAGCCATTTTAAATAAAATAGTAACTCAGTAGATGACAGGCTATCGGTGTGTGGTGTTCACCAATGGCAGCGGCCCAGCCCTGGCAGCACTTGTAGGCGACGGGCCGGCGGCAGTGGCTGCACGTCGTGGAAGGGAGGCATCGACTGCACGAGCGGCGGGGAGGTCGCAGGCCGCGCGACTTGGAGAGGGCAGCAGTGCGCCGTGCCTAGCAGGGCTGGCAGCCGAGAGCCACGACTTTGGAGGCAGCTGAGCACCGTTCCTGTCAAGGCCAGCGGTCAAGCGGTGCGCCTTGTAGGTGACCGCACGCTGTGCCTCGGAGGACCAGCGACCATGCGAAGGCGGCAGGACGAGTGGGTAAGAGCGGTAGGAAGAGAAATGAGTGGATATGAATAAGTGGATGAGCAGGGGTTTTCTGAAACAAATGAGCATAGGTTATTGAGTTAGCGTGGTGACCCAGCAACATAGCGTCCAGGCAGACGGAACGCCCAATTCAAAGCATTACTGCTTCTATAATGAGGAGAAGGTATGTACTCTTAATCTTTAGAAGACAGCTGATATATATGCTTCTAGAGAATGAATGCTACCATGATATCGAGTTGGCAAAATTCATAGGAGGCCGATATTCAGATTAACAATTTCCATAGAAGAATTTTTTTAACTTTTTGCGCTGGATAACATGCTATGGCCTTGTTCACTTGTCTCATGAGCCGTACTATTTTAGCAAAGGAATAATGTTTTTCTCTTACAATAAATCAGCGAACAGTACTTTTAGTCGTGACTTTTCAGCGAAGCAAATACGTGGTATGCTACTTTATTTTAGCAGAACTTTTTTCTCGTAGCCCTGGATAGCATGCTTACTTTTAGCAGATCACAACGCAGCTCGGCGCTCAATGCTATGTAAAGCAAAAGCTAACAAAAGGGCGTCTTCAATCAAGATTTTAATACAGTTGCTAAGCAGTGCTGGAAGAATTTTAGTGGTGGCTTTACCCGAGTTCCTTTCAGGCACTCCACATGGGCCAGAAAAGAACAAAAGAGTGCTCTAGTTTGCATTGGAACTAGCCATCTTTCTGCCAGTTTTAGGACAACCTGTGATTTGCAACCTTTTCGCTTCTCGATCGTGGATTATAAGCTGGAACAATATTTTTCTCTCACACCAAACCAGTCAGCAGTAAATAATCTACGACCTGTTACTAGTATGAGTTTCTAGACCAGCTCACTTAATTGGTTTGAGCTGTTCTTGGATAGTGATGTGATGAACTGCATGCTGCATTCTTTGAACCGCTTTCCAGCTCCACTTATAGGGGCACATAATAATCTCTGGTCACAATTCTTCAGGGAGAACGCTCTCCACGAAAAAAAATTACTTTTTAAAAAAAATACAAATTCTTCAGGGAGAACTAAGAAGACAGCGCCATGTCTTGCATTTCAAACGTCATGATGCACGAGAGCCAAGTTTTTCAGACCGAAAGTACTTACGTTTGAAATGTAGCTAGTACCGGTTCCGGCTCTGCAGACTTGTTTGATAATTTGCAACGAATATAGCCGTAACGTGCACAATAATGCTGAAAGACTTATTCAAGCTCCACTTTTCACCAGGGAATGGTCGTTCTATTTGGTAAAATAAATAGACTGCTGCGATCAACGAGTCATTGTTATGAATTTGAAATGTATGATACAGAAAAAAAAATACAAGCAAATAATAATTCTGGGACGCTACCACAGAAAATAAAAAAGAAAACCAAAACAATAAACAGACAACGTGAACCGGATCAACCCAATTGATCACTAAAGTGCTCCATAAAACCGTGTTTGACATATGAAAAAGCAAAGAGTTAATGGGTTAAAAAAAACTCAAACCAAATCCATATGATCGAGCTCATAGACCCTACCAACTTTTATAAAATGGCTCCTATATCATGATTAGATCATGTATAATATATGCATTTCGTGTAGATGTTATAACGTTGACAGAAGGTAACTTTTGCCATGGGACTCACATATACACCTAGCTGTGCCTATTTGCGCAGGATAGTCCTATTCTAACTTTGTAGTATGAATGTAATTTTAAAGATTTATTTTTTGAACAAAGTAACTTTAAAGATGTAAATATTAAAGTTTTACCATGAACACACATAGGCACCGAGCTGTGTCTACTTGCGCAGGATAGCTCCTACCCTAATTAAATCATCTGCAACAATTCCATATATTTTTATGAAAATTTTGTAGCAATGAATACAAGGTTAAAGATTGATATACAAAACTCTCACCGTCGGCCCACCTATGCTCTTTCCTTACCGACTTGGCAACTTGCACAGAGCAACTCCTACTTGTACCTAATTAAATCATCACAAGAATTTTCATTCAATTTCGTGAAAGTACTATAGTGTGAGCATGAAGTTAAAAGTTTACCGTGGGCACACCTATGTGCCTAGCTGTCGGTGTTTCGATTTGCCACCAATAAGTAAATTTCTAATATTACGCGTCTGACTCGGATGGTGTGCTAAGAGGACACGAGGTTTATACTAGTTCGGGCAGAATGTCCCATACGTTCAATTCGTTGCTGCTGCTCGTGTTATTAGCACTGAAAGTTCGTAGTAGGGGTTACAAACGATCAAGAGAAGGACAGGTCCCAAGTCTCTGATAGAAGGAACGAATGGGTGCCGAGAGCTCGATCGCTGTTTGGCTACGTGTTCGGGGTTTGGTGGATCGATCGGATTCGAGTCCGATGGTTCGATGCGATGTGTTGCGATCGTTCGTTCGATCCCCCTAATGGGACGTCCTGCTTTCCCTTTTATAGGCCAAGGGAAAGCAGGGGTTACAGCGGAGGGAAAAAAAGGAGAAACAAAACGAGAAGAAGTCCTCCAGGATCACCGGGTCCTTCTTTTCCTTCATGCGGGTCCCACCGACCCTGTAGACGTCAATAGGGACAGCTCCATGTCGCGGCCCTGTCTGTCATTGGCGCCATGTGTGGGCATCGTCTATCGGTCATGGCGCTCCACTCCGTCCTGGCGGACGTTGTGGTGAACTGACACGCCCGTCAGTGTTCGTACGGGGGTTAGGCAGAATAGCACCGGTACGCCCGACGCTGTTCCTGACGTGAACCCCCAGGTATGGCCCATCGTCGGTCACGGGCAACATCGAGGCGCCAGTCTCTTCCCTGGCGTCAGAGCTTTGACCCAGGGCCATACGCTTGGACCTAGAGTGGTTGGGGCGATATGGACCTTCGTCGGATGAAACAGAGTCCCTGGCCTCGGGGTCAGGCGAGGCGGAGCCTGCGACCTCGGTGTCGGTCGAGGCGGAGCCAACCCTCAAGGGTCGGGTGAGGCAGAGCCCGCGGCTTTGGCGTCGGGCGAGGCGGAACCAACCCTCAGGGGTCGGGCGAGGCAGAGCCCGTGGCCTCAGTGTCGAGCGAGGAGGAGCCAACCCTCAGGGGTCGGGCGAGGTGAAGCCCGTGGCCTCGGTGTCGGGCGAGGCGAAGCCCGCGGCCTCGGCGTCGAGCGAGGCGGAGCCACCCTCGGGGGTCGGACAAGGCGAAGCCCGTGGCCTCGGGGTCCGGTGAGGCAGTGTCCTCCCCCAGAGGTCAGGCGAAGCGGAACCGGCCCTCAGAGATCGGATGAGGAGGATCTTACGCACCTAGGGGGCGGTTGGAGTTGTAGTCACGCTCTTGACTGCTCGGACATATCAATGTTGATGTTCATTGGCTCCTCCTCTTCGGGTACCCTAGTATTGGTCCCTAATAGTAGCCCCTGAGCCTATGGAGTAGGATAGTCATTCGGAGGCTTTTCCAAACAGGAGGACTCTGATGGCCTTGGCCTTCTTTTGTTGCCTACAGCATGACCTAGGGCGGTGATTCCCTTTCCTTGAACCCCCTCCCATAGCAGGGGCCCGATCGAAGATCGATTCATCTTTACGATTGTCTTCCCTCAAGCGTTCTTTTTGGTAAGAACAGAGGGGCCAAGCCATGCCATGAATTTCTTCTAAGGATGAATCAAGGCACCTGGTGAGCTATCAATGGGCTAGTCTATGTGGGGGCCCTCGACATCCCATTCGTGTGGATCCGGCTTAGGGTCAGCTTAGCGACTGGCTCTAGATTCTCAGTGGTCAATCCATATAGTTCTCGGGTCCATTCGACAAATCCTGAGGGCTAAGTACCTTTCTTCAGAGAAAAACCATGGATCGTAACCGGTCGAGACTCGATCGTGGGCCGAGATGCCCACGGCGCTCGTGCGTCTAGGTACTGGCCGCTAGCAGGGCCCATCCCTTTCCACCTCTCACCCTAAAGGTGCCTAGAGCGGTTGTCGAACCCATCGATGGGCCGACCTATGAACTCCTGGGCCCAATTGGGCCATGGAGGCGCTTTTAGATCCCTATTCCTCTTACTCGTGATAAGTCGTGGCCCGTCCGGAAAGGCGAAACGTCCGGTGAGTTTTCCGAGGGAACGGATAGAGATTGCATGCGCACTTCCCATGATGTGACGTTGTGGCTGATTGTGGCAGCCATGGAGATCTAGGCGAGCGGTTGGTTTCCTCGCACCTATCGCCCCATAAAACCAAAGGGGTCACCCCTCGGGTTTCATACCTTGCATCCTTGTCTCCGTAGCGACGAGTGTCGCCGCCAATCGCTTAGGTCTGTTGCCTCCGCATCTTCGCCATTGTCGAGCCCACATCCATCCACCCCCACCTCCAATGGATCCATGGTGCTGCTCCAACATCACCTTCCAGCGCATGGAAGGTCTCGTCCGTCGTGGTCTTCTCTGTGCGTGGACCTCAATCGAGGAGTGGCTGCTGCCCGGCGAGCAGGATCTACTATCACCGCCCGACGGCTATGTGGTGTCGTTAGCCCACTTCCATGAGCAGGGGTACATGACCCCCATCCATAGATTTCTTCGGGGGCTACTGCACTACTACAAGATCGAGCTGCAGCACCTCAATCCCAATGAGATCCAGCACATGGCGGCGTTCATCGCCCTATGCGAGGGATTCCTAGGGATCAACTCCCACTTCAATCTATGGAGCTACTTCTTCACTGTCACCCTCCAGAAGAAGAGGGAGAAGAGCAGTTGGCAGGAACTGCACATGCCGATGGGGTGCGTCGGCATCTAACTCTAGAACAACTGGGTCGTCGAGTACCCACCGATGCGGCTGTCAACATCCAACAAGGGGTGGCATTCATAGTGGTTCTACCTCAAGAATGGTACCGCCACCCCTCTACTGGAGTTCACTGGCCAGCTGATCGAAGAGGCCCCGGAGTCATGGAGGAAGTGGGGCGTTCCAAAGAAGGACAAGAAGAAGATCCGAGACCACATCGCCGCCATCCACATCCTGAAGGAGAGTGGCCTGAAGGGGTTAGGCATCATCGGGGCCTACCACGCAAGGAGGGTGGCACCATTGATGACGTGCGTGCTCCAACTATACGCGATGGTGCTCGAGGCGTCGTTCGATGGAACAACGCTTGCCGAGGGAGCGCCCTTCCACTTCGAGGTCACGCAATGCATTAAGGAGGCGATGGAGCCCTCGTGGGACGATGTAGGCACCCCCCTTGATTTCATCTACCCGGTGTCGAGACATCCTCTGATGCGACAAAAACTAGGCCATGTCGTCTTCATAAGTTTCCCCTCCTCATACCTCCTCTTCAATTGATTTCCTGACCCCTTGATACTAACTTTGAGAGGGATGGGACCAGCCAAGGGACCTCATCTTCATAGATCACTCGGCACCATTGCCAAGAGATTCATCTGTGAGGGTGGTGAATCATGCCGAGGCTGAGTGGCTGAGGAAGTCAAAGGAGGACAAGAGGAAGAAGAAGCAGCAGAAAGCTGTAGGCATGGGAGCAAAAGGAGGACACCAACAGTGACGGTGACGATGATGATGGAGACGACGACGAGGTAGTTGATGACATCGAGTGGGACGACCTAGAGAACATGGATGTGCTGATAGGTATCGGTTCATCCTTCTAGGAGTCAGGACCCTTCCTGTTCCATGGAGGGGAAGGCACATGTGGGGAGCCAGTGGAGATGGACCATACCGTTGGCCTGCCCTAGGAGCCAACAGGGGCGGGTGGCTCTATCGTCGCGCCCAAGGTGCCAGCGAAGGTGGGTGGCTCTGTTGTCATGCCCCAAGATCCAAGGGGAGCGAGCCCCTCTGCTTAAGAGTAGGGGGCAAGCTCAAAACGGCCTCGCCCCGATGAGGTGGAGCAGAGGTCGAGGGGTTTGCCCCCCCCCAAACGTATCTGCCCTCCCGACGGTGCTAAGGTGAGTCATAACCTCCTTTGTTTTTCTCTGTGTTGGTTAGATTTCATCAATACTTATGCTTTTGTCTCTTGCAGCATCGGTGTAAGGTCGAGATGGCGACTAGAGGGGGGATGAATAGTCGTTTCTAAATTTAATCGCGTCGGCTAACCGAAACAAATGCGGAATTAAAATAATTCGGTCTAGCCGAAGACTACACCCCTCTATCAAAGTTCACAAGCACCTTATAAAGATCATAGTTAGGCAATAAAGGTGATGGGCTAGTTAGAGCTCACCTATCCAATTCTAGGAGCAAGGTCACATAAACCTATACCACTAGTATTTCAAGCAATGAGGGAGCTCCTACACATGTTAGTAAGCAAAAGCACAAAGCCAACTAAGCTCACTAGCAATGCTCAATAACAAGGCAACCAATGCCAAATTAGAGAGCACAAATACTTAGCTACACAAACTAAGCAATGTGACTAACAAGGTTACATAAACCGAATTAGCCACGCAAGGGAGCTACTTGTAAGCTACACAAGAAAGAAGGTAACTAGTGAGCTATACAAGCAAACTAATTACAAGAGCAACTACACAAGAACAATGTATATGATAGTAATTACAAGCTTGTGTAATGAGGTTGCAAACCAATGGGAAGAATAAAATTGACATGATGGTTTTCTCCCAAGGTTCATGTGCTTGCCAACACGCTAGTCCCTATTGTGTCGACCGCTCACTTGGTGGTTCGGTGGCTAATTGGCATCACCTGCCAAACCCGCACGTTAGACGCCGCAAGAACCTACCCTAAAAGTGAGGGTAGCTCAATGACACGCTCAACTAGAGTTGCTCTTCGTGGCTCCCGTGGGGTGAGCACAATGACCCCCACAAAGCTCTTCTCTGGAGCACCACACAAGCTTCTTGTGGACTTCCATGGAGACCATCACCAAGACATCTAGGAGGTGGCAACCTCCAAGAGTAACAAGCACCACCGGCTTGCAAATCGATCACCTAGTGCCAATCTATGCAACCTCATGATGCAATCGCACTAGAATCGCTCTCTCACACAATCGAATGATCAGTATCAAGCATATGTGAGATGAAGGGCTCCTAAGCACTCAAGCATGGACACAAAGTCCCTCAAGGTGCTCAACTTAGGCCATGGCCGAGACCACCTTCTATTTATAGTCCCATGGGCTAAACTAGCCGTTATACCTTCTCTGGGCATATTTTGGGATGACCGGATGCGCAGGTCATTTGCACCGGACATGTCTGGTCACCTATGTCTGGTCGCAGCTAACCCACCATGTGACACATTCAAACTAGCCATTGCCACCAATGGCTCTCTCTAACATGTCGCATCAGATGCGCTGTTAGGAAATGATTGGATGCTGAGCCACAGCGTCCGGTCGAGTCTAGTAAGCTCCCAGGGTCGACCAGACGCTCCTAGTGTCTGATCAATTATAGCGCTGAAACCCGAGACTACTGAGTCATGACATGTTTGGTCGTAGCATCCGGTTGCTGTCTATGATTCTGCCTTGGGCTATGTCTCTTTGACTGGACGCTAAACAGTAACTCCTTAGTGTCCGGTTACTCCTCTGAGCCAGAGTCCGATCACTTTCACTTAGTCGCTCACCTTAGGTCCAAATATCAAATGTGTCCGGTAGCCACACCGGACGCATCCAGTCACTCCTGTTAGACTACCCGAAGTCTGGATAACATACCAGACACGTTCGGTATCCACACCGAACGCGTTTGGTCACTCTGTGACTAGCGTGGCTAACTCCTTTTCTTCACCAACTTTTTCTCCTTTGCAAATGTGCCAACACCACCAAGTGTACACCATCATGTGTATGTGTGTTAGCTTTTCACAAACATTTTCTAAAGGATTAGCCACTCATCTTGCCACGCCACACGATCCTAGCAACAATGCAAAGTTGGATCACTCGAGTGACACTAGATGACCGATATGCAAACAAGTTTGCCTCTCTTGATAGTATGGCCATCTATTATAAACCCGGTCATAAACTTCTCTACACACCTATGACCGGTTAAATGAAATACCCTAGGTTATACCTTTGCCTTGTGCATTCCATTCCATCTTCTCTAATGTCAATGCAACACATGCACCAACACGATCAATAATGATATGATCCACTTCATATCATCACATGATCATATTGGTTCATCAATCTTGACTTCACTTGCTTTTCATTGTTGCCTTCGTCCATCGGCGCCAAGTCTTGCTCAAGCTTCACTGCCACACGGTCCATCGCTCCAAAGCCTCAGACTTGCCCTTCATGCTTGCAACCAGTCCATCAAGCTAAGTCTTGTCTTGATCTTATCCACCTTGATCACATGACTCAATGTCATGTCTCATGTGCAATGAGCTTCTTCATTATCACATGTATGAGCTTTGCAACATCTTTGAGCCATTTCAACCTTCATGGCATATGTTGCTCATGCACATGTACATGTGGACTAATCACCTATGTATCTCACATAAACATAATTAGTCCACCTAGGGTTGTCACTCAATTACTAAAACCACACAAGGACCTTTCAGTCAGGAGGCAGCGTAATCCTTTGGCGCTAGCGCCAAAGAAGAGCGTCACCCTTCAAGCGAGGCGACAGCCGTCGGCTAGCGTCATGCTCGTTTTGGGCGGGAGTGGCACCACCCATGCCCTCGGTAGGATGAGCAGACATGGGGGCTCAAGGGATGCCTTTAGAGGTTGTGGAATAGCCGGTGATGGTGGTGATACCAATGCAGATGATGGGGTGGATAGGGCTGCTGACCGCGCTCATGGCGCCGACCGTGGCGGGCGCGATGCAGTCGGTCAGGACCCCATCGACATAGGTGGAGGTGGCGGCGGCTATGATAGGTGAGTCATAGCCAGGAACTATCTTGTCGGCGCCTGAGGAACCAGCACGACCCGCTCCTTTGATGGCCCAGGTTATGGTGTCTAGCGTGGGCCAAATGGAGGGGGACACGATCGAGGGGTCCCCAGAGGTCATGGTGCTAGGAGAGGAGTCAACGTCTGTACCATTGATCCCTTTCATCATTGGAGGGAGTGTCTTGGTGGGGACATCACGGCGAGAAGGGTCGGTGGTGATCTACGCCAGCGGTGAGCCATCCCTGGCCCTAACATCGATGGGTAGTGACTCGCCTGCGTGGGGTGAGCCCTTGCTCCGGTGGGCGAGTCCGGAGGATCCTACATAGACGCTCTTCACTCTCGATGCTATCGCAAACAACATGGAGTGAGAGAGCCTCGACGTGGGGATCACATCCGTGCTCGAAGCCCTAGACCATGCCCAAGGTACCTTGCGTGATGTCGTTCCCTCCGGCCAAGTATTTGCTTGACCCTGCTTCTCATCATTTTCTTTCAATATATATTTTTGTATTCTGACCATCGTCTCCTTTTAGTCCCTTATCGCTCGCAGCCGGGGGAAGTCTCTGTTCCTTTGTGAGAAAAAGGAACCCTGGGACCACCTCATTGAGGAGGCACGGCTACATGGGGAGGTGACCGCTCAGCTTGTTGCTACCCAGTAGAGGTTGGCTGAGCTGACTCCTCTCACCGAGGAGGTGGACAGTCTTCGGTCGCAGGTGGTCGAGGCCCATCGGCATGCTGACGAGGCCGAGAGGGCATTTGAGGCCCTATTGGTGAGATCATGGAGGGACAACAAGGAGGTCGCCAAGGTCAAGAAGGAGCGGGATGAGCTACTCTAGAGGACGCCGAGACCCGTCAGTGGATCCTCGACCTTCTAGTCGAGGTTGAGAAGGAAAGGGAGCTGAAGCTAGGGTCCGAGGAGAAGCTCGCGGCCCTAGAGAAGAGGGTGAGTCTGGACACCACGGTGGTCGCCCGGCTACGCAAGGAGCGAGATGAGCTGCTCCAAACTATAGAGAGGCTCCGCTTGGAGTGTGGTGTGGCTCTTGAGGAGCGTGACTAGGCCCTCTGAGAGCGTGACCAGGCCTACCAAGAGCGCGATGATGCGCAGCAAAAGGTCGAATCCCTCTAGGCTAAGCTCGAAAGTGTGATGACCTAGAAGCTGAAGGCCGAGAGCATCTCTATCGGGCTAGTCATGGATCTCGCCGAGGTGAGGAGGAATCTTTAGGCAGAGAGCGATGAGCTCGGTATCCTTGAGCGCCACCTTCTGAGTGGTCTACGATGACCTTGAGGTGGTGCGGTCGTAGGGGACCAGTTCGCTCATGGCCCGTGCCATCGAGATCACAGCATGGGTGCGCCAACTCAAGAGGAATGTTGTTCGCATCAGGGTCAATCAATCCTTCATGATTGCTCATTGTCACTATGGGGACATCATCGATCTAGAGGCGATGAGCCACGGCTTTGTGCCTGGCTATGAAGTCCATGAGCTGGAGGACATGGAAGCAGTTGTGGCTCCCTTTTCGCAGGACCTAGCGAAAAGAATAGAGAGCATAGTTCTCCCCCGGAGGGGTTAGTTAGCTAGATAGGTCAGGCCAATCATTTATGTAACAAGCGGACAAGCTCCGACCCCTCTGTACTATCCAAACAAGCTTATCATTTTGTTTCGTTTGATCAAATTTGTTCTTCCTCCCTTTGTATGTGTGAAAAGAGGTTCATGTGTTCTGACCCTTCCGTTTGTTAAGACCATAGAGCTTGAGGTGTAGGAGGGAAACTCTAATCACACTAGTAAGCAAGAGTGCCATAGCCGTTGGGTGTAGGTTTCTTGCAGTCTAACCAGCCTTGCTCAGTCGTTCATTTTCGTAGACCTAGCCACTAGGTTTAACATGAGGAAGAGGTCAAGGCGTGGTGACTATTTCAAAAAGGGTGCATGTATACCCTTATCAGCCCTCGAGTGAGACCTGACCCCTTGCCACTACTAGGGGTCGGGTGTCACTAAAGATCGACGAGAGGATAGCGAAACTATTAGGAGAAAGTGTCTCTTGTTTTCATGTGTACCCCCTCCCTAGGATCTGAGCCATCGTTCTATGACCATGTGTTTGGTCTCCTTGCGAGTCCAACTTTCCTTGAGCCCCCGTGGGTATCAGGGGTCTGGTCGAGGGGCGACTCGTCTTTGTGATCATCGCCTCATCCGTGGTTTCCACAACGAGAGGGGTTGAGCTAACATCACTTGCCTTGATGGCTCGAGCGACACGCTTGGTGAACTCGCTATCGAGCAATGTTCAAGTGGAATCTGGGTTCATCGTTCATGATGGGGTCAGCATAGCCCACATGTGGCATTCCACTGCTCCTTAACTTGCCTCTCGGTAGATGCCCTTGTCGCTTCGGAGAGCGACTCAGGTGGTCTGCTAACCTCTCCTTGATGGAGATTCTGTGGTGCTCAGCTCAATGTTAGGATCAAACAAGAAGGTCGAGATGACCCTGTCCGCCTCTAAGCGAGTCAGGCAAAGGCCACTGGGGCTCATCTACATTTTCTTCCCTGGCTTTGTTCGACGCGAGGTGGCCTTGGGCCCTTCGCGGACCGGCCTTTGAACCCTGGTTAGGTGGATTCCTGAGTTCAAGTTGGGTGGCTCGAGCGCTCGAGCCCTATGGGGGTCAGTAGGGGTCAGCCAGATTTCATGCATCACCCCATCCTCGGTTTCCTCAATCGGATGGGCTGAGCTAACGACACTTGCCTCGATGGCTCGAGTGTCGCGATCGATGAGCTCGCTAACGGGCATGTCCGAGTGAAATCTAGTTCTATCATTCGCTGATGGGGTCGACATAGCCCTTATGTGGCATTCCACTGCTCCTTAACCCGCCTCTCGGTAGATGCCCGAGCCGTTCAATTATCTTGGGTGGCTCGCTGGCCTCTTCTCGATGTAGATTCTGTGGGCTTGGCTCAAGGTTAGGATTGAATGGAAAAGGTCTAGATGTCCCTGTCTGCTTTCGAGCAGGATTAGGCAAGGCCACTAGGGCTCATCTAAGTTTTTCTCCCCTGGCTCTATTTGACACGAGGTGGCCTCGAGCCCTTCGTGGGTCGACCTTCGAACCTCGATCGGTCGTTGCTCATGTCGAATGAGACGACTATCACTTTGTGATGCGACGCGAAATGTTGTGATGCAATAATTGCATATGCAATGCTTGGATGTATGAGTTGAATGTATGAATGAATAAATGTTTGAATGTATGGATGAATGTATGAATGCATGCATGAGAATGGATGAATTAATGCTTATGTACTGGAAAAGTAAAGTCAGGGTTAGTAAAGTTACCTCGATGGCTCAAGTGATGGGTTTGTGAAGCTCTTACCGGATATGTCCGTGTGGGGTTCGGGTCTGACGTTCATGATGGAGCAGGCATAACCTGCATGGGGCATCCCACTGCTCCCTACTCGTCTCTCGGCCATGACCCAAGCCCTTTGACCAACTTGGGCGACCTGTCGGCCTCTCCTCGATGGAGATTCTGGCTGTGGGTCCCTCCAAATCCTTCTAGGGAAGGAGGAGGCTAAAGCTTAGGGTGCAGGGACAAAAACTCTGATCACGCTGGTAAGCAGAAACACCATAGCCGCTAGGGCGTAGGTTTCTAGCGGTGCGACTAGTTTTCCTCAGAGTTTGTTTCCGCACACCTTGCCTTTAGCTTTTTAACATAATAAAGGGTTGGGCATAGAATAGACACTCCTGACAGCCCCTGAGGGAGGTCTGACCCTTTACCGTTGTTGGGGTCAGGGGCTCGATAGCGAAATTAATGCGCGTAAAGTAAGAGTGACCTGTCTCTCGGCAGTGGTTCAAGTCATCTGACTGACCTGCCGGCCTCTCCTCGATGGAGATTCCATAGGTGGGCCCCTCTGAACCATTCTCGGGAAGGCGGAGGCTAAAGCTCGGGGTGTGAGGAACAAACTCCGATCATACTGGTGAGCAAAAAATGTTGTAGCCACCGGGGCATAGGTTTCCTACAGTCCGACCAATTTGACCTAGCATTTGTTTCCACACACCTTGCCTTTAGGTTTTAGCATGAGAAACGGGTCGAGTATCGAGAATGTCTACCGAATAGACACCCTCGCCAGCTCTCGAGCGCGACCCGACCCCTTGCCGTTGCTAGGCTCGGGGGCTCGATAGCGAAATTGATAAGAGAAAATGTGCACAAATAAAGGGCGACCTGCTGGCGTAGGACCTACCTTGATGGCATGAGTGACAGGTTTAGGTTGCTCTTACGGGACATGTTCAAGTGGAACCTAAGTCCATCGTTCGTGACGGGGTCGGCATACCCTGCATGGGGCATCCTGCTACTCCCTACCCGCCTCTCGATATCAGCCAAGCCGTCCGATCAATTTGTGTTACCTACTAGGATAGGACTTACCTATGGAGATAGGAGGTGAGAACATCCTACCCAAAAACTTAGTTAGGCAGATAAGCCAGGTGATGAACTTGTAATAAATGAACAAGCTCTTAGATTTCATTATGGCCAAATAGTTTTTAGCCCTTCTCCCCTTTTCGTATAAAAAGGTTAGCATGTTCCAACCCTTTCTGTCATCAAGGCCGTAAAGCACGGGGTGCGAGTGAGCAAACTCTGATCACGCTGGTGAGTAAAGGTGTCGTAGCCACCGAGGCATAGGTTTCTCATAGTCTGACCCATTTTACTCATAGTTTGTTTCCATAACCCCAGCTTCTAGGTCTCAATGTGAGAGGGGGCCGGGCACAGAGAATGTTTGCCAGGCGGATAGACTCTTAAACGCGTACCGACTCTTTTCGTGGCTAATGCCAAAAAGCTCGGGGTGCGGAAAAAAACTCTGATCACTCTGGTGAGCAAAGGCACCATAGCCGCCGAGGCATAGGTTTCTTGCAGTCCGACCAGTTTTACTCAGCGTTCGTTTTCACAAACTTCACTTCTGGGTCTTAATCGTGAGAAAGGGTCGGTCATAAAGACTGTCTACCGGATAGATACGCTCTTATTAGCCCCCGAGTGAGGCCCGACCCTTTGCCATTGCTGGGGTCGGGTGTCACCTAAAGATCGGGCATTGATAACGAAACTGATAAGAGAAAGTATGTGTATATTAAGGATAAAAGTGACGTAGCTGCTCGATGTTCTAGGCATTAACAAAAACTTTGCCGTCGATGGTCTTGAGCTTGTAAGCGCCTAGTCGAAGCACCCCCACGACGACGTGCAGTCCCTCCTACGATGGAGAGAACTTGTGGTGGTTCTTGTTGCTCTAAACGAAGCAGAGCAGCAGGTCCCCGACATTGAAGGCCCAACCTCGTACTTGATGGCCGTGGTACCGGCGCAATGCTTACTGGTACTTGGCCGAGCGGAGAAGGGCGACATTGCACGCTTCATCTAGCTAGTCTCCTTCATGTGCTCTCCCTTGTTGAAGCCCTTGGACAAGAACCGCTTTAAGAGGCCATAGTCCTTGTATAGGCGCTTGATGGGGAAAGCATGGTTCAGGCATGACCCTTCGAGCAGCCTCTCGAAGTGGTTCAGGATACCCTCGGCGGGCTTCTGGCCTCCCTTACGGTCGACAGTGGCCACGAGCGAGCCCTCGCGCTGCTGTTTGTTCTTCTTCTTGTTGGAATGGTTGGAGGTGCCTTCGTCGGTGTCCTTGTCCCGCTTCGCCTTGCCCTTGAGGATGCATCGGCCAAAGGCCTAAGGTCCTGGCAAGTCGGGGCTTAGGCTTCGATCCTCGCTGCTATCGTAGCATCCGCCATGACGTGTGTGGTAGCCACAGCTAACCCTCTCCCTCACATCACCATAGGTATGCCTACGAGCGTCGAGGGTGTCGCGTGCGTCGCGGTGGAGGCCAAGATGCTCATGCACCAGAACCATGGTGCATGGCCTGCCGCCTTGCTGCGCCTGGTGGACCGACACGTCCTCTTCAGGTTGTTCTAAGGGCACGTTACGCTTGCAAGCGTCGAGGGTGTCGCGTGTGTCACTGTGGGGACCGAGATGCTCATGCACCAGAACCGCGGTGTGCGACCGGCACGGGAGCACTATCGGGGCGCTCCGAACGAGGTATTTCGAAGAGAGCGGCTCTCCTTTGGCAAGCTATGTAATGATGCTGGTGAACAAAAAAGTGCGGTGTCGTAGTTCCTCCCAGGACGATCAGGGTCCCAGGAAGGCACTGAGCTAGCGCTCTAACCTACCGTAGTCGAAGCCAGGGGGCTGGTCACTCCTGGGGCCACGAGCCTCCGGTGCATGCAACTACAGCTCCTCCAGCGCCTCGGCGATCACACCAAGACTGGTGCAGTGAAGAAGTTGGATGGCGGTGGGTACCCGCACCAGCTCTCCCTCCATCGTGATGATGAAGTCCGGATCCACGAGGCGCATGTGCGCACCCGGGACCTGGCTGACGTTGCGATTAGCCATCCGAGGCCTGGTGTGGATGTCGAGACATGCAAAAGGCCCCTACCTGGCACACCAACTGTCGGTGTTTCGATTTGCCACCAACAAGTAAAGTTCTAATATTACGCGTCTGGCTCGGATGGTGTGCTAAGAGGATACGAGGTTTATACTGGTTTGGGTAGAATGTGCCTACGTCCAGTTCATTGCTGTTGCTCGTGTTACTAGCACTAAAAGTTCATAGTAGAGGTTACAAACAGTTAAGAGAGGGACAGGTCCCAAGTCTCTAATGGAAAGAACGAATGGGTGTTGAGAGCTCGATCGCTGCTTGGCTACGTGTTCGAGGTTTGGTGGATCGATCGGATTCAAGTTCGATGGTTCGATGCGATGTGTTGCGATCGTTTGTTTGATCCCCCTAATGGGATGTCCTACTTTTCCTTTTATAGGCTAAGGGAAAGCAGGGGTTACAGCGGAGGAAAAAAGGGAGAAACACAAGGAGAAGAAGTCCTACAGGATGGCTAGGTCCTTCTTTTCCTTCACGCAGGTCCTATTGACCCTATAGACATCAACAGGGACAGCTCTATGTCGTGGCCCTGTCCATCACTGGTGCCATGTGCGGGCGTCGTCTGCCGATCATGGCGCTCTAATCCGTCTTGGTGGACGTCGTGGTGAACTGACGCGCCCATCAGTGTTCGTACGGGGGTTAGGCAGAACAGCACCGGTACGCCCGATGCTGTTCCTGACGTGAACCCCCAGGTTTGGCCCGTCGTGGGTCGCGGGCTATATCGAGTCGTGCCAGTCTCTTCCCTAGCGTTAGAGCTTTGACCCAGGCCCATACGCTTGGACCTGGAGTGGTTGGGGCGGTATGGGTCTCCGTCGGGCGAAATGGAGTCTCCGACCTCAGGGTCGAGCGAGGCAGAGCCCGCGGCCTCGATGTCGGGCGAGGCGGAACCAACCCTCAGGGGTCGGGCGAGGCAGAGCCAACTCTCGGGGGTCGGGCGAGGCTGGGGTCGGGCGAGGCGGAGCTAACCCTCAGGGGTCGGGCGAGGTAGAGCCCACAGCGTCGGTGTCGAGCGAAGCGGAGCCACCCTCGGGGGTCAGGCGAGGCGGAGCTCGCGGCCTCGACGTCGGGCTAGGCGGAGCTAACCCTCAGGGGTCGGGCGAGGCAAAGCCCGCGGTCTCGGGGTCGGGCGAGGCGGAGTCCTCCCCCAGAGGCCAGGCGAGGCGGAACCAGCCCTCAGAGGTCGGGCGAGGCAGAGCTTGCGCACCTGGGGGTCTGTTAGAGCTGTAGTCGCGCTCTTGACTGCTCGGACGTATCAATGTTGATGTTCATTAGCTCCTCCTCTTCGGGTACCCTAGTATTGGTCTCCGACACTAGCGTTGCCAACTTGTACATTATAGGTTATAGCTGTAGCTCCTAAACGCAAGGTTAAAGATTTATATACCGAACTTTTCATCGTGAGACCACCAATGCCCTAGCCCTATCAACTTGCACAAAGTAGTTTCTACCCTAATTAAATCATGTAGAACTTTTTAGACAAATTCTTTTAACTTTTATAATATGAATGTGAGAATTAAGATTCAAATATTAAACTTTATCTATAGGTAAAAAAAAATGTATAGCATGAACACAAGCTTAAATATTTAAATACTGAACTTTTACTGTGGGCCTACCTATGCGGCTAGCCCTGCCAATTTGCACGTAGTAATCTCGATCATATCTTATAGTTCTTAAACTGTGCACCATAATTTTCACACAATTTCAAAAAATTTATTGTAAGAATCTGATATAAACATCAAGCTTCATACTATCTTTTTTATGTCCTTAAACCTAGGTTTCACCTGTGGTTATTGAACTTGCATGGAGTAACTTCTTTTTTTAGACGGCATGGGGTAACTTCTTGCTTTATATTGTTCATTCATTTCTCTCTTTTTTCTCTTGACTTTTCCATTTTAGTGTTATTGATCTATATCCATACCAAGAGCGAAGCTAGGGACTTGTGGGAGGATGGGTGATCTTCCCCCTTCTTCCTCCCTCTTCTTTTTCTCTTTTTATTTCTCCTTCCTCCTCTTCATCCATGACTAAAAAATTTAGAGGCAGGGGGCTCGGAGCCCCGCAAGCCCCAATGATGGATCCGCTCCCAATCTATATAGCTAATATTAGAGAGGAAAGTGATTCTTTCGTTTGTGTTTTTTATTTCCCGGCAAAGTGCTCTCATATCTTTTGTTATCCGTATTTGACACGAACTCATGAATACAAGTTAGAACTGTGTGTGTTTGTGCGTCTTGCAATAGTACAGTCCAATTCCCAAACATATTGAAACAAACGAAGCAATGCTGGAAGAATTTTAGTGGTGGCTTTACCCGAGTTGCTTTCAGGCACTCCACATGGGCCGGAAAAGAACAAAAGAGTACTCTAGTTTGCATTGGAACTAGCCATCTTTCTGCCAGTTTTAGGACAACCTGTGATTTGACCTGTTACTAGTATGAGTTTCTAGACCAGCTCACTTAATTGGTTTGAGCTGTTCTTGGTTAGTGATGTGATGAACTGCATGCTGCATTCTTTGAACCGCTTTTCCAGAGAGTTCACTACAAGTTACTACCTACAATTATTGATGGCCACACGTAACTTATAGGTGCACATAATAATCTCTGGTCACAATTCTTCAGGGAGAACGCTCTCCACGAAAAAAAATACTTTTAAAAAAAAATACAAATTCTTCAGGGAGAACTAAGAAGACAGCGCCATGTCTTGCATTTCAAACGTCATGATGCACGAGAGCCAAGTTTTTCAGACCGAAAGTACTTACGTTTGAAATGTAGCTAGTACCGGTTCCGGCTCTGCAGACTTGTTTGATAATTTGCAACGAATATAGCCGTAACGTGCACAATAATGCTGAAAGACTTATTCAAGCTCCACTTTTCACCAGGGAATGGTCGTTCTATTTGGTAAAATAAACAGACTGCTGCGATCAACGAGTCATTGTTATGAATTTGAAATGTATGATACAGAAAAAAATACAAGCAAATAATAATTCTGGGAGGCTACCACAGAAAATAAAAAAGAAAACCAAAACAATAAACAGACAACGTGAACCGGATCAACCCAATTGATCACTAAAGTGCTCCATAAAACCGTGTTTGACATATGAAAAAGCAAAGAGTTAATGGGTTAAAAAAAACTCAAACCAAATCCATATGATCGAGCTCATAGACCCTACCAACTTTTATAAAATGGCTCCTATATCATGATTAGATCATGTATAATATATGCATTTCGTGTAGATGTTATAACGTTGACAGAAGGTAACTTTTGCCATGGGACTCACATATACACCTAGCCGTGCCTATTTGCGCAGGATAGTCCTATTCTAACTTTGTAGTATGAATGTAATTTTAAAGATTTATTTTTTGAACAAAGTAACTTTAAAGATGTAAATATTAAAGTTTTACCATGAACACACATAGGCACCTAGCTGTGTCTACTTGCGCAGGATAGTTCCTACCCTAATGAAATCATCTGCAACAATTCCATATATTTTTATGAAAATTTTGTAGCAATGAATACAAGGTTAAAGATTGATATACAAAACTCTCACCGTCGGCCCACCTATGCTCTTTCCTTACCGACTTGGCAACTTGCACAGAGCAACTCCCACTTGTACCTAATTAAATCATCACAAGAATTTTCATTCAATTTCGTGAAAGTACTATAGTGTGAGCATGAAGTTAAAAGTTTACCGTGGGCACACCTCTGTGCCTATAGCGTTGCCAACTTGTACATTATAGTTTATAGCTGTAGCTCCTAAACGCAAGGTTAAAGATTTAAATACCGAGCTTTTCATCGTGAGCCCATCAATGCCCTAGTCCTACCTACTTGCACAAAGTAGTTTCTACCCTAATTAAATCATGTAGAACTTTTCAGACAAATTCTTTTAACTTTTATAATATGAATGTGAGAATTAAGATTCAAATATTAAACTTTATCTATAGGTAAAAAAATGTATAGCATGAACACAAGCTTAAATATTTAAATACTGAACTTTTACTGTGGGCCTACCTATATGGCTAGCCCTGCCAATTTGCACGTAGCAAGACTATCTCCAACGAGGATATGCAAACCCAAAATACGTCATCCACAGTGGTTTTCCTACCAAAAAACACTCTCCAACAGGTGACTCAGACACACGACCCATTTTGCCTACCGACCGAAACGATACGCAAAAAAGCATCCCCTCTCTCCTCGGTACGCAAATCTCCGATGGTGGCCCGCCCGCGCACGCCTCCGCAACGCCGAGGTGGTCCACTCCCGCACCGGTCGTGACGCCGGCCCCATTCGTCCTCGCTCGCTCGCGTCGGCACCGCTCGCCAACGGCCCCCTCCATTTCTCTCCCTTCCCCTCTCCCTTCCCTCCCGAAGCGGCGACGCCGTCCACAGCCCCGGCTCCGCCGCTTCCGCTCCCCACCTGGTCCTCCCCGGCCCCCTCCCTCGAGCCCTCCACCTCGCCCACGGGCTGGGACGCGGTCTGGGCGCTCGAGGACCAACAGCGCCGCCGCCTCCACTGGATCTGGGAGCGCGGCGTCGCGTGGAAGCCCTCCTCGCCGGGCGCCGAAGGTGCTGCGCCGGCGTCGACACCGGCGCCCGTGGTCTTCCGCCTCGACCACGGCGGGGAGGTCGACGCCGATGGCAACTGCCTCTTCACCGCCGCGTGGACGGCCGACGCGCGCGAGCTCAGGCACCGCGCCGTGCGCCGGTTCGCCGAGGTCTACACCGCCGCGGGGGAGGACGACAAGGCCGCCATCGACGCCGCCGTGAGGCACCTCTACGCGCCACCATCTAGGAGCTCGTTGATCTCGGCATCCAAAGGTACCACGACTCGCGGATCTGCCCTTGCTCGTTGCTCACTGCTTGCTCAAATCTTTTATTTGATTTTCTCGCCGGATCTCGCGCCGGAGCTCGTAGCTCGGTGGCCGGCCGCGGGGAAGACGAAGATGGAGGAAACTGGAGTCTTGTTTTGGGGTCGCTGTTGGAGAAGGCGGGTTTTCGGTTCGTGACCCTTTACCTGTACGTGACTCAAATGCTTGGAATAGATCTCGTGTTTGCGTTTTATCGTTGGAGACAGTCTAAGCTCGATCATATCTTATAGTTCTTAAACTGTGCACCATAATTTTCACACAATTTCAAAAAATTTATTGTAAGAATCTGATATAAACATCAAGCTTCATACTATCTTTTTTATGTCCTTAAACCTAGGTTTCACCTGTGGCTATTGAACTTGCATGGAGTAACTTTTTTTTTAGACGGCATGGGGTAACTTCTTGCTTTATACTGTTCATTCATTTATCTTTTTTTTCTCTTGACTTTTCCATTTTAGTGTTATTGATCTATATCCATACCAAGAGCGGAGCTAGGGACTTGTGGGAGGATGGGTGATCTTCCCCCTTCTTCCTCCCTCTTCTTTTTCTCTTCTTATTTCTTCTTCCTCCTCTTCATCCATGACTAAAAAATTTAGAGGCAGGGGACTCGGAGCCCCGTAAACCCCCATGTTGGATCCGCTCCCAATCTATATACAGTCTGTTCGCTGGTTGGTTTCTGGGCTGATAAGTCGGGCTGGTGCTGATTTGTTGTGAGAGGAAAACACTGTATCATGGCTGATAAGCCCTGGCTGAAACCAATAAGCGAACAGACTGATAGCTAATATTAGAGAGGAAAGTGATTCTTTGGTTTGTGTTTTTTTTATTTCCCGGCAAAGTGCTCTCATGTCTTTTGTTATCCGTATTTGACACGAACTCATGAATACAAGTTAGAACTGTGTGTGTTTGTGCGTCTTGCGACAGTACGTAGTCCAACTCCGATACATAATGAAACCGATACATAATGAAATAAACGATGCGTCTGTTACATAAATCTTTAAGCCACAAATTGTTCGGACTACCACGCGTCAAGGTGTGCATTAACACACAAGTACATTTGTTAGTAAATTTCTCTATCTCTATACTTAAAAAGACCGTAACGTTATCATCTACCTCTCGTTCCCTACTCACACTTCTATGTCCGGTACCGATCATCCTCCACTCGAAGCTTACGCGTCTACGTTCTACATAGTTCCGATACGAAGACTAGATCTATGTGTCCGCGTCTGATATGAACTCCTCTGAGCTCACGCGTCCGCGTCCAAGTTTAGTCCGAAAAATGATGATCTCGATGCAACACACGTGTATATATCAGTTAAAAGTAAAAGGTCTTGTATAAATTCTACAGGTTTCAGGTAAAAGGATCCCGCTTATCCCAAATATAGGGCCTGAAATGCTAGACCTGCCGGTGCCGGACCTTCCCAATCCCAAAAGGAAAAAGAGGGAGCGTGACTGCTGGCACCTAACTAAAGCCAGCGCGCTGGGCGCTGGCATTACCGACCGTTTCTTCACACCCCCGCGGTTTATACGCATTCAAACTCGCGTTCAACGTCAACGTTCCAATTCAAACCCTTTACCCGTCCGTTGCCTTCCCTCCCTATTTGAACCCGCCCTCCTCCTCCTGCCTCCCAACCCAGTCTTCGCATTGAACTCTTCACACCTCACCCACCAAGAAACCAATCCAGCACGCCTCTCCGTCGTCATCTCCGATAACTCATCGTCGAAATCCAGCTCTTCTAGCTTCCTTCCGCTGGTTCCGATGGCTCTGCTGGTGCGGAGGGCACGGAGGGCGGCGACCAAGGCCGCGGTGTCGCTCGGCGGCGGCGGCAGCAGCAGCAGCGTGGAGCTTGCGATCCCGGCGCACTTCCGGTGCCCGATCTCGCTGGACCTCATGCGGGACCCCGTCACGGCGCCAATGGGGATCACGTACGACCGTGAGAGCATCGAGGCGTGGCTGGACACGGGCCGCGCCACCTGCCCTGTCACCCACGCGCCGCTCCGCCACGAGGACCTCGTCCCCAACCACGCCATCCGCCGCGTCATCCAGGACTGGTGCGTCGCCAACCGGTCCCGCGGCGTCGAGCGCATCCCCACGCCCAAGATCCCCGTCACGCCCGTCCAGGCCTCTGAGCTCCTCTTCAACCTCGCCGGATCCGCGCGCCGCCGCGACGCCGCCGCGCGGTGCGCCGAGGTGGTCGCCAAGATAAAGGCCCTCGCCGGGGACAGCGAGCGGAACAGGCGCTGCTTCGCGTCCATCGGCACGGGCCGCGTGCTCGCCGCTGCGTTCGAGTCGCTCGCTGCTGCTGCTGACGCCGCACCGGCGGGGCGCGTCCTTGAGGACATCCTGGCGGCATTGGTCTGCATGATGCCGTTGGACGAGGAGGCCGCCAGGACGTTGGGCTTGCCGACCTCGCTGGGGTCTCTGGTCGCCATTGCTGAGAACGGGAGCTTGGCGGGAAGGCTGAACGCCGTGCTGGCAATCAAGGAGGTCGTCTCGTGCGACGGAGTGTTCACTGATCTGAGCGGAAAGATCGACGAGATCGTAGACGCGCTGTCAAAGATCATCAAGTCTCCGATCTGCCCACAGGCAACCAAGGCCGGCATGGTCGCCACCTATCGCCTGGCGCTATACGACGAGCGTGTCGCGGCGCGCCTTGCTGCCGCCGGGCTCGTCCCCGTGCTCATCGAGGCCCTTGTAGACGCCGACAAGAGCATGTCCGAGAAGGCACTGGCTGTGCTCGACGCGGTGCTTGCCTCGGAGGAAGGCCGCGCAAGCGCGCGGGCGCACGCTCTCGCCGTGCCCATGCTCGTCAAGAAGATGTTCCGCGTGTCCGACCTGGCCACCCAACTCGCCGTGTCGGCGATGTGGCGGCTTGGAAAGGCGCACAGCGCCGGCGAGGAGGAGGATGATGCGGTGACGCGGTGCCTTGTCGAGGCGCTGCGGGTTGGGGCGTTCCAGAAGCTGCTCCTGCTCTTGCAGGTCGGCTGCAGGGACGCAACCAAGGAGAAGGCCACCGAGCTGCTCAAGATGCTCAACAAGTACAAGAGCGTAGGCGAATGCGTCGACGCTGTGGATTTCAGAGGCCTGAACAAGTTGTCATCTTAAATCAAAGGCAACTGTGATGTAAAAAGGTGGATTTTGTATAAATAGAGAGACGATTTAACTTGTAAGTTGATAGGATAGTTGCAATTTTGCTAGGCGTGTGCTTCCATGCTATTTCAGCAGCTTAGGTTCAAATGAAAACAAAAACATAGATCTGATTTTCGTTTTGTGACGAACTTGTGTGTAAATTTTGCTGGGCATGCTTCCACGCTATTTCAGCAAGCTAGCTTAGTTCAAATGACAACTTAGATCCGATTTCCGTTTTGTGAAGAACTTGTGTGTAGATTTCTTGTTTAGAAGATTGTAACGGATATATTTGCATCTACGGATCTACCGTAACTTTTTAGTATGCTTGAGCTTGTAAGTATGGGATAGTCTGCAGTTTTTTTTAGTAAAGAACATCGTAACGTGAAGATAGATTTCCCTTTTATACTAGTACTCCTAGTATATGCTAATACACCAGATGGAAACTAGTGCTAACATCCAGTATTTAAGCATTGGAACATACTAATTGTCACGAAAATATGGCTAGTCTACCTAACTGTAGCCTGTCCCACCTGTATTGGAAACACTGAATGACAATATCTTTCTGAAGCTCAATGAAACATCACTTGAAGTGTAAGGTCTCGGAGTCCTTTACATAGTTGTGTACAGTACAGTACAACACAATAGCCCAACAAGAGGTGAGACATCGTGATCTAGGGTGGAACGGAGTTCCTAGGGCTAGAGGTGGATTCTATCATACGAATTTGGTAGGTGTTTCTGGTCTTGGCAAAGCCAACGGCCGTAAGAGTTGCAGAGGCGAGTGGTGCCTGTAGATTTAGCGAAAAGAAGCAAAGGGCAGAGCAGACGTCTTGCAATTACTTAATGATGAGTGTGGAGGGGTAGTAGCTATCAAGTCTCATTGGAGCTAGAGATCGATGACGCTACGATGTTGAAAAGGTGGAGTGGAGCATGGCACACGTCAGTTAAGATCAAGGTAGCGCATGGGGTGACATGATGTCAGTTAGGTCAGGCGGGGTAAAATAGGTGAGGTTAAGAGAGTATAATGAGATTTTGGACATCTGATCGAGATACAAATTGAAGGGCTGGAAATATGATAGAGCTGGGATTGGTAAATCATTCAATAGATGCATAGACAAGCCCTATCTCATGTCGAATCCACTCATCGCTACCAAGCAAACGATTCAGTCAGGAACATGCTCGGTGTAATCGTGAAAACTTCTTTGAAACATATACTTAGAAATTTTTAAAAATATGTATGAAAATTATAAAATTCATGTGCATGTGTAATAAGACAAAAATCCATTTGATTTTGTCTTCTATTATGTGTATGTTTGACATGACTTCCCCTTCACGTGCTTCTTTTGGAGGAGCTAGAGTCGGAGGAATTAGCCACAAATTGTTGCCCTGTTTGTTTGGGCTTGTTTGGCTTATAAGCCGTACTTTTTTAGTCAACGAACAGTATTTTTCTCTCACAACAAATTAGCCAACAGTACTTTCAGCCACGACTTATCAGTCAAACAAGCCCAAACGAACAGAGCGTGTAGTTTTGGCTCTGTGCATGCTCTTCTTCTCTTCTTCTATAAGAAAAAGTAGCTCCTCCTCTGGCTCTTCCACCTCGTCGCTAAAGCCTAAAGCTACTGCCAATCTCGAAATTGAACCCGTGCTAAATAGACCCTACATATGCTCATGAAATTTATCATTTTCATATGAATGTTTATAAAACAATTTTATTCCAACTTTTGCAAGAATGTATACATCTATTGATATAATATTTATGTGCTTCCTTTCAAAATTTTAAAAAATTATTATTTCAAAAAGGACATTTCACGATGTGTCGAATGAGTAATTTGCACCGAATATTTTATTTAGTTCCACGTCACATCCTAAGTTCCTAACAACTCTGCTTATGAGAGTAGGAAAAGAAAGAAAATGCACTTGAACCGTCAACATAACTTACGACCATACGTCATATTAAACTTTGGCCATGAATTTGAAAAAGAGTGTAGTTAGATCAGCACCTAATAAATTTGCTCCTGAACTGTCAAGTACTGTACTGCTATATTTTTCTGCAAAACATTTTTTTATTGCGACTTCCCGACATCGTCTAGAAAATTGCCAGAATCCGCCTCGCTGAATGGCAGTATCTGGTCTCTAACACATTTGTTTAAGAGTTAAGTCGATGACCGGTCCTTAAACTTATATTAGACGTGTTTCATCTCCGTCCTTCAACTCAAAAAAATTATGATTTCACTCCTTAAACTTTGTTTGGTTCTCATATTGATCCAAACGAGTCTGGGTCCATATGTCAGCTCTATGTCTCAGCTCTCAGCTCTCTCTCATGGCCATGGTTAGCTCGTCGGCGTGCTGTTTCCTCCACACGCGACGACTGTTGTTCGTTTGTGTGGCGGCGGTGGCGGCTCACGCCTGTGCAGCGGCGATGGCGGCTAACCTGCGCGTGTACGCGGTGGCGGTGGCGGTGGTGGCGCCTCGCCCACGCGCTTGTGCATCCGCGGCGGGGATGTGCGGCGACGACCGCGGCTGGCCCGCACGCCTGTGCGGTGGCGGTGGCGGCGCGCCCACGTGCTTGTGCGGCGGCAGCAGGGGCTTGCTCGCGCACGGCGCACCTATGCGACCGAAGCGGCTGTACGCTCGCGCGCCTATGCGGCGGTGGCAGTTCGTCCTGGTGGCCTCGTACCTGCGCACCGTGGAGTTTGGGTCGGCGTCGCGTGCGCAGTGCCATTGTGGGATTTGAGCTTGATGGTGGCGTCTCACCCGGCGCCCAAGAAGTCGTGTGGAAGTGGAGGTGGAGCAGGCCCGCCGGGAGCATCACGTCGTCGGCGAACTTGGTCAGCAGGGCGTCGCGGCGGAGGCGGCTCGCCCGCGTGCCTAGGCTGCCGCGGCCGCGGTGGCTCTCGCCTGCGCCTGCCTGGCAGCCGCGACGGGATGAGCTCGCGTGGAATGGCTAATGAGGAAGAAGACAATTTTTTTCAAAATAACCCCTAGAAGTTCGTAAATATTTGTCTAATTTATGTGTCTGGGGAATTTTATTTATAGCCCTACTAATCTTTTATTTTAAGCAATCAAGTCTGGTCTTTACACACGTGTACAAATCCATACCTGTTTGGATGAATATGGGATAAAAAAGTTTAAGAATCGAAATGATATATTTTTTTAAATTTAAGGACCAGAATAACACACCGCCGCAAGTTTAAGGACCAGATATTAACTTTACTCTTTGTTTAATGAGCTTGTAGACGTGCCTTGAAAAATTCTAAGCCACAGAGGACAGAATGGCCTGGAAGTTGGAATATTACGCAGTCACGCTAGTCCAACGTATCCGCCTAGATGAACGAACAGTTGTCACCTTTGAAAACCTGAGTTCGGACGCAGTGGTAAAACGTGACCAAGCTGACCATGCACCGACCGAGCTTGACCACACCAGTCTTTATGCCGGCCCCATGCATCCAGAGCCGGGCCCTGCGACGACTCGGCCACGGCACGTATCCGGCGGCTCTGTCCGTAGTAGTCGTAGCAGCTAGCACTTCGTGTGATGGTTTCGTAGCTCTGTAGCTTGGCAGTTGTGTACTAGCGAGCAACGACTTCCACTGTTCCATTCCGCCTTCCACGCCACAAATATAATAATCACATGGAAACTATTGGCGCCACTGGCCCACTGCCACTGCCACTGCCACTGCCACTCGCCCTTGGCGCAGGAGCCTGCCTTGCTGGACCATGGCTGGTTTCCAGAAGCAAGTATAAGTCAAAGTCGTTTGAGTTATTTTCAGTCATACAATAATGCTTTTTTCTCACAACATTTCAACATAAATATTAGCATAAACTAAATTTTAGCATAAGCGAATAGGACCATAATCACTATGGAAACCTATTTGTTGTCTTCTTTTGTTACTAGATCTTTGTGTTTTTGTCTTGGGTTAATACATTCTGTGGAGAATAGTTATCCAATAATTTCAAGAAAACAATCGGTAAGTGAGTGGGTTTTCCAAGTGGCTAAAAGATAGAATGCAATTTTAGACTATTTTCATATCACCCCAACCACTTCATACTTTCTTTATCTCTTGTAGATTTGCATTGGAAACTCTTGTCTTTACTCTTTATCCTTCCCCACATCCTTCCACTTCCAGATTAGCTAATTGATACGGTGTGAGTGCGGAAAGATTGAGTTGAGAAAAGAAGTTGGAGAACAGTTTTTTAAATCTTGCAAAAAAATGTCAAGACTGGGAGTGGATTTTGGAAACTCTTAGACTTCGACCATTCCTTCCAATTTATAGCTCACTTTATGTTTATTATAAGCCAAATTTGTCCAGCCTTGACAAACCCTATGAGAAAGGGAATCACAATATCAAATTGAAATATGTTATGGTAGTTCATTATTTGAACTTGTGACTATCAGTTTTCTAAAAGCTTGGTAATAAAGTTAGATATACTCCCTTCGTCCCTTTTAATTGTCGTTCTCATTTCATGAGAAATCAAACATACCAACTTTAACCAAATATATATAATAAAATATTAATCTTATAGTACCTAAATAGTATCATTAGATAGATCATTGATTCTATTTTTATAATAAACTTATTTAGAGATACAAATATTGTCAATACTTTCTACAAATCTAGTCAAACATTCACGAATACCACAATGACACTTAAAAGGGAGGGATAGAGTATTTGATATAGGACAAAGATAAAGTGCATTATAATTCGGGAGAAGAAGTTTTGGTAGAACCACATGCCACTACTAGAGAAGTGAACATTAGCCCCGCGCCCCAGCACTTCACTAATAGTTACTCCCTTTGTTTTTTACATATTATATTAGCTTTGTTCTAAGTCAAACATTTATATTTTTGACATTGATTTAAAAAATATAGATTCATGGTATAAGATCTATGTATTTAGATTCACTATGAGAAATACTTTCATAACATATAATTCATATGATATCGTGGTCAAAGATTGTAATGTTTGTCTTATGACAAAGCTAATGTGATATGTAAAACACAGAGGAAGTGGTTGGATTTTAGTAGTGATGGTAATATCACTACTAGTTCAACGGCTACGGGACAAAATAGCCATTAATCTCAAAATATATATAAGTAGAGTTGTCTCCATTAAAATTTTACTTCTAAAATTATGCGATGCTGAGGCTGCATAAGTTTTTGATAGTCTATCTCAACATAAAAACCATCCCGTCATCTCTCACTAACTATGCACAACATCTCCCACTAATTATCATGTCATCCCATTAACTTTGAACCTTTTAATGCAAGCTATCCACGTTATCTCCACGTAATTCCATTCTAATTTTGTTAGTTGTTACAATCCTAGTTTTTATAAATTGAAAAGGGGTATAGATTAAAAAAGAATAGAGCCTAACAACGTTAGAGAGCGCCCCAAGGCCCGTCAGCCCACAGTGAGCACTTTTATAGCAACCAAGCCACAGGCCCATGAGTAGGCTATCGTTTAGCACGGTACAGCCCACAGAGAAAATAAATGAAAAGGGGAAAAAGGAAAAAGAACAAGGAACAGGGAGTCCCCGTCCCCAAGCGGCAAGAGGCCAAGCAAGACCCCACCCCACCCCAGCGACCGAGCCCCAACATCCATCTCATCACCCCCTCCGCTCTCCTTATCCCTTCCCTTCGCATAAACCCCCGCCGCCGTGACCCCGCCCGCCCGCCCGCTCGCCGCCTTCCCCTCGCAGCGACCCGGCCCTCGCTCTAGGTTTTAACTGCCGGCCCCGCGTCTCCCGGTAAGCATCTACGCCTGACCCGCCGTGCGCACACTCCGCTCCGTCCTGGCAAAATTGGTTTTTTGTCTCTGATTTTGTGGAACGCGCGTCCTTGTGGCAGGGTAAGGGAAGGGAGAGGATGGCGTCGCCGATACCGCGCGAGTGGGTCGGGCTGCAGCAGTTTCCGGCGGCCACCCAGACCAAGCTGCACGAGCTCCTCGGCAAACTCAAGGAGGAGGTACTCCGCCACGCGTCTATGCAACGTTCTATGTGTGAATCAGTTATTACCTCCGGTCTAAAATAGATGTCATCCGAAAATGTGTGCCATGGAAAGTCCAATCATTATTATGCATGGAATTATTTTTCTTATCACATGAAAATGAATGACATCGAACTCAAAAGTACTGCAACTGCAATGTCATTACAATTTGTCAATTCATACTATTGTGGACTCAGAGGAAGTAATGGTCAAAATTTTGAGTTATGGCTCTGTAGAGTTTAGGAGCTTGTCTCTGGTAGAGCTTTGTTACGCACGCTAGGTCTGCACTTAGAGTTGGCGACCTATCATGTAAACTGCTACCTCCAGAAAATTGCTTTCAATAAAGCCGGGCCGAAGATGCCTTTGGTCTACTACATTGTCCTAGATGGCAAATGAATTGGGCCGGAGGTAGTATATTAGTCAGGGATAGTCGTGTTTTCTGGTTGGTTATGTTTCTTTAAGAATTGGTGATCAATGCATGTTCTGCTTGTGTTTGTGATGTGAAGGATGTGAGCACATTAACAATTCTGGTGATGGGGAAAGGTGGAGTGGGGAAGTCATCCACTGTTAACTCCATCGTCGGGGAGAGGGTCACCACTGTCAGCGCTTTCCAGGTTTTGCTTCGCCATGTTCAAAGTTTCTGGTTCGGCTCCTGCCAGAGTAACTTATGTGTGGTTCTGTTGTTGGATGTTGTACGTGCAGTCTGAGGGTTTGAGACCAATGATGTGCTCACGCACAAGGGCAGGGTTCACCTTGAACATTATTGACACTCCTGGGCTCATTGAAGGTGGATACATTAATGAGCAGGCTGTTGACATCATTAAGAGGTATGGACATTTCAGCATTTCAGCATGTTGAGTCATATCCATACTTGCCTGAAAGTGATGCAATTTGTTACAGATTTTATAGCATGTAATATAGGGCTTTATGTGGCACTGTGCCCTGACAAAGGATTGCCGTTCTGGACCTAGTTTAAGGAAGAATTGTTTCATACTATCTGGTTGCTTCAGTTGGATATACAGTGGATTTAGCAAGGTCTTTGGGTAGCACATTTAGAAAACATTGTTTTCACATGAAATACTACATGGCAGATCTTTGAATGCTATAAAAAATGCGTGCGCTGGAATATCTGCTTGTGACATGCATATCCTTACTATTACTCTCTACAACCATGACAACACTATGATCTACTATTAATGTTTCTGTCCCTAGTAGTCTAGTGAAACACTCCATAACCTTGACTGCATTTCATAAGTTAAACTACATTGCTTGTTCTGAAAGATAACAAACCTCTTGCGATTTGAAGAGCTTAAGCAAGAGAGAATTTAAAAAATGTGCAGATATTTGGGTTAGGGACTTTATATGCAGAGTGGCTATGTTATCTTGAACGACGTAGTCCATATGCAGCCCTAACAGCGTTAACTTCTCTTTATTTATATATTTACCAAAACCTCAGGAAAAAATAACCGTTTTTGGGCAAGCATCTTAAAGTGTGGAATTGGGGCATGTCGAGGTGTTTAGTTGAAGAACTTGTGTCCAATCTGAGGATAGTTGATTAAACTAACCTACTGAAATGTCAGGCTGGGCAATCGGTTTTAACCGATAATTCGGTTCGGTTATTCAATCTGAAAGAATTTCGGTTTTGGAAGAAGCAGCAACCGATCGGTTCTAGAGAAGAGAAACCGACAATTTCGGTTTCGGTTTAATCGGTTCAGTGCTCGGTTTGAACCGAGATTTACCTGTGAGATCTCGTACCTGTGTGGGGATCTCGTCCGCTGTGCCTGCGGTGTCCCCCGGCCGCCGCTCACAGCTAGTCCATGCCGGCGCCGCTATGCGCGGCCGCACCTCTCTTCTCACATGCTCGCACGCGCGTCAGCGGCGCCCCTCTCGCCCGCGCTTCTGCGCCAACGCGCTTGCCGCTCACCCAAGCAGCCACGCCGTTGCAGCTCCGATCTCGCACGCAGGCCGTCGCAGTGGCAGGCGCCCCGGGGCTTGCGTCCTCGCACTCGTAGGCGCCCCGCCCCTCTCGCTCCCAGTCGCGACGGGCTACTGCTGCATTCCTGTACTGCCTTCTTTGTTGAAGAAGCAAACCTGTACTGCCTATTGGGCTCTGGTGGGGTGGTGGATTGTGTTGTTGTTGGGCTGGGCCACGGTGGGACACTGGGAAGGGGGTACAGGTGCACAGGCATAGTCCTGGACTGGGCGGACGTCGGAGTGCTTTCGGTTTGATTGGTTTCTCGGGTCGGTTTGAGAGCGAAACCGATCACCGAGCCGAAAACCGAAGCATCCCAGATGCAAAAACCGAAACCGAACCGAGAAACCGAAAACTGACAATTTGGTTCGGTTTTGGTCCGGTTCGGTTTTCGGGTTAAATGTGCCCACCCTGACTGAAATGTTTGTGGTTTGCTGGTCTCACCTACATTTACCCTTGGATCCAAATACAAGTGAGACATTGTGTGGCAAGTGCAAATGAGTGAAACAGCAACTCCTGAAGCCTCTTTTAAATTAATATACATATATCTTACATGTTATCAATTATATTGCAGATTTCTGCTAGGCAAGACTATCGATGTTCTCCTCTACGTGGATCGCTTGGATGCGTATAGAATGGATACACTGGATGAACAGGTTATAAGAGCCATCACCAATTCATTTGGAAAAGATATTTGGCGAAGATCATTGGTTGTGTTGACCCATGCTCAACTCTCACCACCTGATGGAATCGACTATAATGATTTCTTTACAAGAAGATCAGAGGCACTTTTGCGATACATCCGCTCGGGGGCAGGAATCAACAAACGAGAATATGGGGTAATGCATGTTTTCATTTACCGTATAACCATTTCCATCATGCTCTGTGGAATACCCATGCATCAATTAGGAGCTGCAATGAGTGTTTGACCTTCCTCAGCCACTGATCATTTTCTGTCATTTTTTAGTTGGACATACTCCTGTGGAAATGCCTTTTTGGACTTCTGATCTTGGTTTCACTTCCCTAATTAGTGCTAGAAACCACACTAGCTGCTAAACGATGGTCATGTGCAGATATATTTGTTAATTTATGCCATTAACCTTGCACGGTCATCAAGCGGTAGAGTCTTACCGCCTGTGACCGGAAGGTCCCGGGTTCGAATCGCGGTCTCCTCGCATTGAACAGGCGAGGGTAAGGTTTGCCACTGACACCCTTCCCCAGACCCCGCACAGAGCGGGAGCTCTCTGCACTGGGTACACCCTTTTAACCTTGCACGGTCATCATTTGCAGTGTTAGATTACCTTGCTAGTTAGTCTCCATGCAACGGGTAGCTGAACCTTGCACGGTCATCATTTGCAGTTTTTGACACTAGTTCGATGGTATACTGACCGCCAGTCTAGATATGTTTGGGGTTTACATTGGTAGCGGTCATGTCAGTCTTATTCGATGCCATTATATTTTTTTCATTTATTTTGCTAACATTTTAAACAGTTTTCAAAAAAGCACTACCAGGAGGTCACTGCAGTGTCCTGAGCGAGAGGGTACCACAGCGCCTTATAAGCGGTATCCTAGGTGGCTGTTGGTTCTCTGACTCTGCTGCCGCTGCCGCCTGAACCCTTCATCTCAGCCGCCTTCTGACCCCTTCATCTCACCTGCCTCCTGACCCCTTCATCTCACCTGCCTCCTGACCCCTTCATCTCAGCCTCCTGACCCCTTCATCTCAGCCGCCTCCTGACCCCTGCACCCCTCCCAGCTGCTCATGAGTGCTCCCTTCTCCTTCTATGCTCCCTCCTCTACTCCACACACGCTGGAATATGGGAGGCAGCCACCACTGAGGCAAGGAGTTGAGGACTTCCCTGCACTGGTGGACAGGACCATGCAACTTAGGTAGAAGCAGTCACCGACTCAAATTAGTCCATCTCCGATGGAATCGAGAGCACAGGAGAGAAGAGGAGAATGTGGGCAATCAATTTTTTACTGTAATCCTGGTGCAAAGAGTTGACTGGTGGTGATTGAGTTCTGTCTGGTGGTGCTGGTTTGCCTGAGCTGAGAGAGAGAAGCGAGCCAGAGGGAGAAAGGCTGCTTCTGCATCATGTGGTTCGTGAGAGCAGAAGCGACGCAGTTAGGATTATGTTAAGTGGGTAGTTGGCTCGATCTGGATGGACCATCATAGGGAGCTCAGTTCTTTTTATCACTTTGTATTGATCTTCTGAAACTACGTGACGTGCTGGCATATTATAGGTCATCCACTATGTTACAAAATGCCTAAGCGTGCCTAAGCTCTAGGCAAAAGGTCACTGCTCGCTTAGTGCCTAGCGCCTTTTGTAACCTTCATTTTACATGGTTATGGCAGTTTATGTGTGTTAGATTTTGTTGGTAGTTTCCAACTGGCAACAGGATGTGTGCATATGGTCATTTATCATGTACACAAATGGCATTGAATTTTGCTTTTCATTCTTGAATCATCAGCAATTCAGCAGAATGTATTTGCTCTATAATTTGCATTTTGTTGTTCCGCTCTTATCCTTGTGCCGGTATGTATCCTTTCAATAGTACGTGTTCTCAATAATTTCTCAGTTATCTATGCTCGTCCACGTGTTTCATTCTCAATTATTAGACTATGTGAGAATTATTGGAAGCAACTTTGGTTAAATGGCTGTATCAATGTTAGTTGCTTTTCTCTACCTGCTGATTTGTTTTGTGACATGCTCTTTCAAAATTATGTTTCCAGAAATTTGGATTTTTCAGTTCATCACAGATCTCTTTGTGCACAAGCAGACATGCCAACAAATTCATTTCATTTTTGCGTTTTAAGTTAGTTCTAACGGAATATCTACATTTTGCTTTTTTAGGATTTCCCTTTGCCAATAGCATTGGTGGAGAACAGTGGAAGGTGCAAGGCTAATGAGCATGGGGAGAAGGTTTGTCTGTTTCTTACCTAGCATTTCTCTGTTCTCGTGCCTTAATGGTTTATAGATGATGATATTTCACTGTTAACAGATACTTCCGGATGGAACTCCGTGGGTTCCAAACCTGATGAAAGAAATTACTGTTGTCATCTCAAACGGGAGCAAGCCCATTCATGTTGATCAGAAGTTAATTGACGGTCCAAACCCTAACAATCGCTGGAAGATGTTCATACCACTTATCCTTGCTGTGGAGGTGAACTGCCTTACATAATACTCTTTTCACTGACATCAAACAGAACTCTACACTCATATCTTCTGTACTCTTTTCCAGTACTTCTTGGTAGTAAAAGGAATCTGGAGGGCGATCCATCAAGATATCGCAAACGGGAAGGTGGATGACTGGGAGCAGCGTTACCGGGACTTGGTGGGAAGCAGGGACCCCGTAGAGCAGAAAGGTTCTACCTCCCGGAACCGCAAAACCTAAGTTGGTGTACCAGAAAGGATCTTATTCGTGTTGTGACCCATTCGATCTGCTGTTCCTTTTTCTAATTCTTTGTTGGGGACTTTATAGAGTTCGCTGGTACTACTTGAAAAAAACTTCTTGTGTTGTAGTTGATAAGAATATGTTTTCCATTTTATGATGCTTGGCCCTCTTCGCAATTTTGAAGATGTTATCGAATACCTTCTATTTTATTGTTTTAAATTTTATATGGCATGGAAACATCATGTGTGGACTGGAGTGCTGTGAACGCCCCTCAAGCGTCGCTTGACGATTTATTATGAAGTATCACTGTATCGGGCCTTGGTTATCTAACACCTAGGAATCTTAGGATGACAACTTCAGCATTGCAAGCAGCAGTAACTTCTATTTTCATGCAAGAAACCTGGTCTCTTGTGGCAGTCTGGCAGAAGTAGCTTCGTTCTGGGCCTGGAAGCAGTGTGCCTGTAAAAACTGAAACCTTGGCTTCAGTGGCAGTATTAGCTTCATTAACGGCAAAAAACAGTGTGCCTGTAAAAAGGCTCCAACGAGTCCATAAAATCCTATACGTCACCCGGGTACACAATTCCAAATCTGTAAAAGGAAAAGGATGGCACTCCTTCCAAATCTGTAAAAAAGGGTTGCTACTCCCTGTTTTTAAATATTACAATTTTGAGGCAAGCTAATTTGCTCATTTTAACTAATTAGCTCGTCCTAAGCAATGAACTTAGCTTACCTTAAATATTGCATATTATATTTCAAAAAGGAGGGAGTATACATTCATGAACAGCATGACAGCAACACAACAGCAGTACATAGAACAACACAGCATTTCTTCTACTCAACAGCAGGTTATGTGCATGTACATCAGAAAAGGCACCTGAGTGTCGATTTTTAGTTTGCTCTTACCCTCCCAAAAAAAGATACAAAACAAAAAATGGCAACCAGACATATGTGTAAATCTACAAGCCCTGTTGAAACTGAAAGAAGCATGGAAGGGCTTATTGCTTTGGCTTTGGCATTTTATGCGAGCTACAAAAATCTTGGTATGGCTTGAAATTGTTTTGCCATGTTACAAATTGTTTCCTCAAGCATTTGTACGCCTTTTCCTCGGCAGGCTGAATTTCCATGGCTGGGGTATCAAAATCCATCCTCACTGGGCTGAAATCAAACAAAGAAGTTGCAGCATGTTCAGGTGAATCAGGAACTTTGGCTTTTCCACAAACAAATGTTGTGAAGATCTTATCCTCATATAGTGTTGAAGACGTATGCAGATCATATTGGTTTTGATCTTCTTTCTCCTCCTTTCTGGTACTTCTATCCATACTGAACCTAAGTTCAATCTGAGGTTCATAACTAAAATAGGGGTTTTCTTCATTCAGTTCTTGTGAACCAGGCCATCCATTACCATTGTCAGTGTCAGCAATGGATATTACAGGATCAAAGGCTTCAAAAACTTCTCTACATCGATCATTTATGGAATCAGTTTCTATAGGTACTCCTTCAGAAGAGCTTTCTGCATCCTTGCTTTTCTCTTCCAGCGCAAGCAGAACATGTATGGGTAGTACTGGACCAACAAGGGCATTTGGAGAGACTACTCTGCTAGTCAGATTGTAACTTATGCTTGAAGGTTGTGCCAACAGGAAAGGTCTAAATTTAGTGTTCGTCAAATAGGTAGGAACATCTAAATGTTCACATAAGGTTTTCTCTGTGCTGCATGCTAGCATGTCCTTGTAATTGGAGAAGGTGACATGCAGGATGTCTGATGGCAGGCCATTCAATATTCTCTGACAAGAAATTTCAAAAATGTTCATGGGAATGCTAACATTGCATAGAAAATCTGAAACTGGTTGAGGCAATGAACTAGAGTTATCTTTTGCATATTCCGACACAGCTTCACTAACAATAATTTGGCCCATCTCTTTATTGATACTAGAACCATGCTTTACCAATGCATTGCACAGATTGCCTTCAAGATACTCAGATAGGAAATGCAACTTCATGAAACGATATCTGAGGGAGAAATTTTCATTAGGAGGGTCAGGACATATAGCTAAATTACTAGCCATGTCAGTATGTTGTGATTCATAACATGAGATATCATCATGTGAATCTGCCGATGCATGGTACCTTTGCATTTCTAATTTCCCCAATGCTGTCAAGCAGACCAAAGCAAAGCCAGTAAATGATGTCTTAGAAACTGAGAGGTCGTTTGGAAGCACATAGTAGCCAATAATGGAGTTCTTACCCCATTGTGAAGCATATTCATCTCTTGAAACAGGCATTGAGAATACATCTTTCATTATTCCGTTGCTGCAGATGCAGTGATGACCTGTCAGTGAAAACCGTGAAGGAAGATCCCAAGCATACGGGTGAGAGTTCTCTGGACAGCCTTGCTCTTTAGGTCCATAACAGAAAACACTGAACTCCCCTGTCCTGAACGAACTAACCAAAATAGCAAAACCAGAATTTGATGCCCACTCGTGCTCCTTGGAAGGCCTCAATTCAGAAAGTCGAAACATAGAAACATTACTAGGGCTCTCAAGCTCATGCTGCCACGCCAACACAGGCGTCAATGGCTGTCTCACATCAAGGAGAATCAAGTATCGCTCTGTCACCACTGAGAAATGGAAATGATCAAACCCAGCCCTACAGAATGCAAGATACTGATCTGCCTCAGCAAAAGGGTCAGTTTCAAACAGTCCTGGCACCCCAACTCTTGCCAAAACCTTGTGTTGACCACGGTCCCCAAATCTCAAGTCAATCAAAAGAATGGATTTTGAGCTCGCAATGATTATCATCCATGGTTGTGCCCCATAGTCACAGCTCAGCCATTCCCCAGTGTCATCCTTGCTGCCAACATCAATTTTTATCTTTCCACCTTGTCGTGTGTCCAGATTGAACCAGCACAACTCCCCACTCTCCAGCAACACAGCACATTCGGATGGCAAATGCCTGCTCCAACAAGCATGCACAATTACAGAGTCAAGCCGCTGCTTTGCAACAGGCACTAAGGCAGAAGTCCCCGAACCCTGTGACTCAACCCTGAACCAATTCAGGGAGTACATTGTCACGGCAAGCAGGAACCCCTCAGGGCTGTCTCCCAGCCGCGACGGCCATGACGACTCATTAGCAGTGGTAGCAAGCTGCTGGATGCGGTGGCCTGGGTCCATGAACCCGTCCCTCTGAACGACCGGCGAGGGGGGCGTGGAACCAGTGACAGTGGTGGCATCCAGAGTAACAAAGGCAACATGCTCCGCATTCTCGCCGTAGGGGAAAAAGAGAATGAGAGAGCACGAGAGACGGAAGACGGCGAGAAGATTGGAAGGCGGAGAGGAGGGTGGAGACGGTTGGGGGAGGAGTGTCTCGGCGAGGGAGTCAAGGTCGGAGCGCGGGAGGAAGGAGGTGCCTCGGACAAACGAGCGGAGGAGGCGGTTTAGGCCGCGGGTGGAGGAGCGCAGCAATGGGATGGGGTAGGGGAGGGAGAGCAGCGGGGTGCGCGGCGGGAGAGGGGAGAAGTGGAGGGGGCCGCGGGAGGAGGCGGCAGCAGGCAGCGGGTCAGCTGACGGCGAAGCGAAGACGGCACAAACCGGGAAGACGGAGCGCCAGTCCTCGGAGAGGTTCATGGACGGCAGGGGTAGGGCGAGCGGCGCCCGCCAGCGCGGGCGCGGAGTGAATCGCTGGCGCAGCTGGCACGGGAACCAATCGGGTGGAGAGCGGCGGCGGCCACGGGCTGGAGCGGAATGTGGAGGAGGGAGCCGTCGGTGGGAAGGGTTTTAGAGGGGAGATCGCAGTAGCCGGCGTCTCGGCGGAGAGCTTTTGGGGTTCCGTTTTTTTTCCTGTGATGATGAATTGATGATGGAGTGGCGGCGGTGGGCGGTGGGGCGGCGGCGCGGGTGGTTTGGAACTGGGTAGGGCAACAGTCGTTGTGAGGACGGTCCGCTTGGTTTGCTGAAGGCGGGGCGGCGCTCCGAGCAGGCGGCCGCGCGGCCCAGATCCGGCTCCGGGCGCAGCCTCCGGTCACCGGCCGCGACGGCGAGGCTCCAATCGCAGGGAGCGACCTCCGGTTGTGGCCGCAGGCGCGGGCTCCTGTCCCCTCGCGCGGCGGCGAGGCTCCAGCTGTGGACTTGTGGTCGCAGGTGCAGGCTCCCGTCACCCCGCGCGGCGGCGAGGCTCCAGTCGCGGGGCGCGGGCTTCGGTTGCTGGCCGTGGCCGTGGAGCGCAGGCTCGGTGCTCCGGTTGCTGGCGTGGGTGTTCGTGTGCGGTCTGGAAGGCGTGGCGGCGGTGGTTCGTGTCGTACCTATCGGGAGGAAAGGAAGGGATAAGGAGAGGAGAAAAATAGACTTTTTTATATAAACAAAAGACAAAAAAAAAAACTGGCAATTGGGTCCCATATGTCAATGGTAAAACAAGAAAAAGCATAGAAGAGACTGACACATGGAGCCCCCTGTCAAGTTGATTATTCACTTTTGATGTCTCTAAACCAAACACAAAATGAGTCGATCACGTCCCTTCTCAACCAAACAGAAAATGGAGCCATTCCGTTCCAAAAATCAGAGACGGGACCATTCCACTACACCTTGACTCCTAACCAAACGCTACCTAAGAACATTTCCAAGAGCATTTGTAAATTTAGACCTTTATAAACCCAAACTATTTAGATCTTCAAACTAGGCATGGCCCATAGTAGAATCTTTAAATTGAACTCTCTAGCTTATAAAGCCGTCATGTCACCTCGCGAGTCAGAAAATTCTCGCTAGTGGGGTTTGAGTACCAAGGCAACAACTGCAATAGTGTCGGTGTTTCGAGTTACCACCAACGAGTAAATTTCTAGTGTTGCGCGTTTGACTCGGATGGTGTGCTTAGAGTACACGAGATTTATACTGATTCGAACAGAATATCCATACATCTAGTTCGTCGCTACTGCTCGTGTTACTATCACTGAAAGTTTGTAGTAGGGGTTACAAACGGGCTAGAGGGATAGGTCCCAAGTCTCTGGTGGAAAGAGTGAACGGGTGCCGGAAGCTCGGTTGCTGCTCAGTCATGTGCTTGCGTTGTGTTCTGGTCGGTTCAAGGTTCGATGGGTTCGTGATGGTTCGATCGGGTCTGGCCTCAATCGATCGATCGATCGATCCCCTTCGTAGGGCGCCCTGCTTTCCCTTTTATAGGCCAAGGGAAAGCACGGGTTACAGCGGAGGGAAAGAGAAGAATGAGAGAGCTAAAGGCCTTCAGGATCGCCAGGTCCTTCTCATCCTTCATGCGGGTCCCACCGACCCTGTAAATGTCAACAGGGATGGCTCCACGTTGTGGCCCTGTCCGTCACTAGCGCCATGCGCAGGCGTCATCTGTCGGTCATGGCGCTCCACTCCGTCCTAGCAGACGTCGTGGTGAACCGACGCGCCTGTCAGTGTTCGTACGAGGGTTAGGCAGAACAGTATCGGTATGCCCGATGCTATTCCTGATGTGAATCCTCGGGTATGGCCCGTCGTGGCCATAGGTTACATCGAGGCATGCGGGTCTCCTTCCTGGTGTTAGAGGTTTGACCTAGGCCCATACACTTGGACCTAGAGTGGTTGGCGGCGACATGGGTCTCCGTCGGGCGAGACAAAGTCCGCGGCCTTAGGGTCGGGCGAGGCAGAGCCCTCCCCCATAGGCTGGGCAAGGCGAAGCTCACGACCTTGGGGTCAAACGAGGCGGAGCACAAACCCAAGGGTCGAATGAGGCGGAGCCCGTGGCCTTGGGGTCAGCCGAGGCGGAGCCCTCCTCCAGAGGCCAGACGAGGTGGGGCGCAAACCCAAGGGTCGGGCGAGACAAAACGCAAAACCAAGGGTCGGGCGAGGTAGAGCCCTCCTCTAGAGGCCAGGCGAGGCAGAGCGTAAACCCAAGGGTCGGGTGAGACGGAGCCCGTGACCTTGGGGTCAGGCGAGGTGGAGCCCTCCCCCAGAGGCTGGGTAAGGCGGAGCGTAAACCCAAGGGTTGGGCGAGACAGAGCCCGTGGCCTTAGGGTCGGGCGATGCGGAGCCCTCCCCTAGAGGCTAGATGAAGCGAAGCGTAAACGCATGGGTTGGGCGAGGCAGAGCGTAAACCCAAGGATCAGGCGAAGTGGAGTCCATGACCTTGGGGTCAAGCGAGGCGGAGTTCTTTCCTAGAGGCTCCCTAGAGGTCGGTCGAGGCGAAGCCCGTGCACCTGAGGGTCAGTTGGAGCCGTAGTCGCGCTCTTGACTGTTCGGATGAATTAATATTGATGACCATTAGCCTCTATGAAAGGTCCTAATGGCTAAGGGGGGGTGAATAGCCTAATAAAAATTTCTACAACAACACTTAACAAAAGGTTAGACAATTATGAGGTGAAGCAAGTGTTGCGCTAGCCTACTCAAAATGCAAGCCACCTACCATAATTCTAGTTTAGATAGTGTCGATTCACACAAGAGCTATGACACTACCCTATGTTAGTGTACTCTCAAAGGCTAACTAAAGAGCCACACCAACCAAGCAAGCAAGCTCTCACAACTAGCTACACTAAAGAGCTTGTCAACTAGTTTGCGGTAAAGTAAAGAGAGTGATCAAGAGAGTTATACCGCCGTGTAGATGAAAGAACTAATCAATCACAATGATGAATAACAATGAAGACCAATCACCTCGGAATCAATGATGAACACAATGATTTTTATCGAGGTTCACTTGCTTGCCGGCAAGCTAGTCCTCGTTGTGGTGATTCACTCACTTGGAGGTTCACGCGCTAATTGGCTTCACACGCCAAATCCTCAATAGGGTACCGCACAACCAACACAAGATGAGGATCACACAAGCCACGAGCAATCCACTAGAGTACATTTGGCTCTCCATCGGGGAAAGGTCAAGAACCCCTCACAATCACCACAATCGGAGCCAGAGACAATCACCACCCTCCGCTCAACGATCCTCGCTGCTCCAAGCCATCTAGGTGGCGGCAACCACCAAGAGTAACAAGCGAAATCCACAGCGAAACACGAACACCAAGTGTCTCTAGATGCAATCACTCAAGCAATGCACTTGGATCACTCCCAATCTCACTATGATGATGAATCAATGATGGAGATGAGTGGGAGGGCTTTGGCTAAGCTCACGAGGTTGCTATGTCAATGCAAATGACCAAGAGAGTGAGCTTGAACCGGTCATAGGGCTTAAATAGAAGCTCCACATGAAATAGAGCTGTTATACCCCTTCACTGGGCATAACACGGGCTGACTGGATGCTCCAATCCAACTGGTCGGACGCAGCACCGGACGCTCCGGTCGTGAATACTGGACGCGTTTGGTCGGCATACCGGACGTGTCCGATAGCCCCTAGACGGCCACGTGTCCAGTTCAAACCATCATAGCCGTTGCTACTTAATCTATCGACGACTGGACGCTCACACCGGACGCTGAGTCACAAATGACCGGATGTTGAGCCGCTGCGTCCGGTGGAGTACAGTAAGCATCCTTGCTCGACCGGACGCGTCCGGTGATACTGGACCGGACGCTGCCAGCATCCGATCGACTGTACTACTGAACACTATGTTTTCTTATTCACACCGGACGCGTTTGGTTGCTGAGTCTATCGCCAAAATACTGGATGTGTTCGGTCACATACCGGATGCGTCCGGTCACTCTGTAACCAGCGTGGCTAACTCCTCTTCGACTCTATCTTCTTCATCCTTGCTCAAATGTGCCAACCACCAAGTGTATCACTTTGTGCACATATGTTAGCATATTTTCACAAACATTTTCAAGGGTGTTAGCACTCCACTAGATCCTAAATGCATATGCAATGAGTTAGAGCATCTAGTGGCACTTTGATAACCGCATTTCGATACGAGTTTCACCCCTCTTAATAGTACGGCTATCAAACCTAAATGTGATCACACTCTCTAAGTGTCTTGATCACTAAAATAAAATAGCTCCTATAGTTTATACTTTTGTCTTGAGCTTTTTATTTTTCTCTTTCTTCTTTCTAAGTCCAAGCACTTGATCATCATCATGGTGTCATCATCACATGCTATGGTCTTTTTTTGTCAAGGACAAGCTTCTTCACACCTCCAAATAAGGGTTATCTTGTGCCATGTTAAGTTAAACACTTATAGCTCATTTTTCTAGATTAAACACTAGGTTTACAAGCCCATAAACATGTCATATGCTATCACTAGATCAAATCAAGCATAGAAGCAATAGTGATATCATATAGACATCAAAATCATTTGATTTTCATGAATGAGCCTAATAAAATAGAACCACTTGAACGGTCCTAGTAAAATTGAAAGTGTGACTAGATGCACTAATCATGTCCTTAGCAAAGATGTATATCATGCCAATCAACTTTTACCTTTGAATTGCTCGAAGGAGAGGCATGTCATATGAATGGAGGGTGCATCAACACATATTTGAGAAATCTAATATGTTCAACTCATTCGTTAGCTTGCAAAACCTTTTCGCATCCAATGGCTTGGTGAATATATCAGCAAGTTGATCTTCGATGCCTACACTCTCAATGCAAATGTCCCCTTTTTGTTGGTGATCTCTTATGAAATGGTGGCGGACATCAATGTGCTTTGTTCTTGCATGTTGAACCAGATTGTTGGTCAACTTGATTTCACTCTCATTGTCACATAGCAATGGCACTTTCTTGAACTTGATTCCAAAATCACTCAAAGTGGCCTTCAACCAAAGTATTTGTGCACAACAACTACCGGCGGATATGTATTCGGCTTCGGCAGTTGATAATGCAACACTATTTTGCTTCTTTGATGATCATGAAACAAGTGATCTTCTCAACAATTGACATGTGCCCGAGGTGCTCTTCCTTTCAACCTTGCATCCCGTATAATTCGAGTCGGAGTAACCAACTAGCTCAAACTTTGCTCCTTTGGGATACCACAAACGAACATTTGGTGTATGCTTCAAGTACCTCAATATCCTCTTTGTAGCCTTCAAATGACTTTCTCTTGGTGAGGCTTGAAATCTTGCACATATGCATACACTAAACATGACATCCGGCCTTGATGCGGTCACATAGAGTAGGCTTCCAATTATAGACCGATACAACTTTTGATCCACCATATTTCTACTTGCATCACTATCCAAGTTGCCATTTGTTCCCATTGGTGTGCTAATGACTTTGCTATCAATCATGCCAAACTTTTTGACCATGTCCTTGATGTACTTGCCTTGACTCACAAATATACCATTCTTTAATTGCTTGATTTGAAGACCAAGGAAGTAACTCAATTCTCTAATCATGGACATCTCAAACTCATTAGCCATCATCTTTCCAAACTCATCACAAAATTCTTGATTTGTTGATCCAAATATGATATCAACATAGATTTGCAATACAAATAGATCTTTTCTAATCTTTTTGATGAAAAGAGTGGTGTCAACCTTGCCCATTGTGAATCCCTTAGAGAGTAGGAAATCCCTCAATCTCTCATACCATGCTCTAGGTGCTTGTTTCAAGCCATACAATGCCTTCTTCAACTTGTACACATGGTTGGGCTTCTTGTCATCTTTAAAATCGGGAGGTTGCTCAACATATACCTCTTCATTGATGTAGCCATTGAGAAATGCACTCTTGACATCCATTTGATAGAGCTTAATGTTGTGGGCACAAGCATAGGCTAGCAAGATTCTAATTGCTTCCAATCTAGCAACTGGGGCATATGTTTCTCCAAAGTCAAGACTTTCAACTTGAGTGTAGCCTTGTGCTACTAATCTTGCTTTGTTCCTTACTACTATCCCATCTTGATCTTGCTTGTTTCTAAAGACCCATTTGGTTCCAATCATATTGTGTCCCTTTGGTCTCTCTACTAATTCTCATACTTGATTTCTTGTGAAGTTATTCAATTCTTCATGCATAACACTTGTCCAATCAACATCCTTCAAAGCTTCATCTATCTTCTTTGGTTCATTGGATGACAAATGAGAAGTGTTCATAAAATGATGCCAATCTTGATCTTGTTTGTACACCTCTTGAAATATCACTAATGATAGTATCCAATGGATGATCTCTTGCAATATTGGTTGGTTGGAGGATTAGAACTTGATTGCTTGCACTTGCTTGATCATTGGGTTGAGATGATGTACTAGCCACTTGATCTTGTTCATTGTCATGAGATCCACTTGTACTAGTTTGATTTGTATCATCTTGCACATTTGAGTTGGAGAGCACTTGTACTTGATCATCTTCTTCATCATTTATTTGCCTAGGCCTCAAATCACCAATATCCATATTCTTCATGGCATTTGAAAGTTGAATGCCTCTATCATCTTCCAAGTTCTCATTCTCTACTTGTGAATCATTGGTTTCATCAAATTCAACATCATGAACTTCCTCAAGAGTACCACTATCCAAATTCCAAACTCTATATGATTTGCTTGTAGTGGAATAGCCAAGTAGGAATCCTTCATCATATTTATTGTCAAACTTGCCTAATCTTGTACCTTTTTTCAAGATATAGCATTTGCAACCAAAGACCTGAAAATATGCAATGTTTGGCTTTCTACCATTCAAGAGCTCATATGGTGTCTTCTCTTTCAATCGGTGACAATAGAGGCGGTTGCTACAATAGCAAGCCGTGTTGATAGCTTCGGCCCAAAAGGATTGACTCACATTGTACTCACTAAGCATAGACCTTGCCATATCAATGAGTGTTCTATTTTTCCTCTCAACAAGGCCATTTGATTGAGGAGTATACTTGGCCAAGAATTGATGTCTAATTCTAAATTCATCACATAATTCATCAATTCTAGTGTTCTTAAACTCACTACCATTGTCACTTCTAACTCTCTTGATGGTTGTTTCAAACTCATTGTGAATGCCTTTGACAAATGATTTGAATGTTGCAAATACATCACTTTTATCCATTAGAAAGAATACCCATGTGTATCTAGTGTAGTCATCCACTATCACAAAGTCATATTTGTTTCCACCGATACTAGTGTATTATATTGGCCCAAACAAATCCATGTGCAATAACTCAAATGCTTTGCTAGTGCTCATCATGCTTTTCTTAGGATGGGTGTTTCCAACTTGTTTACCGGCTTGACAAGAGCTACAAAGCTTATCCTTTTCAAACACAACATCTTTCAAGACTTTAACTAGGTCATGCTTAACCAATCTATTCAATTGTTTTATTCCAACATGACCAAGCCTTCTATGCCATAACCAATCCATGCTAGACTTAGTGAACAAGCATGTAGATAATCTAGCTTCACTAGCATTGAAATCAATCAAGTATAGATTCTCATATCTAAATCCTTTGAAGATCAAGTTAGAGCCATCTACACTTATGATTTCTACATCATCTACCCCAAATATGCATTTGAATCCAAGATCACACAATTAAGCTATAGATAGCAAATTAAAATTCAAGCTCTCTACTAGCAACACATTGGATATGCTCATGTCATTGGATACTGCAATCTTACTAAGTCCTTTGACCTTGCCTTTGCCATTGTCACCAAATGTGATACTATCATAACCATCATTGCCATTGGTGTTGATTGAGTTGAACATCCTTGCATCACCAGTCATGTGTTGAGTGCACCCACTATCAAGAACCCAATGCCTTCCTCCGGCTTTGTAATTTATCTACAAAAGAAGATCAATTCTTTTTAGGTACCCAAACTTGCTTAGGTCCTTGAAGGTTAGTCACTAAGCTCTTTGGTACCCAAATGGCTTTCTTCTTTGAGCCCATCCATGGTTTACCAATGAACTTAACCTTTACACCATTTGTACCCTTAGTAAGCATATAGCATGAATCAAGCTTAATGGAGGATACATTAGCATTTTTGCTCTTATTTTTGCATTCTTGCTCTTTGTGACCCACTTGCTTGCAACTAGTGCAAAACCGACCATTGTTCTTCACAAAACTAGTCTTATAAGGAGTAAAGGCCGCTTTGCCTTTCTTAGGGGTATAGCTCAATCTCTCTTTGTAGAGAGAAGCTCTTTGGCTACCCAAGCACATAAGCAAGCGGTACTCACCACCATAAGCCTTAGCTAAGGTGTGAGTGAGCTTAGTGACCTCCTTCTTGAGGTTCTCATTCTCAACCACTAGTGAGGTATCACAAGTGAGACCATCACTACTAGATGAGGTAGAAGTGGAAGTGCTACAAGAAGGGTTAGTAGGAGCAACAATGATAGGCATAGATAGTGATTCATCAATTATATCACAAGTTAAACCTACATTGCAAGTTTCCACATGCTTCTTTTTATTTTGCTCATTAAGCGAAGAAGAGTGAGCTTTTTCAAGCTTTTTGTGAGCTTTGCCAAGCTTCTCATGTGCTTCCTCTAGCTTCTCATGAGTTGCTTTAAGCTTGTTAAGGGCTTGCTTAAGGGCTTTTACCTTCTTATTCAAGCTCTTGCATTCCCTTCTCTTAATGTTAAAGTGTTCTTTAGCATCTTCTAGCATGTCAAATAATTTATCCTTAGTAGGTTCATCATCATCACTATCACTATCACTATCATTTTCATTTTCATGTTCATTATCATTAACATGTTCTTCATCACTTTCATCATCACAAGATTGTACCTTAGTGGCCTTAGCCATGAAGCATGATGAAGATTCGAAGAGATAAGGCTTCTCATTGATAGCAATACTTGCAACAACCTTCTTCTTGATGGTCTTGTTATCATCACTATCATCATCATCACTTGAGGAAGCATCACTATCCCAAGTGACTACATATGAACCACCCTTCTTCTTGAATGCCATCTTGTCCTTCTTCTCTTTCTTTTTCTTCTTGTCCTTCTTCTTGTTCTTCTTATTGTCATCATCATTGTCACTATTGTATGGGCATTGAGCAACAAGATGATCTTTGCTTCCACACTTAAAGCACCTTCTTGACTCTTCTTTGTTCTTGAATGAAGATTTCTTTCTTCTTGCACGGTAGCCCTTCTTCACCATGAACTTGACAAATCTTTTGACAAAGAGAGCCATCTTCTCATCATCATCATCATCCCAAGATTCATCTTCTTCACTTGATGTCTCTTGCTTAGCTTTGCCCTTTGATGATGTAGCTTTGAATGCCATGCTCTTCTTCTTGTCATCCTTCTTGTCATCTTTCTTATCCTTCTTTTCTTCCTTCTCATCATCATCTCTATAAGCATCATCGGTCATGATATCTCCCAAGATTTAGTTTGGTGTCATTGTGTTCAAACCGGTCCTCACTAGCAAGGTGACCAACATGCCAAATCTTGCGGGCAAACATCTCAAAAACTTATTGGAGAAGTCCTTGTCCTCTATCTTCTCACCAAGTGCTTTGAGATCATTGACAATCACTTCCATGTGATTGAACATGTCCGGCACACTCTCATCTTCCTTCATCTTAAAGCTTGTAAACTTCTCTTTGAGAATATATGCCTTTGCACCCTTCACGGCTTGAGTGCCCTCAAATGATTCTTCCAATTTCTTCCAAGCTTCATGAGCCATCTCAATATTCTTGATTTGCTCAAATGTTATCACATCAATTGCATCATGAATGGCACTTAGAGCAATGTCATTATTTTGGAGAAACACTTCTTCGACCGCGGTGGGATTTTCTGGATCCTCAATTTCAATTTTAGTTTCTACCACCTTCCACACCTTTCTATTGATTGACTTGATATGTGTGGTCATCTTTGACTTCCAATAAGAATAATTTAAGCCATTAAATTGGGGTGGCTTCTTAGTATTGTTGATTTGAGCCATTTTTACACCGAAGGTTGTTAAGCCTCAAATAACGGTGACCTCGGCTCTGATACCACTTGAAAGGTCCTAATGGCTAGAGGGGGGGTGAATAGCCTAATAAAAATTTCTACAACAACACTTAACAAAAGGTTAGATAATTATGAGGCGAAGCAAGTGTTGCGCTAGCCTACTCAAAATACAAGCCACCTACCACAATTCTAGTTTAGATAGTGTCGATTCACACAAGAGCTATGACACTACCCTATGTTAGTGTGCTCTCAAAGGCTAACTAAAGAGCCACACCAACCAACCAAGCAAGCTCTCACAACTAGCTACACTAAAGAGCTTGTTAACTAGTTTGTGGTAAAGTAAAGAGAGTGATCAAGAGAGTTATACCGCCGTGTAGATGAAAGAACCAATCAATCACAATGATGAATAACAATGAAGACCAATCACCTTGGAATCAATGATGAACGCAATGATTTTTACAGAGGTTCACTTGCTTGCCGGCAAGCTAGTCCTCATCGTGGCGATTCACTCACTTGGAGGTTCACGTGCTAATTGGCTTCACACGCCAAACCCTCAATAGGGTGCCGCACAACCAACACAAGATGAGGATCACACAAGCCACGAGCAATCTACTAAAGTACCTTTTGGCTCTCCGCCGGGGAAAGGTCAAGAACCCCTCATAATCACCACAATCAGAGCCAGAGACAATCACCACCCTCCGCTCAACGATCCTCGCTGCTCCAAGCCATCTAGGTGGCGGCAACCACTAAGAGTAACAAGCGAAATCTGCAGCGAAACACGAACACCAAGTGCCTCTAGATGCAATCACTCAAGCAATGCACTTGGATCACTCCCAATCTCACTATGATGATGAATCAATGATGGAGATGAGTGGGAGGGCTTTGGCTAAGCTCATGAGGTTGCTATGTCAATGCAAATGGCCAAGAGAGTGAGCTTGAACCGGCCATAGGGCTTAAATAGAAGCCCCGCATGAAATAGAGCCGTTATACCCCTTCACTGGGCATAACACGGGCTAGCCGGACGCTCCAGTCCAACTGACTGGACGCAGCACCGGATGCTCCGGTCGTGAATACCAGACGCATTCGGTTGGCATACCGGACGTGTCTGGTAGCCCCCAGATGGCCATGTGTCCAGTTCAAACCATCGTAGCCATTGCTACTTAATCTATCGACGACCGGACGCTCACACCGAACGCTGAGTCACAAATGACCGGATGTTGAGCCGCTGCGTCCGGTGGAGTACAGTAAGCATCCTTGCTTGACCGGACACGTCCGGTGATACCGGACTGGACGCTGCCAGTGTCCGATCGACTGTACTACTGAACACTGTGTTTTCTTATTCACACCGGACGCGTTCGGTCGCTGAGTCTATCGCCAAAATACCGGACGTGTCTGGTCACATACCGGACACGTCCGATCACTCTGTAACCAGCGTGACTAACTCCTCTTTGACTCTATCTTCTTCACCCTTGCTCAAATGTGCGAACCACCAAGTGTATCACTTTGTGCACATATGTTAGCATATTTTCACAAATATTTTCAAGGGTGTTAGCACTCCACTAGATCCTAAATGCATATGCAATGAGTTAGAGCATCTAGTGGCACTTTGATAACCGTATTCCGATACGAGTTTCACCTCTCTTAATAGTACGGCTATCAAACCTAAATGTGATCACACTCTCTAAGTGTCTTGATCACTAAAACAAAATAGCTCCTATGGTTTATACCTTTGCTTTGAGCTTTTTGTTTTTCTCTTTCTTCTTTCCAAGTCTAAGCACTTGATCATCATCATGGTGTCATCATCATCATGTTATGATCTTTGTTTGCTTTGCAACTTGGAGTGTGCTACCTATCTCATGATCACTTAATAAACTAGGTTAGCACTTAGGGTTTCATCAGTTTACCAAAACCAAACTAGAGCTTTCACTCTGTTCTTCGGGTACCCTAGTATTGGTCTCTGACAAATAGTGATGTCATCGTCGTGCCATTGAGGATGCGAAGCTCTTCGATGATAGTGAGCGTGAGACCACGAGTGAAGCTCTCTTCGTAGCAATGTTCAAAATAGCAAGATTTAGCTGGCGCTATAGCGGGCTTTAGTGTTTTAGCAAGTAGAATGCTAAGCTACGACATATTTGGTTCTAGAGGAAGTTTTCCTCTATTAGCGGCTAATAGCATGCTATTACCGCTAAATGAACCTCCACTTAGCACCGCTATTTTGCGTGGGCTTACATTTTCCTCGACCCAAATCACATGCGGGCCCAAATCACTATGATACATAACGATGGGAAGCTCTCACACACGTAACCCTACCCATTCGACATCGGTTCCTCTTGAGCTCGCGTGACTGCTGGCAGCGGCATCGGATGTTGTTCCTTCTATGACCGGCGAGCGGCAAGGGTGCAAGACCGGCGAGGGGTGTTAGAAGTGCGGGTGGTGGTGAGCTACAGCACCGGCTGCTACTATTGTCATGACTCTAAAGGGCAACGGCAAGTAGCGAGCACGTGGGAGTGTAAGCTACAATGCTTGGTGCTGTTGCTATGACGGCCATGTCCGAGCCAGAAGACAAGATTCTTCAAACTCTTCTCATATTTCGTCTATTCTTTACATATTGGGCTGCTGGATGTGAATGTTAGTGACGTAGTGCTGCATCTCATCCTCTATTCTTTACTCTTTACTGTAAATAAATTGACATTTATCCCATGAATAAATTAGAGTATCAGATCTATTCTAGGTTGGTGGATTAAGCTTGCTACTGCTGTTGTTTGATAGGATATTAGGTTTACTCTTTACTGTAAATACAATGGCTTAGGATTTTCTGTACTACTGCTATTGATTGGTTTATAGTTTACTGTAAATAAATTGGCATATATCCCATCAAGCAAGTAGAGTATCAGATTTGTTCTAGGTTGGTGCAGTAAGCTTGACATTTTTTATCTCATATTAATTTTGTTGCTTAGGTACCCCATCAACTGTTGCATCTAAATCAGTAGAACAATCAGCTTCCACCAAAGTTGCTATCAACTCAGATGACCTTGCATGGAATCATTGTTATTACCTTTTGCTTGACATATTTTTTACTCATCCGTTAAATAGCCGCTAAATGGCTTAGCCCGCTATAGCCTTTCTTAGCCTTTGGGAGAGGCTGCCGCTAAGGAGCTTAGCCTGCTATTTAAAACATCGCTTCATAGCAGCGCTGGTCCATCAGCACTTAGTAGCAAACGACATAGGGCATGGAGCAGAAGCTATGGTGTCACATCGTGGAGGGGCAGCATGTGATTTATGGCATCGCGATTGTGATGCGAGGAGAGCCGAGTGGAACTGAGTGGGGGGAGATGGAGGCATGTCTGGGAGAAGGGAGCCGAGCGTGTAGGAATTGCAAGGAGTTGCTGATGATGAGCAAGCATGACTCAGAGAAAGTGTCGAGTGAGATAGCTGAGATAGAGAGTGGGGAAAAAGATCACGATAGAGATGTTGTTGGAAGCATTTTATGCCTAACATCAGTAAATCAGGTTTCACAGCGAGGGTGTAGGAGATGCTCTAAGCCTCTTTGAATTTAATGGTCTAAATAAAGTTCTAGCCACTAAGCTTTACACCATTTTATATCTCTTAAGGCTCCAAACATGAGATCTAAAATGTTGTCTAAAATTTAACTAACCTTGTAAAAACTTTAGACTATACAAGTGACCCAAAGTGATCAAAAGTTTAATCATCAACCTTAGCGAACTAAACTTTAGACTAGAGAATCTAGACACACCATACGTGTTGACGGTAGTTAATAACCATCATAAACTAGCATAGTTAACAACTAAAGGCATCAAGTCATTTCATCATTGAGAAACCCTGATTAGAAGAGAAGAACCTTAGAGCTCCATAAATATTCTAGGGCATAGCTGGCTAGGTTAGATCTAGAGGGAGGCAAACTTCATTTGAATTCCTGATCTTATCAAAAGCATGGCTTGGTATAGTCTGAAAGCATCTAGGCCCCTAGTTGGGTTTCGGTGATTAATGACAACGCGAGATTACTATGACAATTGATTGGGCAATCATGGTGGTCATGGTAATGGCAATTGATTGGGCAATCATGGTGGTCATGCCCCTAACAATGGAAATCATTTCGATTTTTAAAGGATAGGCGACAAGGTTAAGGATGGACTAGTTCTAAGTGTCGTTTGGTGTTGAAGAGACACTTAGAGTAGTTTAGGATTTTCTTTTTTCCTTTGACCGTACTATTAAGGGGGTATGGACTAATAGCTTGACCTAGGTGAGTCTAGTGGGTTAGGTATGGTGCACACTTGTCAAATCTAGCACTAGGTAGCTCAAGAGTAGCTCTAAGATCAATTGGAGCAAACTTCATTCACATATGATTTCGAGTTGGAAGTGAATGGAAGGTCAAATGACTGACCAGACGCTGGTCTGGTTGTGACCAGACGCTGAAGGGTGAATCCAGTCAGTTCATTTGATCAACTAGAGCCATCTAGCTGTGACCGGACGCTGAGTGAAAAGTAATTGGACGCTGGGTGCCTATGTCCGGTCAACTCCAGAGAGGTTCCATAGAGGGAGTTTCCTGATTAGACATGTCTGGTCTGTGCTGACCGGACGCTGGTCAGGATCCGGTAACTGATTGGACGCTGAACAGCAAAGTGATTGGACTCTGGGTGCCAGCGTCCGGTCAACATCAGTAAGGTTCTAGAGAGCGTTTTTTGTGACCAGACGCTGGTTAGAGTCCGGTTAGAACTTAATAGCGTTTTCTAAAATAGTGGTGGGGATAACTGATCGGAGCATCCGATCACCTTGATCGGAGCATCCGGTCACCCCGCAGAGTGATGACTTAGCCTCCAAATATTATGTTTTGAATGAGGGGGTATAAATACTTACTCCACTCATCCAAGGGTGTTCTCTTGCCTATTTGTTCAGCTGAGAAACACCCTTGAGAGTGCAAAGGAGAGCAAGAGCCTAGTGAGGTGATTGAGATTTGAGAATCCAAGATTAAGGCCTCATTATTGCAAGGAGAGTATCAAGTGTGCATCCACCCTTCTCATTAGGCTTGTTATGGTCAAGTGAGAGTTTGTGCTTGTTACTCTTGGTGATCGTCATCACCTAGATGACTTAGTGGTGATTGGGAGTTTGGTGATCATCCGACGGAGCTTGTGGATGACCCAACTCAAGTTATGAGCGGTTGTGGGCAATTTACCGCGATGGGGTGTTGAAGAATCAGCCCATAGAGAGCACTTGATCTTTGCATAGATCAAGAGGGAGCTACACCCTTGCGCAGGTGCTCTAATGAGGACTAGTGGGGAGTGGTGACTCTCTGATACCTCGGCAAAACATCGCCATATTCCTTTCCCTCTCTTTACTTTAAGCATGCACATTCAAGCAATTCATTTCTTGTCTTTATATTCCTAGAATTACCATGCTAGAGTAGGATTGGAATTTAGGGTGCTAAACTTTTGTGCGGTAGATCAATAGAATCACATTCTAGGCACAAGGGATGAAGTGGGCTAAGTGTAGGACTTAATTATTGCAAAGTATTTGGAATTAGCCCAATTCACCCCCCTCTTAGACACCTTGATCCTTTCAATTGGTATCAGAGCCTCGTGCTCGCTAAATTAGGCTTAACCGCCTAGAGAAAGATGTCTCATAGGGATAGACCTCCTCCTATCTTTGAGGGAGATGATTTTCCTTATTGGAAAATCCACATGGAGGCTTATTTAGAAGCTCTAGATGTTGGAATTCTTAGAGCCGCCTCTCAAGGTTTCCCAAAACCTAAGGACCCCACACACCTTCATGACGATGAAGTTAATTATGAGAAATAGAATGCAAAGGCTAGAAACACCATCTTTAGTGGCCTTTGCAAAGATGTTTTTAACCGTGTGCGAAACCACAAGGACGCCCATGCACTATGGTCGGACATTTGTGTGTTCTATGAGGGAACAAAGAGTGAGCGTGAGGAATGCTATCATCTTGTTATGAAAAAACTTAATTCATTTGAGGTGCTTCCTAAAGAAAGTGCTAATGAGATGTACTCACGCTTGAATGTTCTTGTAGAGGAAGTCAATGGGCTAGGACTTACACAAATGCAACCCTCTGATGTTGTAAGAAAAATCTTGAGTGTCCTCCCCATTAATAAATATGGGCATATTATGACCATGCTTCATCAAGGTGATCTTTCTATCGCTACACCAACACAAATATTAGGAAAGATCAATACACATGAAATGCATATGCACATCACACCACAAGATGGATCTTCTTCCATCGAGAGAAAGACTCGGCATTCAAGGCTAGCCAAGAGAAGAAGGGCAAAGCAAGAGTTAGAACATAAGAGCTCAAGTGATGATGAAATTAATGATGCAAGTCTTGCTCTCATGGTGAGAAGAACCGCCAAGATGCTTAAGAAGCTCAACAAGAACGATGTCAAGTTTGACGGCAAGAAGAAGTTCTTCACCAGCAATAGAAGAAAGCCAATCTCTGAGATGGATTGCTATAATTATGGAGAACTTGGTCATCTAGCTCATCAATGCCTCAAGCCCAAGAAAGACAAATACAAGAAGTACAAGGGCAAGAAATATGACTCAAGTGATGAAGATGATGACGAGAAGAAGAAAAATAAGCCATACAAGAAGAAGGATGACAAGAAGAGGGATTTCCACAAGAAGAAGAAGAATGGCAAGGCATACATCTTCGGTGATTGGCTCATAGATATTGATTCATCAAGTTGCTCATTCGATGATGAAAGTGAGAACGAGAAGGTGGCCACCATAGTAATTGACTCTTGACTATCCTCACCGACACCACCGTCGTCATCCTCTATACACCTATACCTTATGGCCAAGGGTGAACAAAAGGTACAAAATGATGATGGTAGTAGTGGTGATGATCATGCTAGCAATGATGATAGTGATAGTGATGATGAATTTGAATCACCTTCTTATGATGATCTTGTCAAGTTGCTAAACCAATATACTAAAATCATTAGAAAGACAAGAGCTAAAAATGAAAAGCTTGAACTTGAGAATGATTCACTCTTAGCTAAATATGACTGTCGATGTTTTACCACCGATAGCCTGCCATGGGGGTACCTAGGGCAGTATGTTCGGATTTCGGTGTATGCTGAACTCGATGGTTAACACAAGAGATAGTCAATTTATCCTGGTTCAGGCCCTCGATCGTGGATCGAGTAATAACCCTACGTCCAGTCGGCATTAGCCTTTGCGTTGGATTGATTGTAAAGTGTTGTGTTGTACAATTGTTGTTCCATTATTCAGGAGCCCTGCTCTCCTTTATATAGTCAGGAGGCCAGAGTCCTAGTCGGTTTACAATGAGAGTTCCTAGTAGGATTACTGAATAGTACTACTACTAAGATTACATGAGAAGAATCCTAGTTAGACTAGATCTTCTCTCTCCCTTGCGGGGTATCCTGTGGGTCCCACATCAATAAGCCCCCGAGCACTTCATGGTTGAGCTCTAAAAGTCTCGTTTTGCTCCTTCAGGTCTTGTTGAGTAGGAACAAACGTCATCCGAGTACTTTCTAGAGTAAAACCTTGTAGCGCTTCTTGGGATCTCCAAGTGGTGAGTGCTTTTTGAAGAAAAAGTACATCCATCTGGTTGTAGCCCCCGAGCCTCTTGCTATTTGGAATAAGGAGCTGGAGGATCTTGTCTTGAAGTTGCTCTGATTGTTCATTGAAGTTTTATCAAAAAGAACTCGAATATGGCTCGTTCCGGGTTCTTTTTGTCGTAATGTCTTGAAGTGGTCTGTGTTGAGGAAGTCTTTTGGTGACGTGCGCTTTTTCGAAGAAAAAGTGCACTCACTGAGTGTAGCCCCTGAGCCTCTTGCTATTTGGAACAAAAAGTTGGAGGGTCTTGAATCTTTATGTTGTTTGAAAATTTGTGTTCTGAAGTAGTCCCCGAGACTTGGATTATGTCATCATCCGAGTAGTTTTCCGGCATCTTTCCGAAGCAGCCCTTTAGTCTTGGATTAAACCGTCATCCTTGTAGTTTCGCGGCATCTAGCCTCCGAGCTTATGTCCGGGTTCTTTTATTCAAAAAGAACTCGGTTACATGGCCTTAGCATACTCTCCGCTAGTCTTCTGTTGTTGGATGTGGTTGTGTGGAGTTGGTTGGGTGTAAATGCTGTTTGTTGACGGATTGTACCGTGGTGGTATATCCTTCCGAATATACTTGTCCTTGGTCACTGTTCCTTCACGCCTGAGTCCTTTTTCATTGAGTTCTATCTTTTCACTGTTTCCTTTGTCAGGTTTTTACCTTTGGTGCTCCCGGTTCATGTGCACCGCTCTTTTGGTCTATAAATACCCTCCTATGGTGCTTGTTTTTGAATCATTGAGCATTCTGTTGTGTGGCCTGAAGTCTTTGTAGTCATGGATATGGTAGTTTGTGAAGTTGAGCAGCCCCCGGGCGTATTTTGTAGTTGCTGTGTATCTCATCGTAGCTGGAGGAAGTCTTGTGATAGGGGTTAGAGGTAGACTAATCCTGCAGTGGCGTTGCACCAGGAAGTTGGTGGCGGTAGTTGGAGGAAGTCTTGTGATGTGGGCTTCGTTCCTTCATCTGACAGTTCTTGGCTGGCGCTCTTTGTCTGCCCTGCGGCTGTCCGGTGCAGATCAACACCTGATCCTGCATCACGTCGGGCTTGGGTAGACAGATGCCTGCCAGCCTCCTTTGGTCCTTGCTTTCCTGCTGTGCTGCTGATTTCCATCTTGGATGCACTGTGTTCGTCCTTTGAAGAAAACAGTGTAGCTGAGGGCGGTTTGTTCTACCTGGCACTAAATTGGAACACGTAGTCGTTCTAGAGCCTAGCCATGTCTGGGTTCCTCTTTGCTACCTTGCTTGTTGTAGTACCGAGTTCATCGGGTCTTGTAAGATGTGTAATCTTGTACTTCTTGATTTCATTTGTAATAAAAAAGATTCTTGCCTTCTTAGTTGCCATGCTTTTTCCTGCTGTATTGCTTATGGAATTTCCAAGTTCTTTTTATCAAGAACTGGGTTCTTTTGTTCCTTTAGAAGTTACCCTTCCTTTCTTCTTTGAGGATGGATTGTTCTTGCAGTTATCTGATGGCTCCGCAGTAGTGCTGGATGGATAAGTCTGAAATCTACCCATTGGATTGTACGTTGTGTGGATTTGTGCCCTCTGTCATTTTAGCTACGTCGGTAAATGGACCGTTGCGTTCTCACACGGTGTTTTAACGGGCCCGGTGGGCCGTTTCTAACGCTGTAAAATTTATTTATAGACCCTTCGTCCTCTTTTTCTTTACTACCTTTCTTTTGCCTTCAAACCCTAGCTCCTAATCATCCGCCGTCGCCATTGTCGCCATCACCCAAGCACCATCATCCTAGCTTCATCTTTCCCAGTACCTTTTTGCTTCCGCTAGTTCATGGGTAAGAAGAAAACCGCAAGCAAGTCCCAGGAGACCTTCGTGGACGAGGAGTCATCCCTTTCTTTGATCGAGAACCAAGAGTTCGTGGCCATGAGGGCTGCTCAGAAGATTTGGCTGGCTCCAACAACAAGCGAAGATCAGCTGCGCGAGCTCGTTAGCGACGGCTTGATCCAAAGCAAAGTCATCGCTGAATGGAGAGTTCCGGGCGAGCATTGGGTTCCTGCTCTGGGTCCTAGTGAGATTGTCCTCTTTGTTTCCTTTGTCCGCGCCGGACTTTGCCTTCCTGCTTCCGCCTTCCTTCATCAGTTTCTTGGTTATTTCGGGGTTAGTCTAAACCATCTAACCCCTAATGCCATTCTCCATCTTTCCATTTTCATTCATCTCTGTGAAGCTTTCCTCGGAATCCCTCCTTCTCTATCTCTTTTTCGCTACTTCTTTCATCTGAAACCTCAACCCCGCCGTGAAGAAACCAGCGTTCTTGGCGGTTGCGGGATTCAGTTTCACCAGGGTCTTAAGATCAAGTTCTTTGACTATGACTTGGTCAATTCTGTAAAAGATTGGCGTGCTGACTGGTTTTATGCTGCCAATTTGATCCCTTCCCTTGTCGTCCACTCTGGATCTGGTCCTATGGTGAATGACCGATGGGACAAGAAACTTGAGTCACCCACTGAGATTCAAGTGATCCAGCCACTCCTTGATAGGATTAGCATGCTGAAACAGCAGGGTTTAACCGGTTTCGGTATTGTCTCGAGTTTTCTTTGTCGCCGAGTTCTGCCTTTGAAAGAGCGGGAGCACCTTGTCTTCGAGTATTCTGGGGTCGAGGATCCTTCACGCATGGTCCCAGCTCTTGAGCTGACCGATGAGGAGGTACTCGAGTGTAGTGAGCATTATTCCTCCTGCTGTCTCCGAGTTCTCTGCCAACAACCCGCCCCCAGCCGTGAGTTGTTTATCTCTTTGTTTGGGTACTTTATGTACTCTTGTTGCATCCATTTTTGCTTAGCTTTTCCTTGTCTTGATATTTTATCCTTTTTCACAGGAGCTTGGGCGGAACTTTGTTGACCCGATCCCTCTTGATGTTCTCCCTGCCGTGGCAGAGACTAGGGATAAACTTGCTGGAACTTCTGCAACTAGTAAGTCCCCAACCTCCACAGCGCTTCCTAGGGTTTCTTCTAGATTTGTTGATGTATATGAAGAATATGTTCCTCGTCTAGTCCCTCGTGGTCCTCGTAGTGTCCCGAAGAGGGGGCGAACGGATGGGTCTTTATCTGGCCTGCCTGTCTCCAAGAAGCCTCGCAAACCAAGTACTCTCTTAGGTACTCTAGTTGTTGCTAGCATGCTCTTAGGTGAGCACATTTAATACTCTTTGTTCCTTTGTTTTCCTGTTTTTCTCTTGAACCGAGTACTTTTTATTCTTTTTTTAGCAGGTGCTCTGGTTTCCTTGGTTGAGGGAGAGGAGGATGACGAAGTACCCCTCATCATGCGGCAGTGAGTTGTTTTCATATTCCTATTGCATTGAATTTCTCTTCTTTGTCTTGACTTTTAGTCTTGAACTTTTTGAAGTAACCAGACGTCGGGTATGAGTTCTTCTGAGGCTCCTGCGCTGACTTCTCCTGAAGCTCTAGTGTTGAGTTCTTTGGTAGCCTCGGTACCGAGCTCTATCACTCCTCTAATGCAGAGTTCTTCCATGGCTCCAGCCCTGGCCTCTTCCATGGCTCTGGTATCTGCTATCCCGCTCCCGTCGTCGGGTGGCGGGGACGTTTTCGCCGTCATGGTCCCCCTGTGAGGTCTTCTTTTGGCTTCGCGAAGAAGAAAGTGGTTGGGTGAGTAAATTCTAGCTTCATCCTTTTGCTTCTGTCTTCCTTCTTCTGGTTCTCATCGGTGCTTTCTTTTATCAATTTTCAGTCTTTCGTCTTCTCTCGTTTCTTCATCGACTTCTTCTCAGCCTTCCGCCATGCCATTGAGTTCCGAGCCTCAGGACTCGCAACATACTATTGGTGAAGTTGCTGCGGGGGCTTCGGAGCTATCTGGCGAAGTTGCGAACTTGGCCGCCCCGGAGGTGACTGTGGCCGTCGCGTCGGGTCCTTCTGAGGGATTGGCTTTGGCTTCCCTAGAGGTTGCTTTGGTCGTTCCTTCTTCACCCCAGCCGGCCTCTCCTTCCCCTTCTCTTGCTTCCGGCGGTCCCTCTTTTATCGGTGACGTGGTGCAATAGTTCGATGCCACCTATCGGCTATCGGAGCTGACCGCAGCCTGGGGGAGCTTGGCATCCTCTGCGACTTCTTTCGGGGAGAAGCTTCACATAAGTTTTTCTGAGATTCTTTCTTAGGCTATTTGTTTTGCCTTTGTCCTTACGCCTTATTTTTCTCTATCTTTAATTGTTTAGACTTTCTCTCGTGACCATACCGGCTTCTTCTTTTCATCTGAAACCGAGAAGAAGTTGTCCTCCGAGGTAAGTTCTCTGAAAAATGACCTTGACCTCCTCCGGGCTGAGTTGGAGACTAAGCGTAAGTCGCATCAAAAAGAGGAAAAGGCTCTCCGTGCCCAGGTGGTAGAGGTAGAGAAACAGAGAGACACTGTTGCCTAGGAGTTGGGGAAACAGAAAGATGCTGCTATCCGGGAGGCTTCAAAGAACTCGAAGGCTATGAAGAGCTTAGAAGCCGTGAAGAAAGAATATAAAGGTATTCTAGGTTCTCTTTGTTTCTTTTAGTATTCAAACCTTTCCCTCCTACTGACTTGTTGTTTGGTGTCTTGTCCAGCTCTCCGAGTTGAAGGAAAAAAGCTCTCGGAGGGTATTGATGAAATGAAGACTCTTGTTCATACAAGTCATAACAAGGCTGAGGAGGTAATTACTCATGCTAAAGAAGAACTTGCACTTGCTAAGTTGATCAGGCATGGAGCTGATAGAGATCTTATGCAGGCCCAAAAAACTATTGAAGACTTGTCTGGGAAGCTGGCGATGGCTACTGAAAATTAGAACATTTTGTGGAAATCCTTTCGTTCAGTAGCTGATGTTCTCCGGACTCCAGCGGATGACGGGCAATCTTGGGCTCAGTTCATTCCTCGGATTCTGACTCGTTTTCAAGAGTTTGCGAAGAAGTGTGCTCAAGTATGTACCAAGAATGTGCTAGCCCAGGTCCGGGTCCTTGCTCCAGAGGTGCCTCTATCCAAGATAGCAGAGGAAGCTGATAGCCAAGAATACCTTGATGCCATTGAGAGGATGGAGCCTGAGGTCGAAGGTTTAGCCAGTAGGGTTGTAGACAGTCTTAATATTGATATTTCCCTTCCTGATGACAATGCCTGATCCAATTGACCAGCCTCTTGTAATATTACACTCCTCTTCAAATGAAGATTCTTTATTTTTGTTGATGTATCCTTTGCCTGGGTGTGGTCGGAGTAACTTGACTTGCTGAGTACTTTGTCCTGTTTTCGTCTCTGCCCTGTAAACAACTCTGTGCGTTATCCTGACGAAATCCCTCGATTTGTCAAGTACTTTTCTTTTCTTCCTCTTTTGTGATCCGTCGAGTGCTTTGTCCGCGTTATGACTTGTTAGATGTAGATCTTTGTGTTGACAACCTTTCATCTGCGCTATGTAAAACGACTCGGCATAGAATGTTGCCTTGACAAACTTCGGCATCCGAGTGTTTTCTTGAGTGGCGCTTGTGCTTTTCTGAGGAAAAAGTATTCCTATCTGGATGTAGCCCCCGAGCCTCTTGCTTTTCGGAACGAAGAGCTGGAGGGTCTTTTTAAGCTTAATTTCGGTCGACTAGTTTTAGGTGTTAGCGTTTAGCTACCCTCATCGGCGAGCTCAAGCATCTTTTCAGCTATTTTGCTCTCGGCCGGGATGCTCAGGCATGTTTTTGGCCATTTTGCTTTTTGTTTTAGGTGTTAGCTTTTAGCTACCCTCATCGGCGGGCTTAAGCATCTTTTCAGCTATTTTGCTCTCGGCCGGGATGCTCAGGCATGTTTTCAGCCATTTTGCTTTTTGTTTCGGGTGTTAGCTTATTAGCTACCCTCATCGGCGGGCTCAAGCGTCTTTTCAGCTATTTTGCTCTCGGCCGGTAGGCTCAGGCATGTTTCAGCCATTTTGCTCTTTTGTTCGGGTGTTAGCTTATTAGCTACCCTCATCGGTGGGCTCAAGCATCTTTTTAGCTATTTTGCTCTCGGCCGGTAGGCTCAGGCATATTTTAGCCATTTTGCTCTTTTGTTCGGGTGTTAGCTTATTAGCTACCCTCATCGGCGGGCTCAAGCATCTTTTCAGCTATTTTGCTCTCGGTCGGTAGGCTCAGGCATGTTTCAGCCATTTTGCTCTTTTGTTCGGGTGTTAGCTTATTAGCTACCCTCATCAGCGGGCTCAAGCATCTTTTCAGCTATTTTGCTCTCGGCCGGTAGGCTCAGGCATGTTTCAGCCATTTTGCTCTTTTGGAAACAACTCGGGGCTTAGTCATCATAAGACATATGTTGTCGAAAAACCATCTTTATTGATTATGATCGTTTGATAAGCCATAATACACATTTTGTCGAGGAACAACATCTTTATAGGTCATGAACGTTGATCTCTTGTGCTTCGTACATGTATTCTCCTTTGAGTTGTTTTCATGCGTAGAATCTTCTTAGCTGGCTGATGTGCCATGTATTGTTGACTTCTCTTCCATCTTCGGTTATTAACTTGTATGTGCCTGGTCTAGTGACTTTTGTGACAATGAACGGACCTTCCCATGGACTGAGTAGCTTATATCGTCCGTCAGTTTTTTATATCCTTCTTGGCACTAAGTCTCCGACTTGTAATGATCGAGGATGGGTACTCTTGTTGTAGTGTCATCTTAAACCTTGTAGGTATCTGGCTGATTGGAGGGTAGCGTTTACCCTAACTTCTTCTGAGCTGTTGAGTTCTAATCTTCTTGTGTGTTCTGCTTCTCCTTCATCGTATTGTTCTATCTTTGGTGATGTCCAGATCAAATCGGCAGGCAGTACGGCTTCTGACCCATAAACTAGGAAGAAGGGTGAGTAGCCTATTGCTCTACTTATTTGAGTTCGTAGCCCCCATACTACTTTAGGTAATTCTTCAATCCATTTGGACCCATAGTCCACTAGTTCTTCGTATAACCTTAGTTTTAATCCATCTAGTATGAGTCCATTAGCCCTTTCTACTTGTCCGTTGGCTTCTGGATGTGCAACAGACGTGTAGTCTATACTAAAACCACAGTATTGTGCCCAGCTTTTGAATTCTATAGCTGTGAAGGGGGAGCCTAGATCTGTGATGATTCGATTGGGCATACCGAAGTGGTGCATAATGTCTTGGATGAACTCGACTGCTTTGGCTGCGCTGTATTTCGCGAGTGGTTTGTATTCAATCCACTTGGTGAACTTGTCGATTGCTACAAAGATGTACTTGAAGCCGCCTTTTGCTTTCTTCAGAGGTCCTACTTGATCCAGCCCCAAGCAAGAAAAAGGCCAAGCGGGTGGGATGCAGATAAGATTGTGAGCTGGCACATGGGCTTGTCTTGCAAACATTTGACAACCTTTGCATTTTCTTACAAGTTCTTCTGTGTCTTTTAAAGCGGTTGGCCAATAGAATCTGGTGCGAAATGCTTTGCCAACCAGTGTTCTTGAAGCGGCATGATTTCCATAGCAACCTGAGTGTATTTCGTCTAGGATCTCTTTGCCTTCTTCAATTGAGACACATTTTAGGAGTACTCCTGATGATGCTGCTCTTCTGTAAAGTCTATCTCCTACTAGAACGTAGTTTTTGCTTCTATGAACAACTTGGGTGGCTTCTGCTTTATCTGCTAGCAATTTATTTTCTTTGATATAGTCGATGAAAACTTGGCTCCATGAAGTGTTGATTACCAAGATCTGAACGTCTTTAGCCTGAATTTCATGGGTTGTTTCACTGAGTTGTTTGATAGAGGGAACTGATAGCTCTTCTATGAATACGCCAGGTGGAACCTTCGCTCTGTCTGATCTGAGCTTGGCGAGGACATCTGTTGCAATGTTGGAATCGCGCAGGACGTGTAGAATTTCTAATCCTTGGAAATGTTTTTCAAGTTTCCATATCTCAGCACAGTAAGCCCCCATGTTTTCTTTGGTGCAATCCCAATCTTTGTTGACTTGGTTGATGACTACTGCTGAGTCGCCGTATATGAGTAATCTCTTTATTCCGAGGGTAATTGCCACTCATAGCCCGTGGATGAGGGCTTCATATTCTGCTTCATTATTTGTAGCTTGCCATAATATCTGAAGGACATACTTGAGTTGTTTTCCTTCTGGAGAAATGAGGAGAACGCCTGCACTGGCTCCGCCTAGTTTGTGTGACCCATCAAAGTACATCTTCCAGTGGTCAAGGATTATATCTAATAAAGGCTGTTGAATCTCTGTCCACTCGGCCACAAAATCGGCAAGGGCTTGAGATTTGATTGCTTTCCGTAGGGTGAAATCGATGTTAAGAGCTCCGAGTTCAACTACCCACTTTGATATGCGTCCCGTCGCATCTCTGTTGTGTAAGATGTCTCCGAGCGGGAAGTCTATCACCACTATGATTTGGTGGCTTTCAAAATAGTGGTGAAGCTTGTGTGATGTGATGAATAGGGCGTAGAGCAGTTTTTGTACATGCGGGTACCGGATTTTTGATTTAGATAATACTTCGCTGATGTAGTATATGGGTCATTGTACTGTATACACGCGTCCTTCTTCTTCTCTTTCTACGACTATTGTCATGCTGACCACAACAGTAGTCGCCGCAATGTATATCATCATATCTTTGTCTTTCCTTGGGGGTGTGAGAATTGGTGAGGATGTGAGGTATGCCTTAAGTTTCTTGAAAGCTTCATTGGCTTCTTCTGTCCATTCGAACTTATCTGTCTTCTTTAGTAGTTTAAAGAAAGGTAGTCCTTTTTCACTAAGCCTTGAAATGAAACGATTGAGTGCCACCATGCAGCCCGTTAGCTTTTGCACATCTTTGATGTTTCTAGGTGGGCCCATTTCTGTTATAGCTCGAATTTGCTTGGTGCTGGCTTCAATCCCGCGCTGACTGACCAAAAATCCGAGTAGTTGTCCTGAGGGAACTCTGAATACACATTTATTTGTGTTCAACTTCCATCTCCATCTCTTCAAATTTTCGAAGGTTTGCTTTAAATCTTCAATCAGAGTATCTGGGTTCTTTGTTTTCACCACTACATAATCCACGTATGCCTCCACATTTTCACCAATTTGATCCCCAAGGCAAGTTTGAATAGCTCTTTGGTATGTGGCGCCAGTGTTCTTTAGTCCAAACGACATGGTCTTGTAACAGTAAGCACCGAATGGAGTAATGAAAGACGTCTTGCTCTGGTCTTGTTCTTTTAATGCGATCTGGTGATACCCTAAATAGCAATCGAGAAAGGATAATAATACAGACCCTGCTGTTGAGTCAACTATCTGGTCAATGCGTGGTAGCCTGAATGGATCTTTTGGGCAATGTTTGTTGAGATCTGTGTAGTCGACGCACATGCGCCACTCATCCGTGTTCTTCTTCTGCACAAGGACTGGGTTTGCTAGCCAATCTAGATGAAGGATTTCTCTAATGAATCCGGCCGCCATTAGCTTTGTGATTTCTTTTTTAATTGCTACCTTCTTGTCAGGTGAGAATCGTCGTAGCCACTGCTTTACAGGCTTGGAGCTTTCATTAACATCAATTCTATGCTCAGCCAACTCTCTTAGGACACCCGGCATGTCGGCCGGCTTCCAAGCGAAGATATCTTTATTGTCCCGAAGAAAGTTGGTGAGCGCGAGTTCCTATTTTGCCGAGAGGTGAGCACTGATGGTTGCTGTCTTGGAGGTATCGCCAGTGCCCAAGTCGATTTGCTTGATGTCGGCTTCTTTTGGTGGTGCAATGATGCTGGGCTTTTTAGCCGGTATTTCTAATTCTTCTTGGCTCATCTCTGCAGCAATTGTGGCTATTTCTTTTCTACTTTGGTCATCTTGTGCTCTGGCTACAATCTGGATTGCTTGAACATCGTAGTCAAAAGCACGTTTCAAGTCACTTCGGAGGGAAAGTACTCCATTAGGTCCTGGCATCTTGAGCAGCAAATACGGGTAATGCGGTATCACCAAGAATTTTGCTAGTGCCGGTCGTCCGAGAATTGCGCGGTACGATGACTCAAAGTCCGCCACCTCAAATTTGATGAATTCTATTCAGTAGTTCGAGGGTGTTCCAAAAGTGACTGGTAGAGTAATTTGTCCGAGCGGCATGGCTGCTTTGCTGGGTACTATTCCGTAAAAAGGTGTGCTTGTTGGTGTGATCATCCCAGTGAGTTGTAGTCCCATCTTCCTTAGTGTTTCTGAAAAGATGATGTTGAGTCCGGCTCCCCCGTCGATTAATACTTTGGTGACAGTCATACCAGCAATAGTTGGATCTAGAACCAGTGGATAATGGCCTGTGTTTCCCACGCTAGTCCATTGGTCTTCTCTGGTAAATTGGATAGAATACTGTGACCAATTGAGATATCTTGGTGTAGCCGGTTCTGCTGTCATGATAGTTCGTAGTGCTAGTTTTTCTTGATGTTTGCTTCTGCAATTTGGAGCCCCTGAGAAGATCACTGCTACCATTCCCCTGGGTTTTTGGAATCCTTTGTCCTCGTGGTTGTCTTCGTCTTTTTTTGATTGTCCTCTTTGGTGTTCTCCTTACTACCCTTTCTTGTGTATCGATCATTGAAAGTGTAGCAATTTCCGATGGTGTGTCTCCCATTGGGGTGCAATGGGCAACGTATGTTTTCAATGTCATCATATCTTCTAGGTTTGGAAAACTTCTTTGATTTGTTGGCCATTACCACGGTATTGTCTGGTCTACGTTTTCTTTCTTGATGTCTGCTATTTTGATGATTTTGCTTGTCCGGGTTGTCCTGGTTGCTTCTATCCGGGAACCTCTCTCGTGTTTTTTCTTCTGCAGTAATCATCTTTTCTACTGTTCGTCTGAATTCTTCATTGTTTCTCATATTTTCTTTGTAGAAGTCTTGAAATTACCACCTAGCCATGATTCCGTGAGAGAAAGCTTTAATTACTTCTCGTTCGGTGATGTCATGCACTTGAGCTCGTAGTTCGCCGAATCGTCGATAGTAATTTCTGAGACTTTCGCCTCCCTTTTACTTGAGTCCTTTTAGTTCTACATGAGTGATTGGGTGTGTAATTATTCCTACGAAATTCTCACAAAAAGCTCTTTGCAAGTCGTCCCAATTTCTGATAGATCCTAGATTTAGTTTGTCGAACCATTGGAGGGGCATGGCTTCTAGTGCCATGGGAAAGAACAGGGTCTTGATATCATCGTCTCCTCCGGCTAGTTCAATTGATTGTGAATATATTCTAAGCCATTGCCTTGGTTCAGTTTTGCCATCATATTTGGAGTGGTTAGATGGTTTAAACTTGTGAGGTAATCATACCGATGCAAGCCTGTTCACAAAACAGGGGAATCTGTCGTGTGTTTCGGCTTCTTTGAATTCGGATTCAGCACCTCCTTCTGGCCAACTGTTGTTTTGATGAGAATAATTCTACGAGGCTGTCTGTGTAGGCACCCTACTCCTGGTCTTTCTTGGTTGTTCAAATTGGTGGCCTTGATTATGTTCCTTCCTACTTTCTCTGTTATGGCTTCCACCTGGCCTAAGTCTTTCGAAAGCGGACTTCCTTTGATTTTGATCCTCTTGCTTGTGGGTTGTTGATCTGGTGGGTAGTCTTGATTGGGCTCTCTCTTCATGCATTCTTGGGATCGTCGACCGGAGCAAGTTCTGGAGCTGTTCATACTTCTCTCCAGGATGTGAAGTTGCTCTGAGTTCTTCTAATGCTTCTCGAATCTTATCGTAAGGCATATTTGTCGTGCGTCTTCCTTCGACTTCTCATTGTGATTTTCTTCTATCGTATTCAGCCAACTCTGACTCATATCTGATCTAGGCTTCCCTGCGTTGCCTAGCACGGTGTTGGCGCCCTTGCTTCAACTTGTTTTTCCTTTCTCTAGCTTGTTTCTGACTCTTGGTTTCTCCATCGTAGCCTTGGGCAAAGGGTGATATGTTGGATTCTGATTCATCTGATGACCTAACATCGGGTGCTTCTAGGGGATTTAATGGTGACCAAGGACGTCAAACCATGAGTACTTCCTGTGCGTGAGCCGTTCTGTTATTGGTGTTGGTTTTCATACTATCGGAGTTGCTGATGACTTTAGTAGATGCCTCGATGTCGTAGATCGAGTCCCCTTCTTGGTAGGGTAGGATTGCTGTTGTTGTTGTGCCGACTAGTTGGGTTCCGCTATCTTTAGGAACGGAACCTGGCCAGTGGATGATACAGTCTTGCGATGTTATTGTTAGCACGAGACCCTCCTGGGCACCTATCAGTGGTATCCCAAGCATTGGATTGAAGGATCTTTCGAACTGTCCCTGATAGGATTTTGCCATATTGTCGAGCCCAAATGGAAAAGAATTCAACTTCTTGAAAGAACTCTGAGTGTAATCTGAGTTGTTTTGGGTTGTGCTCTGGAATCCTGCCGAAAAAGAACTCGGTTTCTTGAAAGAAATCGAATAAAACTTCACCTTGGACACGGAACTTGAATTCGAGTCGGATGCGCGTAGCTGTGAAATCTGATTTGAATCAGATATTATGAGCTGCGCGAATCTTCTGGTGAGCTGATCCGTCGTAGTTGTCGAAATAGGAAATTCTTCATGATGATCCGGATCTTTGAGGAGATGGCCTTGAAGCTTGCCGTAGTTGTCCGCCTCGCAGATCCATGAGCCAAAGATGAAAGTTGATCCCGTCGAGAAGATCATGTTATCGAGGTCCATCAAGCTCTCGGATGCAAAGTCACCGAAAGCCCCTACCTGGCGCGCTAGCTATCGATGTTTTACCACTGATAGCCTGCCACAGGGGTACCCAGGGCAGTATGTTCAGGCTTCGGCGTATGCTGAACTCGATGTTTAACGCAAGAGACAGTCAATTTATCCTGGTTCAGGCCCTCGATCGTGGATCGAGTAATAACCCTATGTCCAGTCGGCATTAGCCTTTGCGTTGGATTGATTGTAAAGTGTTGTGTTGTACAATTGTTGTTCCATTATTCAGGAGCCCTGCCCTCCTTTATATAGTCAGGAGGCTAGAGTCCTAATCGGTTTATAATGAGAGTTCCTAGTAGGATTACTGAATAGTACTACTACTAAGATTACATGGGAAGAATCCTAGTTAGACTAGATCTTCTCTCTCCCTTGCGAGGTATCCTGTGGGTCCCACATCGACAATGACATAGCTGAAAAAGCTAGTGTTGAGCTTATAGAAGAAAATAAAACTATGTCATCCAAACTCAAGGAGCTCAAATCATCTAAAAAGGAGCTTAAAGAAAAACATGATAAACTTGAGGGGATACATAATGAGCTCACCACTAGCTACAATAAGCTAAAAGAAGAGTATACAGATCTCAAGGTTAATCATGATAATCTTGTTGTCTCTCACGAGTTATTATCTAATGAGCTACATGATGCTACTAACCATATTGTTAAGATTGATATAGCTATATCATGTGATGACTTAATTGTTGAGAGCATTGAGCAAGGATCTAGTGGCAAAGGCAAGAAAGTGGTTGAGACCAACAACTATGTTGAGTATGTCAAGCTCAAGCATGAGAAAGAAAAGCTCAAGAAAGATCTTGAAAAGCTATCAACCACCAACACTATTGTGATAGAGAACCTTGGTCTTGATTGTGATATAGCTCTTGAGAATGAGAAGCTCAAAGAAGAGAACAAGAGGCTCAAGATGGAGAAAATCATGATGAACTTAAAGAAGAGAACAAGAAGCTCAAGTTTGAGAAAGAACATCTCAAGACTAGCTTGAGCAAGTTCATAAGAGGCCAATATCTCCAAAGTGAGCTACTCATGAACACCGTCATGAAGATGGATAGAAGTGTCATTGGGTATTTGGCGAATTAAGAGAAGAAGGCTCAAGCTCAACATCAACAGCAACACAAGTCAAAGCCAAAGCCAAAGAGGTGTTTTGAGTGTGGACAAGAAGGTCACTTTGCCCATGAGTGTCAAACTCCACCACCACAACCCTTGCCCAAGCATGCTAGACCCTTTGCCTTCAATGCTCATTACATGTTTAGAAAAGGACTCTAGTGGAAAAATAAAAGTCATGTTCTTAGGGCCTCCCAACAAGAATAGGCCTAAGAAAATTTGAGTTGCAAAGTCACTTGTTGAGAAAGTCAAGGGCCCTGATCAAGTTTGGGTCCCTAAACAAGTTTGATCTCTTATGTGTAGGTGAACTACAAGACCAGTGGAAGTCATTGGGTAATTGATAGTGGTTGCACTCAACATATGACCGGTGACCCTCGTATATTCACCTCACTAGATGAAGAAGTTGATGGTCAAGAAAGAATTATATTTGGTGATAATTCAAAGGGCAAAGTTCAAGGATTGGGCAAAGTGGTAATCTCAAATGTGCTATATGTTGCTTCATTGAGCTTCAACTTGCTATCCATTGGTTAATTGTGTGATATTGGCTTTCAATGCTTGTTTATCGAGAAGGAAGTGGTTGTATCTAAGAAAGATGATGATCAAGTTATATTCAAGGGATTTAGATACAATAATCTATATCTAGTGAATTTCACCTCCGAAGATGCCAACTTGAAGACATGCCTATTCATCAAAACATCACTTAGGCGACTATGACATAGAAGACTTACTCATGTTGGGATGAGCTCACTTAAGAAGCTTATGAAGAATGCATTGGTGAGAGGGTTGAAGGATGTGAAATTTGAGAAGGACAAGCTTTGTAGTGCATGTCAAGCCGGCAAGCAAGTTGCAAACACTCATCCTACAAAAGCTTACATGTCAACAACAAGAGTGTTAGAGCTCCTTCACATGGACCTATTTGGACCAACAACTTACAAGAGTTTGGGAGTAAATCTCTATTGTCTTATGATTGTTGATGACTACTCTAGATATACTTGGGTGTTCTTCCTTCATGACAAGACTGAAGTTGCATCGTGTTTCAAGAAGTTTGCCAAGAGAGCACAAAATGAGTTTGAAGTGAAGCTCAAGAAGATAAGTGATAATGGAAAAGAGTTTGACAACACAAACATAGAATCTTATTGTGATGAAGTTGGAATCAAGCATGAGGTCTCCATAACATACACTCCTCAACAAAATGGTGTAGTAGAGAGAAAGAACCGGACACTTATCACACTTGCAAGAACAATGCTTGATGAGTATAACACACCCGAAGCTCTATTGGCGGAAGCTATCAACACCACATGGTATGCATCCAACCACCTATTCCTTCAAAAGTTTCTTGGCAAGACACCTTTATGAGTTGCTCAATGGGAAGAAGCCAGACGTCTCATTCTTCCGGGTGTTTGGTTATAAATGCTACATCTATAAGAAGCGGCAACACCTAGGAAAGTTTCAAAGACGTTGTGATAATGGATTTCTTGTTGGTTACTCATCAAAGTCCAAACCATATCGAGTATTTAATCATGCCACCGGCTTGGTTAAAGAAACATATGATATGGAATTTGATGAATCTAACGGCTACCAAGGAGCACATGAGAATCTTGATGATGTAGGTGATGAACTATTAAGGGAGGCCATGAACAATATTCCAGTTGGAGACATCAAGCTTAAAGATCATGAAGATGATGTACAAGTGATTGATCCACCTTCTTCATCAAATGTGCCACAAGATGGTGATAAAGATGGGAGAGTAGAAAATAAAGATACTCATATCTCTCATGATCAAATGGTGACACAAGCTCAAGATGTTGATGCTCCACAACCTCCCCCTCAAGTGGTTCATAGAAGAAATTCATCTCTACTATAAGCACATCCTCAAGATCTCATCATAAGGAGTCCTTCAAAGGATGTAATGACTCGCTCTAAAAAACTTACTTCATTTATTGAACATCACTATTTTGTCTCTTGTGTTGAACCTAAGAATGTAGAAGAAGCTCTTCAAGATTCGGATTGGATAAATGTCATGCATGAAGAGTTGAACAACTTTACTCGCAATGAAGTTTGGACTCTTGAAGAGCGACCACAAGGTGTAAGAGTCATTGGAACAAAGTGGGTGTTTCACAACAAGCAAGATGATCAAGGCATTGTGGTAAGGAACAAGGCAAGACTAGTTACAAAGGGGTTCTCTCAAGTTGAAGGGTTGGATTTTGGAGAGACCTTTGCGCCGGTTGCAAGACTTGAAGCCATTCGTATCCTCCTTGCATATGCATCGCATCATGAAATGAAATTATATCAAATGGATGTTAAAAGTGTATTTTTAAATGGCTTCATAAATGAACTAGTCTATGTTGATCAACCTCCCAAGTTTAAAGACCCTAGATATCCTAATCATGTTTATATGTTGTCCAAGGCGCTATATGGGCTTAAGCAAGCCCCAAGAGCTTGGTATGAATGCCTTTGGGATTTCCTCATTGAGAAGGGCTTCACCATTGGGAAGGTCGACACCACACTATTCACCAAGAAGTTTGATGGAGAAATCTTCATTTGTCAAGTATATGTTGATGATATCATATTTGGATCATCAAATGAAGATTATTGCAAAGAGTTTGGTGAATTAATGTCGAAGGAGTTTGAGATATCAATAATTGGAGAGCTTATATTCTTTCTTGGTTTTCAAGTCAAGTAAATAAGAGAAGAGATTTTCATCTCTCAAGAGAAATATACCAATGATCTTCTCAAGAGGTTCAAAATGGATGAATGTAAGCCAATCAAGACTCCAATGTCATCTAATGGACATCTCGACCTAGATGAGGGAGGTAAAATGGTTGATCATACTCTCTACCGCTTTATGATTGGTAGCTTGTTATATTTGACCGTATCTAGGCCCGACATCATGTTTAGTGTGTGTATGTGTGCTAGATTTCAAGCTAATCCTAAGGAAGCTCATTTGGTTGCCGTTAAAAGAATCCTTAGGTATCTTAAGCACACACCAAGCATTGGTCTTTGGTATCCCAAAGGAGCTAGATTTCAACTAGTTGGCTATTCCAATTCGGATTATGCGAGTTGCAAAATTGATAGAAAAAGCACATCCGAAGGGTGCCATTTGCTTAGTAGATCACTAGTGTCTTGGTCCTCCAAGAAGCAAAATAGTGTGGCTTTGTCCACCGCCGAAGCGGAATACATTACCACGGGTGCTTATTGTGCACAAATACTTTACATGAACAAACTTTGCTAGACTATGGTATAGTTCTAGAAAAAGTACCTCTTTTATGTGACAATGAGAGTGTGGTAAAACTTGCTAATAATCCGGTTCAACACTCTCGCACCAAGCACATAGATATTCAACATCACTTTCTTAGAGATCATGTTGCTAAAAATGAAATATCACTAGAAGGTGTAAGGACCGAGGATCAATTGATGGATATCTTCACTAAACCGCTAGATAAGGCTACATTTTGCCGGTTGAGGAATGAGCTTAATGTGCTTGATTTTAGTAACTTCACTAAATATTGAGCTTGTGTTGTCCATTGCATTGCATTGTAATATACAACATGTTTAATTTTTGGTAATGCACTTAGGGCTTGTCAAACATGGTTAAGATAACCGTCGAAAAGCATGTGAAGAAGCTTAACCTTGGATCAAACTTGATAAGCAACTAGAATTACTTTCAAGTATTGCATTGCATATGCATGTGTGTTGTTTTGTTGTTTCCTTTCGATTTTTCTTTTATTGCCTATTTTCTTAAAAAGAATTATAGCCTAAGGCAAAATATTTTGAAAACATTTTAAGGGTTTGAGAGAGGTCACTCACATTAGTCCCAATTGGTATTTATTTGGGTCTTATTGAAGTTTTGACTTGATTAGGAATAGGCAGCGCGAAGGAACATTGAAGATTCGCTGAAAAAGGGCGACTAGACGCTGCACCATACTCTGGATTCCAGCGTCGGGTCAGTTCATAGGAGGTGAATAGAAGCGCGTAGGAGTGACCAGATGCTGAAACAGTACTCTTCCTATGTCCAATGTGAAGGCATCCCTATGTCCGGTCAATCGAAGAAGACGTTGTCAGGATCGACCGAACTCTGGCTATGTTCGGTCAAAGGTAACCGAACACATCCGGTCATGACTTGAGAGGTTTTGGACCTCTCTATTGTTGATCAAACTCTGGGTGGAAGCATCTGGTCATTGCCACCAGTGCGTCCGGTCAGTAGAAATTGGTTGGATTTATAACTCTATTCTGTTTCCTTTTCTTGTCGAACACGGGGGGCCACCATATAACTCCACACATCGCACCGTTGTTTGACCTTATCCCACAGCCACCGAGCCACTGCACCCATGCTGACTTCGCCTATGCCCTAGCTACGCCTCTGCTGCCACGCTCGCTCCACGCTCCCATGCCCGATGCCCATGATGTCGTGCCCGCGCCGCACTGCTCTGCCACGGCTATGCCTCCCTTGCCACAACAGCGCACTAGCACCGCCGCCTGAGGCTCCATTGCCATGCTTGCATCTCCATGGCATCTCCAACGCCATCCACTACCTCGTTGTGCCCTAGCCATGCTGGTGTCTCACTCCTGCCCTAGCACCATCAACTACGCCACCGCTTCTTCTATGCCGCCGTACTTCACACCGGAACCCTAACCCTAGACGTCTGATTGCTGATTTCAGTGGTGCCCCGTGGTCTGTTCCTCTGCTGATTGGTCATTGGTTTGCTGGTTCGTCAGGTAGCAAGCCATCGCCTCTAATTTTGTATCTATTGCTTACTTCTTAGGGTTTCGCATCTCTAGATGTACATTGTGATTATTTATATAGCATATCTACTCCATCATGCAACGAGTCAGTGTTCTTGAGGTTGTTGGCAGTGGTTAGTTAACTTAGGGCCAAGCCTGCGAGTATAGATCGAGACCAAGCCTCGCAAGTGTTAGTTAGCAGTTGGTTCTTGTCCGTGGTAGTAATTCTCTTTAGATCCAACAATGGCATGAGTCAAGAATGCCATAGGAGGTCCCAGTGATGAGGATCCAAGTCCTCCACCTCGCCTGACTACTCAAGAGAAGGGGAAGGCAAAAAAGACCACAGCAAAGAAGCAGAAGCTCGTTGATGTGGAGATGGAGAGAGCAGCAGCAGTGGTAGCTACCGCTGAGTGAGCAGAGAGAGGAGGAGCTAGGGTTGAGAGTCTTCATGGTAGTCCAGCTGGTACTGTCATGCTTGGAGGATGATGTGTCGCTTTAGAGGAGAGTTAGCCTCAGGGAGAGACTATTGAGCAGCCAACACAGCCAGCAGAGTGTAACACCTCGGGTGTTTAAAAACTAAAACCTAACATGTCATCATATGCATTGCAAAGTATTTGGCATTTGGTGAAAACTTTAAGATGCATACACTAATACAAGTTTATATTTATGTGGTATGTGTTGCATTGTATTGTTTGACTTAAGTTCAAAGTTTGTTTGGATTTTGAATTTTTCGAGAAAACCCCGCTTTTCAGCATTTAAATCCTACCCCGAAAATCCATTTCAAAATTTAAGCATATTTTGGGGTTGATCCCAAAAGAAAAAGTGTAGAGCTTAGCAAGTTATACAAAGTTTGTTTTTGGAGTTTTTCAAGTTGTTTAGAAAAACTTCGAGTAATTCAAAAAGAAGTAATTCGTTAAATTTCCCTATTCAAATTCAAAAGTTCATTTCAAAATCTAGATCAAATTAGGAGATGGTTATAAAAGCAAAGTTGTAGAACTTTTGATTTTGAACAACTTTTGTTTTTGGAGATTTTTGAGTTGTTATGAAAATTTGGGAGTAATTTATGAAATTTGGTGAATGGCAAACTTGTAAATACTATGAACAGTGTTCACCGCCGTAGCTACATGGCTGGCGACCTTCTTCAGCGTTCCAGGTGCATCGTGGCCGTCCTTGGCGTCGCGCTGGTGTGGAAACGGTTCCGTCATGGCTTCCTTGAGCTTCTGAGCCACGCTATAAGTACCAAAACGCCGTCGTCATCGTTTTTCTTCTTCCTCTGTTTTCACCGCCGCCGTCGTTGTCATCGCTCCGGCGAGCTCGCGGTCGGCAACTTCACCACCGTGAGCGTGTCGTCGTGGCCAGGGCTCTCCGGTGAGCCGTTGCCCATGATCAATGTACCTACGGCTTCGTCTTGATGCTGTAGTACTTAATCCTGTGTTGCTTGCTCGTTTTGATCACTGCAGTCACCTGTTCTTCCTCACCGACGATCTTTGCTCCGCCGTGATCATCGTGATCGTCGTCACGCCTCTCCGTTGCTTCTCCGACCTCGCTCCTTGCTTCAACGCGTTCGGGGTGAGCCACTGGTGCTTCCTAGATCCCTTGTTTGAGCTCTACCGGTCGCACACCGCTGGCGTAGCACTGCCGTGCCACCGCGTCCGCCATGGCCGATGTCGAGCTAGTATAGGGCCATAAACAGTGTTGATAGGGACGTCAATCGATGCGCCTAGTCTTGGTGATCATTTTGGTACGTTGGTCGTCGCCGTTGGACACACCGTCGATGAGTTTACGTCGGTCAGCGCCGTCGCCGTCATGGTCAAACGTGCGAGGTTAGGGATGACAGGTGGGACCCGTTGTTAGTGACTCAGCGTTGAAATGAATTTTTCTATTTTCAGATTTGAATAAATAGTATATGTTTTTGTTATTTTTGTGTAGATTTATTTAGAGCTCCAAAAATTATGAAAATTTTTGTGTGACTCCTCTGTGATGTATATTATTTAAGAAAAATATAAAATATGGTTTTTCAGCACTTTTTGAATGTGATAAAAATTGCTCAATTTATTAATAAATGGATTTCCATGATTTTTCTAGGCTTATTTAATTGTCCAAAAATTATGAAATTTGTTTTGCCACTTACTTATCATGTAATAAACATTTACTAAAATTTTGAGCTCAATTAGAATAAGTTGATTTATTTCATAATTTTGAATTAAATAATTAATTCATAAAAGCAAATAGTAACCTTTAATGATTTAGGTTTTGTTTGCAATTTTGGATTGGGTGATGACCTTGGGTCATTTATTGATAATGATCCTTGGCAATTGATGTATGTGTTATGAAAAAGATTTAATTTATTTGGCTTGCAACTGTACTGCGAAGGAAAGTTATATTCAAATTGTTAATTTTTGCATCCCTCATCGAACATCATGTTTCATATTCCGCATCATGTTAAACATGGCATTGTTATTACGTGTAGTGAACGAAGGTGAACACGTGGTAGTTAATCAAGTTGTTGAGGAGGTTAATCCGTCTGTTGAGGTCGGATCGAATACTTGTGAAACGTCACAGGAACCAGACTTTTCCGTCAACGAAGGCAAGCCCCGGATGCATACAACCCTACCTTGTGTTTTACAAATTAATTTCGCTTTTGCTTTCTGTTACTGCATTAAGTGATTAGGAGTTAAGTAAGAGCCTAATTGGTGCATTACCACCCTTGTTATTCCATATTTACCATATTACCAGTTTTAAACTCGTATATGCCTTGTTTTGCTTAGCTATGCGTAGAACGATGAAAGTCGGGTGACTACCTGCCACCTGTAAGTTTTAAATGGAACATTGGTTAATTATGTTAGCATGTGATATGGGAATGTGGAGTAATAAATCTAGACCGGGCAGACTCGGTGAGTGTGAGCCACCAGACATGGAGGTCTTGTGAGCGGGGTCTTTCCGCCTGTGTCGATTAAGGCATGTCCCATTGTTGAATTGCATGAGGTGAGACTTTGTAGTACTAACCACATACTCCAGTAAGCCTAAACTTAGCGATTCTATTACAAGAATGGCTACTCATGCACTAGGAGTGGAGAGATGGCGGTAATAGCGTGTACCTATATGGCAATGGGCTAGATTGGTGGAGTACTGTATTCTCGGGTGGCACGGACCCGTTCTTATTTTAGAGGATTTGAGGGTAGGTTGGTATATGTAGGTCAGGGACCTACATATGTCGTGTGGTCTGGAATTCCCAGCTGAGTTTTATAATCGGTTCGAATCGTCGTTGCTCCTCGGTTATGGAGACTCAACTCACTGTTCATCATCGTAGAATTAATAACTGGAACTTGAATAAGGCTTGTGAAGGTGTTGGATATAAAGTTTCATGATCTCAACACGGATCATGTCAGCTTTGTATATAATCCTTATGAAGTTTACTATAATAAGAATTTTGTTAAAAGAGCTTTTACGCAAAAGGACATTGATCATTGTAAAGCTATACCTTGAATCTCTATGCCTGCATTCCTAAGTTTATCAGTTAATATTTCGGTTAAGTCTTGTTGAGTACTTTTGTACTCAGGGTTCATTAACCCTTGTTGCAGGTGAGCCTCATGAGCAGATCTGTTTTGGATCGTGCTGCATGACTATTGTTCGTTCTGACGATGAGAAGTAAATGTGTGATCCTTGGGCAGGATGTTTAATTTGTGTGTAATGTATATGTTAATTATGCGACTCCACTATTACTATGGTTTGTAATAAGTATCAAACTTAGTTTGTAAGGTTTGAAACAACTGGTTTGTAAACTATGTTATCGTAAGACTTCCGCTGTTTTACTCTAGTGTCGATATTTGAATAAATGTTGTAATACTGCAATAACTTTGTAATGTGATCCTGCTCGGAAATCGTGGATGATTCGGGGTTCCCCAAGGACACCCGACAGACTTCTTAAGTTACCAGAAACATATGCATTGTTGTCAAAGGTCGTTGGATAGTGACAAGTGCATGTGGGTCCTATAATTTAGGAGGTTCTGCCACAGAATGGTATTAGAGCGATCGTTACAAGGTTTTTATTGTATTGTTTTACAAAAACTTCAAAATAATTTGGGATGACTAAATCTAACTTGATAATTTGGTCCAAATTGCTTCTGACTTATCTTATTTCTTTCTCACCATTCCATATTTGATTAAAAAGGTTTTGTGTGGTGGAGTAGTAATCTTATTATGCCCTATATAAAAATAAATGTTATTTATGTGCATTATAAACTTTGATGTTTTTGTTCGTAAGAACGATTCATGCATCATGAATAATTCACTCGTTACTTCTTCACCTCTTAGTCTGGAGTTGAGTAGTGAGACTGGTTGGAGTAATGTAATCCATCATAACTGCTCTTTAGACTTTGATCAAATGGTCTTACTTGGATTAAATTGGCTTCCTATAGTATGGCTCGTGCCAAGATGACGCCCCGTAAGTCCACCGGACCCAAAGGAGTTCCTCGTCACCAACTTGCCCCTAAAAATGATGGTGCTAGCAGTAGTAGTTCTAGGCCTGATCCCCAGGCAGAGATACAGAGAATTTCTGCAGAGTTAGCACAAGCTACTAGAGATAGGGCTTTGGATGTTATACAAGTAGGAGAATTACTGGGTCAATTGAGGCATCTCACCACCGCGCATAGGAACTGTGAACGTATGTTGGTTCATACGGTGGAGGGAAGAAATGAAGCTTGGCAGAGAGAAAATGTAGCTAGAGCTAGAACTCATGAGCTAGAATTCTATGTAGAAGATTTAGAAGAACATAATACCTATCTACATGAGGAAGTTTATAGGCTTAGCAATCTACTAAATCCGAATCATGAGCCTTAAGCTGATGCCATGGACCCTGGTGTCATCCTTGCCGATGATGATGAATCGGGAGAGGAAGAAGAAGATCCTGAAGAATTAGTAATGATCAATGAAAGTGATGATGAAGGCGGTAATAATTCCAGAATGGATACCGAGCCTGAAGTTTAAAGTATTTGAGGAAAGGAGTAGAGTTGTAAAATAGTAGCTCTAGTTAAGTATGTAGTTTTGTTTTCGTACTCATGGGTTTGTTTGTACATTAGTAAACTCTATGTAATGTGTCTAGAGCAAACTTTGGTACAATTCAATAAAGACATGTGAATAAAGTTTGGTTTGTTATGAGCAGATGCGTCGTACGCGGGGTTCGTATATTCCTGGAACTTCACAAGATGAGGACGGTATTCTAGATCCGCCACCAGTTCCAATAAATTTAGCTGATGCTATAACCGCACTTGTCAATGTGATGGATGAAAATTCTCGTTTGCTTCATGAGATGGCTCAGAGTAATTAGAATCAAATGCACGGAAACCGTAGTCGCCACCATAACAGATAGGAGGCTACATATGTTGATTTTACAGACACAAAACCACCGGTGTTCACCAAGGCAGATGAACCATTGGAGGCTGATGACTGGCTTCGAACCATGGAGCAGAAATTTGACCTTATTCCATGCACGGAGTATCAGAAACCTGCGTTTGCTGCCCAGCAACTTAGAGGAGCAGCAAGTGCTTAGTGGGCAAACTTAGTGGCTATGCAACCAGTTGGCATTCTAATAACTTGGGCTAAGTTCCGTACTACCTTCAGAGCCCATTATATCCCTGAAGGAGTGATGGCTATGAAGCTAGATGAATTCCTTGCTTTAAAGCAAGGAGATCAAACTGTGATGCAGTATGTGGGAAGATTTAATCATCTATCCCAATATGCATCAGAACATGTCAATACTGATGCCAAGAAGAAGAGGTGGTTTATGAGAGGCCTGAATACAAGTTGCAGACTATGATGACCACTTGTACCAATGTCACTTACCATGAGGCCGTAAATATTGCAATTGCTTCAGAGTCAAAGTATCGGCAGCATAAGGAGCTCAAAAAGAAAAAGAGTATGCCATCTAGATCTTTTGGGGGAAATCAGAAGAGGCAGAGGGTGATTTATCATCCAGTACATCATAATCGTCCTCCTTACCATCCGCCGCAGTTCCAAGCCGGGCAACAGTCAAATGTCCGTCCTACTATAACCTATCCGAATTCATAGTTAACCAATGCTTCTGGTGGCAATGCTCCAACGTCCCAGGGTCACAACTATCCATGTTACAATTGTGGAAGGACTGGTCATTTCTCTAGGGAATGTCCATATCCTAGGTAGGCTAATCAAAATTATCAGAAGACCCCTGCCAATCAACAAACAGGGTCAGGCACCAAACAAGAACCACAATCAGAATGCTCAAAAGGGCAAAGATGAGAGAAAGACAGGATGGGTGTTCTATATTCAAGCTGAAGAAATTCTAGAGGGGGAGCCAGTGATGATGGGTATGTTTCCTATTACCAATCACCCAACAGTTATACTTTTTGATTCTGGCGCATCGCATTCATTCATCAATAGAACATTTGTCATGAAGTATGAAATTTCAATTGGGGCAACAAAGGAAAGTTTCTTTATACAGTCGCCTGGGGGACGTCTGTGTACTAAGGAAATGGTATACCAGGTACCCATAAACCTGGGTGGGCATATTTTTCCCACTACTATGATTATCCTTAAGGATCAGGATATAGATGTAATCTTAGGAATGAATTGGATGTATCAGCATAAGGCTGTTATAGATGCTTTGAATAGGACCTTAAGGGTGAGTTTGCCTGATAGTAATTCTCAACTTCTCATCCAACTTCCAACCCTAAGAAGATCAGTGGGCAAGATTTGTGCAACTGCTGTCAAAGAGATTAGAGATATTCTGGTAGTGTGTGAATTTCCGGATGTGTTTCCTGAGGATTTACCCGGTCTACCACCTGATAAGGATGTACAGTTTAACATAGAGTTACAACCTGGAACAGCTCCAATTTCTCGGAGAGCTTATAGGATGCCACCTAAGGAATTGGCCGAGTTGAAGACTCAGTTACAAGAATTGATTGAGAAAGGGTTTATCCAACCTAGTTCCTCACCTTGGGGATGTCCGGCAATTTTTGTAAAAAAAAAGATGAGACTCTGAGGTTATGTATTGACTATCGTCCGTTGAATGAAGTGACCATCAAGAATAAATATCCCTTACCTTAGATAGATTTGCTTTTTGATCAATTGGTTAGAGCCAAAGTTTTCTCCAAGATAGATTTGAGATCAGGATATCACCAAATCAAGATAAAGCCTGAAGATATTCCCAAAACGGCATTTACCATAAGATATGCATTATATGAATACTTGGTAATGTCTTTTGGTTTGACAAATGCTCCCGCTCATTTCATGTATCTGATGAATTCAGTATTCATGCCTGAGCTAGACAAGTTTGTAGTAGTGTTTATTGATGACATTTTAGTATATTCCAAGAATAAGAAAGAATATGCGGAACATCTCAGAATTGTTCTGACCTGCTTGAGAGAACATCAACTATATGCCAAGTTTAGCAAGTGTGATTTTTGGCTTAAGGAAGTACAATTTCTTAGACATGTCTTGTCAGCCGAAGGAGTTGTAGTTGATCCTAGCAAAGTGAAGGATGTGCTTGATTGGAAACAGATAGGAGGCTACATATGTTGATTTTACAGACACAAGACCACCGGTGTTCACCAAGGCAGATGAACCATTGGAGGCTGATGACTGGCTTCGAACCATGGAGCAGAAATTTGACCTTATTCCATGCACGGAGTATCGGAAACCTGCGTTTGCTGCCCATCAACTTAGAGGAGCAGCAAGTGCTTGGTGGGCAAACTTAGTGGCTATGCAACCAGTTGGCATTCTAATAACTTGGGCTAAGTTCCGTACTACCTTCAGAGCCCATTATATCCCTGAAGGAGTGATGGCTATGAAGCTAGATGAATTCCTTGCTTTAAAGCAAGGAGATCAAACTGTGATGCAGTATGTGGGAAGATTTAATCATCTATCCCAATATGCATCAGAACATGTCAATACTGATGCCAAGAAGAAGAGGTGGTTTATGAGAGGCCTGAATACAAGTTGCAGACTATGATGACCACTTGTACCAATGTCACTTACCATGAGGCCGTAAATATTGCAATTGCTTCAGAGTCAAAGTATCAGCAGCATAAGGAGCTCAAAAAGAAAAAGAGTATGCCATCTAGATCTTTTGGGGGAAATCAGAAGAGGCAGAGGGTGATTTATCATCCAGTACATCATAATCATCCTCCTTACCGTCCGCCGCAGTTCCAAGGCGGGCAACAGTCAAATGTCCGTCCTACTATAACCTATCCGAATTCATAGTTAACCAATGCTTCTGGTGGTAATGCTCCAACGTCCCAGGGTCACAACTATCCATGTTACAATTGTGGAAGGACTGGTCATTTCTCTAGGGAATGTCCATATCCTAGGTAGGCTAATCAAAATTATCAGAAGACCCCTGCCAATCAACAACAGGGTCAGGCACCAAACAAGAACCACAATCAGAATGCTCAAAAGGGCAAAGATGAGAGAAAGACAGGATGGGTGTTCTATATTCAAGCTAAAGAAATTCCGGAGGGGGAGCCAGTGATGATGGGTATGTTTCCTATTACCAATCACCCTACAGTTATACTTTTTGATTCTAGCGCATCGCATTCATTCATCAATAGAACATTTGTCATGAAGTATGAAATTTCAATTGGGGCAACAAAGGAAAGTTTCTTTATACAGTCATCTGGAGGACGTCTGTGTACTAAGGAAATGGTATACCAGGTACCCATAAACCTGGGTGGGCATATTTTTCCCACTACCATAATTATCCTTAAGGATCAGGATATAGATGTAATCTTAGGAATGAATTGGATGTATCAGCATAAGGCTGTTATAGATGCTTTGAATAGGACCTTAAGGGTGAGTTTGCCTGATAGTAATTCTCAACTTCTCATCCAACTTCCAACCCTAAGAAGATCAGTGGGCAAGATTTATGCAACTGCTGTCAAAGAGATTAGAGATATTCTGGTAGTGTGTGAATTTCCGGATGTGTTTCCTGAGGATTTACCCGGTCTACCACCTGATAAGGATGTACAGTTTAACATAGAGTTACAACCTGGAACAGCTCCAATTTCTCGGAGAGCTTATAGGATGCCACCTAAGGAATTGGCCGAGTTGAAGACTCAGTTACAAGAATTGATTGAGAAAGGGTTTATCCAACCTAGTTCCTCACCTTGGGGATGTCCGGCAATTTTTGTAAAAAAAAGATGAGACTCTGAGGTTATGTATTGACTATCGTCCGTTGAATGAAGTGACCATCAAGAATAAATATCCCTTACCTTAGATAGATTTGCTTTTTGATCAATTGGTCAGAGCCAAAGTTTTCTCCAAGATAGATTTGAGATCAGGATATCACCAAATCAAGATAAAGCCTGAAGATATTCCCAAAACGGCATTTACCACAAGATATGCATTATATGAATACTTGGTAATGTCTTTTGGTTTGACAAATGCTCCCGCTCATTTCATGTATCTGATGAATTCAGTATTCATGCCTGAGCTAGACAAGTTTGTAGTAGTGTTTATTGATGACATTTTAGTATATTCCAAGAATAAGAAAGAATATGCGGAATATCTCAGAATTGTTCTGACCCGCTTGAGAGAACATCAACTATATGCCAAGTTTAGCAAGTGTGATTTTTGGCTTAAGGAAGTACAATTTCTTAGACATGTCTTGTCAGCCGAAGGAGTTGTAGTTGATCCTAGCAAAGTGAAGGATGTGCTTGATTGGAAACAGATAGGAGGCTACATATGTTGATTTTACAGACACAAGACCACCGGTGTTCACCAAGGCAGATGAACCATTGGAGGCTGATGACTGGCTTCGAACCATGGAGCAGAAATTTGACCTTATTCCATGCACGGAGTATCAGAAACCTGCGTTTGCTGCCCAGCAACTTAGAGGAGCAGCAAGTGCTTAGTGGGCAAACTTAGTGGCTATGCAACCAGTTGGCATTCTAATAACTTGGGCTAAGTTCCGTACTACCTTCAGAGCCCATTATATCCCTGAAGGAGTGATGGCTATGAAGCTAGATGAATTCCTTGCTTTAAAGCAAGGAGATCAAACTGTGATGCAGTATGTGGGAAGATTTAATCATCTATCCCAATATGCATCAGAACATGTCAATACTGATGCCAAGAAGAAGAGGTGGTTTATGAGAGGCCTGAATACAAGTTGCAGACTATGATGACCACTTGTACCAATGTCACTTACAATGAGGCCGTAAATATTGCAATTGCTTCAGAGTCAAAGTATCGGCAGCATAAGGAGCTCAAAAAGAAAAAGAGTATGCCATCTAGATCTTTTGGGGGAAATCAGAAGAGGCAGAGGGTGATTTATCATCCAGTACATCATAATCGTCCTCCTTACCATCCGCCGCAGTTCCAAGCCGGGCAACAGTCAAATGTCCGTCCTACTATAACCTATCCGAATTCATAGTTAACCAATGCTTCTGGTGGCAATGCTCCAACGTCCCAGGGTCACAACTATCCATGTTACAATTGTGGAAGGACTGGTCATTTCTCTAGGGAATGTCCATATCCTAGGTAGGCTAATCAAAATTATCAGAAGACCCCTGCCAATCAACAAACAGGGTCAGGCACCAAACAAGAACCACAATCAGAATGCTCAAAAGGGCAAAGATGAGAGAAAGACAGGATGGGTGTTCTATATTCAAGCTGAAGAAATTCCAGAGGGGGAGCCAGTGATGATGGGTATGTTTCCTATTACCAATCACCCAACAGTTATACTTTTTGATTCTGGCGCATCGCATTCATTCATCAATAGAACATTTGTCATGAAGTATGAAATTTCAATTGGGGCAACAAAGGAAAGTTTCTTTATACAGTCGCCTGGGGGACGTCTGTGTACTAAGGAAATGGTATACCAGGTACCCATAAACCTGGGTGGGCATATTTTTCCCACTACTATGATTATCCTTAAGGATTAGGATATAGATGTAATCTTAGGAATGAATTGGATGTATCAGCATAAGGCTGTTATAGATGCTTTGAATAGGACCTTAAGGGTGAGTTTGCCTAATAGTAATTCTCAACTTCTCATCCAACTTCCAACCCTAAGAAGATCAGTGGGCAAGATTTGTGCAACTGCTGTCAAAGAGATTAGAGATATTCTGGTAGTGTGTGAATTTCCGGATGTGTTTCCTGAGGATTTACCCGGTCTACCACCTGATAAGGATGTACAGTTTAACATAGAGTTACAACCTGGAACAGCTCCAATTTCTCGGAGAGCTTATAGGATGCCACCTAAGGAATTGGCTGAGTTGAAGACTCAGTTACAAGAATTGATTGAGAAAGGGTTTATCCAACCTAGTTCCTCACCTTGGGGATGTCCGGCAATTTTTGTAAAAAAAAAGATGAGACTCTGAGGTTATGTATTGACTATCGTCCGTTGAATGAAGTGACCATCAAGAATAAATATCCCTTACCTTAGATAGATTTGCTTTTTGATCAATTGGTCAGAGCCAAAGTTTTCTCCAAGATAGATTTGAGATCAGGATATCACCAAATCAAGATAAAGCCTGAAGATATTCCCAAAACGGCATTTACCATAAGATATGCATTATATGAATACTTGGTAATGTCTTTTGGTTTGACAAATGCTCCCGCTCATTTCATGTATCTGATGAATTCAGTATTCATGCCTGAGCTAGACAAGTTTGTAGTAGTGTTTATTGATGACATTTTAGTATATTCCAAGAATAAGAAAGAATATGCGGAACATCTCAGAATTGTTCTGACCTGCTTGAGAGAACATCAACTATATGCCAAGTTTAGCAAGTGTGATTTTTGGCTTAAGGAAGTACAATTTCTTAGACATGTCTTGTCAGCCGAAGGAGTTGTAGTTGATCCTAGCAAAGTGAAGGATGTGCTTGATTGGAAACAGATAGGAGGCTACATATGTTGATTTTACAGACACAAGACCACCGGTGTTCACCAAGGCAGATGAACCATTGGAGGCTGATGACTGGCTTCGAACCATGGAGCAGAAATTTGACCTTATTCCATGCACGGAGTATCGGAAACCTGCGTTTGCTGCCCAGCAACTTAGAGGAGCAGCAAGTGCTTGGTGGGCAAACTTAGTGGCTATGCAACCAGTTGGCATTCTAATAACTTGGGCTAAGTTCCGTACTACCTTCAGAGCCCATTATATCCCTGAAGGAGTGATGGCTATGAAGCTAGATGAATTCCTTGCTTTAAAGCAAGGAGATCAAACTGTGATGCAGTATGTGGGAAGATTTAATCATCTATCCCAATATGCATCAGAACATGTCAATACTGATGCCAAGAAGAAGAGGTGGTTTATGAGAGGCCTGAATACAAGTTGCAGACTATGATGACCACTTGTACCAATGTCACTTACCATGAGGCCGTAAATATTGCAATTGCTTCAGAGTCAAAGTATCGGCAGCATAAGGAGCTCAAAAAGAAAAAGAGTATGCCATCTAGATCTTTTGGGGGAAATCAGAAGAGGCAGAGGGTGATTTATCATCCAGTACATCATAATCGTCCTCCTTACCGTCCGCCGCAGTTCCAAGCCGGGCAACAGTCAAATGTCCGTCCTACTATAACCTATCCGAATTCATAGTTAACCAATGCTTCTGGTGGTAATGCTCCAACGTCCCAGGGTCACAACTATCCATGTTACAATTGTGGAAGGACTGGTCATTTCTCTAGGGAATGTCCATATCCTAGGTAGGCTAATCAAAATTATCAGAAGACCCCTGCCAATCAACAACAGGGTCAGGCACCAAACAAGAACCACAATCAGAATGCTCAAAAGGGCAAAGATGAGAGAAAGACAGGATGGGTGTTCTATATTCAAGCTAAAGAAATTCCGGAGGGGGAGCCAGTGATGATGGGTATGTTTCCTATTACCAATCACCCTACAGTTATACTTTTTGATTCTAGCGCATCGCATTCATTCATCAATAGAACATTTGTCATGAAGTATGAAATTTCAATTGGGGCAACAAAGGAAAGTTTCTTTATACAGTCGTCTGGAGGACGTCTGTATACTAAGGAAATGGTATACCAGGTACCCATAAACCTGGGTGGGCATATTTTTCCCACTACCATGATTATCCTTAAGGATCAGGATATAGATGTAATCTTAGGAATGAATTGGATGTATCAGCATAAGGCTGTTATAGATGCTTTGAATAGGACCTTAAGGGTGAGTTTGCCTGATAGTAATTCTCAACTTCTCATCCAACTTCCAACCCTAAGAAGATTAGTGGGCAAGATTTGTGCAACTGCTGTCAAAGAGATTAGAGATATTCTGGTAGTGTGTGAATTTCCGGATGTGTTTCCTGAGGATTTACCCGGTCTACCACCTGATAAGGATGTACAGTTTAACATAGAGTTACAACCTGGAACAGCTCCAATTTCTCGGAGAGCTTATAGGATGCCACCTAAGGAATTGGCCGAGTTGAAGACTCAGTTACAAGAATTGATTGAGAAAGGGTTTATCCAACCTAGTTCCTCACCTTGGGGATGTCCGGCAATTTTTGTAAAAAAAAGATGAGACTCTGAGGTTATGTATTGACTATTGTCCGTTGAATGAAGTGACCATCAAGAATAAATATCCCTTACCTTAGATAGATTTGCTTTTTGATCAATTGGTCAGAGCCAAAGTTTTCTCCAAGATAGATTTGAGATCAGGATATCACCAAATCAAGATAAAGCCTGAAGATATTCCCAAAACGGCATTTACCACAAGATATGCATTATATGAATACTTGGTAATGTCTTTTGGTTTGACAAATGCTCCCGCTCATTTCATGTATCTGATGAATTCAGTATTCATGCCTGAGCTAGACAAGTTTATAGTAGTGTTTATTGATGACATTTTAGTATATTCCAAGAATAAGAAAGAATATGCGGAACATCTCAGAATTGTTCTGACCCGCTTGAGAGAACATCAACTATATGCCAAGTTTAGCAAGTGTGATTTTTGGCTTAAGGAAGTACAATTTCTTAGACATGTCTTATCAGCCAAAGGAGTTGTAGTTGATCCTAGCAAAGTGAAGGATGTGCTTGATTGGAAACCGCCAGCCACAGTTCATCAAGTTCGGAGTTTTCTAGGATTGGCGGGGTATTACCGTCGTTTTATTCCAGATTTCTCAAAAATATCAAAGTCCATAACTGAATTGTTGAAGAACCAAGTTAAATTTGTCTGGTCATCAGATTGTGAGGAGGCTTTCCAGACTTTGAAGAGATTATTAACTACTGCACCAGTATTAGCCCAACCTAATATCGAGAAGCCGTTTGATGTTTATTGTGATGCTTTAGGTATTGGTATTGGATGTGTGTTGATGCAAGAAGGCCGAGTCATTGCTTATGCATCTAGGCAACTTAAGCAACATGAAGAACACTATCTGACTCATGACTTGGAGTTAGCAGCTGTGGTTCATGCTCTAAAGATTTAGCGGCATTACCTGCTTGGTAATACGTGTCATATGTATACAGACCACAAGAGCTTAAAGTATATCTTTACTCAGTCAGAGTTGAACATGCGATAAAGAAGATGGTTAGAACTGATTAAGGATTATGATTTGGAAGTACATTATCACCCTGGTAAAGCAAATGTGGTTGCAGATGCCCTCAGTCACAAAAGTTATTGCAATTGTCTAACGGTGAGAACAATGGGTTTGAATTTATGTCAAGAAATGGAAAAGTTGAATATAGAAGTAATTCAACAAGGAAGTTTGACCAACATAATTGTTGAAGCCACTATTCGAGATCAAGTTATTGCTACTCAGAAGGAAAACAAGGGTATAGCCCATATCAAGGAAAGAGTCAAGAATGGAAAAGCGAAATGCTTTAGCATTGATGATGAAGATGTGTTATGGTTCAAGGATCGCCTGGTGGTACCAAAAGTTCCTGAGTTACGGTAGTCAATTCTAGAAGAGCACATGCTACTAGGTTATCTATCCATCCGGGAAGCAACAAGATGTATCGTAACTTGAAGCAAAGATTCTGGTGGACTAAAATGAAAATAGAGATTGCTAGATTTATAGCAAAGTGTGATACTTGTCAAAAGGTGAAAGCTATACATTTGAGGTCTGCTAGTGAATTACAACCATTACCTATTCCATCTTAGAAGTAGGAGGACATAAGTATGGACTTTATTGTTGGTCTACCCAAGACATCAAAGGGATTTGACTCAGTATGGGTTATTGTAGATCGACTCACTAAGTCAGCACATTTTCTTCCGGTCAAGACAATATATCCTACGATCCAATATGCCAAAATGTACTTAGCAAGAATCATGAGTTTGCATGGAGTACCAAAGACCATAGTGTCAGATAGGGGTATATAGTTTGTCTCCAGCTTTTGGAAACATTTACATGCTTCGTTGGGTACCAAACTTCTGTATAGTACAGCTTATCATCCGTAGACTGATGGACAGACTGAAAGAGTCAATCAAGTACTTGAAGATATGTTAAGATGTTGTGTCCTTAACTATTCCACTAAGTGGGACAAATGCTTACCTTTGGCCGAGTTCTTATACAACAATAGTTATCAGGAAAGCATTAGAATGGCTCTATTTGAAGCACTCTATGGTCATAGATGCAGAACATCATTGAGTTGGTCTGAGCCTAGAGAAAGAAGATTCTTTGGAGTTGACCTTGTAAAAGAAACAGAAGACAAGGTTAGGCAAATACAGAGTAATTTGAAAATAGCCCAATCCCGACAAAAGAGTTATGCAGATAGAAGACGGAGACTATTGGTATTTAACAAAGGAGATTTTGTATATATGAAAGTATCACCAATGAAGGGAGTTACCCGTTTTGGTGTTAAAGGAAAGTTGGCACCCTGATACATGGGACCATATCAAATTTTGGAGAGGTATGGAAAAGTGGCATACCGTTTGAAATTACCTAAACATCTCGCAGCTGTGCATGATGTGTTCCATGTTTCTCAATTGAAGAAGTGTCTCCGAGTGCCTGAACAGAATGTTGAAGTTGAGGGAGTGGAACTAGAACCAGATTTAACTTATTCTGAATATCCTATCCGAGTGTTAGATCAGAAAGATCATGTTACTCGAAGACGGACAATCAAGTTCTATAAAATACAATGGAATCAACATTCAGAAGAGGAAGCTACTTGGGAATCAGAAGACTACTTGTTAGAAAAGTTTCCAGAGTTTCTAGCGTCAATATAGAATAGAGTAATGTTAGTTGAGCTCAGTTGCTACAAATTGTGTTTTATAAAGGAACCTCAGCTGTTTTATGGACAGATTTTGTATGTGTTCTCGCGACACATTTCCTTTTCCATTACTTACCCTATGGCTTTGAATCTCGGGGCGAGATTTCTTTTAGGGGGAAGGATTGTAACACCTCGGGTGTTTAAAAACTAAAACCTGACATGTCATCATATGCATTGCAAAGCATTTGGCATTTGGTGAAAACTTTGAGATGCATACACTAATACAAGTTTATATTTATGTGGTATGTGTTGCATTGTATTGTTTGACTCAAGTTCAAAGTTTGTTTGGATTTTGAATTTTTCGAGAAAACCCCGCTTTTCAGCATTTAAATCCTACCCTAAAAATCCATTTCAAAATTTAAGCATATTTTGGGGTTGAGACCAAAAGCAAAAGTGTAGAGCTTGGCAGGTTATACAAAGTTTGTTTTTGGAGTTTTTCAAGTTGTTTAGAAAAATTTCGAGTAATTAAAAAAGGCGTAATTCGTTAAATTTCCCTATTCAAATTCAAAAGTTCATTTCAAAATCTAGACCGAATTAGGAGATGGTTATAAAAGCAAAGTTGTAGAACTTTTGATTTTGAACAACTTTTGTTTTTTGAGATTTTTGAGTTGTTATGAAAATTTGGGAGTAATTTGTGAAATTTGGCGAATGGCAAACTTGTAAATACTATGAACAGTGTTCACTGCCGTAGCTACATGGCCGGCGACCTTCTTCAGCGTTCTAGGCGCATCGTGGCCATCCTTGGCATCGCGCTGGCGCAGAAACGGCTCCATCGTGGCTTCCTTGAGCTTGTGAGCCACGCTATAAGTACCAAAACGCCGTCGTCGTCGTTTTTCTTCTTCCTCTGTTTTCACCGTCGTCGTCGTTGTCATCGCTCCGGTGAGCTCGCATCATCTCCCTTGCGCCGTTGCCATCTCAGTAAAGGCTATTCCAGTTCCATCTTTCTCTTGTGCATCCACCCAGCCAACTGTGGTCGATTGATTTCATCGAGAATCCGCTGTCCGCGTCCTTCTTCCTCGTGGCCAGCAACTTCACCACCGCGGGCGTGTCGTCGTGGCTAGGGCTCTTCGGTGAGCCGTTGCCTGTGATTAGTGTACCTATGGCTTCATCTCGATGCTGTAGTGCTTAATCCTATGTTGCTTGCTTATTTTGATCACTGCAGTCGCCGGTTCTTCCTCACCGACGATCTTTGCTCCGTCGTGATCACCATGATCGTCGTCACGCCTCTCCGTTGCTTCTTCGACATCGCTCCTTGCTTCAACGCGTTCGGGGTGAGCCACTGGTGCTTCCTAGATCCCTTGTTTGAGCTTTACCGGTCGCACACCGCTGGCGTAGCACTGCCGTGCCACCGCGTCCGCCATGGCCGACGTTGAGCTAGTATAGGGCCATAAACAGTGTTGATAGGGATGTCAATCGATGCGCCTAGTCTTGGTGATTATTTTGGTACGTTGGCCGTCGCCGTTGGACTCACCATCGACGAGTTTACGTTGGTCAGCGCCGTCGCCGTCGTGGTCAAACGCGCGAGGTTAGGGATGACAGGTGGGACCCGTTGTCAGTGACTCAGCGTTCAAATGAATTTTTCTATTTTCATATTTGAATGAATAGTATCTATTTTTGTTATTTTTGTGTAGATTTATTTAGAGCTCCAAAAATTATGAACATTTTTGTGTGACTCCTCTGTGACGTATATTATTTAAGAAAAATATGAAATATGGTTTTTCAGCACTTTTTGAATGTGATAAAAATTGCTTAATTTATTAATAAATGGATTTCCATGATTTTTCTAGGCTTATTTAATTATCCAAAAATTATGAAATTTGTTTTGCCACTTACTTATCATGTAATAAACATTTACTAAAATTTTGAGCTCAATTAGAATAAGTTGATTTATTTCATAATTTTGAATTAAATAATTAATTCATAAAAGCAAATAGTAACCTTTAATGATTTAGGTTTTGTTTGTAATTTTGGATTGAGTGATGACCTTAGGTCATTTGTTGATAATGATCCTTGGCAATTGATGTATGTGTTACGAAAAAGATTTAATTTATTTGGCTTGCAACTGTACTGCGAAGGAAAGTTGTATTCAAATTGTTAATTTTTGCATCCCTCATCGAACATCATGTTTCATATTCCACATCATGTTAAACATGGCATTGTTATTACGTGTAGTGAACGAAGGTGAACATGTGGTAGTTAATCAAGTTGTTGAGGAGGTTAATCCATCTGTTGAGGTCGGATCGAATACTTGTGAAACGTCACAGGAACCAGACTTTTCCGTCAACGAAGGTAAGCCCCGGATGCATACAACCCTACCTTGTATTTTACAAATTAATTTCGCTTTTGCTTTCTGTTACTGCATTAAGTGATTAGGAGTTAAGTAAGAGCCTAATTGGTGCATTACCACCCTTGTTATTCCATATTTACCATATTACCAGTTTTAAACTCGTATATGCCTAGTTTTGCTTAGCTATGCGTAGAACAATGAAAGTTAGGTGACTACCTGCTACCAACAAGTTTTAAATGGAACATTGGTTAATTATGTTAGCATGTGATATGGGAATGTGGAGTAATAAATCTAGACCAGGCGGACTCGGTGAGTGTGAGCCACCAGACATGGAGGTCTTGTGAGTGGGGTCTTTCCGCCTGCGTCGATTAAGGCACGTCCCATTGTTGAATTGCATGAGGTGAGACTTTGTAGTACTAACCACATACTCCGGTAAGCCTGAACTTGGCGATTCTATTACGAGAATGGCTACTCGCGCACTGAGAGTGGAGAGATGGTGGGAATAGCGTGTACCCACGTGGCAATGGGCTGGATTGGTGGAGTACTGTATTCTCGGGTGGCGTGGACCCGTTCTTATTTTAGAGGATCCGAGGGTAGGTTGGTATATGTAGGTCAGGGACCTGCATATGTCGTGTGGTCTAGAATTCCTAGCTGGGTTTTATAATCGGTTAGAATCGTCGTTGCTCCTCGGTTATGGAGACTCAACTCACTGTTCATCATCGTAGAATTAATAACTAGAACTTGAATAAGGCTTGTGAAGTTGTTGGATATAAAGTTTCATGATCTCAACATGGATCGTGTCAGCTTTGTATATAATCCTTATGAAGTTTACTATAATAAGAATTTTGTTAAAAGAGCTTTTACGCAAAAGGACATTGATCATTGTAAAGCTATACCTTGAATCCCTAAGCCTGCATTCCTAAGTTTATCAGTTAATATTTTGGTTAAGTCTTGTTGAGTACTTTTGTACTCAGGGTTCATTGACCCTTGTTGCAGGTGAGCCTCATGAGCAGATCTGTTTTGGATCGTGCTACATGACTATTGTTCGTTCTGACGATGAGAAGTAAATGTGTGATCCTTGGGCAGGATGTTTAATTTGTGTGTAATGTATATGTTAATTATGCCACTCCACTATTACTATGGTTTGTAATAAGTATCGAACTTAGTTTGTAAGCTTTGAAACAACTGGTTTGTAAACTATGTTATCGTAAGACTTCCGCTGTTTTACTCTGGTGTCGATATTTGAATAAATGTTGTAATACTGCAATAACTTTGTAATGTGATCCTGCTCGGAAATCGTGGATGATTCGGGGTTCCCCGAGGACACCCAACAGACTTCTTAAGTTACCAGGAACATATGCATTGTTGTCAAAGGTCGTTGGACAGTGACAAGTGCATGTGGGTCCTATAATTTAGGAGATTCTGCCACATAGAGTCATTAGAGGATACTCAGCAGGTAGAGCAGACTGAGGAGATAGAGCAGGCAGCACAGCCACAACTTCGATGCTCTGGTCGTACATGTACCCAAGTGTCACCAAGGCCTGAGACATAGAGGAGGGGCTCTCGTCCACCTCCCAGACCACAAGTTCTGCCTCCATTGACTCACCTTGACCTGAGGGTAGCCACAGCCAAGCAGGTGCAGCAGCTCTGTTTTGTGTAGTTTGAGGACTAGTCTCCACTGAGGCAGGATGAGCATGCTTCAGAGAACATCTATATAGTACTATGGGAGGATTTCTACAATGCTTATCTAAACAATGGAGTTGCTTTTAGATCTCAAAGAGTTTGCTCCATAGAGTCACTTGTTGTAGCAGCAAGTGAGCAGATCTGCCCTCTCCTCTCATATTTGCTAGGGTTGATAGACCTTCTAGGATGGACTGGCCGCTATGTTCCATCATGGGTCCATGAGTTCTACTCTTTACTTTGGATTGACCCAAGGCACAAATTCCTATACTTTGCATTCAGAGGCCGTGACTACAGGCTCTAGAGCTCGAGGGTCAGAGAGATTCTCAGGATTCCAGAGTCATCCATTCACCTTTACAAGGTTTGCTATGGTCAGACAGAGCCTCCTAGACATCCTCACGGTAGTCTTGTGCCTCCTACAGACCTTGTCAGACCATGCTTCATAGAGCCATTTGGCGAGGGGTCGAGCAAGACACCATGAGACCTTACTCCTATAGCTCAGCTTCTTGATGCTATTATGAGGAGGACTCTGCTCTTATGGATGAGTAATCACGAGGGTTTGACTTGCATTCAGTTGTGGTTAGTGAACTCTCTAGTGCAACAGACCGTATTTGACATTTGGGATGTCATACTTTTAGAGATGGAGGACACACTTGTAGAGGGTTTCAGAGCTCATCGTCAGCTGCCTTTTGCTCACTGGATTACTTTCTTGATTCACAAGGTAGTTACATAGAAATCTCCTAAGATGATGGCAGAGTATATAGGTGCTACTATAGAGTTCCCTCCATATAACATGACTCAGATGCTCTGCCATAGTAGTGCGAGGACACCTCACGAGCCAAGCCATCGCCTAGAGGTCCTAGAGATAGCAGCCTAGTAGGATGAGATCATTAGAGACATTGCAATGATAGAGGAGGAGGAGCTAGATGCTCAGCATGAGGGTGTGGTCAAGAGTGACCCTAGTGATAGCTCTGATGATGACTATCAGTCTATTCCTCAGATGCCTCCTCGACCACACGATAGAGAGGCCAGTGGCTCTAGCTCAGCTCCACCATAGTCACCACAGATAGATCCAGCACTTCTTGTAGTACTTGAGCAGATGAGGCTAGACCAGGCACACCAGGCATAGGAGACCGTAGCTACACTTGCACAAGTTCAGGCTCGATAGGACGAGTTCTAGAGGCAGCAGTAGACCATGTAGTAGCAGTAGCTTATGATCTAGCATTAGTTACTTGGTTTTATACAGCATGTCTTTACTGCTATCGGGGCGGCTCCTCCATAGCCTACACCTCAGATCGGCTAGCCTGCCACCACTTCAGTGACTCCAGCTATACAACCCAGTGGGCTTTAGAGTCAGGGACAACCAGCTACTTAGTTTGCTTCACCTATAGAGCAGGTGTCCCAGTGGTTTGCTTTGCTAGTGACAGCCTAGGGTCCTCACTTCACTCCTATTATTACGGGCTTCACTCTGCCTTAGAGTTCTTCAGTGCTTGTGACTGACACCCTAGTCTTCATGAGCCTTGGTGCTACTTTTTGTGAGCTTACAGGGCAGCCTACACCGCTAGAGTTGCGAGTCCCTATACCTACCATAGTTGCTCCAGTTACTAGGACTACTAAGATGCTCCTGTTGTTTGTTGCATCATTAGAGCCACCTCCTATAGTGATACTTCCAGAGTCACAGGCCGCACCAATTCCTAAGAAGACCCAAACCGCTTCACCTTCACTTCCAACGACAAAGGGTTAGACCGCTTAGAGCTCTTGGTCAGAGGATGCTGCTGCTCAGTTCTAGATTTCTCACCGCACCTCAGCGCCTGACTTGACTGCCCAGTCCTGCCATCCGACCCTTAGGTTTTGGTGCTTGATGCCAAAGGGGGAGAGGGATCAAGTATGTTAGATCTAGGGGGAGCGGTACATCTAGGGGGAGCTTATGATTCATTTCTTTTGGCTCTTTATGTGTGATACATTATGCATTCATGTTTACCTTCATGCATTGCATTACATACTTATGGTGGTGATACTTATGTGACATGTGTGCTCTCTACTTTGATTTATATATATGTCATGTCACTTGGTTATGCTCATTTGCTTTGCTTCCGCGTTTTACTCCAATTCAAATGAGCTTTACTTTATGTACTCTTGCTTAATTCATATCTATTGAGTACACCATGTTGGCTTGGGTCATATAAGCATGCCTAACTCCTTTGCTCTTATTGTCAAAAGCTTATATGAACCAAGTACATTGGAAACCTCACTTGTTTGTTTTATAAACTCAAGGTTGTGTTGTCATCAATTACCAAAAATGGGGAGATTGAAAGCATCTAGGCCCCTAGTTGGGTTTTGGTGATTAATGACAATGCGAGATTACTATGACTAACATGTGTTTTATAGAGGCAATTAAGTTAGGTCATGGTAATGGCAATTGATTGGAAAATCATGGTGGTCATGCCCCTGATGATGGAAATCATTTTAGTTTTTAAAGGATGGACAACAAGGTTAATGATGGACTAGTTCTAAGTGTCGTTTGGTGTTGAAGAGATACTTAGAGTAGTTTAGAACTTTGTTTTTTCCTTTGGCCGTACTATTAAGGGGGGTATGGACTAGTAGCTTGACCTAGGTGAGTCTAGTGGGTTAGGTGTGGTGCACACTTGTTAAATCTAGCACTAGGTAGCTCAGGAGTAGCCCTAAGATCAATTGGAGAAAACTTCATTCATATATGATTTTGAGTTGGAAGTGAATGGAGGGTCAAATGACTGATCGGACACAGGTCAGAGTCCGATCAGTGCTGACCAGATGCTGGTTAGAGTCTGATTAGAACTTAATGGCGAGGTAGGGATAACTGACTAGAGCATCCGGTTGCCCTGACCGGAGCGTCTGGTCACCCCGCAGAGTGATGACTCGGCCTCCAAACATTATGTTTTGAATGAGGGGGTATAAATACTTACTCCACTCATCCAAGGGAGGTCTCTTACCCATTTGTTCAGCTAAGAAAACATCCTTGAGAGTGCAAAGGAGAGCAAGAGCCTAGTGAGGTGATTGAGATTTGAGAATCCAAGATTAAGGCCTTATTAGTGCAAGGAGAGTAGCAAGTGTGCATCCACCCTTCTTATTAGGCTTGTTGTGGTCAAGTGAGAGTTTGTGCTTGTTACTCTTGGTAATCACCATCACCTAGATGGCTTGGTGGTGATTGGGAGTTTGGTGATCATCTGGCAAAGCTTGTGGATGACCCAACTCAAGTTGTGATCGGTTGTGGGTGATTCACCATGTCGGAGTGTCAAAGAATCAACCTGTAGAGAGCACTTGATCCTTGCACGGATCAAGGGGGAGCTACACCCTTGCGTGGATGCTCCAACGAGGACTAGTGGGGAGTGACGACTCTCTGATACCTCGACAAAATATCGCCGCATTCCTTTTCATCTCTTTACTTTAAGCATTTACATCCGAGCAATTCATTTTTTGTCTTTACATTCCTAGAATTGTCATGCTAGAGTTGGATTGGAACTTAGGGTGCTAAACTTTTGTGCGGTAGATCAATAGAATCACATTCTAGGCACAAGGGGTAAAGTGGACTAAGTGTAGGACTTAATTATTGCAAAGAATTTATAATTAGCTTTATTCACCCCCTCCTCTTGGCATCTTGATCCTTTCATAGTTCCTTGTATCCTTTTTTGTAACTTTAATTATTCATATGTTTGCTACAATTGTTTTGACATTGTTCTTAGTATTATTCATGTTTCTAGTTATCATGTTCATTATTTACTTTGATTATATGTTTAGTATAATTAATTTATCTATATGTTCAAGCATAAGTTCATATAGTGCTCGCTCTAAAGCACACGGGGTGAGTGGTCGATATTGTGTAAGCGCGGTGCTTATACGTTGTTTATCTATGGATGCACCCTATATTCCGGGCCATGTGGTAGATCGCGAGTGTGACACTCTCGTTGAGTTCTCTATAGTCCACTCCCCGAATATAGGTCAAGTAGGATCTAGTTGCGAAGAAAGTCAAGCTCTGTTCCTAATCTTCCTTAGTAATATCCCTTATGCGTAGATATGGAGTTGATCTTAGCCATGATTATTAAGTATAATTACACTAATCATAGTATGCTTTGACTTGTAATTAAGAATGACTTAGGAATTATTTCTCTATTTTATCTACTTAGTCATGCTAATGCCATAGAAAGGAGTACTCTGAGTGTTCAACTATTAATTATCAATGATCATTTATCATATATTTATCCTACCCTATGACTTACCCTTGTTATGAGTGGAAGCTTGGTTATGGTTTATCTCTCCATCATATGTATAAGTCAACAATATATTCCATCTGCTAGTCCTTCCCTATGGTAAAATATAAATAACGATACCTAAAATACTTCTGGGTGAAATGCTATAATGATATATTATCTATGCACTTACAGATCTCTTTATATACATATTTGCATTATTTCTAAGTCACAATAAAATATCAATGTACTTCTTAATGTTATTCTAGAAGTGACGCTAGAAAGTACCAACAAACATTTCTGGCATCATTGATAGGGATCACAACTTAGTAAAAGTAATGTTAAGAAATGTCAACAAACATTAGGTGGCTATGTGAACAAGTGAAATGTTAATAAATACCAACAATAAGTCCAAGCCAAGACCAAACTCCTATTTACTATAGGCATACTGTGGCAGAACCACCCAAAATAACATGCTTTCGGAGACGCTCGTCTTCCACTAGACACTAAGCACTCCGAAAGTTAGCTACATCGGACAGTTCCGTCGAGCCCACCCTAAGGGAGAACTCGAAACAATCCATGTTTTACCTCTAGGATCCAATAATGAGTTCGAGCTTACAACACTTAGTCTATTTCATACAACAAGAGTTCTTGGAAATTATTTATTACAATACTAGAGTTTAGAGTGCGATAATTAAATAGTGGAATAAAAATAAACATCTAGTGGAAACGATATAAGGATCCATCTGTGCCCACCAAAAAAATCCTCCACATAAGTGCTACTCCTCAAGCTGCACCTACAACATGGGTAAAATAAACCCTAAGTACACAATGTAGTCACAAGACTTATCCGACTAGTGGGAATAGTTTCCCGACTCTCAAAGATATGATAGGCAATATGGTTTTATTGTTTTCCTTTGTTTACAAAGAGCATTACTAATAGTATGTCCTTAGGGTTAAGTTTTATTAGCAGTCATGATTACTTCATTAGCTAACCATTCTAGGTAAGCACATGTTCTACTTGCAAGCAAGGGTTAAGCAATCAGAACCATTTCACCATATTTTATTTTCCAGTTCTTACTATGGTGCTAGACCATAGCCAAGTCGTACCATCTCATAGAAATGGGGATTCATGAACCAATGTATCTTAGCTAGGTACCCCGAAACACATGCTCTGTTTGTACCCTAGGCACAAACAAGACCAACCCATTCCACTCCTATGACGGGGTCTAGGTCCCCGTCCAAACTTAGACTCCAAGCCCTCACACTTGAGACCGGTCTCAATATGGTGCTTAGACCTCCACCTTTCCCTGCCTCTAATCAGTCGATCTAAAAAGAGCTGGAACCCATGACAAAGAGCGTAACGAGCCTTCCCGCTCCCATAAGCAAGTATGTGCTCAGGATAATAAGTCTGTGGCCTGACTATCATCCACAGCAATGGACGGTCCTTAATCGACATGAAAAGGGAAAATAGTATAACCAAGATAAGCCCCATTGGCCACTAGACACAACCTATTACACCCACCAATACTCATACCATATCCCTACCCTGTCTCCATTTTTCCTTTCATCATTTTATTATGAGAGTAATAATAATCCCCTATTGTGAGCAACGGCACGTTACTCACGCTACCGATGACCTAAGCATAGCATCTACTTGAACCTACACTAGTAAGACTCTTAGGATAGATATATCTATGCATGTGGTTTCTATAAAATTTATGTAACGTAAATGCACAACACATATATATACAGTGAATTATAAAATAGAGGTTATGCACCAGGGCTTGCCTTGGGCAGGCGCGGTGTCAGCTGAGTCAGTCAGTGGCGACTCTAGGACCTCCTCCTACACGAGAATCTCCTCCTCATACTCCTCGATGATCTCCTCTAACTCATGATCACCGGTGGTCACGATCTCCGCCAACTCGTTCTCTACATGCATGCGATGATGATGCAACACTTAGCATTTAGGCAACAATAACTCTTAGACTAAGAATACACATACTAAGCTACTAAGCTAGGTCTAATGACCAAGGTACTAAGGTAACTATCATCTTTATGAAGCAAAGTGTTGGGTTCAACTAACAAACACCTAGCTTTACAAATAAAGGATATATCTTTATTTCTATTGATGATTTAATGTATATTGAAACAAAAAGCATTTAACTACCCTAATGCTTAGTCTATTCTAAAGCAAAAAAAATTATAGTGAGCACAAAATAATACAATAAAACTACTACAAAATTTTTAGGACTAAAGCTATCACCAATTTACCACAAGAATTCCTACAATAAGTAACTTAATATTATTAAGCATCCTCAATTGATTTAATAGCCCCTAATGTCAACATATATAAATATGAACTAAATACACCAACAGATAGAGCACAATTTTAGAAACCTAACAAAATTTGTTTCATAATTTTTGGACACCTACATGATTTTATATTAATTACCAAATATCAGCTCAGAAATTAAATTAGAAAACTATTTCTAATTCCTTATGAAAACAAAAAACGAATCTCTCTGCATGGCCCACACGCACGGTGTAGCGCATGCGCACACACTGCCCACTAACCTAGCCCACACAACGTAGTCCGACCGATGATAGAGATAGAGAGCCCGCGCGAGGCACTTTTGTGGCCAGCACCTCGGATTCTTCCCAAACTACACCGAAGTCCTATCACTCAAAGCTACTCTCCCTTAACCTGCTAGAATTGTAAAATTTTTCCCACGCACCCCCTAGTGACCCCACGCATGGTGGCGCGGCGAGCGACGGCATGGAGAAGCTATGCCGGCCACCAGCCGTCCACTCTGACCCTTCGATCGAGCCGACACTCATCTAGGGTTCCACTACCTACACTAGCAATGACATGGGCCTATGGGATGAGCTGGAGATGGCTACGGCAGCGTGTGGCCGGCCATGATGGTGGCACAGCTGCCCTGATGAACTAGAGCTGCTATGGTCCCAACCCACTACCGTGAGAGCATCAAGGGACAACCATAAGCCAAGTCGTAGTGAGGGTTGGAGCGGAGAGCGATGGAGGGAGGCTGGCCGCATGTGGCCAAACCGTGCAGCAGCGTACCGTAGTGGCATGGTCATGTCAGTGGTGGAGTAGAGGCGATAGCGACTGGACTGGGGTACGCAGGGCTTAGAGGAGAGCAAGGCGAATGTAGTGGCGCAAGTAATTAGGCTCGGGTGGAGGAATGGTGGTCCACCCTCGGTCATGGTCGAGGCACGGCCTTAATGACATGTCAGTGGAAAGGAGCCAAATTGGCGCTTGGCCGGGGCGTCATCATGGCTGTGTGGGGTCAGGCGACGAGAAGAAGGGAGGACGAAGGTGTAGACGGGTGAAATTGAGTAGAGGTGACTGCTCTTTGGCTCACACGTGGGCGCGGCTCGACGACGACAGAGAGATGAGAAACTGAGAGGTGGTGGTGGGGTACGACTAGTGGCTCGGCGTGTGCGTGCCTTGGCTAGATGTGGTTGGCATGACCATGGAGACCCAAGTCCAGGCGCTAGTAAACAGGTGCGCATGTTTGCGACCGGCGTGGCCCGCGCGCTGCAGTGCCATCAATTGCATGGCGACAGCACGCATGACCACGTGCGCGCGGCATTCAACCAAGCTAGAGGCATAGTGCAAGGATGACACGATGGCAGCGGCTTCATCATGACGCACGACAAGCTGGCAGCGCGGCAGCGCGTGGGACAGGGGCAGCGCCGCACGGCCATGCGAGCAGTAGCAACGACCCCAACACCGCAGTGCCCCCGATGGACTGACTGGCTGGCAAGGCTAGCCGAGCAAGGAAAGTATGTGGGCATGCTCAAGACACACCGACACGATGACGTCGTGCCCCTAGGAGCGATGACCGTGCCCACTCGGGGAAACAGGCCGAGGACGTGTTGTGCATGGTTTTTAAAGCTCCCACCGCGACTAAACCGCTGCTACAAAACCTAAACGGTCTTAGCTACACTTAAGATGGTATGTGAGACTACTAAATCCAGCTATAACACTACACCACCCCTTAATTCAATCTTTCAAAATAATTTGCTAAACATAGCAATGTCTAGCTGTTGAGAAACTTGGAAATTTTTCTAAGTTTTTGAGCTAAACTTGATTTCAATTTGCAATTTCTAGGCTAGTAGAAATATTAGTTAGTAATATCATTTTTCAACAGCAAGTATTTCACTGTCATCTACAAAGTTCATATTTCAAACTTTATTTAAGTGTCACATGTATGTTCTATAGTGTTTTTGTTCAATAAAAATTGGTTTACAACCCTACTTGTTAATTGTATGAGTTATGGAGTAACTTTTTGTTTAACACTTTTATTGATTGTTTTTATTGCAATGCTTCATCTATGCACTCCATCACATGCACTAACACATAAATATGATGCTCATGATGTGTCTTAGTAGATGATTTAGGGTGTAACACCGAGGGTGTTACACATACTGTAGCTAGCTACTCCTTCCATTTAAAATTATAAATCATTTGAACTCTTATAAAAACAATATATAATATATGTTATGTCTAAAAACATAATAAAAATTATGTATCTAAACAAACGAGAACAACTTATAATTTAGAATACATGGAGTAATATTTAACTGAACACCTAGTAAATACTCTTACCATTCCAAATTATAAGATATTTTAGTTTTTTTAGATACATAGCTTTTGCTATACACTTAAATATATACTATATCTAGGTATATATTTAAAAAAGTATCTAAAAAACAAAATGTGTTATAATTTGGAATGAATGGAGTAGCTACTTCCTCCATTTTTATATATGCATATTAAATTTATTCTTAATCAAACATTCTTAAGTTTGACTATTAATCTTAAAAAATTCATGCAGTTTATAACAAGTGAACTATATACCAAAACAAAAAGTTATATGTTGTCAACAAAGATAGAAATGTGACTTAGCCATTTAGGACATAACTAATACAATATGTAGAAAAGGCAAAAAGAGTATCTCACTATCTATTTTAACCTAGCTAATGGATTGCAAAAAAGTCATTTTACCCTCCTAATTATCTCTATCCATGTGCCTCGCCAATGACAAGTAGAAAAGAAAGGATATTATAGACAAACTATAAATGCATCAATAGTTAAGCTATTGGATCCCATCAACAACATGTCAATATTAATTTATGAACAATGAGCTAGCTAACTATTGGTTGCTAGTGAATTTGAATAGGACCTAAGTCATGACTGTTATGCGCATAAATAAGTTTTTTCCTGATAAAATGTATCTATGGCAAACATTCAAAAAGCTATGTAAAAGAGTATAATCTAACGACCCCTTTCCATATACCATGGATGTTGTCATTTTCTCATTACACTTACACTTTGGAACAATTTTATTAGTGGTTTTTGAACTTTGACCCATTTTCTTATTTAGATCGTTTTACTCTAAAAGTGCATCTTGACACCCTTATCTTGATAAACTGTACCATGTCAAGTCTAAATCTTCAACATCTATGTTGAACTGTCCATGTGGCATGCTGATTGTGCGTTGATATGGCCCAAAATACAAGAGACAGTGAATAAATTTCATTAGCAATCCTTAAACTTGTTCCACATTCTAATTTAAGTCTCGATACTTTCAGAAATGTATTTTTACTACCCTGAACTTGGTAACCACAATTCTTTAACTAATACAATATGTGAGATGTGGACCTTGCGATCATGTGGCCCTCACATTTGGTTTCCAACTATCAGTTCCATGTCCCCACTCTCCTCCTATCATCTCTCTATCTTCCTCATTACTTTAACGAGCTGGCTACACATACTAAGAAGCTACAACTAATCTAGAAGGGGCGATGACATCAAGACCATTATCATCACCGATATAGACATATCCCAGCACCTCTAAATCTTAGTGTGTCCAAGAGGCGTTAACAGTTGGGAATGAGGTAAGAGATACCCCCTACCCATAGAGAGAGAGTGTGTGTGTGTAACACCTCTGGTGTTATGAGCTCACTTAGCACCTAGATTAAGGTCTAAGAGAATTTATCAAGGCAGGTTTCTTGGGTGTTAGAGTTTAAACTCGTATTAAGGTGCCAATGAAAATCCCGACAAGGAAATATACGGGTAGATTTAATCGTTTGGCATGAAAAATAGTTTTTATAAACAAAAATAAAATATAACTTGTATTTAGAACTTAAAAAATTGAAGTACAAACCGAGTAGATGAAAACGCAATAGTGATGCTAGGGTCAGAAACAACAGTGAACAAAAGAAAGTCCCTAGTGTGGTGAGGAACCAAGTCGTAGTGATTGACGTAGTCCCTGAGCCACTAGTGGAAACCTTGGAGAAAAAATCGGAGTAATGGCTGTACAGTAGGAGTTACTGAGCCTTAATGGATTGCGGAGAAGTCAGCGAATATTCGGTGAGTAGTAACAAATTACGGCAAAAAATGGGCGATATGGGCTGCAGCTACGCAGAAGCCCAGGTAACGGCCCATCATACCACTTCGGAGAATTCAAAGAGGCACAAATCGTGGAGCGGTTTCCCAAAAACTCTTGAATGCAAAAAGTGGGGGGAGTGCTTTATAATTGCGCCACCGCACTCCGTGCTCCCACCTTTACCACTTTGCCACTTTGTCTTCCTCCTTAGCCCTTGTGCTTCCCGATTCATATTCACACACGTTTTCACTGCCAATCCTAAACCAAATCTGAGAGATGGCACCGAAGAGGGGAGTTAGAAACCTGAAGAAGGCGGCCGCTAGGGCCAGCCGTGACAATGAGTGGGTGCCATCGCTCATGGGGGAGGCAGAGATCAACAGGATGGTGGGGCGGGCATTCTTCCTAATCATGTCACCACCAGATGGTGGCTGACCAACGGTGAGCCCTTCCCGATGCCGCATACCGATGAAGCCGTAGTATTTGAAGATTATTTTTGGAGTGGGTTAGGATTTTCCATTCATCCTTTCTTGGGGGGTTTGTTGGAGTTCTGGGGAGTGAGTCTGTGCAATCTCCATCCAAACACCATCTTGCGCATCTATATTTTTATCCATTTCTGCGAGGCGTATCTTGGAATTCTCCCCTACTTCAACCTCATCTGACACCTATTCTGGCTGAAGAAGAAGGGTGGCGGCGGTTCTAGAGTGGTCGGTGGTGTGTATCTACAACTCTGCGATAGGATGGCGGGCGAGTACATCACTGTACTACTAAACACCTTGTTGAAGGGGTGGAACACCAGGTGGTTCTACATGAAGCAGAGCCATCTTGCCATCCGCTGTGACATCAACCACATTCCAAAGAACCAGAAGTGCTGGTCAGAGAAGCTGAGCAGTGCTGATATGGATCAGGTGAGGGGGCTCCTTAGCCTGATAAAGGGTGTAAAGATGAACGATGGACTGGTGGCAGTGAGCTTCATAGTGCGCCATGTCCAGCCCTACAAGGAGAGGGCCCATGCGGGTTTTGACTTCAAGGGGGACACTGACGACACCTGAGAGAGGACAGAGAGACTATCGAGGGACGCTATAATACGCCAAGGAGCCAAACTATTAACTCCAAATGCCTTATTTAGCATGTCAGGGCAGACGAGAGCCTTCAACTGCATGAACCCGCCTCCTCAGGTAAAAGTCTCAACTATTTGTTCCTAAAGCTTTTTATCCTATACCATTGTCGAGCAGTGAACGGATTCACTTGTGGAAAGATCCATTCGCAGGAACGAGCGGCGTACTTCTCGAACATGCCAAGGAGCGATTGGCCAAAGGTAGTGGATGCTCGGCCAACTACTTAGCCGGAGGAAGGTGCCGTTAGTGCCTCATCGAAGTCTAGAGGCGCAGGCACTGGTCAGACGGAGAGTCCCCCCCTGTGTCAGAGAAAGTCTAGGGAAAAGGGTGGCGATAGATGAGCCAGCCTAGAAGAAGAGGAAGATGGTGGGTGTAGCTCCCCACAAGCTAGGCAGCATCTCGCTTGGCGACGATTAGACCACTCGGACACAGAGTGCGGCGATGTTCAAGTGGTCGGACAATGATGGGCTCCAGTAGCTCCTCCTCCGAGCACTAAGGTGTTGTCGCGCAACATGCATGTGGAGGTGCAGTCAAAAGGAGGAGAGGGAGTCCTCGAGCAACAGATGAAGGAAGTCCCTGAGTAGCAGGCGAAGGGACTCCCCGAGCAACGGGCAGAGGAGAGGCCGACGGTGAGGGCCATGAGACCTTTAGCCTAGGGCACATGGGTTGATCTCAGAGCCATGCCTAGGGGCTCAAGGAGGCAGTGACGGTTTAGAACAGTGTACCAGGAGGCCAACATGTAAGTATCCTTGCCTTGAATTCATTTTGCTGTCGCATCCTTATAGTTGCAGTGATTGACAAGCTAATCTAATGCAGAGCAAAGCATCTAGATGATTTGAATCCATCCGTTGAGACTGGCAAACAGCCAAGGGCTGGTCCAAGTGCAGAGGTAATGCCGACAGACCCTGTCCTAGAGTCCTCGGGTGCTCGATGGCCTGTGGAGGAGTCGACTGCCACTGTTGATGGACTTGGTGGCAGAGAACAGTTGGCGATGATAGTGGACGAGTCGATGGCGATGCTTGGGCCAACGTCGGGAGCCGCTGGGTCTTTGGAGGTGGATGCTAGAGTTGCCAACATCATGTCGGAGTCTAGGGTGGAGAAACTAGTGGTGCTAGAGGAGCAGGCGGCATTCCTAGAGACATCGGAGGGTGTGGTCGAATATGTTGTGCAGCCACCGAGCCCCTAGGTGGTGCCACTAGCTATGGAGGAAGAGGACGAGGTGGAAGAGATCGAGCGTGAGGAAGCACGACCTCAAGCCGTTCGGATCCTCCACAAGTGAGGTGATGAAGTGGTGGTCATGGAAGAGGAGGACACCACCAGGGAGGTGAGGAGGCTAGAGTCCACCCTTTCCATAGCCATGAAGCAGATCAAGGATAGTATTGCATCATCAATGTTCATCTTTCATGTTGGAGATTGGAGTTCTTAATAATCTTGATGCTTTTGTAGGGCATAACATGAACTGCCAAACAACGGTGGCAGCTGATAAAGAGGATAGAGCCCCTCACCAAGGAGAACGCAGAGCTAAAAGAGGCGGTGAAGCTTATGGAGAAAAATGTCCAGAGGGCCCAGCGCGAGCGGGATCTTGTCGAATCTAACACGTGGGATCTGGAATACCAAAAGGGGGCTTTATCCGAGCAGCTGGCGACCATGTCCAAGCAGTTGTGGGGCTACTCTGAGCAGCTGGAACACAGCTCTGAGCAGCTGAGAAGCCTCTTCGAGCAGAAAAAGGTACTGTGGATTTGTGGACTAGTTCTGTATTACCAAACAGCTTTAATGTTGCTTACGATCGTCACTTTTGTAGAGCAAGATGCGGAGCTCGACCAGTTGCGTCAGGTCGTCAGTTAGCTCCAGGAGGAGAAGGGGAAGGCGTCTAGGTGAGTAGAGAAACTGGCCAAGGAGCTGAAAGGTTAGTAGTTCATGGTCGAAGTTATAGCCGAAGCGATTTCTTCGTTTGACAGATCCTTTTGGTGCCTATAGAATACCACCGAAGGACCAAGGCATAATTCAACGTGCTAGAGCTGGAGGCACAAACCCAGAGGTGAAAACTTGACTCCATGGCGGCCAGAGTTAGGTCAGTGCTTAACTGCATCGACATGGAGGCAGCTCCTTAGCCCGATGATAGGCCGCCTCATCCAAACACCATCATCGACAGATGCAAGGCGGCGTAGGAGAACTTCAAGAGCTTCAACCAAGACGCCACTGTCTCCGCCGTGACCCATGCCCTGGCAATGGTCCAGTCTCATTACCCTACCATCGATCTTCAAGCGATAGGGACTAGATTCACTAGAGGGACTGGTGCGACGAAGCAGCAGCAACTGGAAGATGAGGTGGAGGACATGATGAAGAAGCTGGCCGGCGATGTCGACCTGTTCGATGAGGTGGATGGTGACGACCAAGCCCAATGACCTACTCGGAGAGTAATATGTAATAGCTAGAGAGGATAGTTAAATGCGCGAGGGCATAAACAAACATTTATGTCTATGTATAAATATTGTAAAGTGACATGTGCATGTTTATGCAGTTTGCCAGTTTTTCGGTGAAAAATAGATGTAGTGTTAACCCTAACGCAATTATACATGGTATAAGTAGCGTTTAAATAGTTAGTTCGTTACTGGGCTCTTGGCCTTGGCTAGCCCGTATTCCATAACATCGAGCGTGGAGCCCGTGCATGTGTAGGAGGAACAGGCATGACCGAGAAACTGCAGCGACCACCCATAATGTAGAGCGCAGAGCCCATAGCACGTGTAGGGAGAGATCAAAGACTGGGTTTTCTCCAAAGAACACAGTGTAGAATGTGTGTTGCTCGGTGATTGGCGAAATATCTTGGAGATATGGAGAAACATGGCGGAGCGTTCACGGAGATCACGTATTGGAGTTTGTTAAGGAGTAGCTTAGAGCTAGCGACTGCAAATGGAGATTAAACCGTAATGGAGAAATAATGGAGACAAATTATGGCGACAAAAACTTCATTCATTATGGAGTGGAGAGTACATATCTAGAGCGTTTCAAGGATAGAAACATATAAGGTGCCCGATGTGCCATGAATTGGGGATATCAATTCCGTCCAAGTCACATAGCCGGTAAGACCCTGGTTGGGTAACCTCTTTGACCATGTAAGGCCCTTCCTAGGGGGAGGAGAGCTTGTGCATCCCTTTGGTTTTCTATTTTCTACAGAGAACGAGGTCGCTGACAGCAAATGAACAACATTTGATGTTGTGGATGTAGTATCTTTGCAAGCCTTCTAAGTATTTGGTTGTGTGGATGCAAGTGATCATGCGTTCTTCTTTGGCCCTATCGATGTTCTCTGTCCGAATAGCTACAGCTTGCTCTTCATTATAATGTTCCACCCTAGGTGCTCGGAAGGCAATGTCCGCTGGAAGTATGGCTTCTGAGCCATAGACCAAAAAGTACGGAGACACATCAGTACTACAACTAGCTTGAGTGCACAGTCTCCAGACCACAGCTAGGAGCTCTTTGAGCCATCTGCTCGGATGCTTTTCCTCTTTCTGACATAGCCTCTTTTTGAGGGCATCAAGGATCATGCCGTTCGCCCATTCGACCTGGCCGTTGGCTCTAGGATGGGCAACAGAGACGTATTTGACAGAGATGCATTGGTCTTCATAGAAGTCCCAAAAATGATGACCAGTGAATGTAGTTCTGAGGTCGGTGATAATATTGTTCGGTGGATGATATCTTCAAAGAGCTCGACTACCTTCTTTGTAGTGGCCGAAACAAGCGGTTTGTATTCGATCCACTTGGAGAACTTGTCAATGGCGATGTACATGTACCGAAAACCACCTAGCGCTGGCTTGAAAGGTCCAATCTTGTCTAGTCCCTAGCATGCAAAAGGCCAAGAAGCTAGGATGGTCTACAATTCCTACGCCGGCACGTGTATCTACTTGGTGAAGAATTGACATCCTTCACAACGTTGGACAAGGTCTTTTGCATCGGCGATGGCCGTGGGCCAATAAAAACCAGCTCGAAAAGCTTTGCGAACCAGGTTTCTCGAGGCCACGTGATTGCCACATGAACCAGAGTGAATTTCGAGAAGTAGTTTCACTCCCTCTTCTTGGGTGATGTATTTCTGCAGTATTCCTTCCTTGGCACTTTTTCTCATCAAGTTCCCATCTATGAACATGTAATGCTTGCTTCGATGGATTAGGCATTCAGTTTCAGTCTTAGCGGTGGGTATGTCGGTGCTGGTGTGGTACTTGATGAACTGTTCCCTCCAGTCAGCGATCGACGAAGGTACTATAAGTACCAACTGCTTAGCGGGGGGGGGGGGGTCTTGAACTTCCTTCTCTTCCTTAATGGATGGCATAAAGAGGTCTTGAACAAAGACCCCAGGTGGAATCACGATGCGAGAATAGCCTATCTTAGATAGGTGGTCGGCGAGCTGATTTTGATCTCGTACCACGTGCTGGTACTCGATACCGTAAAACTTCCCTTCGAGTTTCCTGATTTTGGCATAATATGCATCCATCTTCTCACTAGAACAAGACTAGTCTTTGTTGAGTTGGTTGATGACTAGAGTGGAGTCTCCAAATACCATGAGGCGTTTGACGCCAAGCTCGATGGCTATATGGAGTCTGTGGAGACATGCTTCATATTTGGCGGCGTTGTTGGAGGCTAGAAAATGAATTTGGAGACCGTATCAGAGCTTGTCCTTGGTCGGCGCGATGAATAAAGTGCCAGCACCAACACCGTTGATGTTGAGGGCACCATCAAAGTACATCACCTAGTGCTCAGGGCAAGCAGCGAGGATGGGCTCTTGTATCTCGATCCACTCAGCGACGAAGTCGGTGAGCGCCAATGACTTGATGGTAGGTCTGCTTCTGAATTCAATGGAGTAAGTGTCGAGCTCGATAGCCCACTTGATGATACAGCTGTTGGCCTCTTTGTTGCAGAGGATGTCCACCAGAGGGAACTCGGTGACTATGGCAATCTTGTAATAATAGAAGTAATGGCGGAGTTTGCGTGACATGACTAGCATGGCGTATAACAGTTTTTGAACTTGAGGATAACAAGTTTTGGACTTATTAAGGACCTCGCTGATGAAGTAGACCAGACGTTGCACCTTATAGGTGTGTCTGGCTTCCTTGTGCTCGACGACGATAGCTGTGCTAGCGACACAAGAAGTGGCGACAATGTAGATCAATAGGGTTTCGTCTAGTCGAGGCGCCATCATGATCGGAGGCTTTGTTAGAAACAACTTGAGTTGCTCAAAAGCTATATCTACCTCCTCCAACCAGGAGAAGCGCTCGGAGGCCTTGAGGAGTTTGAAGAATGGTAGTCCCTTTTCACCGAGGCGCGATATAAAGCGGTTGAGAGTAGCCATTCACCCTGTGAGCTTTTGTATATCCTTTACGCAAGTTGGCCATTTCATGTTGGTGATGGCGGAGACTTTGTCGGGGTTGGGCTCGATGCCATGGGCACTGACGATGTAGCCCAGGAGTATGCTGGATGGAACTCCAAAGATGCACTTTGAAGGGTTCAACTTCCATCTGTATCTTTTTAGGTTGGCGAACGTTTCTTCAAGGTCGGTGATGAGATTATCGATGGTCTTGGACTTGACGACCACATCATTAATGTATGCTTCGATGTTGTAGATGTTTTTTTATCTAGGCACATCTGGATGGCCCTTTGGTAGGTCGCCCTGGCGTTCTTGAGTCTGAAGGACATGGTGGTATAGCAATACACACCAAAAGGCATGATGAACGACGTCTTGATCTGGTCGTCCTCCATAAGGGATATCAGGTGATAGCCAGAGTAACAGTCAAGGAAGGAGAGCAGTTCATAGTAGGCGGTGGAGTCTACAACCTCATCTATCCAAAGTAGACCGAAGGGGTCTTTAGGGTAGTGTTTGTTGAGATCGGTGTAATCAACACATATTCTTCATTCTTTATTCTTTTTTGAACAAGAATAGGGTTTGTTAACCACTCAGGATGATACACTTTTTTAATAAATCTAGCAGCTAAGAGCCATTTTATTTCTACCCTAATAGCCTCCTTATCGTCAAAGTTTCTGCTTGATCAGTTTGGCGGTCAGCGAGACATTCAAGGAGTGCTCGATCTTCTCCCATGGTACCCTTGGCATGTCTGCAGGTTTCCAAGCAAACATGTCGGTGTTGGCATGTAGGAAGGAGATGAGCGTGCTTTCCTATTTGGGGTCGAGGTGAGCCCCAATCTTGACGGTCTTAGAGGGGTCATCGAGGCTGAGGCCGACCTCCTTAGTTTCCTTGGACTTGGTAGAGGCACACGAAGGCTCTAGCGCTAGGATCTCCAAGTCATCGGTGGGCACCGTCTTGGCATCGGTGACCACGCTAATCATCTGGATGTAGAGGTCGGTGGCTTCGACGAGGGTGAGACTCTGTCTCATAGGTGTAGGCGATAGAGAGGTTGGCTCGTAGGGCCAGGACTCCTATAGGCGAAGGCATCTTTAGTAGCAGATAGGCATAGTGTGGTATGGCCATGAACTTGGCTAGAGCTAGCCGACCAAGTATGGCGTGGTAGGCGGTGTTGAAGTCGACGACATAGAAGTTGATGTGCTCGACGCGGTAATTGCTAGCCATGGCGAACTATACTGTGAGGGTGATCTCTCCAAGTGGTTTGGATGTCCTGCTAGGTACCACACCCCAGAAGGAGTCGGAGGGTGAGGTCTCCTATCCCAAGCCCTAGCTCCTTTAGGGTTCAGAGCACTTCCGCCATCGATGAGTACTTTCCTAACGGTTGCGTCAAGAACGAGGAGAAAATGCCATATATAAGGGATGTTAGCGCACTAGTCGACCCTACTGAAGGGGATGGGGACCTGAGACTAGGGGCGATAGCTAGGGTTGGTAATGGCATCTTCTATGTTGATGGCGAGCACCCAGCGGGTGGTGAGCTTTCGATCTCTTCTGCTCTCGGTGGTGGCGAGGCCCCCAAAGATAGTGGCGACCACTTTGTCATGATCCTAGAAGGCATTGTCATTGTCCCCAGGTAGTCGGTGGCCTCTGGCTATGTCATTATTGTCGTAGTTCGGCTTTTTAGCTTGGAATTCCTTAGCCAAGCCGAGGCAGTCCTTCATCTTATGCTTGCTATTCTTATGGAGGGGGCATGGGCCTTCGAGGATCTTCTTATACTACTCATTGTAGTTGCGCTTGGCGCGAGGTTCATCAACGGCGGTGATGATGTGGTCTGGTTGGCGGCGGTGATATTGACCACATTTGGACCCTTCTAGCCGATCACGACCACTGTCCCAATGGTGACTGCGGTCGTTGTAGCGGTGATCCCTGTGGCGTTGGTCGTCGGGTTGCGCGTCACTACAGTGAGTTGGGCGATGAGTGCCTACATCCTTGTTGAAGCGTACTTTGGCCTCGTCAGCGTCGGTGTACTGATCGGTGGTCGTAATCATCTCGCCAATCCCCTTAGGCGGCTTGCGATTGAGCTTCGAGTGGAGGTCACGGTGATGGAGTTCTCGGACGAAGGCGGTGATACTGATAACCTCAACTTCCGTGATGTTGGGAATAGAATTCTTCATCTCGGAAAAGCGTCTGATATAGCTACGGAGGAGCTCGAACGACTTCTGGTAGATGTGGTTCAGATCATGCTTGGTGCCCGGCCGAGTGCACGTAGCCATGTAGTTGTTGGTGAAGACCTTGTTCAACTCTTTCCAAGATCCGATGAAGTCTAGGGCAAGGCTTATGAACCAATTCATCATAGTTGTCGTGAGCATGACGAGAAGATAGTTCACCATGATGCTGGTATCTCCCCTAGCGGCTCGCACAGCAGTGGCGTAAGCCTATAGCCACTATGTGGGGTTCATCCATCCCTCATAGGGCCCGACCCTAGTGATTTTGAAACCACAGGGTCACTAGAGTGTTTGAAGTGCCCTTGTGAATGCTCGAGGCCCTTTGGGATCATCACTGTCGTGATCTACAGCATTGCCAGTGCTAAGTGGCTGGAGGGCAGCATCCAGATTTTTGAATTCTTGCTCGTACTCTTAACGCTAGTGTACTTCTGCTTCATGGCGAGAGAAACAGCACCCGTCGATATGACGTCGCGCGTCTCGAAGATTGTTGATGTGCGCTTAGACATCTTGCTCGACCGCGTGGTCGTGTTGACGAGGGTAGCCAATGCGGTACCCCCTAGCTCCCTCCTAGAGGGGTTGTCCATCATCACAATTCTGGTCAACGAAATGGCTTCTATTGGGGCGGCGATTAGATCTTGGGGTGGCGGATTGATGAATCTAGCTCGTCGAGTATGAAGGTCTCTGATCCTGGCGGATCTCGTTGACCTAGCAGTGCACCGCTTTGAATATGGCGGTGACCTTGGCGACCTTGGGTGTCTACTCGAGCTAGGCTAGATCATTGGCAGCCATGACCAAGTTGGCGCTTGGGGTCTTGTAGACGTCGTGGTCGTCAACACGGACAAATTCATCGTCGAGGTTGCGTTGGAGTGAGCGTGGCCTTCCTTGTGAGTCGAGCTGATAGTTGCGAGCAGCCTCGGCTAGCACAAGGGTAGCTCATTTGCTCGGCGTTGTGCATGGTTGACGTTCCTGTTGACACGAGAGGCGTGGTCCTCCTCGGTTTCCCCATCCTGTGGAGGGCTGTCGATGCTAACATTGAAAATTCTGCCTCCACAGAAGGGTGGAAAAGGAGGTTGTACGATGGTGGTTTCGGCGATAGTCTCTGTAGAGCCCTGGAACTTGGAGTCTGAATTTTCCTCTAGGATGTTTTGGAGGGATGCTTCAGGACGTCGGTCGACGTGTAGCATGTTGACAGTCGGCTAGAGGATGGATATCTCCAACCTAGTCAGCGAATTTACCCCTTAAGGCATCTTGATAGGTGGTGATGACGCTGGTGAGCCTAAAGGACAGGGACGTAACCCTTGGCGTTTCCTGATCAGCCTCTGATAGATCTGAATCGAAGGGTGGTCGGCGTTGAACTAGAGTGGTCAGAGCCGATTCTGTGATGGAGAGGCAATCGGTGAGCTTCTGGCCAACCTGATCGATGGATGCGACCAGATCGTCATTGTTGATTTGCCTCCTCGGGTAGCGGGGGAGCGAGCAACGAGTTATCGATGAAGACGACATCGGAGACGACTCTGAGATCGGATCTACAGTCACAGGTGTTGGGGCGATTGGCGTAGAATCGATATGCATCAGCTCGATGAGCTCTCCGACTCCGTCAGCTTTGATGATCTAGGAAATCGATCCGACCGTAAAGATCTGGACGGGTTGTGGGAGGGACGAAGAGCCTGCAAAACGTACCATCTTGTTCGACATAGAAACAACACGTACACCCCTACATGTCGCGTCAACTGTCGACATAATATCGTCGATAGTCCTCCGAGTGGTATCCCACGAAGGTAGATTGATCGGCAGAGGTGCGCGTAATCGAGAACAAGAAGGCAATAGAGACACAAGAGTTAGACAGGTTCGAGCCGTCAGCAAGATGTAATACCCTACTCATGTAGTCTGTTAGATTGTATTGGCTATCGTATGATATTACGTGTGTTTTAAGGGGGTCCATGTCCGTCTTATATAGTCTGGAGAGCAGGGTTACAAGTCGGTTAGATCTAGGAAATAACCGAAAAGTAATAACAGATTATAGAAATCATAGGATCATACATATCCTAACAGATCTCATAGTATATTCAGGATATCTTTCCGGTATCTTGCGGGACGCGCCGGGCAGCGTCGTGCTCCGCAAGACTTTGTCTTGTGGGCTGGATCACCCCTAGGGCGTAGCCCGTGTGGTCTGTTGTTAATTTTTCTATTTTTTATAGATGGATTGGCTTTGCAACATGACTGCGTCTTTTGTGATAAATAAATATTATATATTTTTATATATGATAGCAGTGTTTAAATGACTAGAGCTAATAGCACTAGACAAAATAAATATATCTAGAAAACTTCAAGTTGGTCGTAATAAAAGCTTTCCTTAAAATAAGGTCACAAAGTTGGGCATTGCTAGGGCTATTTGCTGTCCGATTTGTGAAAATAAAAGGAAAAACAGGAAAACCACGCTCTGTCTCTGCCTCCGTTGTCTGTCCGACCCGGCGTTGTGATTGGGGGAGTAGGGAGTGCTCACACCATTTCCTCTCCATTCACATCAGCGCTCGACGCCTGCGCCTTCCTCTCCATTCACATCAGCGCTCGACGCCTGCGCCCCGAATTCCCAAATCCTGCGCCGCCTCCGCCCCAACCCCGCTCGTCGACTCCTCCCTCTGCCGAACACGCCGGAGGAATCCGACTCGTCTTCCTCCTCTCTGCCGGGCTGGCGTGGAGTGGAGATCCATCACCACGTGGATTGGTCTCTTCTTCTGCTGGTAAGTAATCCTAGCTTTGCTTGAACGGAATTCCATCTGCAAAGAGTTGGTTTGTTCTCAAATCAAATCCAAATCCTTCCTCCTCCCCCTTTGAGTTAGTCGTGGATTTGTGTGCTGCCGCGGTGCCCCCACTGATTCAATTTATCCACCCGTGGACCTTGGTACAATTTGGTTCTTCTTCAGCGCACCTAGATCGACATTAGTCGACGCCATAGGCCAATTATCGTGCAGGTGTAGTATGAATTCCGAACCGTTTGGGTGTTAACTGAACCTCCTGCTCCTGATCAGAGTCACGGGGGTTTTAGATAGATCTGTTTGGTTTTCATGAGAACTTTGTGGATTGTAGTGTAGAACTTCAGTGAGAATTCGTGGATTTTCCGTTTCTGTGTTGCTCCTTTGACTTTTTGAGAGATGGGTATGTGTCCCAATGTTGTTAGTGTTACATCACCGGAGGAAAGGTTGCCACTACAGTACCACCAATTAAATATGCTAGCTTGGGTGAAATAACTAACAGCTTAACTGCTTAAGTTTGCTAGTTCACATCGAGCCTGTGTCTATGATTTTCCCCTGTCAGTCCTTTTTGTAAGGAGTCAAGGTGGCTATAGTTATGTCTGAGAAACGAGGACTTTACTAAACCTACAATTTTCCTGTTTCAAAATACTCCATCCGTTCCAAATTATAATTCGTTTGACTTTTTTGACATTAAGTTTGACCACTCGCCTTATTCAAAAAATTTGTGCAAATATAGTCAAATTTAAGTCATTCTTGAAGAACTTTTATTAATAAAACAAGCCACAACAAAAGAAGTGATATTTTGCACAAATTTTTGAACAAGACGAGTGGTCAAACTTGGGGTCAAAAAAAAGTCAAACGAACTATAATTTGGAACGGAGTTAGCAGATGGTAACATAGAGTGCCTGTAATCAAACATTTTAAACCGGTTGTCAGTACGCACAATGCACTGAAGTATTTAGATCATGTCAGTTTAGCCAACATACTACTAAGGAAGCTATTGGTCCAGGTTGCATTCCATTGGAATCCATGCTAATAATATAAATTGTACTTATTTACAAAAATAACAATACTTTTAAAGTAAATAAATGCCTCCACCTCCTGCCTGGAACAGAGGCAGGTTATGAGCTAAGGGCTCCTATGCTCCTGCCAAGAAGAAATGCCTCCATTCTTGTTGGCATACTGATATATATAGTCGATAGACGAATAAGTAACTCAAATATATCTACTTGCTGTCGGTTTAAGCAGGGGATCGGGTTTTTTTCTCGGCCCTGGCGGTTGAGGCTTCTTAATCATAATAATGCTTTGGGGAGGCTGTTCCCCAGGGTTGAGGTTTGTTTTTTTAAGCACGGGTTTTCATGAGGTATTATTTCTTGCCATCTCATGAGAGATGTCAAAGATGCATCCACTCCTTACCTACGGAACTCTTTTTGTCCAAGACAGGCCTCCCTTATTCATGTACTGTGGTATGTGCATGGCACCTGTCTAGTGTCTAAACAGATCAACCTTGTCTTGCAGAGTCGAACTATTCTATCAGATAGTCATTGTGGATCCTATAACATTATGAGATGAATATGTATTATTTTATATGCTTTAAAAACATTTTATATAAATATAAGATAAAAAATTTGTTGCTGCACCCTTATTGGACAAGAAAGACATCTCATGCAGAAGAACTTGCAACTCCGCAGTTGATTTCCATACATGAATATGAATATCTAGAATGAGCATTTATAAGTGAAAGGGAAAAGGCGTGACTTTTAGAAGATAAATCATATGCATTGGCTAGAATGGATCAAATCAAATTGGAATCCAGATAAAGTTTGAATTTAAGGCAATGTACAACTAGGATCGTGATACCTCTCTGCTCAGAACTTGACAGGGCTCTGTAGAGTCATAGGGTTCTGAGATTTGACCTGAGATTTAAATACCTTGTATGCAAGCACCATAAATGTTCCCCTTGCCCTGGTTGGATCATGCGTACAGCATTTTGTTTTCCTTTTGGGCTATAGAATAATAGAAGTCAGCAGCAAAAGCATCATTGGGTGTGCTAATGATAAACACTATATTCTAAACATAGCTTGCTTGGTGTGCTAGATATGTAAATTGTTGGCTAGAATAACCTTTGACTGTATCTGTATCTCCTTGCCATTTATTGGAAATTTGAAATTAAGTAGGAGTCTGGTTAATATATTACCAAAATGTCTGATTACTTATGCTCTTAAAGTTCAATATGGTGATGGTCGTGATATACCCCCAGCACTCCAGACTTATAAGTTCAAATGCATCAGACTTAGACATTCATGTTGGTTCCTTGTGAAACACCCTGTCAATGTAAAACATTTGACAGCAGTAGCAAGCTAACGATCACATAACAATAAAAGTGATATGCTTATTATGCTGCTATCTGATTGGATCCTTGTGGTCCATATATGCATACCTTTCATGAACCCAGATCCCCCCCTGCTGTAAGCTAGTTGCACAGAACAATACAAATTTATTTCCTTCATTTTTTGAGCAAAAGTCATTAATACATTCTACACTCTTCCTTTCCTTTTTTTGCTCTAGATAGCTAGTAAATAAGTAAATCGTGCATCGTTCAAGACTGCTTGGAGACTCCACTGGTTCCTTTACCAAGCAATGTTCTTTGTTTCTCTTGATAGTTTTGCTTTGTTTCTTGGTCACTGGGAACTTTGATGTACTTCTGAATCCCTTTTTTTCAGTGACGATGAAAAGCCATCTTCCTCCTAGAATAGTTGTTCCATCATGTTTCGACATGTTTGCCCAATGTTTTCAGGTCGTCTAGTCGAACCTAGTCGCTATAGGACCGACCAGGCGACTAATCGTGATTAGTCGTCGACCAGGCCGATTAGTCGAGCCTAGTCGACCCTGGTCGTCCATATAATCGTCCTATGCATCAGGACATATACATACTATATATATACCTATATGTACTATATAGTGTACACAATATAGCAAGCATCAAGACTACATTAGTGTTTAGCAAGTGACTTACTTGTGGGAGTTGTTTTCTTGCCTTTTCTTCACTGTCCAACTGTCCCAAACTCCATTCCTTTGCTGACTTGTTGCTGGAAGCCTGCAATACCAAAGAACACCATAATTAGCAACACTAATGTAGTCTTGATCTTGAGTTATTGACACATATCAATAGCAGCACTGCTGCAGTAGCAAATATCTAGCATTTAGCAGACCATGGCAGCCACACGGGCAGAGGGTCGGCACCTTCAGGCCTTCAAATCAGAGGAATGCAGCTCTAACTCTGAGCCCCTGACCCCTGAGAGAACATGAAGCATCCAAATCAGAGGAGTAGAGATGAGAGGGCAGAGGAGCAGGGGATGAGGGAAGGACCTGAACGGCAGGGAGGCAGCTGCGGCGGGAATAGATCAGCAGAGGGCCGGCCACCTGCTGGAGCAGAGGGCGGCGGGAGGAGATGGCAGGCGGCGGGAGGAGATGGCAGGCGGCGGGGGGCCGGCCACCTGCTGGAGCAGAGGGCGGCGGGAGGAGATGGCAGGCGGCGGGAGCAGACACCTGAGCAGAGGGCTGAGCGACCAGGCACCTGCAGGAACAGAGGGCGGGCGGGCGCAGAGCCGCAGATGGCCAGCCACCGCGGAGCAGAGGGCGAGCGGACTGGCGCAGATGGCCGCCGGCAGGAGCAGGATGCAGAGGGCAGGGCGGCTGGCCACCGCGGGAGCAGAGGGCGGGCGGGACCGCCGGAGCAGAGGGCCGCCGGCAGGAGCAGGCTGCAGGGGCGCCGGCCACCGGCGGAGCAGAGGGCGGGCGCGACTCGCGAGTCGCGAGCACAGGGCCGGCGGCGGCTGTTAATTTCCCGTGAAATTTTTGTCGCTACCAGCCAAAACCCCTTATCCCTCCCACGCTGGCGCGCGCCCGTGACCCCGCGCGCGCGCGCTCACGCAGCTGCGTTTTCGCGCTCTGGCGCGCTCGCCCAGTGGCCCGCGCGCGGCAGCAAAAAAAAAACAGCCAAAACTAGTCGTCCCACCCCTAATCGGACGACTAATCGCGATTAGGCGACGATTAGTCGGACGACCAGGCCCCTAATCGAGCTAATCGGGTCGAGGTCCCTAATCGAGCACCCAGGACCGATTAGGACGATTAATCGCGATTAATCGCGATTAATCGGACGACTTGAAATCATTGGAGTTTGCCTGCCAAATAATGTTTCTTACACTATAAAACTATAGTTGATTTCGTATAAGTTCTCAAAAAAATACAACTGGAGATGAAATTATCGTGAAAAGGAACGTGAGACCTTTACGGATTTGTTTTGCTTGCTACAACAAGATGTTGTTTTAATTTCTTTACCCAATGCCTTGCATGGTTGCACACCCGCGACACAAAGCATCGATACACCCATAGCAATCAAGCATGATGGTATCTTGACGTAGCAAACAAAGCTTTTCTTTCAATGTTGGAACAGATATGGAGGGTGAATCAAAATGATTGTTATTGTTTTCTTGACTTTCCTGTAGTTCAATACATCGAAAGACAAGGTCCCTTGTTTCCATTTCCCAGATGTTAGCTTCCAAAAACGTAGCGTCTAAAAATACTTGTAGAATAGCTACTGGTGTATTTGTGTCAAGTCACATTTGATGGAATTAGGTGAACTATTAATCATAAAAAAGGCACCATAGATCTTTCCCTTTTGCCCATTATATCTGGCTATCTGCCTCCTAAACCATTATTGTTGTTCTTAATGGTTGAGTACAAGCTTCTCTTATAAAGGTTTTAAAATTTAGGATTTATCATTTTGTTATGGTTAGACACTGAATCTGTCATTCACTTTTTCCCTCAGGTTAGGCACTGAATCTGTCCTTCAATGCCTTCACAGGCTCTATCCCTGAAGAAGTTGCAGAGTTAGAAGCTATTGCCACGTTTTTGTTGAAGGAACAAATTTTCGGGTCATATCCAGATTGGACACGGAACATGGTGAGTGTTTGATCCTTCATATTCTCAGCGTCATGTGTTCTCCAGTTTGTGATTCTTCACTATTTTTCAATCATTACTCAAAGAAGGTGGCCTCTGAGGTGTGGAGTAACCAAATGAAGTGGAGGCGAGGCTAAAGATACTTGGTGGTGGAACGAGGAAGTCCAAAGGGCTATTAAGGAGAAGAAAGAATGCTATAGACGCTTGTACCATAACAGGAGTGTGGACAACATAGAGAAGTACAAGGTGGCTAAGAAGACTGCAAAGCGAGCTGTAAGTGTGGCAAATGGTAGAGCGTATGAGGATCTTTACCAACATTTGAGTACGAAGGAAGGAGAGAATGACATTTATAGGATGGCTAGGGTTCGTGAGAGAAAGATAAGGGACTTCAACCAAGTTAAATGCATTAAGGATGAAAGGGAGTATCTCTTGGTGAAGGAGGATAAGATCCGACATCAATGGCAAGAGTATTTTGACAAATTGTTCAATGGTGAGAATACGGACACAACCTTTCAGTTGGATGACTCTTTTGATGACACCAATAGGCGTTTTGTGAGGAGAATCCAAGAATCTAAGGTCAGAGAGGCGTTGAAAAGGATGAAAGGAGGTAAGGCGATGGGACCGGATGGTATCCCAATCGAGATGTGGAGATGCCTCGGGGACATAGTTATAGTATGGCTAACCAAGCTGTTCAACCATATTTTTCGATCGAACAAGATACCTGACGAGTGGAGAAGTATATTGGTACCGATCTACAAGAATAAAGGGGATATTCAAAGTTGTACTAATTACCGGGGAATTAAGTTGATGAGCCATACTATGAAGCTATGGGAGAGAGTTATCGAACATCGCTTGAGAGCAATAACGCGGGTCTCTATGAACCAATTTGGTTTCATGCCCGGAAGGTCAACCATGGAAGTCATTTTCTTAATAAGACAAGTTATGGAACGGTATAGGGAGAAGAAGAAGGACCTACACATGGTTTTTATTGACTTGGAGAAGGTTTATGATAAAATACCAAGGAATGTTATGTGGTGGGCTTTGGACAAACATAAAATCCCAACGAAGTACGTCGGGCTCATTAAGGACATGTATAACAATGTTGTGACTAGTGTTCGAACAAGTGATGGAGACACGGATGACTTCCCGATTAGGATAGGACTAAGGGTCAGCTTTGAGCCCTTATCTGTTTGCCTTAGTGATGGATGAGGTCATAAGGGACATACAAGGGGACATACAAGGGGACATACCAATTTGCTTTTTGCGGACGATGTAGTGCTAGTTGATGAAAGCCGGACAGGAGTGAATCAGAAACTGGAGTTATGGCAGGAGACTTTGGAGTCTAAAGATTTTAGACTTAGTAGAACTAAAACTGAGTATATGAGATGTGACTTCGGCACTACTACTCGGGAGGAGGAAGATATTAGTTTGGAAGGTCAAGTTGTGTCTAGGAAGGATACCTTTCAATATTTAGGATCAATGCTACACAGAGACGGGGATATTGATGAAGATGTTAGCCATAGAATCAAAGTAGGGTGGATGAAGTGGCGCCAAGCATTTGGTGTCCTATGTGACAAAAGAGTACCACATAAGCTAAAAGGCAAGTTTTATAGGACGACGATTAGACCTGCTATGTTGTATGGTGCAGAATGTTGGCCTACGAAAAGACGACATGTTCAACAGATAAGTGTCGCGAAAATGCGTATGTTACGTTGGATTTGCGGTCATACAAGAAGGGATCGAGTTTGGAACGATGATATACATGATAGATTAGGGGTAGCACCAATTGAAGAAAAGCTTGTCTAACACCGGTTGAGATGGTTTGGACATGTCCAACGGAGACCTCCAGAGGCACCAGTGCGTATTGGAATCCTAAGCCAGGATAGTAACGTGAAGAGAGGCAGAGGAAGACCGAAGTTGACTTGGGTAGAGGCAATAAAAGGAGACTTAAAAGGATGGAATATACCCAAAGACTTAGCCTTAGATAGGAGTGCTTGGAAAACAGCTATTCACGTGCCTGAACCTTGATTGCTTCTGCTGGGTTTCAACTCTAGCCTACCCCAACTTGTTTGGGACTTAAAGGCTTTGTTGTTGTTGTTGTTGTTGTATTACTCAAAGAAATGGCAAATTCGAGACCCTTGGGGTTCTAATTAACTGAATCTTTTTGATGGAGTTTGTTTTTGTTGCTTATGTCCATCGACCCTAAGATGTTGCCTTTTGCTTTGAAGTGAAAGCTCTGTCCTTTTGGGACAAGAAAATAAAGGCAAAAGGAACATAAGGATAGAGGAGAGAAGGCAAAAGGAACATAAGGATAGAGGAGAGAAATAAACAATGGGAAAGGGAGATGTGGCTACTAGGTCCAAATCTAAAAAATCGTCAACAATACAGGTTTGTATGGTTAATCTGGAACTACAAGAGTAACTACTGGCACCCTCTTACCTTATCTTTCTTATTTCAGAATGAGCAGAGTACACCTACTAACCCCCCCACAGCATATCCTGATTGGTCTCAGTTCCAGGTGTGTAAAATGGAATTGTGCTGTATTGCTTTTTTTATTGATCTAGTAGATTTATTTGTGTAACTGTTAATATAAATCTGTAGGCATACTATAATGCTGCTGGGACAGCTCCTGTGACCCCACCGGCTTTTTTTCATTCATCTGTAGCTCCAAGCCCTCAGGGGCACCCATATATGTGGGGTCCACAGGTATATTCTCTCTCTTCAACCATTTTGCAAGAATAAGTCTAGTAGCTAGTGTAAGTCTGCAATCATGAGGTTTTGTGAGTAGATGTTAGGATTAATCTGTCTGTTAACAGTAGTACAATGTACGAGATTGGCAGATTTTTTAACATTTTGTTCATAGGGTTTGCTAGCATTTATTTATTTTAAGGATACTATCAGCTACCATAACCACTGTAGCTCTGGAGATAATCAGTCATCTAACATTTGATTATTTAATTGGTATAGATGATGTCTCCTTATGGGACACCACCACCATATGCAGCAATGTATGCACAAGGCACACCATATCAGCAGGCACCGGTGCCACCGGTAATGTACCTCATTTTACTTTAGAGCATGTTCTTATATTGTGTTAATGCTTGGTTGATATAGTAATGAACTAAAATGTCCTTGTTTTTGGTTCAGGGTTCACACCCATACAGTCCTTATCCTATGCAGTCCCCAAATGGGACAGTTCAAACTCCAGTAAGTTAATGGGCACCTTTTATTTGATCTATTTATTGTTGCGGAATGGATGCAGTCATGCAGAATTTCACCCATTCCTTTCTAAAGCTTTCCATCTTAACTGTTCTCTGTCATTTATACTTAGGAATTCATTTGTTCGAGTCCTATTTATGCCATCTGTTTCCTCAAAGCAGATAAGATTTTTTTTTGATTGGGTTATGTTGTTAGACATCTGGTGCTGGCGGTACAGAGACAAATAAATCGAATAAAAATAAGCGGAAGACTCCCCTGAAAAGATCAAAAGGAAGCTTAGGTAGTCTGGATGTTGTTGCAGTAAAAAACAAGAAGTCACCGGCAAAGCCTTCAGCTTCTTCCTCCAATGAAGGTTCTTCACAAAGGTAATTTTATTACTTTTTTTTTTGTTATACTAACAGATAAATTATTGAATCCACTATCTATTATACAGTGAGAGTGGAAGCGGGAGTTCTTCTGAAGGAAGCAGTACAAATTCAAAAAGTGTATGTCATTCCGTTATATTACTTAACATTTGACTTCAGAATGCTATTAGTACAAATTCCAAAGCAGTATGTTACTGTTTCACTCTCCTCCCCATTACGGAAAGCCTAGTTTGTGGGAGTAATTTCTGCTCTAATCTTGAAATCCTCTGGGCAGCATCTGCAGTATGCAGATCGAGTGCATGAGATGTGCAATTTGGTACAGTTTGCTACTGGTTCTGTCTTTGTACATGGTATTTTAAGAGGATGCTGAGTAATGAGTATCCAGTTCATTTTTGAAAACAAATTCTAAAGAACCAATCTGTAGCCTTGTATTAAGTTTCATTAATTGCTCAGGTTCCATATGTTGCATGAGATACTTTACCATTTGCAAATCTAGTCTTTTGTTTCATATTTCGTTTCTTTGGTTATTATAGTGACTTACAAGTTGGATGTATCTATGTTATCCTCGCTTCCAACATGGTTTACCTGCTAGCTCATGGACAAACTAGAAGGATGCATCCTACCCTCCTCCATTTTTGTTCCTTTGTATGTTGGATATGATCATCATCATGCTAATTCATACTAACTGGCATAAACAAATAATTTGCTTGCAGAGTTCAAGGGCGAAGGATGGTTCTGAGCAAGGTCAGGTTAATGGTAAGACTTGAAGCTTTATATATAGATATAACTTATAACCAACTACTTTTAGCCCCGTGTGGGAATAGGTACTGAGAAACAAATTTGTGTTTTTATTTAGCACAAAACATTGGATACGATAGTTATGTTCCTTCTTTTCCGCCAGATGCTCGGAGTAAAGGTACTCAAAGCTCTGCAGTTGAGCCCACACAACCATCTTCTGGGCCTGTTGTGCTTAACCCTATGATGCCATTTTGGCCTGTTCCCCCTCCTATGGCTGGCCCAGCAACTACTCTGAATATGGGAGTGGATTACTGGGGTACTCCTGCTTCTGTACCCATGCATGGTAAAGTTATTGCAGCACCGACATCAGCTCCTTCATCAAATTCACGTGATATTGTTCTCAGTGATCCGGCTATACAGGTCTGTCACTGTGCAGGATTTGGTTCTCCTTGTTGTTATTTTGTTCTAGTACCTACCTTGCATTTCTTACTTAGCGTTATTTTCTTATTAATATAGGATGAGAGAGAACTGAAGAGACAAAAACGGAAGCAATCAAATAGGGAATCAGCTCGACGCTCAAGATTGCGCAAGCAGGTCTGTAATGTCTGCAGCGTTTAATAAGAATCATTGGATGTTATAATTTATCCTATATCTTGTGAATAGTTTGCATTTCTGCTAACTGCTTATTTAGGAGTGACCATCTTGGTACTGATGGGAGTTATGGGTGTGGGGTTTGGGCCACCAGTTTGCAGCAGCATCAACCAGTCAAGACACTTATGCTAAGTCGGTTTAGAATTGGTTTAAAGATAAGATTTGTAAGGAAGATAAGGTCATTTGGTTAGTTTGTTAAGTGTGTTAGCATCTTGTGTTAGGGGTTGGATATAAAGCATAGGCACACTACCAGTTGAAATCAAGCAAGAACAACAAAAAAGAAGCTGCCAGAGCCTCCAGAGCGAGGGTGACTAGCTGATTCTTCCTGTTATCCCATCTATACCTAGTCAATCTGTATCATGGTTCATGGATCTAGTTGAAAACAGTAGGGTAAGTTAAGGGAGGATCGGAGGAGGATAACTTTTGCCAACATGAAACATTAGTCAGCTTTTACCTATTCTCTTGTATAAGGTCATAAAGTCTATTGGATCATGACATTATGCAGTTCCTGTAGAATTCTGCGCAATATGAACTCAACATATGTATATATACATAACTCAAACCACAGTATATTAGGATCTGGTTGAACCTACTTGAATTGACTGCAGTAGATGATGAGAATAATTGCTAAATATGCATAACCATGTGGACCATGCATGTGTTCCTGCGCATGTTCTTAGAGTCAAGAATAAAGATGGTGCTACTGTAGTGATGAGTTATCGTTCATGGATGACGACCAACATTTCAACGAACAATACGACTAGTTGAGGACTAATATGTCAGCAGTTTTTTTTCCTTAGAAGATGATGGTTGAACCAGGATCATAGAAAGTAGATAAAGTCCAAGGAATAATATATCATAAATTTTCCATAAGGCTAAAGAAAACAATTGAGGCACATTGTGAAAACAGCTGCATATTTGTTTCCAAGCTCATGCATATAGCTGATAGCAGGACCCACAGATTTTATTTATTTATTTCCTAGCAGTGACACCTGAAAGGGTAGATGCTGCAACGTTTGTTCATATACTTTGATGTCCTTTGCTTCATGCGAGCCTTTGATGTATTCTATATTTTTTATGGCATACTACAGGCTGAATGTGAGGAAGTAGCCAATCGTGCAGATTTGCTAAAGCAGGAAAATAGTTCACTTAAAGAAGAATTGAAACAACTTCAGGAGAAGTGTGATAGCTTGACCTCGGAAAATACATCTCTACATGTAAGCTTTCTCTTTTGTTTTTTACCTCAGAAAATACATCTCTACATGTTAGAGGGATTGGAGCAGAGAAAGGAAGGTGAGTGCTAGTTGATGGGAGCTGCTGCTGTATTAGGCAAGTCTATGTGTGTTTAGCCATGATTAGCACCTTCTATGTATACCTGATTGTATTCCTTGTATACCCAGCCATATTGGCTATATATATGAAGGTCACCCCCCCATATTGGGTGTGAGGTGTGTCTCTCTACATGGTATCAGCCTATTAGATCCTGTTTTTCCTCCCGCTTCCTCCCGTGCTCTCTCCCTGCTCGCGAGTTCTTCCTGCTCGCGCAGCAGCAGCCCACCGCGCGCGTCTTCCTCGCGCCCGTCCACCCTCACCGGCTGTTCTCCTCTCACCCTCATCTCCGATGGCCTCTTCATCCTCCTCGGCAACCAGTGCTGGCACCCTGCCCGCGACAGGCACTCCAACCATGCCTGCCATGACCTCCGGCGCTGCTGCCCCGATTGTGGCTCACAACTACGCCACAGTCAATGTCAAGTCCCACATCCCTTTCACGCTGGACCTGCAATCCAACTATTCCAAGTGGGCGTTCTTCTTCAAGTCGCTGTGCGGCAAGTTCGGCCTTCGCTCGCACATCGACGGCTCTGCTCCTCCTCGTCCTGATGATCCTCAGTGGGACGCCGCGGAGTGCTGCGTCCACGGCTGGATCTCCGGCTCCGTCGACGACTCCGTCCTCGACCTCGCCATGGACGGTGCCGATCCCACCGCCCGTGATCTATGGGTGGCCATTAAAGGGATCTTCCGCGCCAACCGGGAGCCCCACGCCATCTTCCTCCTCAATGAATTCCACTCCATGGTGCAAGGTGACAGCACCATCTCGGCGTACTGCCATCGGCTGAAGATCAAGGCCGCCGCTCTTCGCGACGTCGGGCACCCTGTCCAGGACTCACAGCTCGTCCTCGCCGAGGGCTCATGACATGCTGGCCCTCAAGGAGCTCCGTCTCGCCAATGACGAAAAGACGGTCGCCAACACCGCTCGTCTCACCAACGCCGGCTCTGGCTGCACCAGCCCGGGCAGGTGTCGTGCTCTCGCTGCCACAGCCACCTCTGGAGGTACACACAACCCACATGTGACCGGCTACGGCAACACTAAGGGCGGCGGCGGTGGCAACAGCAGCGGCAGCAAGAACAAGGGCAAGGGCCGACGCTGGAACAGCGGCTCTGCGCAGCAGTGAGGCGGCGTTGGCCAAACTGGCCAATACCACCCCATGGGCCCCTGGTTTTGCTACAATCCATGGGCGCCCCAGGGTCCTCCTTCGGCACAGCAGCAGGCCGGCTGGCGTCCAGGCGTGCTTGGCGCCCCTCCTCAGTCTCATACGGCCTTGGCGCCTCCACAGCCTCCCACGACATTTGTGCCGCTCCACGTCTCTCCACCAACTCCCATGTGGAACCAGGACGGTCTCGTCGCTGCCCTCAATCAGATGCATCTCCAGGGACAACATCCCTGGGTCCTGGATTCCGGCGCCTCCTCCCACATGAGCTCCTCGGATGGTATACTCCTCTCTCGTCACCCTCCTCCTCATTCTTCCATTACAGTCGGCAATGGTGCACATCTTCCTGTTTCCTGTCGTGGCCGGTCTGTTCTTCATACACCATCATCCAATTTTCATCTTAATAATGTCTTAGTTGTCCCATCTCTAGTTTGCAATCTTTTATGTGTCCGTCAATTTACTCGGGACAACAACTGCTCTATAGAATTTGACGCTCTTGGTTTTTCTATCAAGGATATCCCGACCCGACGCGTGATGCTTCGCTACAATAGTGCTGGTGATCTTTACACCTTCCCTGCTGCATCTTCCACTCCACACGCCAACATTGCCGCCTCCACCGACCTCTGGCATCACCATCTTGGTCATCCCGGCTCCGCCACCATTGACATTCTTCGTCGTAATGCGTCCATCAGCTGTAATAAATTAGAGCAGTTGCTATGTCATTCCTGTCAGCTTGGCAAACATGTGCGCCTCCCTTTTTTAGATTCCAGTTCACATACTTCTATGCCATTTGAACTTGTTCACTGTGATGTATGGACATCCCCGGTTGCAAGTGTCTTCGGGTATCAATATTATCTAGTTTTACTTGATGATTATACTCATTTTTGTTGGACTTTTCCACTCGTTCGCAAATCTGAAGTCTCCACACATATTGCAATTTTTTGCAATTATGTCCACACTCAATTCAGCCTTGCCATCAAGGCTGTCCAAACCGACAATGGCACTGAGTTCGTCAACCACACCCTCCATACTCTCTTTGCTTCTCATGGTATTCATTTACGCCTCTCGTGTCCATATACCTCCCCACAAAATGGCAAAGCTGAATGTCTTCTTCGCACATTAAACAACATCAGTCGCACAATGCTCCTCCATGCACACATGCCTCCTCAGTACTGGGCTGAGGCGCTCGCCACAGCCACATATCTTCTGAACAGGCGTCCATGCTCCGCTGTTAGCCACGGCATTCCATATACTCTCCTCCACAACAAACCTCCCGAGTATTCCCACATACGTGTCTTTGGGTGTCTATGTTATCCAAACTTGTCCGCCACAGCTCGCCACAAACTCTCTCCTCGCTCCACAGCATGTGTCTTCCTCGGCTATCCATCTTCCCACAAGGGGTACCGCTGTCTCGACATGGCCACTAAGCGCGTCATCATCTCTCGCCATGTGGTCTTCGATGAGACTTGTTTTCCCTTCGGGCTTTACCCCTCCAGGTCCTCGCACAGCGACCTAGATTTTTTGATTGCAGGAACTACAGTGCCGGTGCGTCCTGCATCCTTGCCATCTGCTGCTGGGTCGCCACCTTCCAGTTCCATTGAGGAGCTGACCGACGACCCCGCCATCCTGTTCCACGGCCCTGTACTTCCTGCCGCTCCACCAGCAGCAGCTCCAGCAGCTCCATCACCTGCTACTTCTCCAGCGGCAGCACCTCCGTTTCCAGTGGCTGCACCTCCAGCGGCTGTCCCGCGGGACATCCGCTTCGTCTACAGCAGGCGTCCCCGGGGGCCTGATGGCTCCTCTACAGCACAAGGCTCGGCTCCAGCACCAGCACCGGCTCCAGCACCTGCTCAGCCGCCTCCTGCCTCTGTCCAGCAGGCTCCTGCTCCTATACAGCCGGCGGCTGCTCCTGTCCAGCAGCCAACGACGTCTGCAGCTCCTTCGGCACCTCCCGTCCAGCTGGAACGCCGCATTACACGGACCCAGTCCGGGGCCATACCGGTTATGCGGTATGTTGGCCTCTCTGCGACGACCACTCCGTCTCCACTTCCCTCCAGCTACCGTGGCGGTTTGGCCGATCCAAACTGGCGCGCGGCAATGGCTGAGTACCAGGCGCTCATCGACAACGTAACATGGCGCCTCGTACCCCGCCCACCCGGCGCCAATGTGGTCACCGGCAAGTGGATCTTCAAGCACAAGTACCACTCCGATGGTACCCTCGCTCGTCACAAGGCTCGCTGGGTGGTTCATGGCTTCTCTCAGCGCCACGGCATCGACTACGACGAAACCTTCAGCCCGGTGGTCAAACCAGCCACCATCCGAACTGTCCTCAGCATTGCTGCCTCCCGCGCCTGGCCCATTCATCAGCTCGATGTTAAGAACACTTTCCTCCATGGCCATCTGGAGGAGACCGTCTACTGCCAGCAGCCCCTAGGCTTTGTCGATCCTGAGCTTCCTGATCATGTGTGCCTGTTGCAGCGCTCCCTCTACGGCTTGAAGCAGGCTCCCCGAGTTGTACCAGCGATTTGCCACATATATTCGCCAGCTCGGCTTCGTCGCCTCGGCCTCCGACACCTCCTTTGTCTACAAAGACGGGACCGGTATCGCCTACCTGCTTCTGTACGTCGACGACATCGTCCTCACTGCGTCCTCGACGGCCCTGCTACAGCAGATCATTCGGCGCCTCACACTCTGAGTTCGCCATGACTGACCTGGGTGCACTCCATCACTTTCTCGGCATCTCCGTCACTCGCTCCATCGACGGGCTGTTCTTATCACAGCGACAGTACGCCATTGAGCTCCTTCAACGCGCCGGCATGGCTGAGTGTCACTCTACAACGACACCTGTTGACACTCATGCCAAGCTATCTGCCACCGCTGGTGCCCCTGTTGCTGATCCGTCCGCGTACCGGAGTCTTGCTGGTGCACTCCAGTACCTCACGCTGACCCGTCCTGACTTGGCATACGCTGTCCAACAGGTGTGCCTCTTCATGCATGATCGCCGCGAGCCGCATCTCTCGATGATCAAGCGGATTCTACGCTACCGAAGGGCACTCTCTCCTCCGGCCTCCACATTGGTGTCGGCCCTGTTCAGTCACTGGTCGCCTATTCCGATGCCGACTGGGCTGCCTGCCCCGACTCTCGGCGCTCAACCTCCGGCTACTGTGTCTACCTCGGCGACAATCTGATCTCCTGGTCCTCCAAGCGCCAGACCACGGTCTCCCGCTCCAGTGCCGAAGCTGAGTACCGTGCTGTTGCTCATGTGGTGGCCGAGTGTTGCTGGCTGCGCCAGCTCCTGCAGGAGCTCCATGTTCCTCTTGCTTCGGCGACGGTTGTCTACTGCGACAATGTCAGCGCTGTCTACATGACAACCAATCCAGCTCATCATCGCCGAACGAAGCACATTGAGATTGATATTCACTTCGTCCGTGAGAAGGTCGCCTTGGGCCAAGTTCGGGTCCTTCATGTGCCGTCCTCTCACCAGTTCGCAGACATTATGACCAAGGGTCTTCCTATACAGTTATTTACTGAATTTAGGTCCAGTCTTTGCGTCCGGGATCCTCCCGCTTAGACTGCGGGCGGGTATTAGGCAAGTCTGTGTGTTTAGCCATGATTAGCACCTTTTATGTATACCTGATTGTATTCCTTGTATATCCAGCCATATTGGCTATATATATGAAGGTCACCCCCCCATATTGGGTGTGAGGTGTGTCTCTCTACATGCTGCTACTGCTAGTGGTTGTCGATTGAAGGAGAAGCTGGTTGCTTGGATTTATTGACCGAGAAGGAAAATAGAGCAGTGCAACAGCAGTAGCAGCAGGTTCGAGCTGATGTCCACGCAGCCAAGCTGCAGCACCACAGCCACCAACCAACTGCCATGGCTGGAGCTGGCATGAGTGGCCATGCCGCCTCCGCTTTGGACTACTACAGCACGGTGCTGAACAAGCTCAAGTGGTCCGTTCGGCGATGGCGCAGGCCACCTTGGGCAGGGGCGGCGTTCGGCAATGGCTGCGCACAATGGCCAGCGCTCGTCATGGGGGCAGTGCTCGAGGTGGTGAGGTTGACGCTCGAAGGGGATGATGTCAGCGCTCGGTTGGGGGCGATGCTCGGCCATGGGCAGTGCTCTGAGAGAAAGATGGGGAATGGCTGGAGATAAGTGATGAGCAGGGGGACCCACCAATCATTGGCACAGAGGGAGAGGAGGGCCTCATGGGTGGGCCCAATCTGAGTCAGCATGCTGACTGTCCAGCGTGGCGGTCAAAACCAGTGAAACCAGCATTAAAGGGGTGCCGTGGCCAAATATGTCTGGTTTACACAATTGAATGGCTAAAGATTTATGGTTTTCAAGTTCAGTGACCGAAACCGAACTCCGCGATAGTTCTATGGCAAAAAAAAAGGGACTTCTCCCTTTTTTTAATGCCAGTGGTTGGGAGCTGTATGCATACCTTTTTGGAATTTTAGATTTGATCTTGCCCTCTTGACTTTGAGAAACTTATGTGAGGCATTCCTAATTCTTGCAGGAGAAGCTTAAAGTGCTTGAGGATGAGAAATCAAATGGAAATTGGTACAGGGATTAAAAGCTGAAACTTCTCTCTTTCTGACTGCTGATGTAAGGAACAATTTACTTGTGAGCTACCATTAAGTTTACAGAATACCAACTCTGATTGCTGCTGTAATGTTCTCGATTTTTCAGATAATTTGGTGGTAACCTGATAGGACGACAACTAAGGAGGTATTCATGTACGGTATTAGATTTTTGTCTGAGGGGTAAAATTGTATCATAGGATTTGACACGGTTGACGGCTACAGATTCTTCTTCCAGTTGCCTCAGCTGCTGTGCTCTGTGTTGTTTTTCTTCCTCTTTGTGCTAGATCCTACAGAAGTACAACTATGTAGAAACCCCCAGGTGTTGTTTGAAGCTTGGGGATTAGCGAATGGTATAGCTGTTGTAGAGCTGCTCATTGAGCTTCTCGAGAGAAACTGAAGCGTGTTAAAGCCATCATATTTGGTGAGTGGGCTGATTGTTGTGAGAGAAAAATACTGTTCCGGCTGATCGCTGCGAGAGGAAAATACTGTTATGCCTGAAAGCACTGTTCACGTGAACAGTGCTTTGGTGAGTGGGCTGGCCGGCCAGCCAGCCGAACAGCCTATTGATTTATGATTCAGACGGACTAAATTTACAGATAGTATTGTACTAATGAATACAGTGTAGCTTTTACGGATTTCACCCACTCACATGACTGATTGCATCCTTGTATGGGGAATGGACTTGGAAAATTGTGGAAGGTGAACAGGGTGTGCTGTTGCTCAGTTGTTAGTGGGTAGATGGGAACATATTATTCCCATGTACAAGCAAGCAGCAACTCAGCAAATCTTTGTGAAATGCCCACCTGAGAACTCGTATGCGTCTTAAAACGACAATTTGAAGGGTGCGCATCACCTTTTATTTATCTCGTACTCAGATCACATGCTCCACCGGTTAAAACAGAGTTTGTTTTTTTTTCCAACTGATGTTCATGCATCGCCATTCAATCACTTTACCTGATCCTTATTTTCGGCCACGACTTTTCTCTACTTTTTTGTTGTTCAAGTCCAACACCACTCTTTATTACCCCGAATGTAGCCTTCGAACAAAAGGCCATGGCTGCTTGGTAATGAATCTATCTCTCTTTTTTTTTTTTTGCCACTTCATGACCAATCTCGTGCTTTCGTCAATCATATGGGTGGTTCCATCTCCTTCATCCTCTCCCCTGGATTTGATTGTCGTGCGTGACTCGGCGAAATAGTCACAGAACACATCATATACCACGTAGTGGGAGTTGCTCGTCATCTGCGTGGAGCATTCTACTACCTCCGTCCCTAAAAGACTGTAATTATGAAAACCGTGTCGGTCAAAGTATCTCAAGTTTGACTAAATATATAGTAAATAGTACTAGCATTTAGGTCTTCAAATAAACTTATTTAAAAAATATATTTTATAATTAATCTAATAATACTTATTTTGTTGTACTTTTGTATATAATTTTAATTAAAAATTAGATTGTTTGACTCCTCGAAATATGAGAATTATATTTTTTTTTAGACGGACTACGTGGTCTTAGAAACAAACGTCATAGCCACTAGCCAGCATGTGTCGCAGCAGATTGCCTGAACATTTGCCCCGGATCCGAAATGCAGATTGCTGAGCTCGAGAATCGGTCGAGTCAATATAAGTTTAGTACGAACACTAGTCGCTGTTGCAAAACAGAACACTGGGCTCTCTACAGCGTACTAGTACACGATTGTTTTGAGGAATAAATTTCAGATCTGGCAGTGCAGATTCGCAGTCGGCAATCTCGCTTTGCAGAGTGCGGACAGTGGCTGTACAAAACTCATCTCGGCTTTTGCCCAAAGCCCTCGGCGACTCGGCGTACGAACCCCCATCTTTTCTTTTCTTTTTCCCACCGGCCCGTTCTGTCCCCCTTCCAACCATCCAAAGGGAATGGCAGCTGCAGCGGCGGGCACAGTGCGCTCGCTGCGCATCCGCACCAGCAAGGCAGCAACCATCACCCATCAGGCAGGCGATGGTCATCGGATCCATCCCACCACATCCATCCATCCGTCCATCCATCAGAATTCAGAAACAGCAGCACTCAGCAGCACGAGGCCAGGGCCAGCGAGCAGGCAGGCATGTTGTGCAGAGCTGAGCGGCGGCAGGCAGCAGCAGCAAGGAAAACTGCAAAAGCTACCACTGCACAGCCACCCGAACTGCTTTCTGACACCGGAAATATAAATCACGCACAAACTGGTCGCTGTGCTGCTGTTGAGCCATTGAGTCATGGCCATGCCACTGCTGGACGTAGTCTGGTGATGGGCACCACCACCCACAACTAGTAGTCAAGCACGCAGCGAGGGGCGTGGAGTTGCATTGCATTTGCGGGCATGTTACGCAAGAACAGCTGCGACGCGCAATGGAAAAAGGGCACAATTCTGACTCACCCCGTCACCCCTGACAAAAATCTCATGGCGATGGCGCTACCTCTGGTCCCCTACCACTCCAACTCTCTCACAAGTCACACACGTCCTTTGAATCCCTTTCATCTCTCTCTTTTTCATGCTGCTATCCCTTCTTTCCCTGAAATGAAATATATACCGAGTACATTTAGTAGACTAATGGGAAGGGGCATCACAGCTCAGTGCTTTAGATGGGTGGAAGTGGAAGCACACTTAATCCAACTCCCCCAAGGAATAAACAAGTGCCATCCCATGAATGAGCAGCAGCCCCAGCCCCAGTTGTTTACTGCAAGCGGTGGGCACTTTCTGTTGTGCCCTTTTCTTGGATGGTGGTGGTGATGGTACAAAGACAACAAAAGAGATGGAAAGCTCAAGCCTATGTATACTTGTGCACAACTACACACACACAAATACTATCCTGGTGCATCTTTAGTGCGGTGCAGGCACACACACATACAACATCCCCTCCCCTCCCTTTGCAGGTTTGGCTGTACTACCACCACTTGTGACTTGTGAGATGAGATGAGCAGCACGGCATCACTGTCCTACATCCATCCCCTACCAGTAATTTACCAAACCTCTGCTGTTTTCCATAATCAAACACCACAGTTACAGTAGGGGGGGGGGGGGGGGGTGCGGGCGGTGCCACTTTAACTGAAACACCACCCCACACCACTTCACCACTTCTCCTCTTCCTCACTTTGCGCACCCCCCCCCCCCCCCCCCCCCCCCTCGGTGAGCATAAGGGCCAATTGGTAAGGAGGAGCCATAGCCATGGCCTGAGCAGAGCCTGCTGGTTCCTTGACATCGTCGTCTTCTTCAGGCCTGGCTCTGATGGAGTGAAGCGGTGCACGGAATTCTGCTTCTGGGTGGTAGAGGTAATTCTGCCTTCGCCGTAACCAGCGATTCTCTTGTTTCTTGGTAGCTTTTCTTGAGTTCTTGGCTCCTGCAGTTCGTGTTCATCGTAGCCTTCTCGACGTCTCGGTTCTCTGAATAGCTAGTTCTCTCTCTGGGCATGGTGGCTTGGACCACAAGGTAGTAAGGTACTAGTAGAATTTGGGTCCTGAAGAGTTTTGATCCTTCTGATCTTAGACTAGTTAGGCTCTCCCAAAAATTTTGCTCTCATGATTCGTTCAAACCCAAGATTGCTTCATCGAGTTAATAGACATGGCAGTGGAATTCTGATATGAAATCACTTTGTTCGTTGAGTGTCTATGCTAAAACATGCTTGCATGTTAGTCTTGTCTAAGTTCCATCATGTTTTTTGTCCTGATATTATTTTGGGTCTAGTGGTACCAGAAGCAGCTGATGAGTAAGGTAACATAGTATATATTTCTTGTCCAGATATTTCTGTCTCCATCCATGCTATGCTTGGCGACATAAGATTAATCTCTGATCCGGATGCTTTGCTAATGTGTCAAGCCAAAACAAGATAAATTTGCTGACATTATGTTGCAGCACTCTGTCTAAGAGAGTTAACTGTGCTTCAACTTGTTCGAATTTTCAACTAGTAATTTCGTAGCTACATCAAATAAATTTTGGATTACATGCAGAAAATACCAGTGGAGGTCTTTCCTGTTAATAATCTGGCATAGTTATTCAACCTTTACAGTTTTACTATGAACTAGTGGAATTATCTGGAGAACACTAAAATTTAACTGCAAGGTTAGGTGGTGCATTCTGAGGGTTAATTAACCTAAAGTACAACATAATTTAAACTAATGTGGTTTAGATAGGAACAACAGAGCTCCCATCTTTTCTGACAACTACTGAATATGCTATTCTTGGACTTTACTATTAGATAAGGTTCGATTTTAGATATTCTGAGACCAGAAAAGATGGCATGCTTTTCGTATGTTTGTCTTCAGACATGGAATTTGAAACTAGCATATCCAGGCCTATGAATGAATCAGATGCTTCTCATGATTATTGAACACAAAATCGAGCACTCTGGAAATAGGCTAAGATTCCCCTTCCCCTTGTTTGCTCTTTACGTTATTATCTGCATCCAATTTGCACTGCCTACTCTTTAGCTCAGTAATTTTTTTTTCTCTAAAAAGGTGGTTTAGCTTAGTAATTCAGCAACCACAAATTGTCTCCCTACTGACACATGACAAAATATTACTCAATGGACATCCTCTAGTCCATATGGACAAACAAGGCCCATCTTGAGGATCACTTAAGCTGCAAGCAATTTCAGCCAAAATAATCATTTGAGACAACATCCTTTTTATCCACAAGGCTGTCTGACTAGACACGCCCCATCTTCAAATAATCAGTTTGTCATTGGTTTATCTGAAGCTAGTCATAAACTGATGATCACCAATCTGCACACTAGTAGGCAAACCAATGAGTGCAACTTCGACTGAAACCACTGGGATTCTCATTCTCCTCAGTTTTGTGCATGAACACACCTCATAAAGTTGCTTTCTCTACCCTTGAACACAAAGCATGTTTCATATCTTAATCATGAATCCATGCATCTGTGTTCCTGCCTTACCTAACCTGCCATGTTCACAGAAGAATCGTGATTAGATATTTATTAGAGGTATTCACACAGAAGTGCTTACTAGAATGAGCTGGTGTGTTGTCTGCATGCAGGTGAGACAGAGAAACCAAGTGACGGGTGAAAAGATTGTCGCCATCAGTCAGAGATGAACAGCAAGGAGATGTGCCAAGAACCGTGCGACGAGCTGTCCGAGATCAGCAGCCAGGAGGCGTCCAACTCCTCCGGCCTAGTCAGCCTCGACCTCTCGCTCACCGTCGCCGTCGCCGCCGCCGCTGCTGCCGAGTCGAGCACAACCGACAACAGCAACAGCAACAGTAACAGCGGCGGCGTGCAGGCCGACGCGGCGGTGGCCGCCCGCGAGCCGTCGCGCGTGTTCACGTGCAACTACTGCCAGCGCAAGTTCTTCAGCTCGCAGGCGCTGGGCGGGCACCAGAACGCGCACCGTCGGGAGCGCACGCTGGCCCGACGCGCGCTGCGGCTCGACGCGGCGGGTCCCTACGGCTACTATGCCGACGTGGCGTCCCTGCCGCTGTACGGCTCCGGCCTGTACCCCATCGGCATCCAGGCGCACGCGTCGACGGCAGCGCACCCGGAGCAGCAGCGGCACGAGGACGGCGCCGCCGCCGAGCTGAGGAGGCCCGCGCGGGGGCTGCTGAGCCCCATGCCATTCCTCGTGGCAGACGAGGAGATGAGCTTCGGCTGGCCCGGTAGCTTCAGACCAGCCACCGCCGCAGCCGCCGCTGCGCCGGCGGGGAGCGCAGCCCTGAACTCGGCCGGCGGCGTCGCCGTGCATGCCCGGGATGAGCCCGATCTGACGCTCAGGCTGTGAAGTGTGAACTGATCCGTCGACTAGACTGGTTAATCCGTCAGGCTGTTTCTTTCTTCGTCGCCCTTCTTTCTCTTTGAACTGATCGGCCCATGTCTGACGCTGATCGGTCTCTTGCTTGACCAGATTCTTCCTATTGTTTCGTGCGTGCAAGAATTTTTGTACAGCAGTTGGTTTGGATGTGCAAGAGCTCGAGATATCTCTTTGTTCAATGATCTTGCTATGCTATTGCTGTATTGCATGTTCGTACGCGTTCAAACTGTGAAACACAATGCGCCATGGCTGCAAGAAATGGACACGCCGCCGGCGTCGGTGCGACAGCCGCCATCGCTACCGGGCGTTCGCAAGCCGGTGAGCGAGAGGTTAGTGCTTGTCCGAGGCCAACAGAGAACTTGGCGGCGAAATACATAGTAAATACCCTTTTTGTTTTTCTGCTTGGCTATCCCATATGATTCCTCAACCGGCAGCAACAGAAGTTGCCCCTGCAACTTGCGAGCTGGAGTTGCTACTTGTGCTGGCTGTCAACTGTTCCGGTGGTCACCCCGGCGATGTGCTCAAGGTTCGAGGGTTTCGGCAGCTTGCAGGAATGGCTGTGGCCCACCGTGGCCCCGTGAACAAAAGATATGATCAAGGGGGGAAGGGAACCGACTGAGGCCTGTTGGGACAAAGGAATGGAAAATGGAGGAATAGAAAAAACCGTAGGAATAGAGTAGATCGAGAAGTAAAAAACTACAGGATTCTAAAACACAGGAATTAATACTTTGAGGTGTTTGGATTGTTTGAATCATTACTCCCATCGTTATCTCCTATGCAGTCTTTGTCCTTTCCCCAAAGCTGCTTTCTCTCTCACACACATTGTTGCGTGCGCCTCGGACTTTAGCAAAAAAAAAATGGATGGAGAGTGGAGGTTTAGATTCCTGTATTTTGTGAAGCAAAGGGAGCCCTTCCTGAGAAACCGGAAGGAGCATTCATACGTTCCAAACGACGTGTGACATCACCAAACCAAAGAATTGCCATTCCTTCAAAATTCCTTTACAAATACTCCCATCCAAACAGGGCCCTGAAGAGGCAAATCTTCGAGGGATTCCAATCCACTAGTGGCAATTGACTGATAAGGTTTCTTTGTCCGGTTTTTGTACGCGCCCCACAGGCTGCCTACACTGCAGACTGCAGTGGAGTAGTCTGTCTATCACGGGACCATTCTCTGGTTTAGTCTTATCCTGAAATGGAACGGTCAGTATGTTTGTAGCTTAGGGAGTATACTACAGTAGGGACGACTGTCGACTGATCCGGCGCGGCGATATAATACATCGTGTCAATCTATTGCATTCGTCAAGACCGATGACGACGAGCAGGGCGCGGGGACATTCTCATGGGGATGCCAACTACTACAGCACCGGGGCAACACGTCGGAGTCGTGGCCCAACAACTAACAACTCCAATCTGCATATCTGGAAAAAAAAAATCTGCAATGATATAGCAGCACAAACTGGCAAACCACTAACTGAATGCTGGCAAGTTATATCAGCAAGCGCAAGGCTAGGCATCCACTTACAAGTTACAACAGCAGGTATAGATTATAACACAAGATGGTGAAGAAATACAACAAATGGACAATCTCTCCTAATGAACAACACCAAATCTCAGGTATTCAGCAATAGCAGCAGACAGTTGTTAGCTGGACTCTGTACCCGAAAATAATTCAGCAGCAGCAACATACAACTGTTAGCTGGAGCCTATACCCACATCTTCTTTGTGTCTTCCATCCGCTCGAGCAGGCCCTGGATTTCGGTCTGCATCCGCAGCTTCATCTTGTGGTAGTCGTAGTGCGAGTTCTCGAGCATCTTCAGCTCTTCGACTTTCTTCCTCCTCTTCTCCTCCGTCTCCTGGAAGCACAGCTTTGCCACCTTCGTGGCGTACTCCTCCTCTAGCTTCTGGGTCTTGGCGCGCACGATCTGCCGGTAGCTGTCTACCTCCTTCCTGGCATCATCGGCCAGTTTCTGGAACAGTTTTGCCTCAGCTTCCTTGCACTTCACAATGGTCTCAAGGCTGGAGGAGTCTTCGTCCTTTGAGCTGGAGCTGAAATGGGGTTCTATAGAGAGTGGTTTTGGGCTGGCCTTGAGCACATCCATCTGTGAATCAAGAATGGAGGTGCTGGGCTTGAAGTTGAATGAGGATTTTGGTGGAGTGATGGTTGGGGTCTGAAGATGAAGCATATCTGTAGATTTACTCGTCTGAGCCGCCAGTATTCCTTTTGACTTGCTACCAGTAACGGAATAGTCTGTTACACCATCTGTCAAAATGAACGAGTTAGCTCATCTGATAAATTCTATGAAACGAATTGCACAAGTATATTGCATTGTTAATATAGAATGGCATCTGGTTTCTAATGCATCACAAAATGTGACTGAACAACAACATACAGAGACAGCTAGTCAGCGGCAGCTTTTATTTTCAACAACCCCGTTCGGCTGGTCATGTCCCAACTTGTTCCAGCTTGTTTCAGCTTATTCTCCCTCACAGAACACTATTGAATCATCCAGAACCATCCAAAATTCACTGTTGAGGGCACCAGCCGAACACAGTGAATATGTATACTTTGCTTCACAAATAACATATGTAACTGTTGACATAACTAGAAGTCTAGTGGTCAACCATTCAAGAAAAAGAGCATGTTGTATCTGGGAGGATCGTACAATGTGCTTAACATAAAAGATGACAACATGAAAGAAAATCAGAGGGCCTCAAGCTCCTAACAACCCTGGTTTAGTTCATCCATGTATTTTTGATTGAGAAGGTATTTGGACTAACGAAAATTAGAAGATCATTAGTACAAATGTTTTATCAGCTTATGATAGAGATGTTCTAGATGAAAGAATTCATATTTTTAGCAAGAACGTTGCCATACAACAGCGTTAAACATCACAGCTTTAGATAAGAATTGTATCAGCAATTGCACCACACAGAAGGATAAGTAACTGGACAACCAAATGACATCTGATTAAATGAATGGGACTGACAAAGCACACTTGCAGAAGGAAATATATAAAGAAATGTGACTGCAGTGCCATAAAAAATGCTCATGAAATCGCTGGTGGTAACTTAACATCTACTCCCTCCATCCGCAAAAGAATGCAATTCTAGCACAGTGCAATGTTTTAGTTTGTTAAGTTTGACCAATTAAAGGGCGTACCCAGTGCAGAGAGCTCCCACTCTGTGCGGGGTCTAGGGAAGGGTGTTAGTGGCAAGCCTTACCCTCGCATGTGCAATGCGAGGAGACCGCGACTCGAACCCGGGACCTTCCGGTCACAGGCGGTAAGACTCTACCGCTTGCACCAGGCCCGCCCTTCAAGTTTGACCAATTATATATAAAAAAATATAAATAGTTATGACATAAAATTAGCATCATTAGATTTGTCATGAGATATATTTTCATAATACATTTATTTAGTGTCACAAATATTAATATTTTTACCTATATATTCGGTCAAACTTTGGAAACGAAAACCAAAAAAGGACCCAGAATTGCATTCTTAACCGGACAGAGGTAGTAACTGATATAGTTGATCAAGAACCTATGACTAACAAGTTCAAAAATGTAAAGTTCGTACATTATTTTGCTAGTAGAAGCAAGCAGCACTGCATTTAGACAACTCAAGCTTGTAATAAGACATGCTAGAATGTAAAGGAGAAAGAGAGATCTCACATTTAAAGAATTGTAGCATGGTCTTCGTCGCATCAGAAGGGGAAATGATTTTCTTTACAAGCATGCTGAGGACCTCTTCTGCCTTGGCATGGAGCCCCTTCCCCTCGAAATCCTCACTAGCTGCAAATATCTTCCTAACAAAGTCTAGCTCTTTCATCTGCGTCTCAGGACTCCAGTTCTCTGCACAGCAATTGAACACCTCCTTAACAAACCCAAACATCTCAGAAGCATGGTTGCAGCCGAGGCATTGGAACTGCATCTCAGTTGTGCCCATCGCCCCCTTCAGTGTCGGCCCTGGCCTTATCAAGTTCTTCTCTAGCGCGCATGCAGCATGGCACCAATGGGAGCAGACATCACATCCAACCCAGCTGCATGTATTTGCAGCACAATCAAACTTCTGGCACACCGGGCACATACACGCACTGCAGAACCCCTTCTTGGTGGAGCAAATCTTACACTCACAGTCGTCCACAGGGACGACACTCTTGCAGTTCATGTTGCGGCACCGTGTCAGTAGAAACATCTCCACAAGCTCGCTGCTCGAAACTCGGCCCTTACCAGTAACAAAAGTGGCCATACCAGTCTTGATAGCCACCAGGATCTCCAGCTGAGTCTTGTTAGCACGCCCCAATACCTCGGCAGTCAGGTCCGAGCGACGGTCCAGCTTCCGCTGCAGGCTTGACAGCTCGTCCCTCTTCTCCGGAGCATCAATCATGCTCCGCACAGTCTCCCGCAGCACCTCCAGGATTTCACTGGGAAAATCCTGCAGGACCTGAGCCATGGCAGGCACAGGGTCCGACACGATGTCCCGCAAGATCCTCTCAGGGCGTGACGAGTGCATACCTCCGCGGCTGCCGTCAAAGCTGCCGCCAGAGCTGAGTGCCGCTGCTGGCGGTACCATCCTGGCGGGAAGCTCCGTGGGTAAGAAGGACGAGGTGCCCTCCTTGAGCTGCGACGGGGCGAAGGCGACGCTGCCGTCCCCCATGGGGCGGAAGTTGAACCGGCTGTGGACGGAGCCGTTGGTGCCCTCCCCGGCGGCGTAGATGTCGGTGGAGTTGTGCGTGAGGGAGCAGCTCGGGTTGTGCGAGAACACCGAGTAGGAATAGGACATGTCGTCGGAGTTGATGCTCCGGGTGCGCCCCGTGTTGGCGCTGTAGGTCCGCCTGGGGGGCGGCGCGACAGGCGCGGCTGCAGGCACCGCGGCGGCTGCGGTCGCGGCGCTCCCCCCGCCCCGCAGATCGCCATCGACCGGGAGGAGTGACGCGAGCTGCGACGGAGGCAGGGAGGAGGACGGCTGCTGGGAGGCCGGCGGCGGCGGCGCGGGCGCGTCGTTGGAGAGGGAGAGCGAGAGCTGGAGCGAGTCTAGGCGGGGCTTCTTAGCCCCGACCACGGACGAGTCGTCGCCCGGCGGATCCCCGCGCTTGGGCGCGGAGAGGTGGAGGAAATCCCGCTCGACGCACAGCTTGGCGTTGGCCGCGGCATCGTCGGCCGGGGAAGCAGCCGCCTCGGGGTTGGGCGGCGAGGATGGCCCCGCCGCCGAGGCGGGCGGCGCCTTGTCGCAGAGGTAGCTGCTGAGCGTGAGCTCCCGGTTGGGGAAGGGCGGCTCCGGCGGGTTGGACCCGGGCGCGGCGGCGCTGGCGTCCTTGGATCCGTCGGAGTCGCCGAACATCGTCGCTGGATCCGGGGCGAGCGCGGCCGGATTTCGGTCGCTCTTTTTTGGCCGGCGTGGAAGGCGAGGGGAAGGGAGTGGGGCGGCGGGCGCTGCGCTCGGTTGACTTCTGCACGCCGCAGCACCCCACGCCACGCGGAAATGGGGTGGCAAGGCCAGGACTGACGTGACCAGGAAATGAAATGGGATTTGATTTGATTGGATTTATTTGTTTATTTTTCCCCTCGCTTGTCTTGTGTTTTATATTAGGGTTCGTTTAGTCGGACGAAATTTGGAAATTTGATTATCGTAGTATTTTTATTTTTATTTAGTAATTAGTATTCAATCATGGATTAATTAGGCTCAAAATGTTCGTCTCGTGATTTCCAACCAAATTGTGCAATTAATTTTTTTCGTCTATATTTGTTCCGTTTGGCACGGCTCCACTTCACCAAGGAAGCCGTTTTTGGGGGCTTCAGCTCCATGAACAGCTCTATCGGTGGAGATACGGCCGTTTTGATAAATTATTTGGCAAAACAGCTCAACATATAGAGTTCCTTAAAATATATGATCTCACATAACGCCATATAGGATGAGTGAAGCCAGGAGAAGCCATTTTTTTTTTTTGCTCCTTCCCACCCTAAAGCTACGTGAGAGCACGTTTTCAGGGCTTCATCGATAGTGCCGTTTTATTTTACCCCGTTTGACAGAAAACAGCTCTAAACGGCTACTAAAGCCGCTGGAGAAGCCATGCCAAATAGGATCATGTACGTATAGTAAGATTCGATGTAATAGCTACTATAGCATTTTTTAGAAAAACTTTTTAAAATTAAACAAGGCCTTATTTTTGTTTCGAAGGGTGGGCCCCGCGCAGCTGTGGATGTGGGGTCCTCCCCGCCTAGCGCGTCCGCGGTTCAAAGCGGCGCGGCGGCGTCTCTCACGGTTTCGGCTGTTTTGCCGACTGGTCGCCGTGTTGTTGGAATCGGACGCTCCCCGTTGGAACAGTGAGTCGACGACGCGCACGGCGCTCTAGCGTTTGACCGAGACATCGAAGAAGAGCCGAAGAGAGTTCGTCTATGCACTGTGGACCGGGCGGTGCTTCGACGCATCTCGTGACTAGTGTGAGTAGTGACCGCAAATCCCTAACCTATCCACCCGTCCGTGTAGTCGTGTAGAGTGTAGACCGGTGCACGGGAGAAAAGGGGGGGAGAAAGGCCAAGTCGCATGTGATTTCGGACAAGATCAACCACCGCTTCTTGCTGGAGTCTCGCAGTCTCGCGGGCGGGAGAGAAAGAAACGACCCCACGCGACGGGAGTCGGCAGAAAGAGAAACGGCGAGGCGTGCCGGTCTGAGTGGAGTGCCGACGCAGAAGCAATCGATCGGCAGCAAAAAAAGCTCGAATTTCATAACATATCTCTTGCCCGGCCGTGAGAATTGAGATAGGTATAGGCGTGTGATGATTTTGTCCGTGGTGAGTGGAAGTGCAGCACTGACGCAATGCACTACGGCCTACTATGCCGGTAAGGTTAGGTACGATAAGGCCGTCGTCAGTTTTGCAGTCCCAGGCAGCATGGCACCCGCCCGTGTAACCACCTTGTGGAACACGTCCGACAACGGCCCGCCAGAGCACACAGCAAAAGGCGGCCCCGGCTGCTTGGCGTTGGCGAGAAGAAAAATTCGAACCTGCATTCAAGGCCTGGGCTGGTCACTGGTGGCCGCGTCGTCACGGACTCACGGCATGAGCCTGCCGGCGTCGCAATGCAACGCCACCAGCCAAGAGCCGCCCAACCGCCGCGCGCCAGTTGTGTCGCGACTCGCAAGCAAGCCGTTCTCGCCGCGCGCGTGCCATCCGTTGACGCTCGCCGCGCTTCATCGTACTACTGCCGGTAGCGCTCTGTATCTAGCGGGTATTGTTTCGCGTCGTCGGGGCATCTGATGCTCTCGGTAGTGCTGTGGTTCCGTATGACTCGGCCAGCCTTTCTCTGCTGACTGGGAGTTGTTGGAGCATCCCATCGGTGTGCTGCGTGTCCCAGGAGGACCCGCCGAATCAGCACCAGCTCGATGCTTGAGGCCCGTTTTGATCAAAAATTTTTTGGAATTTGGCTACGGTAGCACTTTCGTTTTTATTTGGTAATTAGTATCTAATTATGGACTAATTAAGTTCGAAAGGTTCGTCTCGCGATTTCTCACCCAACTGTGCAATTAGTTTTTTTCGTCTACATTTAGTACTCCATACATGTGCCGCAAGATTCGATGTGACGGTACTATACAAAAAATTTTGGCTTTTAGATGGCATCTAACCGGGTATGAACTTCTTTAGCCAGTTCACCTGCCCTGTTGCCTCATAACACGCTACAAATTTGGCATACATTGTGGATGATGTAGTGATGGTTTGCTTTGAGCTTTTCCATGAAATAGCTCCCCCTACGAGAGTGAATACATGTTCAGACATGGATTTTCTATCATCTCCCACATAATCAGAATCAGAATATCCCACCATATGGAGTGAATCTGATCTTCTATATATCATCATGAGGCTTTTCGTTCCTTGTAAAAAACGCAAGACTTTCTTTATCATTTTCTAGTGTTCTATTCTAGGATTGCTCTGAAATCTGCCAAGTAACTCGATAACAAATGCCAAGTCAGGGCGCGTACATACTTGAGCATATTGTAAGCTTCCGACAGCTGAAGCATATGGAACCGTTTTCATTTGATCGATCTCATACTAGTTCCTGGGGTATTAAAAAACCCCATATCTGTCGCCCTTGACTATAGGAGCAGATGAGGGACTACATTTGTGCATACTGAATTTCTTTAAGATCTTTTCTGTGTATGCCTTTTGTGACAATCCTAATACCCCTTTACTTCTATCTCGGTGAATCTTGATCCCCAGAACAAACGAAGCTTCATCAAGATCTTTCATATCAAATTTTGAGGACAAAAACTTATTTGTCTCCAGTAGTAGACTGACATCACTACTAGTAAGTAAGATATCATCCACATACAGGATAAGGAAGATAAACTTTCCATTTTTAAACTTTACATAGACACAATTGTCCTCTATATTCTCTTTAAACCCAAAATTCCTTATTGTCTTATCAAACTTCAAGTACCACTGTCTTAAAGCTTGTTTTAATCCATAAATGGATTTCTTTAGGTGATATCCTATTCGTTCTTTTTCTTCCATGACAAAACCTTTTGGTTGTGCCATGTAAACATTTTCCTCCAAGTCCCCGTTGAGAAATGTCGTCTTTACATCCATTTGATATAATTCTAAATCACAATGTGCCACTAATGCCATTATAATTCTAAAGGAATCCTTACATGAGACTGGAGAAAAGGTCTCATTGTAATCAATGCTTTCTCTTTGCGTAAAGCCTTTTGCCACAAGTCGTGCTTTATATCTCTCTATATTCTCTTGAGAGTCAAGTTTTATTTTGTAGACCCATTTTACAGCCTACAGTTTTGGCTCCTTTAAGAATTATTTTCAAGTCCCAAACTTTATTGGCATTCATAGATTTCATTTCATATTCCATGGCCTCAAGCCACTTTGATGAATGATCACTTCTCATGGCTTCTTCAAATGAGGTGGGATCATCCTCCATTTGAAATTTCTCAGTGTTGTATACTTCATAGTCAGCTGAAATAGCTGATTTTCTAACTCTTTGAGACCTTCTAGGGGCCTACACATTTGGCACATCTTCTGTTTGAGGCTGTTGTTGCCCCCCCCTCATGTGTGGCAATAGGTTCTATAGGATCCTAAAGAAAAGGTTCCTCATCGTCATTTATTGTTGCCACAGGCAGAATAACAACAGGTGCTGGTGAAAGCATCTAGGCCCCTAGTTGGGTTTCGGTGATTAATGACAATACATGATTACTATGACTAACGTGTGTTTTGCAGATGCAATTAAGTTAGGTCATGGTAATAGTAATTGATTGGGCAATCATGGTTGTCATGCCCCTACGATGGAAATCATTTTGGTTTTCAAATGATGGACGATAAGGTTAAGGATGGACTAGTTCTAAGTGTCGTTTGGTGTTGAAGAGACACTTAGAGTAGTTTATAACTTTGTTTTTCCTTTGGTCGTATGATTAAGGGGGTATGGACGAGTAGCTTGACCTAGGTAAGTCTAGTGGGTTAGGTGTGATGCACACTTATTAAATCTAGCACTAGGTAGCTCCTAAAAAGCCCTTAGATCAATTGAAGCAAACTTTATTCACTTATGATTGTGAGTTGGAAGTGAATGGAGGGTCAAATGTTGACCGGATGCTGGTTCCGATGTGACCAAACGCTGGCACAGAGTCTGGTTAGTTTATTTGATCAAGGTGAAGTCGTCTAGATGTGACCGGACGCTGAGAGTTGAGTGACCGGACGCTGGATGCCAGAGTCTGGTCAACTCCAGTAAGGTTCCAGAGAGGGAGAATCCTAATCGAACATGTCCAGTCAGTGCTGATCGGACGCTGATCAGGTTCCGGCTACTGACCGGACGCTGAGCAGCAAAGTGATCGGACACTGGGTTCGAGAGTTCGGTCAACATCAGTAAGGTTCCAGAGGGCAGTTTTTATGACCGGACGCGTCCGGTCAGTGCTGACCGGATACTGGCCAGTGTCCGGTCATAACTTAAACTGCACAGAGGTGGGTGAACTGATCGGAGCATCCGGTCACCCCGCAGAGGCACATAACAGTTCGTTTTGAATGAGGGGTTATAAATACTTCCTCTATTCACTTAAGGGATCACTTTTGCTCATTCCAACAGCTGAGAAACACCCTTAAGAGTGCCAAAAAGAGCAAGGTCCTAGTGAGGTGATTGAGATTTGAGAATCCAAGAGAGAGACCTCATTAGTGAAAGCAAGAGTAGCAAAGTGTGCATCCACCATTCTCATTAGGCTTATCATGGTCAAGTGAGAGTTCGTGCTTGTTACTCTTGGTGATCGCCATCCCCTAGACGGCTTGGTGGTGATTGAGAGCTTGATGATCATCCGATGGAGCTTGTGGATGACCCAACTCAAGTTGTGAGCGGTTGTGGGTGATTCACCATGACGGAGTGTCGAAGAATCAACCCATAAAGAGCACTTGATCCTCATGCGGATCAAGGAGGAGCTACACCCTTGCACAGGTGCTCTAACGAGGACTAGTGGGGAGTGGTGACTCTCCGATACCTCGGCAAAACATCGCCGTGTTCCTCCTTCTTTCTTTACTTTAAGCATTTACTTTGAGCAATTCAATTCTTGTCTTTACATTCATAGAATTATCATGCTAGAGTAGGATTGGAACATAGATTGCTAAACTTTTGTGCGTTAGAACAATAGAAACACTTTATAGGCACAAGGGGTGAAGTGGGCTAACCATAGAGTTTAATTATTGCAAAGAATTTTAGAATTAGCCCAATTCACCCCCCCCCTCTTGGGCATCTTGATCCTTTCAATTAGTATCAGAGCCTCATGCTCACGTATTTAGACTTAATCATCTAGAAAAAGATGTCTCACGGGGATGGACCTCCTCCTATCTTTGAGGGAGATGATTTTTCTTATTGGAAAATCCACATGGAGGCGTATTTAGAAGCTCTAGATGTTGGAATACTTAGAGCCGTCTCACAAGGATTTCCAAAACCTCAGGATCCCACGCACCTTCAAGGTGATGAAGTGAACTATGAGAAATGGAATGCAAAGGCTCAAAATACCATCTTTAGAGGTCTTTGTAAAGATGTGTTTAATCAGGTGAGGAACCACAAGGACGCCCATGCACTATGGTCGGATATTTGTGCGCTCCATGAGGGAACTAAGAGTGAGCATGAGGAACGCTATCATCTTATTATGAAAAAGCTTAATTCTTTTGAGATACTTCCTAAAGAGAGTGCTAATAAAATGTACTCATGCTTGAATGTTCTTATAGAGGAAGTCAATAGGCTTGGACTTACTCAAATGCAACCATTCCGATGTTGTGAGAAAAAATTTGAGTGTCCTCTCCATTGATAAATATGGGCATGTTATGATCGTGCTTCATCAAGGTGATCTTTCTACCAGCTACACTGACTCAAATCTTGGGAAAGATCAATGACTCATGAGAGTGTACATGCACATCACACCATAAGATGACTCATACTCTACCAAGAAGAAAGACAAAGACTTAGCATTCAAGCTAGCCAAGAGAAGGGCAAAGCAAGAATTGAAGTATGAGAGCTCAAGTGATGATGAAGTTGATGATGACAAGTCTTGCTCTCTATGGTGAGAAGAACCACCAAGATACTAAAGAAGCTCAACAAGAGTGACATCAAGTTCGATGGTAAGAAAAAGAAGTTCTTCACTAGCTCTAGAAGGAAGCCAATCTCTGAGATGGATTGATACAATTATGGAGAACTTGATCATCTAGCACATCAATGCACAAACCCAAGAAAGACAAGTACAAGAATAAGAACAAGGGCAAGAAAGATGACTCAAGTGATGAAAGATGAAAAGAAGAAGAACAAGTCATACAAGAAGAAAGATGGTAAGAAGGACTTCCACAAGAAGAAGAAAAATAGAAAGGCATACATCGTCGGTGATTGGCTCACGGATATTGATTCATCAAGTTGCTCATTCGATGATGATAGTAATAATGAGAAGGTGGCCGCAATTGTGATTGACTCTTCATCATCTTCACTGATATCATCCTCTACATACCTATGCCTTATAAGCAAGGGTGAACAAAAGATATCAAATGATGATGATAGTAGTGGTGATGATCATGCTAACAATGATGATAGTGATAGTGATGATGATGAATATGAATCACCTTCATATGATGATCTTGTTAAATTGCTAAATCAATACACTAAGATCATTAGAAAGACTAGAGCTAAGAATGACAAGCTAGAAGCTAAGAATGATTCTCTTTTATCCAAATATGATATAGCCAAAATGGCTAGTGTTGAGCTTAGAGAAGCAAATGAAGCTATGCCATTCAAACTCAAGGAGCTCAAATCTTCTAAGAAAGAACTTAGAGATAAACATGATAAACTTGAGGGGATGCATAAAGAACTCATCACTAGCCACAATATGCTAAAAGAAGAATATACAACTCTCAAAATAAATTATGATAATCTCGTTATTGTTCAAGAATTTTATCCAATGAGCCACATGATGCTACTAACGATGTTGTTAAGATTGATATAGCTACATCATGTGATGCTTTAATTGTTGAGAGCATTAAGCAAGGATCTAGTAGAAAAGGCAAGCAAGTGGTTGAAACCAACAACTATGATGAGTATGTCAAGCTCAAGCATGATAATAAAAAGCTCAAGAAAGATCTTGAAGAGCTCAAAACCACCAACACTATAGTGCTAGAAACTTTTGATCATGATGGTGATTTGATTCTTGAGAATGAGAAGCTCAAAGAAGAGAACAAGAAACTCAAGGAAGAGAAAAATAATGATGTACTCATGGAAGAAAACAAGAAGCTCAAGTTGAAGAAAGAGCATCTCAAGATTAGATTGAGCAAGTTTACAAGAGACAAGCATCTTCAAAGTGAGCTACTAATGAACACCATCATGAAGATGGATAGAAGTGGCATTGGGTATTTGGCAAACTAAGAGAAGAAGGCTCAAGCTCAACAACAACAATACAAGTCAAAGCCAAAGCCAAAGATGTGTTTTGAGTATGGACAAGAAGGTCACTTTGCCCATGAGTGTCAAACTCTACCACCACAACCCTTGCCCAAGCATGCTAGACCCTTTACTTTCAATGCTTATTACATGCTTAAAAAGGACTCTAGTAAAAAATAAAAGTTATGTTTTTAGGACCTCCCAACAAGAATAGGCCTAAGAAAATTTGGGTTGCAAAGTCACTTGTTGAGAAAGTCAAGGGCCCTCAACAAGTTTGGGTTCCTAAAACTTGATCTCTTATGTGTAGGTGAACTATAAGACCGATGGAAGTCACTAGATGAAGAAGTAGATGGACAAGAAAGAATCACATTTAGAGATAATTCAAGGGGCAAAGTTAAAGAATTGGTAAAGTGGTAATATAAAATGATCATTCAATCTCAAATGTGCTATATGTTACTTCATTGAGCTTTAACTTGCTATCCATTGGACAATTGTGTGATCTTGGCTTTCAATGTCTATTTACCGAGAAGGAAGTGGTTGTATCCAAGAAAGATGATGATCAAGTGATATTCAAGAGATTTAAATACAACAACCTATATCTAGTGGACTTCACCTCCAAAGATGCTAATTTAAAGACTTGCCTATTCATCAAAACAATACTTGGGTGGCTATGGCATAGAAGACTTGCTCATGTTGGGATGAGCTCACTCAAGAGGCTAATGAAGAATGATTTGGTGACAGGGTTGAAGGATGTGAAGTTCGAAAAGGACAAGCTTTGTAGTGCATGTCAAGTCGGCAAACAAGCTGCAAACACTCATCCTACAAAAGCTTTTATATCAACCACAAGAGTGCTAGAGCTCCTTCACATGGACTTATTTACACCAACAGCATACAAAAGTTTGAGAGAAAATCTTTATTATCTTATAATTGTTGATGACTACTCAAGATACACATGGATGTTCTTTCTTCATGACAAATCTGAAGTTGCATCGTGCTTCAAGAAGATTGCTAAGAGAGCTTAAAATAAGTTTAAAGTGAAGCTCAAGAAGATTAGAAGTGATAATAGAAAGGAATTTGACAACACAAATATAGAAGCTTATTGTGATGAAGTTAGGATCAAGCATGAGGTCTTCACAACATATACTCATCAACAAAATGGTGTAGTTGAGAGAAAGAACCGGACATTGATCACACAAGCAAGAACAATGCATGATGAGTACAACACTCCCAAAGCTCTATGGGCGAAAGCTATCAATACTTCATGCTATGCATCCAACCGCCTATTCCTTCAAAAGTGTTTTGGCAAGACACCTTATGAGTTGCTCAATAGGAAGAAGCCGGACGTCTCCTTCTTTATGGTGTTTGGTTGCAAATGCTACATCTACAAGAAGCAGCAACACATAGGAAAGTTTTAAAGATGTTGTGATATTAGTTTTCTTGTTGGTTACTCATCAAAGTCCAAAGCATATAGAGTATTTAATCATGCCACCGGCTTGGTTGAAGAAACATATGATGTGGAATTTCATGAATCTAACAGCTCCCAAGGAGCACATAAGAATCTTGATGATGTAGATGATGAACCATTAAGGGAAGCCATGAAAAATATTCTGGTTGAAGACATCAAGCCTAATGATAATGAAGATGATGTACAAGTGATCAATCTATCTTCTTCATCAAATATGCCATAAGATGGTGATAAAGATGGGAGAGTAGAAAATGAAAACACTCATGTCTCCCATGAGCAAATGGTGGTACAAGCATAAGATGTTGATGCTCCACAACCTCCCCCTCAAATGGTTGATAGAAGAAATTTACCTCTACTACAAACTCATCCATAAGATCTCATCATAGGAAGTCCATCAAAGGAAGTAATGACTCGCTCTCAAAAGCTTGCTTTGTTTATTAAACATCACTCTTTTGTCTCTTGCTTTGAGCCTACTAAGATAGAAGAAGCTCTTCAAGATCTAGATTAGATAAATGCCATGCATGAAGAGTTGAACAACTTCACCCACAATGAAGTTTGGACTCTTGAAGAGCGACCACAAGGTGCAAGAGTCATTGAAACAAAGTGAGTATTCCACAACAAGCAAGATGATCAAGGCATTGTTGTGAGAAACAAGGCAAGACTAGTTGCAAAAGGGTTCTCTCAAGTCGAAGAGTTGGATTTTGGAGAGACCTTTGCACCGGTTACAAGACTAGATGCCATTCGTATCTTCCTTGCATATGCATCACATCATGAAATTAAACTATATCAAATGGATGTGAAAAGTGCATTTTTAAATGGTTTTATAAATGAACTAGTCTATATTGATCAACCTCCCGTGTTTGAAGACCCTAGATATCCTAATAATATTTATAGGTTGTCCAAGGCGCTATATGGGCTTAAGCAAGCCCCAAGAGCTTGGTATGAGTGTCTTCGGGACTTCCTCATTGAGAAGGGCTTCACCATTGAGAAGGTCGACACTACACTATTCACCAAGAAGCTTGATGGATATATCTTCATTTGTCAAGTGTATGTTGATGATATCATCTTTGGATCATCAAATGAAGATTCTTGCAAAGAGTTTGGTGAGTTGATATCGAAGGAGTTCGAGATGTGGGAGCATACATTCTTTTTTGGTTTTTCAAGGCAAGCAAATGAGAGAAGGGATTTTCATCTCTCAAGAGAAATATACTAATGATATTCTCAAGATATTCAAAATAGATGAATGTAAGCCAATCAAGACACCAATACCAACTAATGGATATCTCGACCTAGATGAGGAAGGTAACACGATTGATCAAACTCTTTGCCGCTCTATGATTGGTAGCTTGTTATATTTAACCACATCTAGACCCAACATCATGTTTAGTGTGTGTATATGTGCTAGATTTTAAGTTAATCCTAAGAAAAGTCATTTGATTGCTGTAAAAAGAATCCTTAGGTATCTTAAGCACACACCAAGCATTGGCCTTTGGTATCCCAAATAAGCTATATTTGAATTAGTTGGCTATTCTTATTCGGATTTTGCCGGTTGCAAAGTGGATAGAAAAAGCACATCCAAAGGGTGCCATTTGCTTGATAGATCACTTGTGTCTTGGTCCTTCAAGAAGCAAAATAGTATGGCTTTATCCATCGCTGAAGCAGAATACATTGCCGCGAGTGCTTGTTGTGCATAAATACTTTACATGAAGCAAACTTTGCTAAACTATGGTGTAGTTCTAGAAAAGGTACCACTTTTGTGTGACAAATGAGAGTGCGGTAAAACTTGCTAATAATTTGGTTTAACAATCTCGCACCAAGCACATAGATATTCGCCATCACTTTCTTAGAGATCATGTTGCTAAGAATGATATTTCACTAGAAGGTATAAGGACCGAGGATCAATTGACGGATATCTTCACTAAACCGCTAGATGAGGCAATATTTTGTAGGTTGAGGAATGAGCTCAATGTGCTTGATTTTAACAACTTCACTAGAAAATGAGCTTGTGTTGTCCCTTGTATTGCATTGTAATATACAACATGTTTACTTTGTGGTAATGCACTTAGGGATAGTCTAACATGGTTAAGATAACCGCCGAAAGGCATGTGAAGAAGCTTAACCTTGGATCAAACTTAACAAGCAACTAGAATTATTTTCAAGTATTGCATTGCATATACATGAATGTTGTTTTGTCGTTTCTCTTCAATCACCATTTTATTGCCTATTCTCTTAAAAAGAATTATAGCCTAAAGCAAAATATTTTTGAAAATTTTGAGGGTTTGAGAGAGGTCACTCACATCAGTCCCAATTGGTGTTTATTTGGATCTTATTGAAGTTAGGACTCGATTGGAAACAGGCGGCTCGAAGGACTTTGAAGAATTGCTGAAAAGGAGTGACCGGATGCTGGACTCTGCTCTCCTATGTCTGGTCAATTCACAGGAGGTGAACCTTTGCTGTGAAAGAGTGACCGGACGCTGGAACAATGTTGTCCCTACGTCCAGTCAGAAGGTGATCCTGCGTCCGGTCAAGCGAAGAAGACGAAGACAGGATCGACCGGACTCTGGCTGTGTCCGGTCATGGTCGATGGTGATCGGACGCGTCCGGTCGTGACTCCAGGGGATTTGGACCTCTCTAGAGTCGACCAGACTCTGGGTGGCAACGTCCGGTCGTTGCCACTAGAGCGTCTAGTTAGTAGTAACCATGCGGGATCCGGATTCTTCTATGTTTCCTTTTCAATTCCGTTTGGGGGGCCACCATATAAGCCAACCGCCGTATGCGCCGCCTGACCTAACCCACGTCCACGCTGACATCGCCGCCACGCCACCACCACGCCACGCTCCTATGCCCTAGCTGCATGGCCGTGCCATCTTCTCCCGCGCTGCTCCCACGCCGTCACACCACCACACCCGCGCTACTCCCATGCCGCCGCACCTCCGCGCCCGCATCATGCCCTGCACCAACGCCACTATGCCTCACCTCACTAGCAAGTGCCTATGCCCTAGCGCCATTGCCTCACCGTGCCATCATTGTGCCGCCATCAGCTGCATTTCCACGCCCAATCCACTATCGTGCCAGCAACCAGCCCAAATCGACGCGCCGCATTGTCTCGCCGGAACCCTAACCCTAGGCGTTTATCTGGTGGTTCCCTGATTCATTCCTCTTCTCATCGATTCACCAGTTCATCAGGTAGCAAGCCCTCGATTCAATTTCGTACCTAATGCTTGCTTCTTAGGGTTTCGTATCTTTAGATGTATATTTAAATTATTCATATACATCATGTCTATTACATCGTGCATCAAGTCGGTGTTGTTGAGGTCTCATTGGTAGTTGTCAGTCAACTCGGGGCCAAGCTCGCGAGTATAGATCGAGGCCAAGCCTTGGAAGTGTTAGTGATAGTTGTTTCTTGTCCGAGGCAGCAGATCATTCTAGATGGCACGTGTCAAGAACATCGAAGGTGGTCCAGGTGATGAGGCACTTAGGGTTTCATCAATTCACCAAAACTAAACTAGAGCTTTTAACCTATACCACAGACAGACCCCGCTCTACTTGCTATACTTGAGCGGATGAGACAGGATCAGGCTCGCTAGGCTCAGAAGACCGCTGCTATATTTGCATAGTTCTAGGCCAGACAAGATGAGTTTTAGTGATGGCAGCAGGTGATCCAACAGCAGCAACAGGCTATACAGCAGTAGCAGTAGGCCATGCATCAGCAGCAGCTCCTTATGCAGCAGCAGTTACTCAGATTTATGCAGCATATAGTTACTGCTATTGGGGCTCCACCACCACTAGCCTTCACCCTAGATTGGCTAGCCTGCCACTACTTCTATGACTCTAGCTTTATAGCCTAGTGGGCTTCAGAGTCAAGGACCGCCAGTGACACAGTTTCCTTCACCTATAGAGCAGGTGTCCCAGTGGTTTGCCTCACCAGTGCCAGCCCCGTAGTTCACACCTCTTTAGACAGGGCTTCACACCGGCTCAGACTTCCTCACTGCTTGTGCTAGATACCTCAGTCTCTAGGAGCCTTGGTGTGACCTTTAGTCAGTTGACAGGGCAGCCTACTCTACTATATCTATATGTCCCTAGTCCTTCCACAGTTGCACCTATTACTGGGACTATAGAGGCGCTCCCTTCTTCAGTTACATCATCAGAGCCGCTATAGTTATACCTATAGAGTCATAGGCCACACTAGTCCCTAATCCGACCTAGATCGCTTCAGCATCGCTTCCACCTATAGAGGGTCATACAGCTTAGAGCTTAGGATCATATGATGATGGCACACAGTTCTAGCTCGCTCCTCGCACCTCAGCGCCCGACTCGTCCGCTATAGCCCCGCCGACCGACCCTTAGGTTTTGGTGTTTGACGCCAAAGGAGGAGAGGGATCGAGTATGTTAGATTTAGGGGAGCGATACATTTAAGGGGAGTCTATCTATTATATTTGATTTTTATGTGTGATACACTATTATGCATTCATGTGTTTACTTTCATACATCGAACTATATTTATGTAATAGTGATATCTATGTAATCGTGATATTCATGTGATATGTGACATATGTGCTCTCTATTTTGAATTATTTATATATCATATCACTTGTGTTATGCTCATTTGCTTTGCTTCTGTGTTTAACTCCGATACAAATAAGTTTTATTACTTGTACTCATGCTTATTTCATATCTATTGAGTACATCATGTTGGCTTAGGTTATATAAGCTTGCCTATCTATTTCGTTCTTATTGTCAAAAGCTTATATGAACCAAGCATGTTGATAACCTCATCTCTTTTACATACTCGAGGTGGTATTGTCATCAATCACCAAAAAGGGGAAGATTGAAAGCATCTAGGCCCCTAGTTAGGTTTTGGTGATTAATGACAATACGTGATTATTATGACTAACATGTGTTTTGTAAATGCAATTAAGTTAGGTCATGCTAATGGCAATTGATTGGACAATCATGGTTGTGATGCCCCTATGATGGAAATCATTTTGGTTTTTAAAGGATGGACGATAAGGTTAAGGATGGACTAGTTCTAAGTATCGTTTGGTGTTGAAGAGACACTTAGAGTAGGTTAGGACTTTGTTTTTCCTTTAGCCGTACTATTAAGGGGGGTATGGATGGGTAGCTTGACCTAGGTGAGTCTAGTGGGTTAGGTGTGGTGGACACTTGTTAAATCTAGCACTAGGTAGCTCCTAAAAATCCTTTAGATCAATTGGAGCAAACTTCATTCACTTATGATTGCAAGTTGGAAGTGAATGGAGGGTCAAATGTTGACCGAACGCTGGTTTCGGTGTGACCGAACGCTGGCGCAGAGTCCAGTAGGTTCATTTGATCAAGGTGAAGTCATCTGGATGTGACCGGACACTAAGAGGTGAGTGATCAGACGCTGGGTGCCAGAGTCCGGTCAACTCCAGTAAGCTTCTAGAGAGGGAGAATCCTGATCGGACACGTCCGGTCAGTGCTGATCGAACGCTGATCAGGTTCTAGCTACAGACCGGACGCTGAGCAGCAAAGTGACCGGACACTGGGTTTCAGAGTCCAGTCAACATTAGTATGGTTTCAGAGGGCAGTTTTTGTGACCAAACACGTCCGGTCAGTGCTGACCGGACGCTGGCCAGTGTTCGGTCACAACTTAAACTGCACAAAGGCGGGTGAACTGACCGGAGTGTTCGGTCACCCCGCAGATACATATAACGGTTCGTTTTGAATGAGGGGTTATAAATACTTCCTCTATTCATTCAAGGGATCACTTTTGCTCACTCCAATAACTGAGAAACACCCTTGAGAGTGCCAAGAAGAGCAAGGTCCTAGTGAGGTGATTGAGATTTGAGAATCCAAGAGAGAGACCTCATTAGTGAAAGTAAGAGTAGCAAAGTGTGCATCCACCCTTCTCATTTGGCTTGTCATGGTCAAGTGAGAGTTCGTGCTTATTACTCTTGGTAATCGCCATCACCTAGATGGCTTGGTTAAGTGAGGGTTTAATTATTGTAAAGAATTTTAGAATTAGCCCAATTGACCCTCCTCTCTTGGGTATCTTGATCCTTTTAGCTGGCACCACAGTATATTGCATTATCGGTGCATCGATTGCAGGTAGTGAGAAGAATGACTCATGAATCATCGGAGTGGGCACATACACCCGCTTCTCTTCAAGGTCAATTTCTTGAGCTACCATGCTCCCCCTCATTATTTTATCCTCTAGGAAGACAGCATGTTTCATTTCTATAAACTTTCTATGTCTCTCTAGACAGTAGAAACGAAAACCTTTTGACTTTTCTGAGTAGCCAATGAAATAGAAACTTACTATTTTAGGATCTAGCTTCCCAATGTTTGGGTTAAATACTTTAGCCTCAGTAGGACTCCCCCACATACGTAAGTGGTTTAGTGAGGGCACTCTTCCTGTCTAAAACTCATACGGTGTTTTGGGCACCGACTTACTTGGTACTCTATTGAGAATATGAATGGTGGTTTTTAACGCCACCATCCACAGGCTCAACGATAAGGTAGAGTAACTTAACATACCATGCACCATATCCATCAGGGTACGATTGCGTCTTTCGGCTACTCCATTCCGCTGAGGTTCGCCCGACATAGAATACTGGGCTACTATGCCATTCTCCTGTAAGAACCTTGCAAAAGGTCCAAGAACTTGGTCATATGAGGTATGCCGACCGTAGTACTCCCCATGATCGGACGTGACTATCTTAATCTTTAAATTGTGTTAGCTTTCAACTTCTGCCTTAAATATCTTAATTTTATCCAATGCTTTTGTTCTTTCTTTGATTGGATAAATGTAGCCATAATGGGAGTGATCATTTGTGAATGTTATGAACAAATCATAACCATCCACAGTCTTTACAGGAAACGGACCACAGATGTCTGTGTGAATAATCTGTAAAATTTCTACGCTTCGTTTGATATATTTCTTAATTTTCTTTACATACTTTCCTTTTATGCATTCTCTGCATTGTTCTAAATTTAAGAACTCTAATAGAGGAAGAATATCATTCTTAACTAGTCTTTCTATTCTTTTCCTCGAAATATGGCCTAAACGATAGTGTCATAATTTCGACGACGCATTATGAGCTCTCTTTCATTTTCTGTTTACATCCACAAACGAGGATACATTCTCATTATCGCACGCAACGTTCCCATCATTGTATACAACATTCCCATCATCACGTAGTGATAACAAATAGTATGTGCTCTCTTATGCCACCATTTTCAGAGTACCTCTCTGTCACTAGCTGCTTTATCAGCTAGATAACATATGTCTTTGAAGAGCTAGTAAATTGACTCTTTATTCTATCAAGGTACTCGGTGACCGTGTCACACTTTGGGAGTGAGCCCACAATTGCAGGCTCAATCATTTTTTTATCACAATCAAACATTTCTTGTTGGCAGTGACCTACTTCCTATGCTCAAGGTCATAGGACATCTTTTGGGATTCAAAATCCCTCTCTTTAGTTGCCCAAGTGGCATCAGCCTCGTTTGTCTCCCTCACCGGTGCCACATGCTCAGTGGAACATGGTGAGGTGACTACTCAGTCCACCTCAGCCAAGATGAAGGTCAGGTCAGTCTTTTTCTTAACATAAAAAAATAACAACAATTGCATGCCTTGATTCCAACGTAGTCAAAATTAAAACATATAACTGTTCTTATACACTAATTCTATATCATAGTTGGGCAGAAATAGAATTAATGCATAAAATCATTAAAATTATGATATTGTTATTAACAACGTTGGTAAGAAAATAACAACATCATAATCATGTCAAAATCTCTTTTACTCCAATTAAATATCACGTTGGTTCAAAATAACTGGAGAATAAACAATTTCTTTAGTAGCGGAAACATGAAAAAATACATTATCTATTTTTCAGAAGCATTAAACTTTTCTCAAATATTCTCCGAAAAATTATCCCGTTGGTTCAAATTTTAACAGAGATATTAAACTAGACAAAATTCATCGAAATTTGCTTCTAAAAATTAAATAAACTCAGAACTTTATTTACTGTTCATTGTGGCCTGGCCTTCTGCTACAGTACCATCCCAGCAACAACAGTGTGCGGCCCGGTTGCGCAAGCGTGGCCCAGCGTGAAACTCTGGCCCAGCAGCCACGAGCGCGCGGGTCCCCGCACCCAGGCCGCAACCTGGGCCTAGGCCGGGAATTCGGCCCACACGTGCGCGCCCCGCACCGCTCCGCCTGGGCCATAAGCCGGCCCTATCATCATCGCCCGTCCGTTCCGATCGATCGGTCGAGCGCGCCGATAGGGTGAACAAAAACTCCACCCCCGCCCCGGCCTGCCTCCCCAAACCCTAGAACCGCATTTTCACTCTCTACCTCTCTCTCTTCGCTCTCTCACGCTGAGTCTACACCGAGCGAGAGCCATTGCGCCGGCGTGAGCGCTCCCCAGCGAGTGAGCGCACCGTCATCGAGCGGCCAGGCCACGGCGCCCCCTTGACCGAGCCTGGGCAAAATAGCTCCCCCGATTTGGCCTTCTTCTCCCACGCCAACAAAGGGTCAGCCCAACGCATGGCGAGGTTGGTCCCTTTCCTCTTCTTTCACATCCCCTTCTTCTTTTGAATTTGGATTCTACTTCTCTTATCCGAACCGGTGTTGGAGATTAGGGTTTAGATCTAGGGTTAGGGTTCGGAATCAGACCCACTGTTTTTCTTCCCCAGAGTGTCTTCACGGGTTTAGGGTTTGACTTTGATTCTCTTCTAGGCCGAATCCTTCTTCTTTTATTCTTTCCTTCACCTAGTTAGAGTTAGGGTCAGGGAACCCCTTCTGTCTGCTCAGATCCAAAAGGATCTAATTCATTCTTTCCTTTTCTAATTGTTTCTAGCCCCTGCTGAGATCTACCCTTACTCTTCTCTTCTCAGATCCAAACAGGGTCTGTTCTTTTCTTGCCGTGCACCGACGAAGACAGCGGCGCAGCACCTTTCCCCGCGCGGTGGCGGTGGCGACCGGTAGTCAGTGACGCCCGCCACCCTCCTGGTCTCTTTTCTATTTTCTTTTACCCGGTTAGGGTTAGGGTTTCAATCCAAACCGGATCGAACCCTCTGAGCTTTTCTTCGATTTCTTTTTAATTCTCTATCCCATACTAGATCTACACACTGTTAACCTGGCTCTAGTACCATTGCTGGAAAACACAGTGCCTCTAAAACGTAGATCAGGGGTAAGCATCTTACTTAGATGGGAAAACTGTTGATGTACCTCGCCCTAGGTCATCATTCGGTCCATGGCGCCGCAGCGGCTTGGACGCCGGTGTCGTGGCAGCTCGGCGCAGTGGAGTCCAACGTAGTGGTGGCGAGGTCTAGTGGCGATGCAGAGGCAACGGTGAGGTTGGTGGCAGCGAAGTCAGTGGGTCTTTCCGTCGCTGGCAACACCCTCTTTAGATCGGGTTAGGTTTTCTGTTGGTGAGTCACGACGGCTCCGGTCAACCTCGTTGTTAGAGCCCTGACCCCCACCTCTCTTTATAGTGTTGTACGACAGGGGCCCACCAACTATATTAAGGTTGGGTGTCCCTGATCAGGGTGCAGATCCAAGGTCCCAATAGGGCGCCGGGTGGAGATCAACTAACAGCTTCTAGCGTTCTAATTCTTGTTTTTATCTTGAACTTGCTACAATACTTTGTACTATTTTTCCGTTCATACCTCATGCCGAAAAAAAATGTTTGGGGTAAGATGCCAGCCTGTGCTCAGGCGCCCAGCCCATGCGGGCAAACTCACCCATTAGTCCATTACGAAACGGCGGGCCGGCCCACCACTCAACGGCCCCGAAGTTGGCAGGGGCAACCTGTTGATTCGCTCCACGAGAATACTAGTAGAGTGACAAGATCACAGTCGAGTTCTGCCTGGATGGAGTTTAGGCTGAGCTGAAACTGTTCAAAGAATAGGAGGAACGACTCGTGTTGATCCAAGTTACCAGTACACTCGTTCCTATTTTTCCTTTGCACTTTGGTGCTAAGACTAAGAGAGAGGAGAGTGGAAACAGTGGCTTGGATAGCGGCAGCCACTAGCGAACAAGACCTGGCCGTGACCGCAGGCACCACTACTCGAAAGGGAGAAACGGCCATGAGCAAAGCTCCACGCGCGGACAAGGCCTCCAGCTCAGCACGCCACCAAAAGGCCTGCATCCGTAGCGATCAGCGCAGGAGCGACGAGGCGAGAGCGCGGCAGAAAAGCAGGCGCTAGCGGGCCACCCACATCGAACGGCACGGCACGGCGGCCCAGAACCGCTGGCTGGAGGCGCGGCGAAAGCTAGAGGCCAGCCGGGCAGCCACCAGCCAGTTCACCGCGGCCGCGACAGCCTGCTGCCCCGGGATCAGCGCTCGTGCAGATGGTCCAAAAGCGCGCGCCGGAGGGCGAGAAGGGAACGAACGGTTGTTTGGCGCCGCTGGGGGCCCGCCCTGTCCCCTCCTTGTCCGCCACGGCCTGGCCGTTAGGGCACTGCCAATGCTAGAAACTACGTATAGTTTCTATACCTATTAATTTTTATAGACACTATGTATAGAAACCATGGTTTCAATGGATAGTTTCTACAGAACAACTTTTTATCCAATCACGTACACTTTCTCTCTATTCTTTACCAATCACATCCCTTCGTGTCTTGGTTCTCGTGTAGACATGGTTTCTAACTTAGACCCGGTTTCTATGATTTTTGTTCTCTCTCTTCAATAACTACCTTGCCACATCAACAAAATGCTTAGGTGACAGTACAATTAATGCCCATAGAAACTATAGTGGTTTCTGCATTGGGAGTGCCCTTAGCTAGTTTGCGATGCGGCGTGTGGTTCGTCGCTGTCCCGACCCAGAGGCCCAGACACCGCATTCACGCCGCTGACCGGCCGGCCATTACCAACGCCTAGTTTCATCACATGCTGCTTTTAGTCGCACTCTTCACTGTTTTTATAAGTTGTACTTTTTAAATTAATAAATATTATTTTTTTATAATAAATCTGTCAATGGTACTTTCAGCTATAACTTATCGAGCAAACCGACTGCTGACGACACTCCGTCACTGTGACCGTCCATCCGTCCATGGACCATGGTGAAAAGGCTAGGCAGCCACAGCCAGCCATTGGATTGGAGGGAGGAAATCAGGAAAGAGAGTGCCCTCCGTTCGTTTCGTCGCCTCAACGGCCGGCTCGGCAATCAATCCCGCATTGAAGCGCGGACGTTACATGTCTCGGTTCCTGGGTTTCCAGCTGAGCGGAGCCTGCCATGCGGTTGCACGGCGGCCATCTGAATTCACTCAATAGAACGGAGGCTCGTCATCCGCCCGCCTCATCGGCGCCTTCCTCGCCCATCCATCCCTCCCATAGTCCCATGGCGCGGCAATCGGCATGGTCCCTCCCGTCCTGAGCTCCCAGTTCGTTGTGTGCGTCGATCCCCCTAAATTGCCGGCGCTCTCGCGCGCCACAGCGTCGCACAATCAATGGCAACCAACTGAATCCCCTCGAGTTCGCGGAGTTGGTTGTACACGCACCTACCTTATCAGTTCTGCTGCCGCCTTGTCAGATCCGAATGCATCTTGTCCGATCAGCTGGCGCTGGCAGCGCCCACCCACGTTTTGGTTTTGATTTGAACCAAGGGCTCGCTGGTGGTCATGGAGACATGGACCGGGCGTCCGGGCCAGATTTGCACAGTTGTTAGGCGAGCGCGAGACACTTTACATTGCATGCGTGGATAGGAAGATCTCGCTCGCTGCCAAATGCCAAATGCCAAATGCCAAACGCGTGTGCTATCATTGTTTGACGCAACGGGAGGGATGGAAGTGGCGCCCGGATTCGGGTAATCTGATGGGTCAGACAGGCGACGTAACATACAATCCTCGCGCAGGCGCATCACAGTCACAGGCTCACAGCGGCGTTAGGCAAACACGCATTTACAGTGGAGAAGGCGTGAGCGAGAGCTGGGTAGATCGAAGATGAATCAGGGAGACGTTGGACTAGTGCAGCTAGGTACAGTACTCAGATGTGATTTGTACTGTACTCCCTCCATACAAGAAATAATAAAATTCTAGCACTGTGTCATGGTTTTTATCTTAAGTTCAATCGGTTATATAGATAAAAATATATCAAAATTAATGATATTAAATAAATATCATTAGAATAATTAAGAAATGTATTTTTATAATAAATTATTTTAGAACCATAAATATAAATAATATTTACTAGAAATTTGGTTAAATGTGAACTACTTTTTGTTGACACGTAATACATAGTTACATTCTTTCGTGGGCCCAGCGAGCAGGAGAAAAACATCCAGCATTTCTTTGATGCGCAGCGCATACTAGGCCATATAGGGCTGTGGGACCTATGCGGCCACGGCACACTGCTCAAACCGTACGTAGTACAGTACTACAACGCTTCACTGCTGCCGGTGCAAGTTGCGCAGCTCCCAATAAAGAGAGATAGCTGCTCATCATACATGTCGTCACAGTCCTCCTCGCCAAGCTCCCCAATTCCACACCCTGCGCATGAAAAGCTGCCCTCCTTTCCAGCCCATTTGAAAGCTAGCTAGGGAGGGACAGAGAGCGAAGAACAGGGAGCGCGCGGTGTGCGGAGCAGAGCAGAGCAAGCAGCGGAGATCAGTGCCGCCCGATGGCTTGTTCCTTCCTATTCCTAGCCTTCCTGGCGGCGGCGGCGTGTCTGTCAGCTGCTGCCGCCACGGGCAAGCTTGTTCCCCCGTCGGAGACGTCGTCCCTCTCCTTCGGGGAGGGCTACACGCAGCTGTTCGGGGACTCCAACCTCGCGCTCCACGGCGGGGGCAAGAGGGTGCACATCTCCCTCGACGAGCGGACAGGTGGGTCTCCGGCTTTGCTGTTCTGTTCTGTTGTCGCCCGATCGATGGCAATGGCAAGCCGTGTTTCGTGTTGTTCCTGCTCTGTTCGTGAACCTCATCGTTGCTTGCTCTGCTCCGTTGCGCGCAGGCGCCGGGTTCGCGTCGCAGGCCGCGTACCTCCACGGGAGCTTCAGCGCCCGCATCAAGCTGCCCGCCGACCACACCGCCGGCGTCGTCGTCGCCTTCTACGTGAGCAACCCCCCACACTGCACAAGCCTGATCTGGCACACGAACCAATGCGATGTTTTGTATTTGACGAACCCGGCTGTGTGGGTGATGGCGTGATGCGATGCAATGCAGCTGTCCAACGGGGACGTGTACGAGCGGACGCACGACGAGCTGGACTTCGAGTTCCTCGGGAACGTGCGGGGCAGGGAGTGGCGGGTGCAGACCAACGTGTACGGTAACGGCAGCACGGCGGTCGGACGGGAGGAGCGCTACGGCCTCTGGTTCGACCCCACGGAGGACTTCCACCGCTACGCCATCCACTGGAGCCGCCACAGGATCATGTAAGAAGAACCGCCCTGAAACTGTTTTACATGATAATGTTTTCTACAGTACGTACTAGCACGTATCAGGATGTATATGGTTGCAAATCTGGAACACAGTTTTGAGGTGATCTGGCTGTCCTTGGGCTTGGGAGACAAGTAAATAAAAGGCAGAATAGCTATTTTGGTCTCTCAACTATTTCTCGAGGCTCAGTTTCGTCCTTAAACTTTTGAAACGACCGTTTTAGTAGTCAAACTTTACTTTTAGGCTCAATTTCATCCTAAAAATATGAAGATGATCGTTTTAGTCCTCGAACTTTGCATTTTGGGTTCAATTTCATTTATAAACTATCAAAGTGTATTTTGTTCTTTAAACTTTTATTTTCAACGCAACGTTGTCTGCATTCTACGTGGAACGCTGTACTGTTGCACCTAGTTAGCTCCACACTACCAACGATTAGAGATAGAAAAATAATATTCATCAAAAAATTCTTTCGCGGCCATTAATAATTCCAAAATGTTATTTTTAGTGTTACCTTATAATGATACCATTTATATATATCCGATTACATGATATTACGGAAGCAATTACAGTTGCATCGAACACTATTTATTCATTAAGAATACATGGATATATTGAAACAATAGCAGATCTATAATTTTGATAATTTATGGATGAAATTGTACCTAAAATATAAGGTTCTCTTTTTTAATAGACAAAATTGAGTTGAAAATAAAAGTTAAATGCACTTTGATAGTTTATGGATGAAATTGATCCCAAAATGCAAAGTTTGAGGACTAAAGCGATCATCTTCATAGTTGTAGGATGAAATTGATCATAAAACTAAAGTTTGAGGACTTAAACGGCTGTTTCGAAAGTTTAGGAATAAAATTGAGTCTCGAGTAATAGTTGAGGACCAAAATGGCTATTGTGTGTGACAGAATCGCCCAATTTATACAAGATCAAGTACGGTTGTCCCCGCTAACACGTTGACACACCCATACTTTCACTCATATAAACCCGGTAGTCCGTCGAGTGTCCCGAAAGACCTCGGTAAATCAACATCACAACCAAGATCGCGTGATTAAACAAATACACATCACATACATCGAGTTGCAGCGGAAATAATATTACAAAGGGGTTAACAACTAATAGTACAAGTTTGGGTTTCAAAACCGCTTAGTGAAAACAACATAGCTTTCAAATGATTACATTAATATAAGTTCCAAATATAGTGCTAGCATAAGTGACATCATCCGACAAAAGCATATAGATGAGAAGTAAGTATAGAATCACCGAGCCCACCGGCGGTTAGCCACCATCATCAACAGGTCGAGAACATCACCTGCAACAAGGTGGGATAAACCCTGAGTACTCGAATGTACTCAGCCAGACTTATCCGTCGTAAACCAGAAATAAAGTGACACCAAGGATTATGCATGGCTTTCTTTAGGGGGCTAGCTGACTTGTTTGCGAAAAGCATAAGCTATCATGAAGAAACCATTTTTAAGTACTTTGCATCATCTTTATTATGACCTATCCATCTAGGTAAGCACCTGTACTATAGCAATCACTTGATTAACCAATAACATCCAGTTACCAATTTAGATTTAGCATATCCCATATCATCCAGATAACCATCATTGTTCCATAATAATTACTACGATGCAGTAACTCGAGTCAAGTGCTCACTATCCAGGAGCGATGGCGATTCGAATCGATTCCTAACCAGCTGGTGATTTATTCCTTACACAAACCTCACTCACCCGCTAAAGTGAGATATTGATCACCGAGTCAACTTTCCAGGAATCTCGAGTTTGCCAGGAACCACATGTACCCGGGGGCCGACCGACTGCACTTTGGCCTTATCATCCCGCCCCCGTGTCCTACCACACCTGCTCCGGCACAGTGCGTTGCGGGCAATCTGCTCGGCCCGAAAAATCTCCCAGCTTCGCGGTCGGAAGGTACTTTATCCGGCCAGCTAAATGTAAGGCATGCGTTCAACATGACTCAAGGCCCAACAACGGTCGGTCCTTAATCGACACAGACGGAAACTAACAGCACCCCAGAACCCTGTCTGGTTGCCTCCAACTTTTTCCGTTCGGTCTCCAATTATCCATCACACATGGTTAATTCCAGGATATCATTCTTTCCATAGCTAAATTCTTCCAGTAACCACCTATCAATGTAGGTGACCGGATATCACCGATCGCTACCGGTCTAAGCAAGGCTAAGCAGTTATTCGATCCTGACCTAACAGGGTAAAAAGGTAATAAGGTAGGCAAGGATAGTAATAAATGCATCAACGGTTTCAATCAACTCCTACAACTTAATGCAACAATATATAACTCATATATAGAAAGAATTGCTTTTATAAATTAGGAGACATATAATGCTCCGGGGCTTGCCTGGGATCCGACATAAGTCAGTTCAGTTAGCTTGCACCGTCCTGGTGACGTCTCCGGTCCTAGCACTCGCTTAGTCCTTCCATCTTCGGGAGAGATCCATCAAACACCGTCTTCGGGTTTGGCTCCAACATCACATCCTTCACGTGGTTCATCTAGCGTACCTAGATGAGATGCAATATGCATGTGTATGAATGTGATGAATGGTAACACAAGATGCATCACACATAAGCATTTAAGACAAACACAAGATTATGCAAGACATAGACACCGATAGCTATTTAACTAACATCACACAACTAACTATAGAGAGCAAGCACATCAAGCATGACACAAGTTTAACAAGGTCACCAGTATCATAACTTGATCACCAACAAAGCCACACTTAGCAATATACAAGCAAACAACTATAATTGGAATCTGTCAATTTCTGGATATGCAAACAGCAGCTACAAGATTTAGCTATAACTGGAGTTACACAAATCCAAATGACTTGCAAGAAGACATTATGGAAAGCTTATGAATTTTTCTACAATTCATATTAAATCATCTTAGCATAATTCTCAAGTTAACTAAGTCAAATATATCCATTTACAGAAACTGGTCTACAATTGACAGAAAACAGCCATTTCTGAAACCCAACTTTAAACAGCTATAACTCTTAAACCACAAAGCCAAATACCACCAAATTTTAACAGCAGCTAGATACATGAATTATCTACAACTTTTGTATAAACAAGTTTCACAACAAAGCACATTATCATAAAGAACTTTGCTAGGTTCCCAGATCTGTCCATAAACCATATCGGCAAGAAATTAATTATTAACTTATGTTGCAAATACATAATTGGGCAAAACCAACTTTACCAACATGTCACACATGACTAAAGAACACCAGAAAACCTAGTGTCCATGACCAAATAAATTCTTTTAATGCATTTCTTAATTTATTTTAGATAACAAGGTGACTTAATGAACATATACCAAAAGTGCACAATAACTTCTACAAAAATTACAGTGGCTCACATATCCTCTCAATAGTCTACTGTACAAATTTCAATCCATTTGGATATGTATAGCAACCTCGATGAAAAAGACAAGTTGCTAAAGCAAGAATTCATGTGAGAGCAAGATAAACCAATAACTCACTCATACTTCATCCAATACTCATGAAATTTTTACCACACATCAACTATCATATGAGTAGCATGCCACAAAAATTTCACTTCATTTGGAGCCCTAGATCTACAGTTATGAAAAATAACAAATTCAACTAGCATTACAACCTTACTGCACAAATCTATTTTTACTGTAAAATATTTAAACTAAAACATGCCATATTATAGATCCACTGCACAGACAATTTCACAAGGATTCCAAAAAGTCCTCATTTACTATTTTACGAATTTTCTACGATTTACTATGAATTTCCAAAGTTCCTGCAAAATAATTACAAACCAGTCCTTACGGTACTATTCACATGAGTCACTGACTTCGCAGTTAGGACCCTGAACTTCGTCGAATTCTTGTAGGAGGTCCCTGACGGGATTTTGAGCAGGGGAGGCCGTCGGAGCTCGCGGAATCCGGCCGGAGAAGGCACGTCGTTGGCGGCTGAGGGGCGGGGGAGCACTAGGGGGCCCCTACGCACCCGCCGGAGGCCTCGGCTCGGCCCGAGGTGGCCCACGGCGGCTTGGCCACGCGCGGGCGGCGGCTGCAGCGGCGGCGGCCGGAGCTTCCATGGCCACGGTGGCGGTTTGCGACGGCGAGCACGAGCACGACGTGAAGGAGATGGCGGCGAAGCTGCTGGTAGTCCTCAGGAGGAGTGGAGAGGCGCGGAGTAGCGGGAACGCAGTGACCGCGGAGCTCGGCGGCGGCGTCCATGGCGGGCGCGCTCTGGCGCGCGCGTGCAGCGCAGAGGGCGAGGGAGGAGGAGAGCAGGGAGGAGTGGGGAGCGTCTGGGATAGCTCGGCCTCCATTATGGAGCAGCAGGGGCGCGGCAGGGCGGCCGGGACACGCGGCGAGGAGGTGGGCGCGTGGTGTCCATGCGCGGCGACCACGTCGGCAAGCGGTCGAACAGGTGGCGGGCACCGGTGAGGGCGACGTGGGGAACCAATTTGGGCCACTTCCAGGCCGAATCAGTCCTTGGGCCAAAAATGAAGTTTGTAGCCCACGAACTGCTCTTCATTTTTCATTTAGAGACCAAGGTCATTAGAGCTCTTCAACAGCGGGTAATTAGGCCACAAACTGTCAGTGTCAGCGCCTTGATAATGGTCACGGAAATTCACTTTCGGAGGTCAAAACTCGGTCAAACTCAGTGCAACTTTTTGCATGCTCTTCTCCATAGTATAACCTTCAACTTCTCTTTTTGGACCAACTCAAGTTGCTTAATGAATTTCGGAGAACGCGGAATGCCAACAGCGATGACAATGGATTCCAGACTTAGAAAATTTTCTAAGTACTGAAAACAGCTGTCAACCCAAAGTTCGAGCCTCGATTTGACTTAGTTCCAAGTTGATCTGGCTCTGGGTCCAAAAACAAAGTTTGTTCTACTCCACTCAAACTTCAACTTTTATTAAAGGTGCAACTCCATGCAAGCACTGTACGTGGTTGGTCAACATAGGTCAAAGTATCGTCACTATAAAGCTTAAATTAAAGTTATTGACCGATTGAGGTATTTTCTTGACTTCTCCTCAACATGAACCTTTCATGACTTTTGTTGTAGAGTTCATCTAGAGTCATTTGGGCAAGGTTGCAAGATTTGGTTGACGATCAAGAATTCCATTCACTTTATAAAATTATTCAAGCAAGGACATAACTCGTCATTTCATGTGACTTCTTGATTCCAAACTTCACGAAACTTTTCCATGGATCAATATAGATGGGTATTGATGTGAGACACATGAAGATATTCCAATCACACCACCCAGGCATATATCTTGAAAAGGGGTCTATAGGCGAGCAAAGGTGTAATATCCAAGTTTAGGTTGGGGCTCGTTTCTATAGGTTCGACCTTGACATCTTCATTATCACTTAATATACCATGTTTTAGCTCAAATCCATTGCTTAACTGGTGGCAAACACCTGAGGTGTTACATTGTGCCTAAATAAAAACCTACTTACTAGGAACATTTGGTAAATTTGAAGTGTGCATAGGAAAAATTGGGCACTGAAACAACAAGTACATATATTAACCAAAAAGAAAAGCTCGACTATGATGATTAGGTGATACATTCATACAGACGTTTTTGTGCCCCCTTGATGGCATGGTGTCAGTACTAGTACGATGTAAAAAAAATTAGATCCAACCTAGGAGAAACAAGTGGTTTTTTATTAAGAAGAGAAATAGACACCTAAATTTAGCCTAAGACGGAATTTGGACCTATGTGGTTGGGTGTATTGCCACACCTCTCGTCTAAACAGTTGAGCTAGGCTTACTTCCTTGTTAGTATGATACTGAACAGCACTGGATATGGCTTGTCTGTTTTCGTGCTCTCTCTCTCTCTACTACGGTTTACTGGTGCAACTTAGGCTCTATAAGTCGCTTGTGCTGATTTGTACGACTGATTTACTGAGAGAGAGAAATACCGTACTATGGCTGATAAGCCGGCTTATAATGGCGGTCAAACGTAGCCTTACAGTCTTCATCATTATTAGGTTAAGGTACTTTTTGTTTGATTCTTTCCCATCTCACCCTCTTTTTTCTCTCTCTTTTCTTTTAATTTTTGGCTCTCATGAATCATGATTGAGAGATATTGGCCTCTTCGTCTTTACAGCTTCTAGATTCCTTTGCCTGTTGTCACTTTAATCATGTAAGTCCTGTGGCCCCAAAATTGACTAGAGGTGGGATTACCACAAAGGGTACCCAAATGTTTGTGCGGTGCAAAGTGTGACAAAGTATAACTCGTTTAAATGTGAACTGCACAGTGTATAAATTCAGCATGTTCGTTTGGCTGTGGCTTATCGTAAACGATCGTAAATTTTCAGCCAGAACAGTATTTTTCTCTCACACAAATCAGTCAGCAGCACTTCTTCACAAACCAGCAACGATATGAACCAGCCAACCGAATAGACCGTAAAGAGCACAAGCTTCTGTTTAGGCAATAGCCAATGATATCTGTCACCTCATCTTACAGTAGCTCGTCTCTGCACTGACATCTTTTGCACCTAGGCCTTGTTTAGATTGTAAATTTTTATAATCTGGATACTGTAGCATGTTTCGTTTGTATTTGACAAACTTTGTCCGATTATGTACTAATTAGGCTCAAAAGATTCGTCTCGTGATTTACAACTAAACTGTGCAATTAGTTATTTTTTTTACCTACATTTAATGCTCCATACATGCGTCCAAAAATTAATGCGATGAAGAGAGAGTGAAAAAACTTGGAATTTGAAGGTGATCTAAACAAGGCCCTAGACTAACGTTTCAAATCTTCTGTTCTGAATCAGATAGTACATTCTTTAAACAAAACTCTAAAATGTGGCGTTTGTTTCGCCTGAGTGATTGAAATGCTGTAAATCGCAGATGCGTCTTGCTTGCGTATATATCTTCACGTGAAAAAAAGTGGACATCAAAAGTGGTTCATTTACTGCTGCAATGCCCACTACCCTGAACATCCATCCATCACAACATGTGCATGAGCTTCTTATCTCTGATCCTCCCACCAATACTCGCATAGTCGCATGCCTCCTTCCCCGGCATGATTGCATTGGACACCTGCTTTACGCCTGTGCCCTGAAGAACTCACAAGCAACCTTTTGATTTCTTGGTAGCATGGAGAAGCAAAAAAGGCCTCTACCATCAATAGACCACCTGCTTTTCAGTTTCACCATGCATTTTGCCATGAGCCCCTCTCCTGTTTTCAGGTTCATCAGTTCATGCATGTCCTTTTTAGTTTTCAAAGGAACATGACTCATCCTACTGCCCCGCAGTCGTACAATCCCAAAGTCTAAAGCTTTGACAATGCCTACCAATCTCCAGTGCTTAAAATTCAACCTGTCAGTAGATAGACGACTGATAAGCCTTAATCATGGCACCACTTGTGCCTACGTAGGAATTCAAACTTCAGAACTCAGATTATCTTCTGTTACTTTTATAAGCTCGCATTTGCCACTAATATTTGAATTCAGTAAGAATGGGCTTTATTCAAAAAGTTCACCTTGTTGAAGTTGAACAACCTTTGCCCGTGCCTCCTGCAGATTCTACGTCGACGACACACCGATCAGGGAGGTGGTGCGGACGGAGGCCATGGATGCACAGTTCCCGTCCAAGCCCATGTCGCTGTACGCCACCATCTGGGACGGCTCCAGCTGGGCCACCTCGGGGGGCCGCTACAAGGTGGACTACAAGTACGCGCCCTACGTTGCCGAGTTCGCTGACCTCGAGCTCCGCGGCTGCGCTGTCGGCCCCGCTACGGCGTGCGCGACGCCTGGCAGTGGCAGTGCCAGCGACGGTGATGCCTACGGCCACGCTGCCGCGATGTCGCCCGCGCGGCGTTCGGCGATGGAGGCGTTCCGGGCGCGGTACATGACGTACGGCTACTGCTACGACCGCCTCCGGTACCCTGCGCCGCTGCCGGAGTGCAGCGTCGGCGCGGAGGCCGCGGCGTTCCTCCCGTCGGGTGACGCGCGGGCGGCATTGCATAGGCACGGTAGGCGCAACCGGATGCGCCGCGGCGCGGACTCTGCCGTCTGATCGGCAGCGCTGGTGTGTGCCGTGTCGACTGTGATGTGATCTGATCTATGATTAGGGTTCTTGATTAGCACTACCATTGTAGGTAACAGTAACCGGAGCTCCACTGATTATAAGGCTCATCGCCTCTACTACTATTCGCAGCACTGCTCCAACCATCCGTGTTCAGCGCAATTGTTCAACCCGTAGATGGAGCCGTATGCACATTGCACGCCATAAATCTATACTAGCCACTTTTGCCCGCGCTTCGCTGCGGGTGACCAACTTAAGAAATATGTCTTTATTACTGTCATTGTAGATTTATTTCACACCAAATACGTGCTTACCATTTTTATGTTTTTACGATAATTTGTTATGCACTTTATTTCTTTTGAGCAACAACTACAATGGACTTGGGATTCCATTTCTTTTGTATGTTCACAGGTAGTTAGCATTGGTTTGTTTTGAATGTGGCTTTTTTTTTAAAAAAACACAAAGGCACACCAACACAAGGGGAGTAGTTCATTCAAGGGCACAATTGCAGAATACAAAGCAGGACGACATAACAGCAGGATACGACATCGCTAAAACTCAACAACACAAAGAAACAGAAAAGATACAACTCTAGGGGAGCAACTAATCTACTTCCTCGAGACAGATGGCTTCACGGCTGCTCTCTTGAAATTCTCTGGCAGGCTTGGGCTGTGTGCATGGAAGGGGAGACTCCACTTCAGAGGCCTCTATGGGAGTGGGTGGTGGTGCTTGAGGCGCTGCCACACTGCTCTCCCTCTCCCACGGATAGATGGGTATCCCCCTCGGAATCGAGGGGTGTTGCCCGTCTAAGGCAGACATCCTCCGTTGGTCTCGAGTGACAAGGTAAGCTTCTCTTAGCTGCTTGGCGTAGCGGTTCCCCGCTTCCCACATGGCTTCAGCGGTGACAGTCTCACGGCTTTCGGCGGCGGCTGTTTCGGTGCGAGCCATGGCAAGGCTCACATGGAGCTTCCTGATGAAGGCCTCCGCCCCTTCGGCTCGAGCGACGCACTTCCTCAACTCAGAGGCCAGCTTCTCATGGTGCTCATCCAAGGCCAACAGATATGTGGCTAGGGACACCACAGTAGGGTCGATTGCTTGCAGAGGGCGTCCTTGCAGAGCCTCTAGGCGTGTCCTCCAGAATGGAGTGTCCTTGTCCGAAGGCGGAAAGAACCTCATGGGGGTATGGGCGAGGGGTCCTACATAGATTTGGCATAGGAGTCGCAGAGCTTTGCGAGCTACCGCTTGATAGGCATCAGGGAAACGAAAACCAATGGTGGTCGTGCTCCAGCCATCAATGCTGGTGGAGTTCTCACTTTTCCCGATGTAGACGATGACCTCACACCGCTCAGTGTCATGCTCTATGAACTCACGACCTTCATACACGGGGACCTCTCGGATTCCCAGCCACTGCGTGGTGGTATACAGAATCTTGGGAAATCCCTTTATGCCTTGGCAGGTGTTGCTAGTCCAGACTCCTTCAGCCATCCCTGCGGGTTGGCTAGGAGGGTTTGTGGGTTGAAGGCAAGGGCACAGTGGCTTCGATGAGGCCATGGGCTTTGGTCAAGGAGGAAGGAACTTTGGTGAGGTGGTTCAATGAGGGGGGATGCTTGGGAAAGGTAGCCGGGGTGGTTCTCATTTTGTAGAGGGCTAGGGCAAGGCTTCTCCGAGAAGCTTCACCTGCCTATAGTGGGGCTATAGCGAAAAAGTGGGGTGCACCATGTGTCTGTAGCGCGTGGTCAGAAAAAGTTGATAGGTGGGGCCTAGCAACAGGGTTTGCCTGACCCAAGAAAAGGGGGTCTGGCATGGGTGCAGAGCGAAGGACCGACCAAAGCCGCAGAAAAAGAGTAGAAAGACGTGGTCCATGATAGGCATGAATTACGGCGGACGCGGCGCACCAAGCCACAGTATAAAGCCAGCTAAAGTGCATAGATGGTGGCATATGAAAGTCGTGGATGCCGCGCACGCAGTTGTTATCCATGCATCCACGATCCTTCCCCACACACTAGTGTCATCGTCTCTGCAGACGCCAATGTCCCCTCTGCACACAACACCACGCGCACCACCGGCCCACGACGCCGCTCGAGCCATCACCTTTGTCCCCCACAAGGCCGCCAATGGCGCCGTCCTCTATGCACCACACAGTTGTACCTTCTGCATTCCACAGCACTGCTATGTGGCAGCGCTTGAGTCATGACCTCCGTGCCTAAAAAGGATGGTGCTGTTGTCCCCTCCATGAAGCCAGTTCCTTCAAAATGATGCCAGTTAGTGGCGCCGTTGATGGCACGCACCCGATCCCTTGGCCCTGCCATCAAGCTCCTATAAAACGCCCCCTCGGCTGCCTCTTCGATCACCGCAAGACACCCTACCATCAACACTAATCACCCACATAAAGACATGAAGTTTTAACCAGTTCCAACAATTGAAGAAGAAGCCTAGCGTAAGGGTTGCAAGCCATAGAGCACCTAAGAAGACATCAACAAGAAGGTGGAGTACACTGCGGGAAGGAAGAAGTGGATACGCTCAACATGTGCCTAGATGAAGAAGAACTCGCCATCACCATCTTTGCCTTCCTAATCCCTCCTCTAGTGGGTGCAATAATACTGTATATCCTTGTAATGCGCCCGTTACCATATGGGAAGCCCTAGCTGCCCATGTAATCAAGAAGCATGCAATAAGAATCCTACGATTTATGTTGGCAACTAGGACATTTTGAGATTTTGTAGTTCAAATCCTCAAAAAGGGGAAAACAAAATATGGCATGGCCATTGCTGCCAACGCTTCGTTGTAGGCGATGTGTTTGGTATGCAAAATCTTAGGAAACATGGCAAGCAAAGATATGCAACACATTTTGTAGCATCTTGGTAAAAAACTGACCTACTTGGTACACTAAGTGTTGGGAAAATATGGAGTTGTAAAGGAACTTAGAGTGTTGGTTGGCACTAAATGATGCCTATTTTAGGGCAATAAATTAGTACCATCTTATTGGAAAAACGATTGATGGAGTTGGACTCAAACAATTAACACACAAATTCAACACACAACATTAGGTGTGACTATGCTATAGGTGGAAAGAGTACCAATTACATCATTCTCCACAGTGGAAGACGTCTACACAAAACTAATGAAGTGGGGGGCTCAAACAGGTAACTCTAATAGTGCCAAAGCATTACAATACGCTGGACTACATATTAGGCGGACATCAAATGCACTACACTATGGGTACATTTTATTACTTGTACAATAACCCTTAAGGGGATACATTTGGACCGTATTAGATTCATTCCCTGAGAGGCGATGTGGCCACTCAGATCATGCTTCAGCCTGAGGAACACTTTGGAAGGATGGCATGAGAGCAGGCAGCATCCCCTGGCAATGGCTGAGTGGGTGCAAGGACCCCTTGATCACCTGACTCCTTATTAGAATTTGCTTGCGAGGCTTTAGCCGGGGAAGACACAGGTGGCCCATGCACAATCGCTGCTTGGATTCTTTCCACTGGTGCAACTGGGATTCCTTCTAGTATGGGGCACTCCCTCTCTTGCAAAGCGAGGGCCCTTCTTTTCTTCTTAGTGACAAGGTACAAATCCTTCAACTGTTGAGTATGTCGGTCTTCGGCCTGCTTGAGGGCTTCAATTGATGCAGCTTCTTGGCTCTCTGCTCTAGCTGCCTGTGCCTTAGCCTCCGCAAGCTGCACTTCAAGGTTTCTGATTTGCTTCTCAGCACCCTCTGCTCTACGAATGCACTTTCTGAGCTTGGTAGCCTGCCTATCATACTGCTTATCTAGGGAAAGCAAATAGTTAGACATGAACGCCATAGTTGGGTCACCTTGTTGTAATTCAAGCCCTTGGAGGGTCCTCATTCGAGCTTCCCATATAGGGCTTCTCCTTACCAAAGGGGGAAAGAATCTCATTGGTGTTTGACATATCTGCCTCTCATAAATTTGGCATAGGTACCTCAAAGCCTTGCGAGCGGCAACTTGGTAAGTGTCCTTGAACCGGAACCCCGTGGTAGACACTACCCATGGTATTGTGTTAGGAAAATCCTTACTTGCTCCGACGTAGACGCTCACCTCACACCGCTTGGTGCCATGCTGCTCATATTCCCTGCCAACGTATTCTGGGTGGTCCATAATACCTAGCCTGGTCATTGTTGCATATAGAAGCTTCGGGAAACCAGCCGTGTTCAGGCAGTAGCTAGTGGTCCAGTCTTCCTCCGCCATCTGCAAGGCAAAGAAGGGGATGTCATGTTTTGAACATATATGAAATGGTAGGATTTATGTAAATATGGTTATACCTCTCACCTTGTTAACGCCAGTGGACAAGAGGAAGGGCGTCTTATACTTGTAGCGAGTCGTTTATTTTATGAGATCATATAAAGGGGGAAAGAGCAATGGGGCTTGATAGAAAAGGCAGATCAGTTAAGGCATGGTTCGAAGTTTGAGGAATTCATCTTTCGGCACCTTATTTTTATAGGGACAGGAATAACACTGTATGCGGTAACACAAAGATCTTATTTAATGTGGGGGGCTATTTCGTCGATGTGGGTGCCTCTGTGAAGTAGGATGGGCGGTGGTGAGGTGACGTTTTTGGAAGTGGTTGTTGGGCACCTAAGGGCGTCTCCAACATCTAGCTATTTGGCTACCTACTATGATGCGGGCAGGGGGAAAATAAGAGAGGGAGTAATCACTAGTAACGAACAAATAGATGAGAGTGAAGCATGTAAGTCTGCTATTACAAGAATGTATAAAATAATCTTCGATCTTTTCTCTCGCCTATGTAGCTAGCACTATTGTGGATGTCCTAAGGGGCATGCTCCACCAGGCATGGGCATGAAGCGACCATTGCCTAGGCATTTAAGTGTTTATATACTCATGGTTACCCTACATAGGACAGGCGTGCTCAAGGCTTTGATGGGCACGTATTTTTTTGCTTGGTTGGCAAGGACACGAGGACATGTTTTGTAGGCGTGCTCAACGCTTTGACGGGCAGGCCTTTTGTTGCCTGGTTGGCAAGGACAGAAGGACATGGCTTGTGGTCCATAACCTAAGGATGTTATTTATTGTGGAGGGCTTTTGCACCGATATGAGTGGCATCGTGGAACCTGTTCGCTTTTGCTGAAACTAAGCGCTGATTTACTGTAGTTGCTGATTTGTTGTGAGAGAAAAATATTGTTCTGTGGCTGAAAATAAGCCGGCTTATAGAGCAGCCGAACAGGCCGGTGAAGTGTGATGGACGGTGGTGAGGTGACATATGTGGCGGTGGTTGTTGGGCACCTAGGGCATGCTTCATTAGTCATGGGCGTGCGCCGACCTTTGTCTAGGCATTTAAGGGCCTGTCACGTTGATGGTCACCCTACATAGGGGACAAACATGCTTGATGCTTGATGGGTACACCCTTTGTCGCATGGATGGCAAAGAGGCAGCGACAGGCTCTGTGGTTCATGGTCATGCCTTTAGTGGCTTGGACGGCAACGAGGTGACAACATGGTGGTGGCTGTCGTGTAGATGCCCATATACCATTTATTTACCCTCCCATTGTGCTGTTAGGACTGTGTATGCTATGCTACTTAATAAACTCCCTATTATCGCTATAGTTATTTTGAACCATTGGTCATACAACAGTGCTTTTGTTTCAGAATAGGTCAGCGTTAGAAGAAAATTAATATTTATTTTTTTTGAAGCAAACAAGGCGAGTAATATTTTAAATTTTGCAACAACTTTGTTTCCTAACATTAATGCATAACTTACTTAAACAAATACAATCTGTGTTGTGTTTATTGCAATTAAGTGTAGTCTGAATTTTTATGCTGACATCTATATAGACCTTTAAGGCCCCCTTTGGATGGCATGAGAAATAGAGGATAGGAATAGGGGAAATGTAGGATTGAAGGTGGCATGTTGTGTGAATCTTATGGAATGAATCCTATAGGAATTTATCCTACCGTGCCTTTGGTTCACAGGCAGCTCTTCTCTCGGCTGCTATCTATATCTATACCTAATAATAAAGAGAGAAAATTTTCACCCATTTTTTTCGTCTATCCATTTTTTCGGTCCGCCTCCGACTAACTACCAGCATCACTCTTTCTATTAGCTCACTTACTTAGTTTAGAGATGCAAAAACCTTATATTTACACAAGTCATATTATTTACACAACTCATATGTCATATTTTCATATCACGTGACATATCACAATAGTCGCATATTTAAGTTCAGTCAAACTTCTATTAATTTTCAATACGAGATTAATCTTTTATTGCGCTAACTTTATCGTGGGCTTTAAAATTTAAATAATTTAATTCGGCCCAATTACATGATATATCAATTTTCTGTTTCAATTCTCTCTTTCCATTTCGTTTCCACCACCCCCTGCGTGGTTCTGTATGTAATAAATAATCTAATTTGTATCTAACTCGGAGTCATTTTTTCTGGTATAGATTTCTTTTTTTTTCCGTTTCCACCTCCCCCGTGCGTGGTTCTATATACTTTTCTTTCTTTTTTTCCTCTTTCTTATAAATAAAATAACAAATGTCAAATACAGTACCGTAGATTTGTGAAAGGCTTAAACGATTCGGATGTCTACAGCTGCACGCCCCGACTGCAAAGTTGGTGATTTATGTTTTTGTTTTTTTTCCACATATTAGTTCTTTTACTACGTTAAACAACATTTTTTTTCTAAACGTTGCAACACGCATCTATATCTATACCTAATCTATACCTAATAATAAAGCGAGGAAATTTCTTCCGGTCCAATCATTTTTTTTATCTGTTTGCTTCTCCCTCGATTGTATTTTTTTTGTCTGTTTGCCTCTCCCTCGATTGTGTCCTCTACTTTGCTACTTGCGAGCGTTCTCAGGCGTGAGGGCGTGAGGCGACCCCGTGTTCCATCGTCTCTGATCGAGATTAGAATAGGGATAGATCGGGAAGTTGGGAAAATCTCCTCCCTCCCGTACTCGCGTGGGCAGTGCATGGACGCACCAGGTAACCAGGCCACCAAGGTTACTTGCCATGTGGGCCACCTCACGTGGGCCGTCAAGATGCATTCCATATCTTGGTCGCATATATTCCTTAATTTCTGCTTTATACAGTACAAGATGTTTATACATATGTGCTAGTATTAAAAAAAAAACTATTTCCTCTCCTGCGCCCCAAATCCGCGCCCTCTCTCGGTTTTCTCTCCCAGCGACGCGCAGGCGGAAGGCGGCGCCCCACCTCCGCACAGCCCCCCGCCCCACCCCCGCGGCGGATCCGGCATCGGCGGACGACGGCGCCCCACCCCGCGGCGGATCCGGCGTCGGCGGACGGCGGCGCCCCACCCCCGCGGCGGATCCGGCGTCGGCGGACGGCGGCGCCCCACCCCCGCGGTGGATCCGGCACCGACGGGTCTGCCACCGGCGGAGCTACGGCGGACGGCGGTGCCTCCCCTCCGCCCCGGCGTGCTCCTCCTCTGTCTCCCTCTCCCGGGCGACCACCTCCCCGGCGTGCTCCTCCCACCGACGGGTCTGCCACCGGCGGAGCTACGGCGGACGGCGGTGCCTCCCCTCCGCCCCGGCGTGCTCCTCCTCTGTATCCTCGGTGCTCCTCCTTCCTCCCACCGCCGTCTCACGGCGGACCACCTCCCGGCGGCTCTCCGTCGGCGAGCTCATCCTCTCACTCCCCTCTCCCCGACGTGCTCCTCCCCGTCGGCGAGCTCGTCCCCGCGCG